>NW_028270139.1:151544106-152205356 GCF_037043375.1 Chiloscyllium plagiosum | reverse complement strand
AATGGTCCAACAGAAAAAAAAAATCTCATCTCCTTTTTATAAAAAGTGAGGCACATGGTGGCTCAATTGTTAGCACTGCTGCCTTACAGCACCAGGGACCAGGTTCAATTCCAGCCTTGTGTGACTGTCTGTGTGGGGTGTGCATATTCTCCCTGTGTCTGTGTGGGTTTCCTCCAATTGCTCTGGTTTCCTCCCACTGACTAAAGATATGCAAGGAAGTTGGATTGGCCATCCTAAATTATCAGTACTGTCTAGGGATGTGTATGCTAGGTGGATTAGCTGTGGGAAAGGTGGGGTTAGGGATCTGGTTGGGATACTCTTTGGAGGGTCGATGGGCCAAATGGCCTCTTCCTGCACTTTCAGGATTCTATCATGGATGCTATTATTTTTAAACTGCATCCCCTAATTCTTGCCTGTTCTTAACACTTAATCTGTCCACACCACTCTGCAAACTCTTTGCGTCATCTTCAACACTTGCCCTCCCAAATATTTTTGTATTCACAAACATGCCAATAATACATAATAAAATAAATTCACTTCCATCACAGATGAAGACTTCCAACTCCCATCATTCTGTAGCTATCTGCAGTTTTTCTCTAATTATGTAATAGTCAGCACCTCTCATTTCATCACATTACGTTCCATCTGCCACTAGCTTAACTTGTCCAACTCCCTCTGCAGATTCTATGTCTTCCTCATCACTTGCTTTCCCACCTGTTTTTACGTTCATCCACAAACTTGACTATAATCCATTCACTGGCATTCCATTAGTCACATGTTGCCATCTTGAAAGTGCCCCCATTATCCTAACTTCTAATAGATAGCCGATCCTCTGTCCATATTATAATACTACTCACAACACCATAGACACTCATTATGTGCAGCACCTTTTGGGAATCCAACTGTGAGTTGCCTTTTATCTATTCTACTAGTTACCTCATTGGCTCATTGACAATTACAGCACAGAATGGGACTATTTAGCTCATCATTTCTACACCAGTCAACAAAGATCTGACCACATTAATCTGCTTTTCCAGCTCTTGGCATTCCTCAAAGAATTTTAATAAATTTGTCAGGCACGATTTATCTTTCATAAAGCTTTGCTGACTCTGCTTCATCATATTATGTATTTCTAAATGCTATGCCATTTCATCCTTTATAATTGACTCCAACATTTTCCAGTAACAGATCTTTAACTGGTTTTGTCTCTCACTCTTTTTACGTAAGGGCTTAATGCTGGCAGTTTTCAAATACTCAGTGACATTTTCAGAGAGTCATAAAGTCCTGCAGCATGGAGACAGGCCCTTTGGTCCAAACTGGTCCATGCCAACCAAATCAGCTCTAACCCCATTTCCCCGCAGTTGGCCCATATCCTTTCAATTTGTCCAAATACCTTTCAAATTTTGTTAATGTGCCCACCTCAAACATTTCCGCTGGCAGCTCATTCCATATGCGAACCACCCTCTATGTAAAAAAGTTGGCCCTCAGGTTCCTTTTATTCTTTTCCCTCGAACATTAAACTGATGTCCTCTCATCTTTGATTCCCCAACCCTGGGAAAAAGACCAAGAGCATTCACCGTATCCATGCCTCTCATGACCTTATACTCTTCCGTTAGGTCCCTCTTCAGTCTAAAGAAAAAGTCCAAGCTTGTCCAATCTCTCTATTTAGGTCAGACTGTTGAGTCCTGGCAATGTCCTTGTAAATTTCTTCTGCACTCTTTCCAGTTTAATAATATCCTTCCTATAACAAGTTGACCAAAACTGAACACAATACTCCAAGTGCAGCCTCACCAATGTCCTGAACAACTGCAACATAACTTCCCAACTTCCATTCTCAATGCCCTGATTGATGAAGGCCAGTGTGCCAAAAGCCTTCTTCACTGCCCTGTCTACCTATGACTCCACTTTCAGAGAACTGTGCACTACTACACTTCTTAAGGCCCTACCATTCACCATGAAACTCCTACCTTGATTTGATTTTCCAAAATACAAGACCTCACACTTATCTGTATTAAACTCCATTGCCATTTCTCGGCCTACTTCCCCAGCTGATCAAAGTCCTGCCATAATTTCTGATAACCTTCCTCACTGTTCACGATACTGCTTATTTTAGTGTCATCTGCAAATTTACTTGCCTTGTACATTCTCATTCAAATCACTGATACAGATAACATTCTCCCCGTGTCTGCGTGGGTTACCTCTGGGTGCTCCGGCCTCCTCCCACAGTCCAAAGATGTGCAGGTCAGGTGGATTGGCCATCCGAAATTGCCTGTAGCGTTAGGTGCATTAGTCAGAGGGAAATGGGATTGGATGGGTTACTCTTCGGAGGGTCGGTGTGGATTTGTTGGGCCGAAGGGCCTGTTTCCATACTGTAGGGAATCTAATCTAATCTAATCTAATCTAATCTAACAACAATGAGCCCAGCACAGTCCCTGAGGCAAAATACCAGTCACAGACCTCCAGTCTGACAAGCATCCTTCCATAAATACCCTCTGCTTCCAACTGCTGAGCCAATTGTGTACCCAATTTGCCAGCTCCCCCTGGGTTTGATGCGATCTAAACTTGCAGAGCAGCCTACCATGTGTAACCTTATAAAAGGCCTTACTGAAATCCATATAGATGACACCTCATGACTTGCCCTTGTTAACCTTCCTGATCACTTCATCAAAGAACTCTAACAAATTTGTGGGGCATGATTCCCCACGCACAAAGCCATGATGATTACTCATGTTCAAACCCTATCTTTCCAAATGCATGTATATCTTATCAGAATCTTTTCAAGTAACTTACCTAGTATTGATGTTAGATTTACTGGTCCATAGTTCCCAGATTTTTCTTTGCAGCCCTTCTTGAATAAGGGCCCAACATTTGCTACCCTCCAGTCTTCTGGGACTTTCCCCATGGCTAACGATGATGCAAAATTATCAGCCAGGGCCCCCGCAATTTCTTCTCTAGCCCCAAGATATGATCACTAACTTCCCCAAGTTCCCAAGTCTTCATGTCTTTCTCCACGGTAAACACAGAGGAGAAATATTTATTGACGAACTCGCCCATCTCTTGCGGTTCTACACATATATGTTCACTTTGGTCCTTGGGAAGCCATATTCTAACTCTACTTTAATATACACAAAGAACCTATCAGATGTACTTTAATCTTCTCAGCCAAGGCTAAACCCCTTTTTGACCTACTAATCTCCTTCTTCAGTATTCCCTATATAACTCTAGAGATTCCCTTGATCCCAGCTGCCTGTACTTGAGCCATATTTCCTTTTTTCTGATTAAAGTCTCAATATCTCTTGTCATCCAGGGTTTCCTATTCCCACCAACGTTGCCCTTCACCTAACAGAAACATATAGACCTTGAACTCTAGCTATCTCAGTTTTAATGGCCTCCCACTTTCCAGAGGTCCCTTTGCCTGCAAACAAACTATTCCAGTCAACCCCTGCAAGCTCCTGTCTCCATCAAGATTTGCCTTGCCCCAATTTAGAACTTGAACCAATGGACCAGTTTTGTCCCTCTCCACAACTATTTTCAAAATAATAGAGCTTTGGTCACTGTCACCTCCATCATCTGTTCTGCCCTACTTCCCAAAACTAGACCCTCTGAGGAAATTTTCCTGGACGCACTTAACAAATTTCACCCTTTTAAGTCCTTAACACTCTGTCAGTCCCAGTCTATGTTAGGAAAATTAAAATCCCCTGCTATGGCAACTCTATTGCTTCTGCAAGTCTCCCCAGTCTCCCTGCATATTTGTCCCTCTAATTCTCATGAACTATTTGGAGCCTGGAGCCTTTTTATTTCTTACTCCAACCACAAAATATCACTGGATGATCCTCAGTTATTTCATCTCTGATTACTGCTGTGATATTTGCCTTAATCAAATATGCAGCTACCCCCTCCCTTCTTTCCACCACCTCTGTCCTGCCTAAAGCACCTGCACCCTGACACATTATTCTGTCCCTTTCTAAACCACGTTTCTGTCCTGGCTACAATATCTCAGTCCCATGTACCTGTACACATCCTGAGATTATTTGCCTTACCTGTCAGCCCTCTTGCATTGAAACAGATGCAATTTTATCCAACAGGTATTCCTTGCGCCCTGTCTTATTTCAGCCTAACCTGTCTTTTCCCTTTACTATTTCTGAATACTGTGTCTCCTTCCAGCCTTTCCCTGCTGTTGAGAGTTTTACTCAGTAAGTTCTGAGCATCTGGAACAGTTTGCATGACAGCTGGATGAATATTCAGTCGTCAGTTTAAATACTCTCTTGCTGCACGAGCAAACCTGGCTGCCAAAATATTGGTTCCCCTACAGCTCAGATGTAACCCATCCCCCTCGAACATGTCACCTCTGCCCCACAAAAGATCCCAAATCATCTAAAAATCAGAATCCCTGCCCTTGCATCAAATCTTTAGCCACACGTTTATCTGCCTGTTCTTACCATCACTAGTATGTGACACCGGAAGTAATCCGGAGATTACCACCAACGAGGTCCTGGGGTTTTTAACTTTTTCCCTAGCTCTCTATACTCACTCCCCAGGACCTCATCCCTATTTCTACCTTTTTTTGTGCCAAGGAGTAGGTTAGTTAGCCCCTCAAACATGCTCCGCCATTCAATACGATGTTGCTGTTCTGAGTGTAACCTTAAATCTGCATGCTCACCAATCCTTTTCTTCCCATTGCAGAACAAGAATCTTTCTAGGTCTGTCCTAAAACTAATCCAGGACTCTGTTTCCACCACCTTTTCAGGAAGATAGTTTCAAAGATACACAACCCTTTGATGTTGTGCAGAGGTGAGGATTCATTTTAGGAAAATGGCATATCAAAGTTCACTTTAAGAAAAGAAATCTGTCATTCTTACCTTCTCTAACTTAAATGTAACTCCAAACCCACATCAGGTGTGATTATCTCTTAACTGCTCATTGAATAAGTCTAGTAAGTCACTCATTAAGAGTGTATTATCAGAATCTAAGGATCCTTGAAAAATATTACCACTATATCCATTACCTTTGGAGTTATTTCCTCTAATATTCATGGATACAACCGATCAGGTCGTTAGCTCCATTGGTTTTCTTGGTATATTTTGTCTAGTGATAGTTATTGTGTTTATTTCGCCCAATCGCTCCACCTTCTGTCCCTTTAAAAGTTTTTGGATATTGTTAGTGTTTTCTACTGTGAAGCCTAGTGCAAAGTAGATATTCAATCCATCTGTCATTTCCTCATTTCCCATTATTAATCCCCCAGCCTTATTCTCAAAAGAAAGTATGTTCACTCCGCAAAATCTCTTCCTTTAAGAAGCTCTTAGTGTCTGTGTTCCAATTACTTGCTAGTTTGCAGCAAAACTTACTTATTCCCTCTCTCCTTTTTGGTCATCTTTTATAGGCCTTTAAGACTTTCCTAATCCTTTGGCTTGCCACTCATGTTTTCCATATTGTATGTTTCTCTTTCAATTTGATACTATCCTTAATATCTTGTTTAATAATTGTTGCATTATTCGCTTCCAATAATCCTTGCTCCTCACTGAGACATATCTTTGATGTGAGTTGTGAACAATTTTCTTAAATATCTACAATTGCTCATCAAACAATTTTTCTGCTAAATTCTTGTTCAATTCCAGCCAACTCAACCCTCACCCTCATTATTTGGTAAAATATTTAAGTTTAGCATATTTGATCCCAGCCAAGTTTTCACTTTCAAACTGATTTCTAAATTCTATGATGTTAGGATCACTGTTTCCTGGGGATCTTTTATACTGAGACTCGTCCTCAATGTGCATTATCATATCCAAAATAGCCTGATCTGTGATTGGATCCATAACATATTCTCCTTGTAAAATTTCCTGAATAAACACTTGAAATCTTTCCTTGTGGCTACCTCTGCCAAACTGATTTTTCCAATCCACAAGGATATTCACTTCACCTATGATTAATGTACTGTTTTCTTTACATGCCTCATTATCTCCTATTTATTCTTTGTCACACCATGTAGTTACTATTAGGGAACTCATAACCTACTCCTACTCGTATCTCCTTCCCCATGTTATTTCTAACCTGAACCCATAATGTTTTTATATCTTCCAATCTAAGGTCATTTCTTGCCAGCATACTTATGCAACCTCATTCTAGCAAAACCATACCACCATTCTTTACTTGCTGCCTGTCCTTACAATTTGAATATTTCGTTCTCACCTTTGATCTCCTTGTAGCCATGTCTCTGAAATGGCTATAAGGTCATGCTCCTGAAAATCTATTTGTGCTGTTAATTAACTTACTTTATTCATAATACTTAGACCATTTAATTAAAAGCCATTAATTTTTCTTGTGCACTCTGATTTTGGATATTGTTATTCAAATAGCTGCCCTGCAACATTGTCATATCCTTTTCTTTTGAGTTGAGTAGCTATCTAGACCAGTTAAGAGTCAAGCACATTAATATTGATCTCGAGTCTCATGTAGGACAGAGCAAGTAAGATTTCTGTCCCTAAAAGGACAGCTTCATCAGAACAGTCATTGGATTCAAAGCATTAGATCTGCTTTCTTCCCACAAATGCTGCCAGACCTGCTGAGTTTCTCCAGCAATTTCTGATTTTGTTTCAGATCTCCAGCATTTGCAGTTCTTCATTATAATTTGGACCTTATTATTCTATGACTTTGTAATGTCTTCAAAACACTTCAGGAAATTTGTACACATTTCTGTCCTAAATCTGTTTGGCAATTTGTTTCAAAGTTATTAGGGGAAAATAAGACACGTGACCTGGGATCACCACAGTCCTCAAGCTTGCTTATTTGTGAAGAATATGGCAGATCCATATGCTCCATCTCCTGGTTATTTGATTCCTCTCCATGTTCAAAAACTCTTTCCTCAAAAACACACTTTCCTGCAATTGACATTTCCATTCTATCAGCCTGTACTGATGTCAGGTTAATGGCTTTGCCTGTTTTGACGGACAAACATAAACCGCTCTAAGCATAAATATTAAGCTTCTTTCCAAGCCAATAGAACCTCTCAAGTATCTGACAACATGACAGAGAATATATTGACACAACAATTATATAGTGCCCAAGGATATATAGTAGAGCACCGAGCCAGCTGTCATTGCAGCTCTCTTCTTATTGGATGGAGGCTCACATGAGGCCAAATGCAGAAACTAAGTCCTGGGACCGTTCACCCTCTCAGTTGGGAAACATAGTTCTGCTGAGACCAAATAAAAGGGGGTCAGGGAATAACATGTATCCAAAACAAAAGTGTAAGGTTAAATGGGAGATTATCTGTCACAATCCTTACTCTGTTAGAAGTGACCATATTGAACAGTTAGAAACTTATATTTCTATTCATATTGCCATTAAAACAATGTTATGAAACCTTGTTGATATATTTCATTTCAATATAGTTTGTTAATACCAACAAGTGTATTGCAATACAGCGACTCCACTAGCCTTGTGTTCCTCTGCCCCGATTTCCTTATTTGTTAGTAAAACAAATTATCTGAAACATTTTCATGTCTAATTCCAAACCACCTAGCCTCTAAAATCCTGCAGCTGCTAGTCACAGAATAAAATGGCCAGACGCCATTCAATTCATCCTTTTCTTATTCTTTGAATGGCGGTAAGCAACATTAGTTTGGGTCACATTTGTCGGACATTCTTAATGAGTGACTTACTAGGCTTATTCAGTTAAGAACAATCACACCTGATGTAGATTTAGAGTTCCATCAAGTTAGAGAAGGTAAGAATGACAGATTTCCTTCCTTAAAGTGAACTTAGATATGCCAATTTTCTCAGATGAATCCTCACCTCTGCTCAACATCAAAGGGTTGTGTGTCTTTGAAACTACCTTCCTAAGATGGTGGAAACAGAGTCCTGGAATAGTTTTAGGATAGACCTAGAAAGATTCTTATTCTGCAAGGGGAAGAAAGGGATTGGTGAGCATGCAGATTTAAGGTTACACACAGAACAGCAACATCGTATTGAATAACAGAGCAGGCTTGAGGGCTGAATAACCTACTCCTCTTCCTTTATCATCTATAAATATGTTCATATGCATTATAAGCAATCTGGTGGATTTTCTTCCACCATTCTCTTTCCTGGTAGGGATCTGCAGGGTCTATTTGATCTAGTATGGAGAGTGAAGCCACTTGGTAGCCACATCAATACGGTAGATATTGTCAGATTTTCTGATTGCTGGACAGTTGATCAGCCAGCATTTATAGGAGGTGTGCATGAGGACCCTGTCGAATTCACATCAGAATACACCCTGAAAGAATTCCATGGAAAATGGATCTTTCTGTTGGGCAATTCATTTCTGCTTGGATCCATCCAAAAGTCTTCTTTAAAATCAGAGAATTGCTGATGAAATTCAGTAAAATAGTTATTCAAGAAAAAGTAAGCTATTGAATGCATAGTCTAACTTCTGAGCAGTTTTTAAACAGACTCCTTAGTTATTGCACACATTGCTAACTAAACTTCTCCAGACCTCTTACGCCCTACAAACTCTCAGACCTGACATTGTCTCTCCCACCATCCCCTCCCCCAGGGCTGATCCTTCTTCCCTGCCCTGCTAGATAGACCAGATCCAAAATCCTCCCATCCAATCCATGTGGGTGGTATGTTCTGAGCCCATGTCTTCAGTGTGATTGCCAGTATGTTGTCAGGGCCCATAGGCTGTGCACTATCCAGTGTCTTCAGCCATTTCTTGACATCACGTGGAGTGAGTTCGAAAACTGGCTTCTGTGATGTCGGGGATCTCAGAAGGAAGCTAAGATGGATCATGCACTCATCATTTCTGGTTGAACATTGCCTTATCTTTTGCACTGATATACTGGGCTACACCATTATGGAGGATAGGCTTCCTCTTCTATTGAGTTCTTTAATTGTCCACGACCATTCACAAATAGATGTGGCAGGACAACAGAGCTTAGATCTGATCCGTTGGTTGTGGATTGCTAAGCCTTGTCCATTGAATGCTGCTTCTGCTGTTTGGCACACAACTCATCCTGTGTTGTAGCTTCACCAGGTTGACATCTTATTTTCAGATATTGCTCCTGGACTAGATTTGCTGGAGATTTAATCTTTGAAACAAAACTTTTCAGTTTTTTTTCAGATGTCATGTCTCCCTCATGTAATTATCTATTTTCCTTACTTAAAAAGCTTTTAATTTAGTAGTAAAGCAATGCTACTATTGAGTATTACTCTACTGAAGGGTTTTACACACGTCCATGAACAAAATGGAGGATTCCCAATTTCTGCAAGTAAAGTGGAGAATATAAATATGTTAACATGGAGTAGGATAGGCCATTCAGTCCCTCGATCCTGTTCCACCATTCAGCAAGATTGTAACCTCAAATCCACATTCTCACCTATTTCTGATAACTTTTCACATCCTTGTTTAATCAATTATCTATTTGCCTCTGCCTTAAAAATATTTAAACACTCTGCTTTCACCTGATTTTCAGGAAGAGGTGTTCCAAAACCTCACAATCCTCTGAAAGAAAACATTTTGTCACATCTCTGATGTAAATTCACCTTATTTTTGAAAGGTGACCCCCTAGTTCTAGATTCTCCCATTAGAGGAAACTTTATGGCTACACCTACCCGATCAAGACCCCTTAGGATCTTATGTGTTTCTATAAAGTCACCTCTCGCTCTTCTAAACCTGTTACAAACGTCGCTTGTCATCCCTTTCCTCATAAGACAACCTGCCCATTACAGGTATTGGTCTAGAAAACCTCGGAACTTCTTCCAAAGGATTGTCACATCTAGCTATGCAGAGAAAGATCCACTTGTCCTAACTCTTTGCTTTCCATCAGTTCGCCAATCCTCTATTCAAGCTAATAAATTACCTCGAACCTTTTGTTGTCTTATCTTGTATATGAACCTTTCGTGTGGCTTCTTATCAAATGCCTTCTGGAAGTTCAGATGTACGACATCTCCAGAGTCTCCATGAAGCATAACAGATTCACTTTTATGTTAAATCTATTTCATAACAAAGGATAGTATTACATTCGACTTTTTGATTATATTCTGTACATGCTAACGTTTTATGATTCATGCACTAGAACACCCAAGACCCTCTCCAGCTCAGAATTCTGTAGTTGATCTTTGCTGAAGTAACCCTTTTTTGTATTCCATAGAATCCCTACAGTGTGGAAACAAGCCATTCAGCTCAATGGTTCCATACCGTCCCTCCAAAGAGCATCCCACCCAAACCCATTCTCCCACCTTTATCCTGCTACACCTCTGAACACTGTGGGCAATTTAGCATGGCTTATCCACCTAATTTGCGTGCCTTCGGACTGTGGAAGGAAACTGGGAGCACCCAGCAGAAAGCCACATAGACACAGGGAGAAGGTGCAAACTCCACACAGACAGTCGCTTAAGAATGGAATCGAACCTGGGTCCCTGGCGCTGTGAGACAGCAGTGCTAACCACTGAACTACCGAGCTACCCATCCTGCTAATGTGAACTATTTCACATTTTCCCACATTTTAATCCATCTGGCAGATTGTTGGCTGCTCATGACTTCTTTAAATTTCTCAAAGCACACTTTCCTATCTTCCTTGCTGTTGTCTGAAAATCTAGCCAATGTTCCTTTGCTGTCCTCATCGAAGTCATATAAATTGTTAAAAATTGAGGTCCCAGTACAGTCCTCTGTGAGATTCCACAGGAAAGCCAGGTCTTGTTGCATCTCATCCTTTCCCAATATATCACCATTCATAGTAATGCACCTTCCTTTGCTCTCAAAGTGGATAACCTCCCATTTATCCACGTTATACTTCATCTACAATGCATTTGCCCACTCACTCAACTTGTCCAACTTATATCCCTGAATCCTCCTCACTGTTTGCCCACCCATCCATCAGTGTTGTCTGCAATCTTGGAGATACTACATTTAGTTCCCTTATTTAAATCATTAACATAGATTATGAATAGCTGGGGTCCAAGAATCGATCCCTAGCATACACCTCTGGTCACTGGCTGCCACTCAGAAATTGATCAGTTTATTCCTCTTCATTGTTTCCTATCCAGCAGCCCATTCTCTACACATGTCAGTACATTTCCCTAATCCCATGTGCTTTAATGTTATATGCTAATCTCTTCTGTGGGGCCTTATCAAATGCCTTTGAAAGTTTAAGTAAACCACATCCACTGGTTCTCCCTTATCAATGTACCCATTACAGTCTGGAAAGATTCCAGTACATTTGTCAAGCATGAATTTCCTTTGACGCTGACTACTCAATCCTGTCAATGTTTTCCAAGTATACTACTACCAAATCATTTATAATGGATTTGAGCATTTTCCCTACTACTGCTATTATTGACTATTCTTTCTACAGCTCCTTTTTCAAATCGTGAGGTTACATTAGTGTTATGAGATGTGTATTTAAGAAGGATTTGTTCATTCATGTTTATTTTGAAAGCAAATGTTGTAAACTTGGAAATGAGCTGTCTGCTCTGAGCCCAAACGGCTTTGGTTTCTTTCAAGCTGGAAGAATAGATTGGTTGGGTCAAGCTGTCACAGAATCAAGATTTTAGTTTTAGCTTTCAGTAGTTGAAGTTGAATCTGGAAGCTCTTACTCTTCTCTCTGTGACAGTGAAAAGCTTGGGTTCTCTTCCAGCTGCTAGAATTGCATGTGCAACAATGTATTTCGCTGAATTTGCCTTTGCCAAGGGTGTGTTTATGGGATATTACTATATTGGAACAGCTGCTGTTTCGTAGTTAAATAATCTATTATTTTCCAATAGAGTTAAGTTATTTCAAATCTTCTTTCTTTTGTTTGTATTTTAACTATAATATAGGAATAAAGTTAAAAACCACACAACATCAGGTTACAGTCCAACAGGTTCATTTGGAAGCACTAGCTTTCAGAGCACTACTCCTTCATTAGGTATCAGTGGTTCAGGACCATAAGACACAGAATTTATGTGGGGGAGGGGTGGTGAAGGTGGAGGACTGCAGTGGGAATTTGGAGTTGCATAAGACACATAAAATTCTGTGTGTTATGGTCCTATTCCTCGGCTACCTGATGAAGGAGCAGCGCTCTGAAAGCTGGTGCTTCCAAATAAACTTGTGTAATTTTTAACCTTGTCCACCTCAGTCCATCATTGGCTCTTCCACAGTATAGAAATAAAGCATGTTTTGCTTCAAGCCTAGCAGTTTGACCAATTGATTTGCATTTGGAACATAACCTTTCGTTTGTCTTTAAAAATAAGAAAAAGTTAAACTCTAGGCTATTTTCTTAATATATTTTCAGGTAGTTTGGTCTGGTCCATAATATTAGCTCCCCTCCAATCCATAGGAACTGTTCCAGAGTCTATAGAATCTTGAAAGATGACCATTCGTGCATCCACTATTTTTAGGACCCATCTTTAAAAACTCTGGGATATAGGTTATTGAGTCCTAGCGATTAATTAGTCTTTAATCATTAATTTCTCCAACACCATTTCTCACTTATACTGATTTCTTTCAATTGCTCTCTCTCATGAGACCATGTCCCCACCATTTTCAGATGTTATTTGTCTTGTTGTTTGTGAAGATAGGACCAAGATATCTATTTGCTTGGTCTGCTATTTCTTTGTTTCCCATTTTAAATGCCCAGTTTCTAATTGTAAGGGACTTATATTTGCCTTCACTAATTGTCTTCTCTTCAAATACATATGGAAGTTTTTACAATCAGTTTGTATGTTCACTGTAAGCATACACTTATACTCTATATTTCCCCTCTTAATCAATCCTTTTATTGAAACCTAACCTTCTCCCAATCCTCGTGTCTACTGCCATGTTTGGCTAATTTGTATGCCCTACCTTGGATCTAATAATATTCTTAATCTCCAATGTTAGTCATGGCTGGGACACCATTCCAGTTTTATTTTTATGCTTGACAGGAATTAACATGGAATCATAAAATCGTACAATGTAGAAGTAGGTTATTTGGCCCATCAAGTCCATACCAACCCTTCGATGAGCATTCCTCTACTTTATCCCTGTAACCCTGCATTTGTCATAGCTAATCCACCTAGACTGCACATGCCAAGACACTATGGGCATTTTAGCATGGCCAATCCACCTGACCTGCACATCTTTGAACAGTTCTTTCATGCTCTCTTTAAAGGTTTACCAGTGCCTATCTGCTGTCACTTTTTAAGTAATGCCTATCATCGACATCTATATTCTATATATGTTCTATGACAGCTTGTACCTCCTAAGTTGTCATGTCCTCTATTTAGATTCGGGACCTTAGTCTCAGAGTCAATGATGTTGCTGTTTATTTTGATGAAGAAGTCTCTCGTATTATAGTCATACTTTCCCAAGAGGCATCATATAGCTAGATTGCCAACTATTTGTATGCTCAATCATGAACATTTTTTATTATTCACTCATGGAATAAAGGCATCTCTGGTTAGGCCAACATTCATTGCCCATCCCTAATTAGCCAGAGGGCAGTTAAGAGTCAACCACGTTGCAGTGGGTCTGGAGTCACGTGTAAACCAGACCAAGTAGGGATGGCGGTTTCTTTGCCTAAAGGACAATAGCGACCCTGATGGGTTTTTCCAACATTCAGCAACGGTTTCACAATCATCAGTAGACTCTTAATTCCAGATTCTTTATTGAATTCAAATTCTACCATCTGCTGTAGTGGGATTTGAACCCAAATGCCCAGAACATTAGCTGAATTTCTGGATTAATAGTCTAGTGATAATACCACTGGGCAATTGCCTCTCCTTAAATGTGATATTTATATTCATATAAAAATTGACCTTTGCGTCTGTCATTTCCTTATTGTCTAATATTAACACCTTATTCTCACTCTCTGGAGGACCACAACTCACTTTACTTACTTTTTTTATTTTTTAAGTTCCAGTAGAAACTCTTGCTATCCTATTATAGATTCCGAGCTTACTTCCTCTCAGATTCTAATTTCTTTATCCTGATTAACCTTGTAGCCTTTCTTTATATTCTGATCATTCACCTGACCTGCTACTTATCCTTGCGCAGTTATATATTTTTTCATTATGTTTGATGCTTTCCCTAAATTCTTCAGTTAACTATAGTTTGTCGGTCCTTCTTTTCTAATTTTTCTTTATTGTAGGAATATATTTATTCCCTATTCTGGAATGTGCCCTTAAACATCTGCCATTGATCTCTCCTCCATCCTAATATTGCCTGTCCACTTCAGCAATCTCAGTTGTTATGCATACATAGTTGCCCTCATATAAAATTAAAACATTAGTCTGAGCTCAATCTTCTCCTTTCAGGCAGGGTGCAAAATTCAGTCATGCTGTGGTCACTTCTGCCTGAGGGTGCCGTAACTGTAAGGGTAATAATTAATTAATCCAGTCACAGTGCACAATGTCAACTCTGATCTAAACTGAACTTTGACTGAATCTTAAACGCGCAGCTCGACGAAACTTTCTGCAAAGCATTCTACGAACCATTTATCCAAGTTACAACTGCCAATCTATTTTTTTCCAGTTTATATGTGCATTAAAGTCATCCATTCTTTCCTCAGGATGTCGGAACTCTTTACTCCAGAGGGCTGTAGAGGGCTGGTTCGTTAAGTGTATGTGAAGCTGTGAGAGACTAATGTTTAATCAGGGAGAGAATCAAAGGTTAAGGGGAAAAGGCAGGAAAGTAGAGTTGAAGAGTATCAGAGCTGCTGCTACGCCCAGCTCCTCTTTCAGGATCAGCTGGCAACTGCCAGTTCTGGAAAGGGCAGTACAGTGACTGGCTGGGGACAGGTGCAAGGTAATGGCAGGACCAGCAGACTGATGTGACAGCCTTGCTACTCCCAAGCTCTCGGTGCAGTCCTCCACCTTCACCATCCTCTGCCTCAAATCCCAGCCTCACCTTGCCCACTCCCTGGTGTGGATTTGACCATTTCCTATCTCTGCTTTTAGTGCAGGCCCGGTCCCACACCCACTCCCAGCCATTGCCCTGCAAACACTTGGACCCAAGTCTTTGTCTCACCATTCCAACTCCTTGCACAGATGATAATGACATCTTCTGTGACATCTTCACAGTACAAAGATATGCAGATTAGGTGAATTGGCCATGCTAAATTGCCCGTAGTGTTAGGTGAAGGGGTAAATGTAGGGGAATGGGCCTGGGTGGGTTGCTCTTCGGAGGGTAGGTGTGGACTTGTTGGACCGAAGGGCCTGTTTCCACACTGTAAGTAATCTAATCTAATCTAATCTTCACATGTGCAGATATGTCATGTGGGTCTCTTCTGTCATAGTCAGATGATATCACTGGCCATATCTGCATGTTGCTGGAGGGATATTGCTTTATGAATAATCACTCTGTTATTTTGAAATTGTGTCCCCTAGTTTTAGATTCTTGCATGAGGGGAATCATCAGCATTTAGCCTGTCAAGTAGAGTGGCTTGACAGCAGCACTACTGATTGAGCTGGTCGGGTCCTAAAGGACATAGCTGTGAGACTGGATCTAGCTGAGGAGCCAACAGGAGGGAAAAGCGTACTTGACCTCATCCTTACCAATTTTCCATTTACAGATGCATCTGACCATGACAGTACCAGTAAGAGCAATTACCGTACAGTCCTTGTGGAACCGAAGTCCTACCTTTGCTTTGAGAATACCCTCCATCCATGTTGTGTGGCACTACTACTGATAAATGAGAGAGACTTCAAACAGATCTAGCAACTAAAAACTGGGCATTAATGAAGCAGCGTGGGCCATCAACAGCAGCAGAATTGTCCTACAATACAATCTGCAGCCTTATAGCCTGGCATATCCCCCATTCAACCATTACTATCAAGTTAGGGTATCAAGCTTGGTTCAATGGAGAGTGCAGGACGACCTGCCGAGAGCAGCTCCAGGCATTCCTGAAAATGAGGTGCCAATCTGGTGAAGCTACTAAACAGGACTACTTGCACGCCAAACAACAAAAGCAGGAAGTGATAGACAGTGCTAAGTGATCTCACGACCAATGGACTCGATCTAAGTTTTGAAATCCTGCCACATCTGGCCACGAATGATGGTGGACAATTAAACAACTCACTGGAGGGGGAGGCTCACCAAATATCCCCATCTTAATAATGGAAGAGCACACCAGATCAGTACTAAAAAAGTAACCTGAAGTATTTGCAGCAAACCTCAGCCACAAATGTGAGTGGATGATGCATCTCAACCTCCTCCAGTGGTCGCCAGGATTGTAGAAAGCAGTCTTCAGCCAATTTGATTCACTCTATGTTATATCAAGAAATGGTTGGAGACACTGGATTCTGTAAAGACTATGGGCCCTGACAACATTCCAGCAGTAATACAGAAGACTTGAGGTCCAGAACTTGCTGTTCCCCTAGCTAAGCCTTTCAGTACAATTACAACACTGGAATCTACCCGAAAATGCAGAAAATTATCCAGTTATGTCCTGTACACAAAAAGCAGGTCAAATCCAACCCTGTCAATTAGAGGCCAATCAATCCACTCTCGATCATCAGTAAAGCGCTGGTAGATGTCATCAACAGTACGAGCAAGCAGCACCTACTCAGCAATAATCTGCATAAGTGATGCCCAGTTTAGGGTTCAGCTTCTGAACTCATTATGACCTTGGTTCAAACCTGGACAAAAAGCTAAATTTCAGAGGTTAGGTGAGAGTGACATCCTTGGACATCAAAGTTTCATTTGACCTAGTGTGGCGTCAAAGAGCCCTAGCAAAACTGGAATCAATAGATATTAAAGGGTTAAAATCTCCACTGTTTGTAACCATACCTGGCACATAGAAAGATGGTCATGTTCGTTGGAGGTTAGTCATCTCAGCTCTAGGACATCTCTGCAGGAGTTCCTCAGGATAGTGTCCTAGGTCCAACCATCTTCTGATCTTCAGCTGCTTCATCAATGACTTTCCCTCCATTTTAAAGTCAGAAGAGGGGACGCTTGCACAATGTCCTGAGCTGCCCTTGAGAACATGGCGGTGAGATACCTTCTTGAACTGCACTCCATATGCTTTAGGTTGAACCACAATGCTTTTAGGAAAAGAATTCCAGGATTTTGATCCAGCAAGGAAGAAATGAAGATATATTTCCAATTCAGGATGGTGAGTGTTTTGGAGGAGAACTTGCTAATGATGGTGTTCCCATGTATCTGCTTCCCTTGTCCTTCTAGATGGAAGTTATTGTGGAGTTGGAAGGTGCTGTCTATGGAGCATTGGTGAATATTTGCTCATTCGCTTGACATATTTATATCCCTTTCCAGGTCCTTTGTATCCTTTCACAAATTGTTTGATACCCATCTTGATATTGTCTGTAAATTTGACTAGAATATATTCAATCCCCTTGCCAAAGTCATCAATATATGTTGTAAATTGCTGAGGCCCCCATACTAATGCCACTAACTACAATTGCCAACTTGGAAATGATCCATTTATCTTCAATTACTACTTCCTGGGTAGTCCTGTGTTAGTATATTAACAGTGTTAATATATTATACACTGCACCATAACTTCACCTACTGGTTCCCCTTTATCAAGCCAACTTGTTACATCTGCAAAGAAATAAATTTGTCAAATTCATTTCCATTTCATAAAATGATATTGACTTTGCCTGATCATATTATGATTCTCTGAATGTTTTGCTATTCCTTGCTTAATAATGAATTCCAGCATTTCACAATAACAGATGTTAGAGTAACTGGCCTTTAGTTTCCTGCTTTCTTTTTTAAATGTATTTTTAATTTATTTTGTGGGATGTGGCCTGGCCAGCTTTTGGTGCCCATCCCTAGTTGCCTTTGAGAAGGTGGAGGTGAACTGCCTTCTTTACTGCTGCAGTTACCCTGCTGTGTGTTGACCCACAATGTCATTAGGGAGGGAATTCCAGGATTCTGACCCAGGGACACTCAAGGAATGCCAATGTATTTCCAAGTTAGGATGGTGAGTGGCCTGGAAGGGAACTTGAAGATGGTGATATTCCCATATATCTGCTGCCCTTGTCCTTCTAAATGGAAGTGATTGGGGGTTTGGAAGGTATTGTCTGAGGATCTTTGGTGAATTTCTGCAGTGCATCTTGTAGATAGTATACATTGCTGCTGCTGAACATCAGTAGTGGATGTTTGTAGATGTGGTGCCAATCAACCGGGCTGTTTTGTCCTGGATGGTGTCAAGCTTCTTAAGTGTTGTTGGGGCTGCATTCATTGAGGGCAAGTGGGGAGTATTCCATCACACTCCTGAATTGTGCCTTGTAGGTGGTAGACCAGCTTTCGGGAGTCAGGAGGTGAGTTACTTGCCACAATATTCCTAGCCTCTGACCAGCTCTTGTAGCCATTGCATTTATGTGGTGAGTCCATTTGAGTTTCTGATCAATGATAACAATGATCGTGGGGGTTTCAGTGATGGTAACACTTGTCAAGGAGCAGTGGTTAGATTGTCTCTTGTTGGTGATGGTCATATCCTGGCATTTGTGTGGCACAAATGTTACTTGCCACTTGTCAGCCCAAGCCTGGGTATTGCCCGAGTCATGTTGCATTTGAACACAAACTGCTTCACTGTCTGAGGAGTTGTGAATGATGCTGAACATTATGTATTCATCGGTGAACATCCCCACTTTTGACCTTATGATGGAGGGAAGGTCATTGATAAAGCAGCTTAAAAGAGCTGAGATGTCTGACCTCCACCAAGCAAGATCATCTTCCCAACTGGAGAGACCATCTGTCTCTCTCTTTTCTTGAATAGAACTATTACGTATGCAGTTTTGTAATTTGCTAAGATCTTAACAGAATCCAGGGAATTTTGAATGACTACAACCACTGAGTCCACTGTCTCTTCAGTTTTTTTTAGGATCCTAAAATGCGGTAGATAAATAAATGACTGGATATAATTTAGATATTGATTGAGGAATAACAGTAGCTGAGAAAATCAGGGAAATTGCCCTTACTCTTTTCATTAAAGCTCATCCTCTTATAAATCAAACTGTTGAGTGAAAGTAGTGTTCTATTTGATTACCAACACCTCTGATAGTGAAGTCTCCTTTCAGTATCACACTGAAGCTTCAGCTTGGACTATGAGATAAAGCCAATGGAGTAGGGCTTGAACCCACAACCTTTCAGCAAGAGGTAAGACAGTAGTGAGATTGCGTCATTTGTTAACCACAGAAAGCAGCTGAGGCCAAAACATTGTATGATTTCAAGCAGAATTGGATGTAACACTTGGGACAATAGGGATCAAAGATACAGGGGAAGTGGGAACCAAGAGAAAAAATGCTGGAAAATCTTAACAGGTCTGGCAGCATCTGTAAGGAGAGAAAAGAGCTGACCTTTCGATTCTAACTGACTCTTTGTCAAAGCTTTGACAAAGGGTCAGTTAGACTCGAAATGTCAGCTCTTTTCTCTCCTTACATACGCTGCCAGACCTGCTGAGATTTTCCAGCATTTTCTCTTTTGGTTTCAGATTCCAGCATCCGCAGTAATTTGCTTTTATCCAGGAGAAGCGGGATCAGGTTATTGAGTTGGATGATTAACCATGATCATAATAAGTGGCAAAGCAGGCCTGAAGGGTCGAATGGCCTTTTCCTGCTCCTATTCTCTATTCTTGCACTCTGCCTAGATGATAATTTACATCCAAGAGGAAAATCTGTTGAAAATTTCATGAAAGAAAGGGATTTAAGCAGTCAATGACTCCTGGTTTAACTCTTAATCTTCGATTGAAGTAGACTTGTATGTATTCAACAGACGTTTTGTGCTTCCAATTAAAAGTCGCAGCAACACTTTCTCTGACATGCTACATTAAAGTTTATGTTTTTAAACTCTGCATTACATGTCGATTGTAGCTGAAAGCAACAAGTGTATTATTTATTGATCAAAGAAGGTCATTACGTTTGTGCAGCCACAAGTTACTAAAGCTATTAGTCATGCTTTGTGTTAAGTCTCAAGCTAATGTTTTTGGGTCATTGAATTGAAAGTAAAGGCAGTAGTCAACAGTCTCAACCTTGAAAGTTCCATAGTTAAATTATTCCCTCGTATGCCATGGGAAATGTTATGTGTTAATAGGCCCCCAGTGTGATTTTAACTCTGAGATAGTTTACGATGGGTAAGTTAAAAATAAAGAAGCAGTACGAGTTAGAACCTAACTCACTGTTAAGAAAATCAAGCCCATGGCAATTTCATTGACATATTTCTCAATGGGTGTGTGCCCAGAAATATGGCCAGGGATCTACATGCAATTGACATCATGGGCATTAACCTATTGTAAAACTCCAGTGAAAAACCATCGCAAATATGGAACATGGTGGGAACTGTGACTTTTAGGAGGATGATTTTTGTATGATAGCAATAGAAAAAATAAATAGAGCTTAAAATATAGTAATTACTCATATAAGTATTAGAAGGCATTTGCATAATGTGAAAATACTGAAGGAGAGAATTAACCTCTAATTGGAGAGGCAAGGTTTGATCGGGGTAGTAATCATGGATTTGTCAGAGGGAGATCATGATCAACAGATTTGATTGAATTTTGCAAGGAAGTGATCAGGTATGTAGATAAGGGTAAGGCAGCAGCAAATATAGTTTAAATGGATTCCTGCAAGACCTTTGATCAGATCCCACATGGGAAACTGATAAAAAAGGTGAGAACACATGGGATCCAGGGTAATTTAGCAAATTTGACTAAACATTACCTAGGTGGTTGGAGACAAAGGGACAAAGTAGATGGCTGCCTGTGTGAGTGGGAATTACTGTCCAGGGGTGTACCACAGGGATTAGAGTGGGGTTCTTTATTATTCATGGCACAGGTATATACAGATATAAATGATGTAGAAGAAATGCTGGGTAGTGGATGGGGTGTGGGGGGGGGGGCGGGGGATGGAGTTGGTGTGAAGAGAAATGAAAAGAAAGTTTGCAGCTGACAGAAAGATTGCCTGGGTGACTAACAGCGAGGAAGAAGATCTTGGGTTAAAGGAGAATACAGATAGATTCATCAGATGGGGAGATCAGTGTGATGGGTGTGAGGTGATGCACTTTGGAAGAACAAGACAAGGGAGTACTCAATGAATAGCACGACACTAGGGCATTCAGACGAACAAAGTGATCATGGAATGCTTATCCACAGAACCCTGAAAGCAGCAGGACAGGATAATGTGGTAGTTAAAAAGGCATACAGGATACTTGCATTTATCTGTTCTGGCATTGCAGGGAAGTGGACAACCATAGTTGGAGTACTGTGTACAGTTCTGGTCACCATACTAGAGGAAGGATGTAATGGCTTCTGAGGGAATGGAAAGGAGCTTCACTAGTTCTTTGCCTCGACTGGAGCAGCTCAGCTGCAAAGAGAAGCTAGATAAATTCGGATTATTTTCTTTGGAGCAGACAAGTGTGAGGGGGCACTTAACTGAGGTATATAAGATTGTAAGAGGTGTGGATAGGGTCGATAGAAAGCTTCTATTCTCTTTAGTTGAAGGAGCATAACTTTAGGGCAAAAGGCAGAAGGTTGTTAGGGTATTTTAGTAACATATTTTTAACTCAGAAGTTGGTGGGAATCTGGAATGTGCAGCCTTAAAGGTAGTTGAGGTGGGAAACCTCACAACCCGTAAAATTACCTAAATACGCTCTTGAATGTCATAACGTTTAAGGCTATAAGCCTAGTATTGCAAAGTGGGAGAAGTATAGATTTAGCGTAGGTTTTGGTGTGTACAGACTTGATGGGCTGCTGTACTATTTGTTTCTATAATTCTATGTTTACACTGCTGTCTGGCTCATATGATTCTGGAGTGAAGCCTCATTTCAAGTCTTGAGACACAAGATCTTCATTGATATTTCAGTGCAGTACTGAAGAGTCCTGTGATGTTGGAGGACCGATGTTTCAAAGATATTAAATTTAAATCATATCTGGTCCTATTGTACCCTTTGAATAAAAACATTAGTGTTCTTCCAGTACGCAAGTAAACAATTATCTTTGAACCACTATCACTAAAAGTTTAGTTGGTCATTTATCTCATTGCTTGATAGATATTTTCAAAGATCCATCTCACCCTGGCAATGTTTTTCTACAACCTTTACCGGGGATAAGGTACAGAAGCCTGAACACACGCACCAGCCGGTTTCGTAACGATTTCTACCCTACTGTTGTTAGAATACTGAATGGACTCACAAACTCTTAAAATTTGCCTGAACCTGTATTTTTGTTTTTGCCTCTGTTTACATATTATTTATTTATCAATGCTACTTAACTAATGTGACCTACTTGTATTGCTTGCAAGACAAAGCTTTTCACTGTGCCTCAGTACATGTGACAATAAATTCAATTCAATTCAATGTTTTTGTTGAACAGTTTACTGCCAATATTAAACAGTAACTAGGGCTTTTGTGGCACAGTGTCAGTGTTCCCCACAGCTGGACTGGAAGTCCCGGGCTCAAATACAGCCTGTTCCAATCATAACATGCCTGTACAGGCTGAATAAAAATACCTACATTAGTGAGTGCACTGGAAAAGTATTTTATGGAACTAGTCCCAGCTCCCAGAAGCATCAAGGTATAAATCTTCCATTCTCCTGCATGTGCTGAGATCGAATTCCAGGAGCAGCAATTACTGTTTTATATGCTGTTGCATTGTTTTGGACCTTTGGGGAAAAAAAGTCAAAACAACAGCAGTTTAAAAGGGAGAAGAGCAGACAAAGGAAGCACATGGTGAGGACAGTGCAGGAGAGAGAGAGAGAAAACCTGCACAGTTACTGCCTTTGCTGTTTGAATTCATGTATCGCTGGACATCGGAGTGTGTCTGGGAAAATTAACAAACAGTGAAATTCACAACTAATCTTGGAGGAACCGGTTTGGGTGAAGTCCACAGCACAGAATCAGATAAGTTAATTGTTGTTTTAAGTCTGTCCAAGAGAAAGGCTGCAGTAGTGGATACAGTGGATTCTTTCTTGATTATATGTCTCTTGATTAAACTTAAAATATAAGCCATAGCTATTAATTTAACCTGGGGCAGTTTTTGTAGAGGAATAAGACAGTGTTATTTTCTGGGTCTGTAGATTGTGAAGGAGCAAAAGTGGCCTTTACAGTGATATGTACTTCTTGTCAGATGTGGGAGTTTAAAGAGAGTTTAAGGATTACTGTGGGTTATACCTGCCATAAATGCTGTTGGAAGCGAATCTTAACAGATCAAGTGGATCGTTTGGAGAGACAAATAGAAGCAATGAGGAATTTGCAACAGCAACAGTATGTGATGGATGGCAGTTATAGAAAGGGGGGAAAGTCTCAGATACAGTCACATAGATGGGTTAACTCCAGGAAGGGTAAGAGAGGTAGGCAACTAGAGCAGGAGTCTTTTGTGGAAATACCCATTTCAAACAGCTTTGCTGTTTTGGAAAATGTAGGGGGTGATGGATTCTCAGGGGAACGTAGCACAAACAGCCAAGTTTCTGGTATTGAGCCTGGCTCTAAAGCAACGAGGGGGACATCGGCTTCCAAGAGATCAATTGTGTTAGGGGACTCTCTAGTCAGAAGTACAGACAGACATTTCTGTGGCCAGCAGAGAAAAATCAGAATGGTGTGTTGTTTCACTGGTGCCAGGATCAAGGATGTCTCAGAGAGGGTGCAGAATGTTCTCACGGGAGAGAGGGGCCAGCAAGAGGTCATTGTCCACATTGGAACCAACGACATTGGAAGAGAAAAGGTTGAGATTCTGAAGGGAGATTACAGAGAGTAAGGTAGAAATTTAAAAAGGAGGTCATCAAGGGTATTAATATCTGGATTACTCCCAGTGCTATGAGCTAGTGAGGGCAGGAATAGGGGGATAGAGCAGATGAATGCATGGCTGAGGAGCTGGTGTATGAGAGAAGGATTCACGTTTTTGGATCATTGGAATCTCTTTTGGGGTAGAAGTGACCTGTACAAGAAGGACGGATTGCATCTGAATTGGAAGGGGACTAATATACTGGCAGGGAAATTTGCTAGAACTGCTTAGAAGGATTTAAACTAGTAAGGTGGGGTGGGACCCAGGGAGATAGTGAGGAAAGAGATCGATCTGAGACGGGTACAGCTGAGAACAGAAGTGAATCAAACAGTCAGGGCAGGCAGGGACAAGTTAGGACTAACAAATTATACTGCATTTATTTCAATGCAAGGGGCCTGACAGGGAAGGCAGATGAACTCAGGGCATGGTTAGGAACATGGGACTGGGATATCATAGCAATTACAGAAACATGGCTCAGGGATGGGCAGGACTGGCAGCTGAATGTTCCAGGATACAAATGCTACAGGAAGGATAGAAAGGGAGGCAAAAGAGGAGGGGGAGTGGCATTTTTGATAAGGGATAGCATTACAGCTGTGCTAAGGGAGGATATTCCTGGAAATACATCAAGGGAAGTTATTTGGGTGGAGCTGAGAAATAAGAAAGGGAATATCACCTTATTGGGATTGTATTATAGACCCCCCAATAGTCAGAGGGAAAGTGAGAAACAAACTTGTAAGGAGATCTCAGCTATCTGTAAGAATAATAGAGTGGTTATGGTAGGGGATTTTAACTTTCCAAACATCGACTGGGACTGCCATAGTGTTAAAGGTTTAGATGGAGAGGAATTTCTTAAGTGTGTACAAGACAATTTTCTGAAAAAGAAGGAAGCATATGTCAGGTACAGACAGGGTAGATCGAGTGAATCCTTAGAAAAGTATAAAGAAAGTCAGAGTATACTTAAGACGGAAATCAGGAGGGCAAAACGGGGACATGAGATAGCTTTGGCAAATAGAATTAAGGAGAATCCAAAGGGGTTTTACAAATATATTAAGGACAAAAGGGTAACTAGGGAGAGAATAGGGCCCCTCAAAGATCAGCAAGGCGGCCTTTGTGTGGAGCCACAGAAAATGGGGGAGATACTAAATGAATATTTTGCATCAGTATTTACTGTGGAAAAGGATATGGAAGATATAGACTGTAGGGAAATAGATGGTGACATCTTGCAAAATGTCCAGATTACAGAGGAGGAAGTGCTGGATGTCTTGAAACGGTTAAAGGGGGATAAATCCCCAGGACCTGATCAGGTGTACCCGAGAACTCTGTGGGAAGTGAGAAGTGATTGCTGGGCCTCTTGCTGAGGTATTTGTATCATCGATAGTCACAGGTGAAGTGCCGGAAGACTGGAGGTTGGCAAACATGGTGTCACTGTTTAAGAAGGGTGGTAAGGACAAGCCAGGGAACTATAGACCAGTGAGCCTGACCTCGGTGGTGGGCAAATTGTTGGAGGGAATCCTGAGTGACAGGATGTACATGTATTTGGAAAGGCAAGGACTGATTCGGGATAGTCAACATGGCTTTGTGTGGGGGAAATCATGTCTCACAAACTTGATTGAGTTTTTTGATGAAGTAACGAAGAAGATTGATGAAGGCAGAGCCGTAGATGTGATCTATATGGACTTCAGTAAGGCGTTCGACAAGGTCCCTCATGGGAGACTGATTAGCAAGGTTAGATCTCATGGAATACAGGGGGAACTAGCCATTTGGATACAGAACTGGCTCAAAGGTAGAAGACAGAGGGTGGTTGTGGAGGGTTGTTTTTCAGACTGGAGGCCTGTGACCAGTGGAGTGCCACAAGGATCGGTGCTGGGCCCTCTATTTTTTGTCATTTACATAAATGATTTGGATGCGAGCATAAGAGGTACAGTTAGTAAGTTTGCAAATGACACCAAAATTGGAGGTGTAGTGGACAGCGAAGAGGGTTACCTCAGATTACAACAGGATCTGTACCAGATGGGTCAATGGGCTGAGAAATGACAGATGGAGTTTAATTCAGATAAATGCGAGGTGCTGCATTTTGGGAAAGCAAATCTTAGCAGGACTTATACACTTAATGGTAAGGTCCTAGGGAGTGTTGCTGAACAAAGAGTCCTTGGAGTGCAGGTTCATAGCTCCTTGAAAGTGGAGTCGCAGGTAGATAGGATAGTGAAGAAGGCGTTTGGTATGCTTTCCTTTATTGGTCAGAGTATTGAGTACAGAAGTTGGGAGGTCATGTTGCATCTGTACAGGGCATTGGTTAGGCCACTGTTGGAATATTGCGTGCAATTCTGGTCTCCTTCCTATCAGAAAGATGTTGTGAAACTTGAAAGGGTTCAGAAAAGATTGACAAGGATGTTGCCAGGGTTGGAGGATCTGAGCTACAGGGAAAGGCTGAACAGGCTGGGGCTGTTTTCCCTGGAGCGTCGGAGGCTGAGGGGTGACCTTATAGAGGTTTACAAAATTATGAGGGGCATGGATAGGATAAATAGACAAAGTCTTTTCCCTGGGGTTGGGGAGTCCAGAACGAGAGGGCATAGGTTTAGGGTGAGAGGGGAAAGATATAAAGAGTCCTAAGGGGCAACCTTTTCACGCAGAGGGTGGTATGTGTATGGAATGAGCTGACAGAAGATGTGGTGGAGGCTGGTACAGTTGCAACATTTAGATTAGATTAGATTAGATTACTTACAGTGTGGATTAAGAGGCATCTGGATGGGTATATGAATAGGAAGGGTTTGGAAGGATATGGGCTGGGTGCTGGCATTTGGGACTAGATTGGGTTGGACAGGTTGGCATGGACAACTTGGACCAAAGGGTCTTTTTCCATGCTGTACATCTCTATGACTCTATGACTGTGAGGTGCACCCTGAGGCCTCGTGAGGTGTAATATTAAGCAAATTATTTCTTTCTTTACAGGAAATAAATTCAGGATTGCTAATCTCAGGATTACTAACTGAGTCTTGCTTGAGAGTGGGGAAGGACAAGAAGATTAGGGAAATCAATGCTTGGCGAAACATGTGGTTGGTATTGACAGTCCTACAAATGAGTGAAACCGACTCCACAAGCATGGATACAGTGTAACAGGCAGCTTGTGAATGCATTGACAAAACAAGTCAAATATGGAAAGATTACTTAGAAAAGGAGCCTAGAAAATAAACCAGGAACAATCAATGAATCCATGTTTGTGCAGCCAACAAATTAACAAAACAAATAAAATCAAGTCGACCAGTTATGAAAAGAAAAGCAATTGAAGTAAAGATGGTGGATTTCAGGAAAAAAGATAGGCTGGACTAAAGAGAACTATTTTAAAAGAAGCAAAGAAGTTACATGGGATGTAGGCAATAAACCAAATCATTTTGTCGGAAGATCTATACTCCATGAATTGGCAGAAACCTAGCTGCTACTGAAAAAGAATGAAAAATAAATATTATTTTAATTTATTCCTTTAAGAAATTGCTCAGTGGTGGAGAACTTAAACATTACTAGAATTAATCTTTTCGATGTGTGTAATAATTTAAAACTTGTTTTTGGGTTGTGGGTTGTGGAGGAAGTATCATCGTTGTTCTTGATATGTGTGAAGATCAGTATTCTTGAAAATCTGCAGTGTTTGTAGTGTAAATTTACCACCAGAATGCTATGGGATGGTAGCAGTGAGGAGTTTTTGATTTAGTAGTGAGGAGTTGGCAAAAAGATTCCATCAGGATGACGTATTACTTGGAGGAGTATGCACAGATGAAGATGCTACATTGTGTCTACCCTCTTGGCTCTCACTATTGGTGGTCATTGTGGGTTTGTAAAGTGTTGTCAGTGAATTGCTTTGGGGCATCTTGAAGATAGGGTAACTGTTTATATTTGTTTCCATTGGTGGAGGGAGTGAATATTGAAGGCTGGAGATGTGGTCCCAATTAAGTAGGTTGCTTTTTCCTGGATGATAGTCAGCTTCTTGACAGTCTTTGGGACGTCAGTTATCCAGTCACTTGGGAAGGACTCCCTTACGTTCTTGACATATGCTTGGAAATGGTGACTGAATTTGGAGAGTCAGGAAGTGAGTGACATATTCCATAGCCTCAAGCTTGCTCTTTTAGCTTGTTGCTTGTATGCATGCATGCAGTCCTGTATTGTTGCGCCACTAGATTAGGAACTCAGTTTTTGGTGCAGCTTAATGATTAGAGATAGGGGGTTCTGGTAGAGGGACCTTTGTGTGACTGGAGGCTGGTACCTGGTAGCATACCACAGGTGTAAGATCATAAGACATAAGAGTTAAAGTAGACTATTTAGCTGATCATGTCTGCTTTACATTCGATCATGGCTGGTGCGTTTCTCAACCACACGCTCCTGCCTTCTCCCTGTGACTTTTGAAGGATCTGGATGGGTATATGAATAGGAAGGGTTTGGAGGGATATGGGCCAGGTGCTGGCAGGTGGGGCTATATTGGGTTGGAATATCTAATCGGTATAGACGAGTTGGACCAAAGGGTCTATTTCCGTGCTGTACATCTCTATGACTCTATGATCCACATCTGGGCAGCTTTGCAGATGACATGAACATCATAGAGTCATAGACCTCTACAGTGTTGAAGCAGGCCATACGGTCCACTGAGTCCACACTGATCCTTTAAAGGGCATCCCACCCGTCCCCATATCCCTGCATTTCCCTTGGCTAATCCACCTAACATACACATCTCTGCACACTATGAGGCAAACCCATCACCCAGACAGGCACCCAAGGTTGGAATCGAATAGCGTTCCTGATACTGAGAACCAGCAGTGCTAACCACTGAGTCACCATGCCGCCCATTATGGTGGTTAATGATGAGGAAGAAGGTCCCAGGTGCAGGTTGGTTGATGGGCAGCTCAGTGGCAAACATACCGCAGATGTCTCTTTGATGTATCATATCTTTCCACGTTTGATCCCTTACCCCAACTGTTTAGTTTAAAACCCTTTGTACTTCCTCAGTTATAGAGATTGAGTTCAAAATAAATATTTTAAACCTATATCAGCATGAAAACTAAGCCTCTGTAGTGAACTGTCAAACAAGGCTTGGGGTTTCGGAGTGGGACCATTTGGCGCAGCCATTTTGGCGCGAGTGATTTGGCGCGGCCTGTTTGGCGCAGCCTATTTTGCCGCAGACCCATTTAGGCACAGAATTATTTTGACGCAGATACACGGTAGTCATCAACGAAAATCAACATAAAAGTAGAATTATTAAATGGGTCAGTACGAGGCTCAAAGTTTTACAATTTTCATCAATGACTTATATAAAGCAAGGGAAGGCACGGTAGCTAATCCGAGATGTCCCTTTGCATAAGTCAAAAAAAGTTAACAGGCTAGTACAACACATAATGAAGAAGGTTGATTAAGTGTTTTCCTCCATCACTGGCGGAAAAAAGCATGTTATTCCATCACAAAATAAACTAGCATCCACTTTCAGTGGCTAATAGGAAAGGCAAATCTCTGGCCACGCGGGTGTTTTCCTATCTTCCTGGTGGTGGAATTTGAATAAAGATTCGTGCACTTTGTGTCTAGAAAAAAAAAGGAAGGCATATCGAATGTTGGCTTTTTGCAAAGGGAATACAAAGAGAAGTAAGGACATCTTGCTTGGAGTGGCTGCAGATGGAGAAGCAGCACGCATGCTCAGTGTGCATGTGCGGGAGGAGAGCGGGCGCGCATGCTCAGTGTGCATGTGCGGGAGGGGAGCGGGCGCGCATACTGAGTGTGAATGAGCACGAGGAGAGCGGGCGCGCGTGCTCAGTGTGAATGTGCGGGAAGGAGAGCGGGCGCGGATGCTCAGACGGCAGTGGGGGTTGCGCAGGCGCAGTGCCGGCGGAGTGTGTGTTTTTTTTCACCTTCTCCCGGGGACGGTCTGCGGCTCGAGCTCAAAGTTGAGAACATGGCGGCGGAGGAGCGACGGACCGGCTCCGGGTTCCGAGGGAGGCTGGTGGCGGTCGCTGCCGGCTCTGGGAGTTTCCTGACGTGGGGCGTCATGTTGGTGCTGTGTGTGTCGGTGTGCGGGTGGCCCGGAGCCCAGGGCAAGGAATGTGAGAAGCGGTGTGTCCACGGGAACTGCAGCGCAGCGGGCGGTCAGTGCGTGTGTCAAGCCGGCTGGGTCGGGGAGCTGTGTCAGCACTGCGGCGGCAGGTTCAAGTGAGTCTAGGGCTGGAGGGCCTCAGGGACCGCGGTTTACCCACATCACCTCTAACCGAAAATCACATCGCCCCCTGACCTATAACCCCTCATTTAGCCCCCGACCTGTCAATCCCCCCCGACCTGCCCCCTGACCTGTCACCCCCCCGACCTGTCATCCCCCCCGACCTGTCACCCCCCCCGACCCCTGACCTGTCACCCCCCCGACCCCTGACCTGTCACCCCCCCGACCCCTGACCTGTCACCCCCCCGACCCCTGACCTGTCACCCCCCCGAACTGTCACCCTCCCCAACCTCACCTAACCTGTAACCCGAGTCTACATTAGAGTGTTGCTGGAAAAGCACTGGTCAGGCATCAACCGAGGAGCAGGAAAATCAACGTTTCGGTCAAAAGCCCTTCATCAGGAATTTGCCCGAATAATTGATTTTCTTGCTACTCGGATGCTGCCTGACCGGCTGTGCTTTTCCAGCACCACTCTAATCTAGACTCTGGTTTCCAACATCTGCAGTCCTTGTCTGCAGACCTGACCTGTAACCCCCCCAACCTGCCCCCTGACCTGTAACCCCCCGACCTGTAACACCCCTAACTCGCCCCCTGACCTGTAACCCCCCAACCCGCTCCCTGACCTGTCACCCCCCCAACCTGCCCCCTGACCTGTAACCCCCCCCACTGACCTGTAACCCGCCCCCTGACCTGTAACTCCCCCACCCGCCCCCTAGACCTGTATCCCCCCCCGACCTGTTTCCCCCCGACCTGTAAACCCCCCCACCCCCCCGACCTGTAAAAAACCCCCCACGCACCCCCCCGACCTGTAAAAACCCCCCACCCGTCCCCGACCTGTAACCCCACCCGACCTATAACCCCACCCGACCTATAACCTCCCCTGACTTGTAACCCCCCTTTGTCCTGCCCCCTGACCTGTAACCCCCCCTTGACCAGCCCCTGATCTGTAACCCCCTGACCTGTAGCCCCATCACCCCCCCTGACCTGTAGCCCCATCACCCCCCCTGACCTGTAGCCCCATCACCCCCCCTGACCTGTAGCCCCATCAACCCCTGATCTATAACCCCAGGATACCGTGTCCTATAATCCCTGAACCTTATCACCTGTAACCCCACCAACCCCTGACCTGCATCCCCCTGTCAAACCCCCTGACCTGCACTCTCCTCTCACCAAAACACCCCCTCACCATGTTTCCCTCTGCCCTAAACCACCCCTACCACCATTAGCCTCTGACCAAAGCATCCCATCACCATCATCACCCCTTCCTCTCAATCCCCATCACCATCTCTTGTCCCATAACCTCATCACCATCGTCCCTCACCTGCCCTAAAACCCCCTCACCCCCACCTGTCCTAAAACCCCTCATCCCCATATTCCCTTGCCCTATAACGTACCTCACCACCAGTCTCTGCCCCAAACATCCCCCAACCTCAATGCTGCTCTCAACCTCCCCTCAATCTTTGCCTCTGCCCTCAATGCTCTCAACCTTTGTCCCTGCTGTTAATGCCCTCGCAAACCTTGCCCCTGCCTTCCACCCCTCATCCTGACCTGAACACCGAACAACACCACCATTCACCAATGTGAACATTCTCCCCCCCCCCCCCCCCCCCCCCCCCCCCCCCCGCCAGCACAGGCCCCTCAACACTCTTCCCCAAAGTCAACTTACCCACACCTTCTCTCACCATGTCATTTCCCTGCCCACACTTGCTGTAAGGCAACCCCTTCTCAATCCCCACAATCCCACACCTTTTTCTCAGCCACCAGCCCCTCTCTTCTCCTTCCACTTTGGCTCTCCATGTTTTATTTGTTTCTGGCCATGTCAGTCCCTGTCCCCCCTTCCGTAAGTGTCCCTGTGCATCCTCAGTGTTACTTTTGATTGCCATTTGTTCGTTACCTGTCGTGAAATTTCAATGTTTTTAGAGGGGGTGTTTTGATGAGAGTACAGGTCAGGGGGTGACGGGGGATGGAGGTCCTGTACATGTACAGGATTAGGCATTTTGACCCCAGTCTGCTTCAGGACATATGAACAGAAGTAGGCCGTTCAGAACATCAAGTCTGCTCCATTATTTGTTGAAATTATGGTTGATATGATAATTCCCATCTACACTTTGTTAGCTTTTCTCCGTAATCTTTGATTCCGGTACCGATGTTGAAAACTGTATTCCTCAATCTTGAATGTACTTCCTGAGGAGAAAGTGAGGTCTGCAGATGCTGGAGATCAGAGCTGAAAATGTGTTGCTGGAAAAGCGCAGCAGGTCAGGCAGCATCCAGGGAACAGGAGAATCGACGTTTCGGGCATAAGCCCTTCTTCTTGAAGAAGGGCTTATGCCCGAAACGTCGATTCTCCTGTTCCCTGGATGCTGCCTGACCTGCTGCGCTTTTCCAGCAACACATTTTCAGCAATGTACTTCCTGAGACAGCCTATTTTTTAAAAAAATATTTATTCCTTTTGAAATAAAGGCCACTATTCTATTTGCTTTCCCTATTACCTGCTGAGCCTATATGCTAGCTTTTTGTGATTTACCCACAAGGACTCCCAACCCTCTGTGCTGTAGTTTTCAGTTATCTTTCGACTTTTAAATAATAATCAGCTCATGAATTCTTTCCGCAAGAGTGCGTAACCTCACATTTCCCATGTTATATTCCCAAGTTGTTGTCCACTAACTTGGCTTGTCTTTGCAGACTTTTTGCCATCTTCATCACTTGCCTTCCAACCTGTTTGCCATCTGCAAAGTTGGTTATCGTATATTCACTTTCGTAGTCCAAGTCATTAATATACATTTTGAATAATTGTAGTCCTAAATAATTGAGTGCTACTGATTCCTGTGGCACTCCACTAGTTACAGATTGTCATCCTGAAAATACTCCCTATCAAACTGTCACGTCCAATATTCTGTGGGGTTTGGGGTAATCTACCGCTTGAGTGAATATACTTGCTGTTATGCTTCAATAACATCCATTCTCAGATTTCACATTATTAGTTGATTTCTCAGAGGAGATTTCTGACTTTGACCCCCTCCCCCCTTCACAAACCCACGAAGAGGAGCAAGAATAGGCCATGATTCTGTTTGAGCCTAATCTACCATCATGGCTAACTCATCTGCCTAGACCAGTTAGCTATTCACCTTCTTTATCAAGGATCTGACAACTTCCTTAAAGAATATTCAGACTGCTCCCACTCTGTTTTGAGGTTCAGAGTTCCAATGACTCATGCTCTTTTAGAAGAGGGGAAAAATTCTCGTCTATCTTGAATAAGTAATTTTTTTTTTAAATAGTGGTGTTCATTCTAGATTCTCCCAATAAAGGAATTGTTCTTTCTATTATCCACCCTGTCAAGATAGTTCATGATCTTAAATAATTTAATCAAATCATTCTTAATTTTTGAAACTCCAATAGATACAAGCCTAGCTTATCCAACTTCCTCACTATTAATGACACTACCAATTTTCACGTCATCTGCAAACTTACTAATTATACCTTCTGTGTTCACATACAAATCATTAATGTACAAACCAGCAAGGGTCCCAGCACTGAACCCTATGATACAGCTGGTCACAGCTGATCACAAAAATAACCCTGTACACCACCCTTCGCCTTCTATTTGTAAGTCCGTGTTGGATCTGGTTTGTCAACTTGCCTTGCATCCCATGGGCTCTTACTTTTTTGGACCAGCCTTCCATAGACCTTACTGAGGTCCATGTAAATCACATCAACTGCACTATTCTCATTATATTTAGTCATCTTTTCAAAACACTCAATTCAATTAATCAGACAGGATCTCTCTCTCTCTGATAAATCTGTGGTTACTCTCCTGATCAATGCATGCTTTCCAAGTATTGATTAATCCTGTCCTTCAGAATTTTTTCCAATAATTTCAGATTATTAGGTAGAGCTTAGAAATATATCCAATAATTCCATTGACGTCAGACCAATACTGGAGTGCATTAGTCACCAGGCTTATCCTTGCTGTCCTTCTTGTGCAAAGGAATCACATTTGCTATTCTCCAGTCATCTGGCATTTCACTTGTGACCAACAAGTATTAAATATATCCACTTGAGTCCGAGGAATTGTCTCCCTTGCCTCTCATAGCAGCCATGCCCATTAAAACACCTAATAGTGCCTCTTTAATAAAGTTAATGTGTTCTTGACATCACCATCCCAACTGAAATCCCCAGCTATGTCTTTTGCCTTTCTAAATAGAGGTGAAAAGTATTCTTTTCAGACATCACCCATGTCCACTGGCTCCACACACAGATTGTCCCTTTGGTCTCTGAAGGTCTAATTTTTCCCCTCTTACTCTTGTATATTAATATTAATGAGCCTTGGAGTTTTCCTTGATCCTATCTGACAAAGATATTCATGGTCCCTCTTTTGCCCTCTTAATTTCCATTATAACCACCCTCCTACACCCAACTTTTGAATGGCTGCACCTGATTCATGCTTCTGTTCTTTATCAAACTCTTGGTATCCTAGCCATCCTGGGTTTCCTGGACTTGTTGCCCTTGTCATTAAGAGGAACACACTGGCTCTGAATTCTGTCTTTGCTTTTAAAAGACTCCCACTTTCCAAATGTATTCTTAACTGCAAGTAACTGCTTCCAATCTATTTATCAGATCTGGTTTAATAATATTGAAATTGGCCTTACCCCAATTTAGCCACTTAACTTCTGCACTATCCTTATCCCTTTCCATAGGTCACTATCCTGAAAATGCTCGTCCGCTGAAACTTCAACTACTTGACAAAGGTTCACTCCCTCAGATTAGGTCTAGCACTGTCCTATCTCCAGTAGAACTATCTATTTACTAACTGTCTGGCATTAAAAGCACTCATACCCACTTCAAAAGTTCCATCCTGTCTCATCCTTTTACACTAAGATGATCAAACTTAGCAAAGTTGAATTTTCTCTTACAACTGTAACTCTATTTTTCTCATATCTTTCTGTGATTTGCCTACATTTCTGCTGCCCTATCTCCCTCTGACTGTTGGAAGGTATGTAGTTTAATCCCAGAAAGGTAATCGCCCCTTTTTTATTTCAAAGCTCTACCCAGATGGCCTCATTTGAAGAGGACTTCTAAGACGTCTTCTCTCATTTTCTGCAGTGATGGTTTCTTCTGTCAAAAATGTAATGCCTCCAAATATTACTCCTCCTCCTAAATCCCCCCCATCCCCAAATCATGCTTGAAAATTTTATACCTTAGAATGTTGTGTTGCCAATCTTGTGCTTCCTTCAACTGTGTCTGTGATGCCAGTGATATAAATGTCATTGTACCATTTGCCCATTAAATTAATTTATCTTTTCACAAGATTTTTAGGATGTATTTGTGGATCGCCAGTGGCTCACTACACTTTTTGAATTTTTAATGCCTCAGTTTTTTGTTTTTTTCCCGGTAGATGTGATCTATATGGACTTTAGTAAGGCGTTTGACAAGGTTCCCCAAGGGAGACTGATTAGCATGATGGCGCAGTGGTTAGCACTGCTACCTCACAGCGCCAGAGACCTGGGTTCAATTCCAGCCTCAGGCAAATGTCTGTGTGAAGTTTGCACATTCTCCCCGTCTGCATGGGTTTCTTCAAGCTGCTCCGGTTTCCTCCCACAGTCCAAAAATGTGCAGGTTAGGTGAATTGGCCATGCTAAATTGCCAGTAGTATTAGGTGAAGGAGTAAATGTAGGGAATGGGTCTGTGGGTTGCTCTTCGGAGGGTCGATGTGAACTTGTTGGGCCAAAGGGCCTGTTTCCACACAGTAAGTAATCTAATCTAAACCAGCCATTTGGATACAGAACTGGCTCAAAGGTAGAAGACAGAGGGTGGTGGTGGAGGGTTGTTTTTCAGACTGGAGGCCTGTGACCAAGGATTGGTGCTGGGTCCTCTACTTTTTGTCATTTACATAAATGATTTGGATGTTAGCATTAGAGGTACAGTTAGTAAGTTTGCAGATGACACCAAAATTGGAGGTGTAGTGCACAACGAAGAGGGATACCTCAGATTATAACAGGATCTTGACCAGATGGGCCAATGGGCTGAGAAGTGGCAGATGGAGTTTAATTTAGATAAATGCGAGGTGCTGCATTTTGGGAAAGCAAATCTTAGCAGGTCTTATACACCTTAATGGTAAGGTCCTAGGGAGTGTTGCTGAACAAAGAGACCTTGGAGTGCAGGTTCATTGCTCCTCGAAAGTAGAGTTGCACGTAAATAGGATAGTGAAGAAGGCATTTGATATACTTTTGTTCATTGGTCAGAGTATTGAGTACCGGAGTTGGGAGGTCATGTTGCGGCTATATAGGACATTGGTTAGGCCACTGTTGGAATATTGAGTGCAATTCTGGTCTCCTTCCTATCAGAAAGATGTTGTGAAACTTGAAAGGGTTCAGAAAAGATTTACAAGGATGTTGACAGAGTTGGAGGAGCTGAGCTACAGGGAGAGGCTGAAGAGGCTGGGGCTGTTTTCCCTGGAGCGTCGGAGGCTGAGGGGTGACCTTATAGAGGTTTACAAAATTATGAGAGGTATGGATAAGATAAATAGACAAAGTCTTTTCCCTGGGGTCAGGAGTCCAGAACTAGAGGGCATAGGTTTAGGGTGAGAGGGGAAAGATATAAAAGAGACCTGAGGGACAACATTTTCACACAGAGAGTGGTATGTGTATGGAATGAGCTACCAGAGGATGTGGTGGAGGCTGGTACAATTGCAACATTTAAGAGGCATTTGGATGGGTATATGAATAGGAAGGGTTTGGAGGGATATGGGCCAGGTGCTGGCAGGTGGGACTAGATTGGGTTGGGATATCTGGTCGGCATGGACGGGTTGGACCGAAGGATCTGTTTCAGTGCTGTACATCTCTATGACTCTATAACTCATCTCATTTTGTACTTTTGATTTTGGTGTTGGTGAAATTGGAGATTTAAGTAGTTTAGAACAGTTTTTTCTAAAAGATTTTAATTGGTAAAATCATCAGAATTGGGACTTGTGAGGGTATCATCATTTGGTTTATCTGCAGATTTGTTCAGAACAGTTAAAATAATTGAAGAGAAGTTGGGGCAATTGAAGAGTGTGACTTTTTTGCTTGAAACACAATATCTAATGGCTGACTTCTGTTCCCAGTTTGTGTATATGTTTATAGTAACATCACCATGTTTGTCATTATGCCTGCAGAACATGAATAAGTCGTCTTGAACAATTGTTAAAATGTAACTGACCTCTTGAATATTGCTGAGCCCTGCTGGGATATTCAAATTTGAGGACCTAGCTCCAACAAAGCTTTCTGCTCAGTTTAAGCAATCTCCTGAGCTTGTTACAATGTTGCTGTGGTACCATTAAAATGAAATGATGCTCTGAACAATTCTGGGGTTTTCTGCATCTAAATTATGCAAAGCGGCATTTAGCACACGCAAGCACAGAAAATAAAAGCAGGAGTAGGCCCTTTGAGCCCCTTTCAACATTCAATATCAGAATACTCAGTGGATTCCATAAAGGGATATGGAGCTCTTGCAGACAAATTAATTTCAGATGCAAACTAGGCAAGATCTAATTGAATGGCAGAATAGGCTCAAGGAGATGAATGGACTACAACTAGCCATTTGGCTCATCGAATCCGTACCAGCCCTCCGAAGAGCTTCCTGCCCAGGCCTCTACCCTGTCTCTGTAACCCTGCATTTCCCATGGCTAATTTATCAAGCCTGCACAACCCTGGACGCTGGGCAATTTAGCATGGTTAATATACCTAACCTGCACGTCTTTGGAATATGGGAGGAAACTGGAGCACCCAGAGGAAACCCATGCAGAAACAGCGAGAATGTGTAAACTCCACGTAGACAGTCGTCTGAGGCGAGAAGTGAACGTGAGCATGGCTGGAATATGAGCATGTCCTCCAACTCTTTGCCCTGTTCACATTTTCTCCCATGTTCTTTGAAGTTTTTAGTCTGAAGAACAATGTCTACACCTTGAAAATCTTTACTGATTTGGCCTGAGCAATTTCCTATGGCAGAGTACAAATTTCTAAACAACTTGTGCTATAACCTTCAGTCACGTGGTGAAAGATAAAACTGGAGCCAATCTTTAACCACATTTCTAAACATTTATTTAGAGAGATCCATTCCAAACATGTACCTCCTAAGCTGATTACTGTTTCACATTATTTATTGGTAAGCAAGTGATTCTCTACTTAATGGCCAGCACCTGGATACAATTAAATATAATTAACAGATTGGGAGCACATTTGAACTGCTGATTACAATGCTTACTTATTTTGGCTGGTTCACTTATGGGGCTTTGTGGCAGCGTGCTTCCTTTTGTAAAATCTGGATTAAGTTCCAGTATCCACAAAGTTGTATCCAAACAGATTTATTAAAACTAATTATTTATATGTACTTCTGTAATAATGAGATTAATGATGTTTTATTTTAGAAAATTCCTTGGTTATGTAGCACAACATGGCTCAAGTAGGGCTAGTTGTAGTCCATTCATCCCCTTGAGTCTATTCTGCCATTCAATTAGATTGTATCTGAAATTAATTTGTCTGCAAGAGTTCCATATCCCTTTATAACTCGACCAACACATTTTAAAATTTGTTCTCTGAAGGTCGAGTTGCTCCATTGTCTACATACTTCTGGAATGGAGAAATCCAGTTTATTTGTACATTATTACAAATATCAGTTATTATGGCATTTGCTGGTGTAGTGAAATTTCATGTGTACTTAAAAGCAAAAAATACATATATTCTATTTTCTGTGGTCTATAACTATTTGTTTGCTTGAGAATGTAAAGTAGCTCAGTGGTTAGCACTGCTGCCTTTCAATGTCAGAGAGCCGGGATTAATTCCATCCTTGAGAGACTGTCTGTGTGGGAGTTTGTACATTGTCCCTGTGTCTGCGTGGATTTCCTCTGTTTGCTTTGGTTTCATAGAACATAGAACAATACAGCACAGAACAGGCCCTTCGGCCCACGATGTTGTGCCGAACATTTGTCCTAGCTTAAGTACCTATCCATGTACCTATCCAATTGCCGCTTAAAGGTCACCAATGATTCTGACTCTGCCACTCCCACAGGCAGTGCATTCCATGCCTCCACCACTCTCTGGGTAAAGAACCTACCCCTGACATCCCCCCCTATACGTTCCACCCTTCACCTTAAATTTATGTCCCCTTTTAACACTCTGTTGTACCCGGGGAAAAAGTCTCTGACTGTCTACTCTATCTATTCCCCTGATCATCTTATAAACCTCTATCAAGTCACCCCTCATCTTTCGCCTTTCCAAAGAGAAAAGGCCGAGCACTCTCAACCTATCCTCGTACGACCTATTCTCCATTCCAGGCAACATCCTGGTAAATCTCCTCTGCACCCTCTCCAAAGCTTCCACATCTTTCCTAAAATGAGGCGACCAGAACTGCACACAGTACTCCAAATGTAGCCTTACCAAGGTCCTGTACAGCTGCAACATCACCTCACGACTCTTGAATTCAATCCCTCTGCTAATGAATGCTAATATACCTTAAGCTCTATCCACCTGAGTGGCAACTTTCAAAGAGCTATGAACATAGACCCCAAGATCCCTCTGCTCCTCCACCTTACTAAGAACCCTACTGTTAACCCTGTATTCCGCATTCTTATTTGTCCTTCCAAAATGGACAACCTCACACTTGGCAGGGTTGAACTCCATCTGCCACTCCTCAGCCCAGCTCTGCATCATATCTAAGTCTCTTTGCAGCCGACAACAGCCCTCCTCACTATCCACAAATCCACCAATCTTCGTTTCGTCTGCAAATTTACTGACCCACCCTTCGACTCCCTCTTCCAAGTCATTAATAAAAATTACAAACAGCAGAGGACCCAGAACTGATCCCTGCAGAACTCCACTTTTAACTGGACTCCAGGCTGAATATTTACCATCTACCACCACTCTGACTTTGACCGGTTAGCCAGTTCTCTATCCAACTGGCCAAATGTCCCACTATCCCATGCCTCCTGACTTTCCGCATAAGCGGAGGGGGCAGGATGTTCCATTGAATAGGGGATCTGGAGTGCAGGATTTGTTACTTTTCCTTCATTAAACTGTTTTGAAAGAAGGTATGATGTGATTTTTCAAGAACTGAAAAAGATCCTCCCAGGCATTAATGTTAATGTTGCCACCATTCAGGGAGAAGTTCACAGTGTCTTTGAAGTGCTTTAGTTCCACAGTCCAAAGATGTGAAGGTTAGGTGGATTGGCCATGCTAACTTGCCTATTGTTTCCAGAGATGTGTACGTTAGGTGGATTCGCCATGGGGAATGCAGGGTTATGGGGATAGGTTAGGGGCATCGCTGAGTGGGATGTCCTTTACAGGATCAGTGCTGACTCAATGGGTTGAATGGCCTGCTTCTGTACTTAGGGGATTCTATGGTTCTGTGTTTGTAATAAATTAATATTTTTAACTTTGACAGCAGCTAGTTACTGCACCTGTCATGTTACATAAATTGGTTGGCTGTCACTCATCGACAATGCCATCTGCTCAGGGTGCAGGTTTCTGTTGTAGGTCTTCATTTGACTGAAAATGCTGATTGTCAACAAATGGATCTTGGAGGGGGTAGAATGTTCCATTGAATAGGGGATCTGGAGTGCAGGATTTGTTGCTTTTCCTTCATTAAACTGTTTTGAAAGAAGGTATGATGTGATTTTTCAACAACTGAAAAAGCTCCTCCCAGGCATTAATGTTAATGTTGCCACCATTCAGGGAGAAGTTCACAGTGTCTTTGAAGTGCTTTAGTTGCCCTTCTGGGGAATCCTCCGAAGAATTGATAAAACAGGAGCTGGCAGAGGTGATTGTTTTTGGCTGTCTGGGAACAGTGTCTGACCATCAAAGTTCATTTTGCCTGAATGGTGTGGAGCTAGCTTCAGCAAAATCTTTGGACTTGCTTGAGAGTTCTCCTATTGAATCTAATATGTGCAGTGGGGACATTGCTGATGGAATTTGTCCAGTACTGCTTTGTATTGCTGATTCACAGTCCAGGTGTCACTGTGGAACAGGAATGTGATGGCAACATCTGCGCTGTGCACTTGGAACTATTATTGACTTGCAGAGGTTTTGTCAAACACTTTGTGCTTTAGAAGTTTAAGCTGTTGTAGCTCATATTCCAGGGTGTATCAATAAATGTACTTGGGAAGTTTAATATTTGGCTGGTCAGGTTTCTTGGAAATTCATATCTTTTGGAGAACACTTCTCAGATCCTCATGATGAACTGATTCATGTACTTTGGTCAGTTCGGTGAATTCAGTGATGAATTCCAGGTGGTGTTCTTGACATTTTCATCTGATTTGCAGACAGCAGAGGTCAAGTTTAGTGGTTTCTATGCAAGTTCCACTGTCTCTCTGGGAATATATTCTTAGTCTCTCTGCTACATGCTACAGGCAAATGCCATTATAGTTTCTACAGCATTATTTATTTCCTTTCATAAAGCTGGTTGCAATCCGAGTTGAAATGAAGGAGATTTACTTTTCACTTTAACTCTGTAGGATTGATGTGAACAAAATTTTTGAATACCTCAGCTGGAATCCATTGGGACTGTGCACTTTGTCATCCATTTGGTTGCTTGTTACATTTCTACTAATGGTGAGCTGTTCATGGATTTTACCACAGGATACTTGGAGAAAGCATGGAGGCTATTGGCTGCCAGTGAGCGCTGATGATTTGAGAAATTATATTATGATATCAATATAGAATTCTTGAAAATCCTATCAATGTATTTATATTAAAATAAAATGTTATTTCTATCAGTGAGCAGCTGAGTGAAAGACTTGCTTGTTTTCTTCAAATGTTATGTTTGATAGTGGCATGACACTTACTGAGTCAAGCAGCTGCTGTTTTTTCTATTTGAGAAGGATGTGAAAATGTGAGGAGATGCAACCTGTCCAGTTTGACTTAGCTGCTTAATCATGTAATTTTGACACCAAGTGTCCACTTTGACCAGCATTCTGATTTTGTTACAATACTTGCACATATTTATCTTATTGTATACTTCCAACCACATTGAGATGCCAGTTGCTTCTGGAGTGAAAAGTGCTACTGAACAGTTGTGTATTCAGGGCTCGTTAGTGATTATAAAATGTCAATAAGGAGGTTTGATTAGCTGAGAGTAGTTGGAATAGACATACATGATAATGGCTAAGTTTCACTTCGCCATTTGTCACCTTTTTATAAGAAGATGCGAAGTTTAAATAGGCACACAGTTCACTCTGAAGGTTTCAAATAATTTAGTAGTCGAAATTATGTGGACCAATATTAGTGTGCACCAATATTACTTGTGGCTGTTGATATGTATAGCTCAGTGCCAGTTTCAAACTTAACAAATGCACTATTGTTCGGAATTGATTTGCTAAATTATTTTCTAGTGCTCTGTTGAAGTTTTATATGATAGTTCACATTCTCTGAAGTTTATACTTCTTGCCTTTGAATTTTGGTTTATTTAACTCTCCTATTTTCTGCGAGATCCGGAAATGTAAATGTGTGAAATAGTTTGATGGTTTTTTCCTCCAAGAGGAGAGGGGAAGCATGAGGAATGTGAATGGGGTCCCCGTTGAAATGCTTAGGAAAGCCCATTGATTGCTTTTGCAGCCTCGTAGCCTTGACTCTTATTTGTTGTGAGGATTGAGGCTGCTTTATTCATTTGTGAAATGGTTACCATGATTTCTACAAAAATGTGCTGCGGCGATGGGAGCAAGACAATAGCTTTGTGTTTGATCCTGGGAATGTTAGGGTCATGCACAATTTATTTTAAGCCATAAATCTACAGAATTTATTGTTTAATTCATTATTAAAGTGTGAGCTGATTTTAATGCTTGAAGGCTGTGTTGATTTTCCTAATCAGTTTGCAAATAATTACACTTTACCAAATATTCCATTAATATTTGATAACAGCTTGAAAGACTGAAGTGCAACCTTGAATATATTTTAAAAGTAATGATGCAGCAGAAAAAAATTGATCTTTTTCTTTGAATTTGCAGATATTGGGAAAGGCAAGTCGAAAGACACAATTTTATTGTTTTTCTTAAAAGTGCCAAAGCTATGACAAGAATGCCAAGAGACTAAATGAGAACTTTTCGCTTGGATTCTTGTGTCATCAGCACTGGCAGCAAGATAAACATTTGATATCTATTCTTAGTTGACTACGAAGCTGGCAGTGAGTTGCTGCCTTGAACGCTGAATCTGTATGGTGTGACTACACTTAATGCTTTTCAACAAAGATTTCCAAGATCTTGATCCAGTTACAATGGAAATTCCAAGTTGGGATGGTGCTTTTAGGTTTTGTTGTCCATGTCGTTTGAGGTGGTAGTAATTTTGTGGGTCGCAGGATGTCAAGGGAGTTGATGAATTACTGCACTGCAGCTTTTGGATTTGCCATCAGTGTTGGTTTGAGGGGGAGTGAGTGAGTGTTGTCGGTGGTGTATGGGCTGGGTTACATATTCTTAATTACCTTACTCTGAGACTATAACACACCTCTGGAGCGGGTGGGGCTTGAAACTTGGTCTCCTGGCTCAGAGGTAGGGACACTATTATTGCACCAAAAGAGTCCCCTAATGTGGGCTGCTTTCATTGTGAATGTTGAGTCTCTTGGATGTTGGAGTTATACCTATCCACACAAGTGGAGAGCATTCAGTGTATTCCTTACTAGTGCCTTGAAGATTGCAGACGTATGTTGTGAAGGTGCCACAGAATTCCCAGGCACCAACTTGTTCTTTCAGCCGCAATTTGTCTGGCTGATTCATTTCCGTTCCTAGCCATTAGTAACATCAAGGGTGAAGAATTCAGGGATGAGTGTTGACATCAAAGAGGATTTATTAGAATTTCTCTCTTGTTGGTATAGTCATTGCCTGTTACTTTTGTGGCATGATTTTTAGATGTAATTTATCAGCTCAATATTGTCCAGTTCCTGAATGGGGGCATGGATTGTTTCAATATCTGAAGAGATGTGAATGTAAAGCATCCCCACCCAAGGAACTGCTGCAGCAATGTCCTCAGACTGAGGTAACTGGCGTCCAAAAACTGCAAACATCTTTCTTTATGCTAGATACAACTTCTGACCTGTAGAGACTTTTATACCCGATTCCCATTGTCTTCAACTTTGCGAGGGCTCCTTGATATTCCACCATTAAATGTTATCTTAATATTGAGAGCAGTCACTCTTGCCTTTCTGCTGAAGCTGCACTCTTGTCCATGTTTGAATCAAGGCTATAGTCAAGTCCAGAGCTGAATCTAAATTAAGCATTAGCATCAAATGCTATTTGTTAAGTGTCTATGACATATTCCATTATTTTGCTCATAATTGAAATGACTGGGTAGTAATTTGCCAGTTTGGAATTGTTCTGCTCATTTTAGTTTGACATATGAGGCGATTTTCCATGGTCAGATTCCATCGTTGTATATGAAGTATTGAAATCTAAGGAGTGTCTGTGAAATTGATATACAGATTGATTATAGCAATAAATGTAGTAAAATGCCAGAATCAGAATTAATTCAAAATCTAGCTATTTTAAGAGGGGACAATAGCAGCACAATGTTTAATGTTTCCATGAAGTTACCTTTCAATATAGGTATCTGATGGAACCTTATTTAAATGATGAAAGACTATATTCTATGCTGTACATTGCTTTCTTGAGTAGTCATGTTCAGGAATTCTGTTGGAGTGATGCCATAATTTGTCTTTGGATAGTTTTTCTTTGAATTATAGCTGATAATGTTATTTTAAGATGTATACTAATTTGTGTTATGAGTCATGCATACTAGAGGGTGTGACTTAAGTGCATTAAGCAAGAGCATTTGGCCTGCCTTTATACCAGAGTTGAGAATGTGTTGCTGGAAAAGCACAGCAGGTCAGGTAGCATCCGAGGAACAGGAGAATATTTTTTGAAGTCGGTGTGGAATATGTTTCTGAAATTGATGAACTGTTCAACCTCCTCGTGGGAGCACAAGGTCATCAATGTAGCGGGGGAAGAGGTGGCGAGTGGTGCCGGTGTAACTCTGAAATTTGTTTTTGAGGTCGGGGTGCTGTGCTTTTCTAGCAACACACTCTCAACTCTGATCTCCAGCATCTGCACACCTCACTTTCTTCCTGCCTTTGTACCATCCTATTGAAATGCTGGGATTCATTTATAATCAAAAAACAAACCTTTGGTCCACTACTGTCTCCAGTCAGTGTTTTACACTGTCTCTTGTTGAGAACTTCACTTGAATCTGCTGATGGGATAGCATGTTGGATGAGCATGTGAAGGGTTATGCCTCAGTCAAAGCAATACTCTTACAGAATACTACTGGAGGGCCATTCTGAGATTATCCATTGATCTTTGTATCCAGAATAACTCCAATGATGCTGACTCACAAAGTTTTCCTCACCCCCTCAACTATTACAATCAATTCTGAATAGCTGATTACGGCAAAGGCAATGGGTACGGACAACATTCCAACAGCGTACTGAAGACTTGTGCTCCAGAGCAAACCACCCCTCCACCAAGCCACCCCAGTACAGCGACAATACCTAGCAGTGTGGAAAATTGCCGTTATGTTCTATCCACAAAAACAAGACAAATTGGACCTGGTGATTACCAACGGACTCTACTCTTAGCAGCAAAGTGGTGATTTGTGTTGACAGTACTATCAAGTTGCACATGCTCAGCAATAACCTCCCTAATGCTTGGTTTAGGTTCAATTGGGGTCACTCAACTGACCGCGTTACAACCTTGGTTCAGGTGTGGATGAAAGAGCAGAACTTCAGAGGGAAGGTGAGGATAACTGCCCTTGATGTGGAAAATTTGACAGGGTATGACATGAAAGGACCATAACAATTAAATCAGTGAAAATTGGTGGTTGGAGTATAGCCACCTTAAAGAAAGATGGTTGTATTTATTGGAGGGTATTCACCTCAGACTCAGGCTGTCATTGGAGTTCTTTCGGGTAGATATTTTCTAATTAATCTGTTCAGAGGTGCTATTACATACCTCTAGTGCAAGTCGGATTTGAACCTTGGCTTTCTGGTACAGAAGTTGGGATGCTACTGCTGCACCACCAGTGCCCTGCAAGTTCCTTGGTATATTTTCATATCCATCTGTTAAGAGATGTTATCGCACAATTCTGGAGCAGATGGGATTTGAACCCATGCCTCTTGGTTCAGAGGTAGGGACACTTCCACTGCACCACAAGAGCCTGAGAGGTCTTCAGGGTAGTATCCCAGGCTCAGTGATCTTCAGCTGCTTCATCAATGACATTTGCACAAAATTCAGCATCATTTGTGTCTCCTCTGAAACTGTAACAGTCCATGTCCATGTGCAACAAAACCTGGGCTATAATCCAAGTTGGGGCTGTGAAGTGACAAGTAACACGAGAACACTTGCAAGATCCCCTCCAAACCTCTCATCATCCTGACTCAGAACTATATCCGTTCCTTCACTGCCACTGGGTTTAAAATCCTGGAACTCCCTTTCTGACAGCACTGTGGGTATTTCTACTCCACAAGGACTGCATCAATTCAAGAAGGCAGTTCTCATCCGTTTTACAAGGGCCATTCAGGATGGGCAAAAAATACTGGCCTAGTCAAAAACAGTAGCATCCCATGAATGAACATATTAAAGTAAAATCAGATAATGGCTTGGCCTCGCCCTTACCAAACAAAGAACTCGATAAATCAATTTAAAACTGTCAAGATTGTACTGTACACAGTATTCTAAATGCAGCCGAACCAATGTTGTGTACAATTTTAACATGACCTGCCAGCTCTTTTACTCAATACCCCATCCGATGAAGGCAAGCATACCGTACGCCTTCTTGACCACTTTATCCAGCTGTGCAGCAACCTTCAGGGTACAATGTATCCTGCACTCCCAGATCTCTCTGCTCATCAACTTTTCCCAAGGCTGTTCCATTCACTCTAAAATTTGTTCTAGAATTAGACTTGCCTAAATGCATCACCTCACATTTGCCTCGATTGAACTCCATCTGCCACTTCTCTGCCTAACTCTCCAGTCTATCTATATTCTCCTGTATTTCTTGACAGTCCCTATGCTTTCTGTTACTCCACCAATCTTAGTGTCATCTGCAAACTTGCTGGTCATATCAACAGTGCCCTCTTCCAGATCATTTCTGTATATTACAAACAACAGTGGCCCCACCACTGATGCCTGTGGAACACCACCTTTTTCCATTTCAAGAAACTCCCTTCAATTACTACTACTACTCAGTCTCCTGTTGCTCAACCAGTTCTTTTTGCACCTAGCTAGAACACCCTGCACACTATGTGACTTCACTTTCTCAATTAGTTTACTATAGGGAACCTTATCAAATGCCTTACTAAAGTCCATGTATATGCAATCAACAACCCTTCCTTCACCATAGAACTCTATTAAGTTGGTAAGGCATGATCTCCACTGTACAAAACCATGTTGCTTATTATTTTCTAAATATAAATGGATTCTATCCCTCAGTACCTTCTCCAGCAACTTTGCCATCAAAGATGTGAGGCTCACTGGTCAGTAGTGAACCGGAATATCCCTGCTACCCTACTTGTACAGGGGGACAACCCTCCAGTCCTCTGGCACCTTACCTGTGTTTAAACTTGCCACAAAGATATCTGTCAGGCCCCCAGCTATTTCCTCTCGTACCTCCTTCAGCAACTTGGGATAGATCCCATCCGGTCCTGGGGATTTATTCACCTTAATAACCTTGAGCCAACACATCTTCCCTACTTATGTCAACGTGATCCAGACTAATCAAACTTCTATCTCTCATCTCAACATTCACCATGTCCCTGTCCTCAGTGAACATTGATGCAAAGTAATCATTCAGAATCTCACCCATTCTCGCAGTTCGACACACAGCCTTCCTTCATTATCCTTTAGTGGACCAATCCTTTCTCCAGTTACCCACTTGCTTCTTATATAAGAATAAAATGCTTTGGGAATCTACTTAATTCTGCTCACTAAAGCTATTTCATGACCTCCTTTAGCCTGCTTGATTCCTCGTTTAAGACTGGTCCTACTCTTCCGGTATTCCTTCAGGGCCCATTTTGTTTGCTTCCCTTTTCCTCTTGTCTAGTCGTACGATTTCTCCTGTCATCCACAGTTCATGAATTTTGCCTTTCCTATGCTTTGCCTTCAACAGAACATGCCCACCTGCACTACCTTTACCTATCTTTGAAAACTTCCCACATATCAAATGTGGACTTCCCTTCAAATAGCTGTGTCCAATCCACATTTCCCAGCTTCTGCCTAATTTTGATATAATTGGCCTTGGTCCAGTTTAGTACTCTTCCATTAGGACCACTCACATCTTTGTCTGTGAGTATTCTAAAACTTAAAGAATTCTGGTCACTGTTCCCAGAGATATTCCCCAGCGCAACTTCTACCACCTGGCTTGGCTAATTCCCCAACACCAGGTCCAATATGGCCCCACCCCTCATCGGACTATTGACATACTGCTCTAGAAAACTCTCCTGGATGCTTCTTATAAATTCTATCCCAAAAAGACCTCTGACGCTAAGTGTATCCCAGTCAATGTTGAGAAAATTAAAATCTCCCATCACCACGTTCCATAATCTGTTTACCTATTTGTTCTTCTACCTCATGCTCCACCTCAGAAAATTTGTGTCATTTTGAATTCAAGTAGATTATCCCTTCCTCAAGGGAAGTTCCATGAACCGAGTTTTAAAACTTGTTTTCATAGTTATCACTTTAAGCCCCGGTATCATCTGGGAAATCTGCAGTATTCCCTTTCTGAGGTAACTATATCATTCCTGGAGTTCAAAATGTAAGACAAAACATCATACTCATATGGGGTCTGACCAAAGTACTCCACAGTTGAATCACTCATTCAGTTTTAAATCCAAATAATATCAATGCTCCTCTTCCTATTGCCTTTTTGATAGAAAAGCAGAATACTAAAGGTGCTGCAAAGCTGAAAGAAAAACACAACATGTGCTGGAAATAACACATTCCTACCATCTGAGAGAGAGATAATTATTATTTCAGGTCTGTGACATTTTGAATCTAATTTGAAGACGGTTCACAGAACTGAAATGTTCATTGTTTTTCTCTCTCTACAAATGCTGCCAGACATGAGTAGTTCCAGCATTTTCTGTCTTTATTTGCTTTTTTTGATTGATTGCTATTTTTAGCCACTTGAATTGACTTTTCTGATATCTGTTCAAGGACATCACAATCTCTTTGTTTCCTGTCTCTGACCATCAGACATTTGATTTGTTTCTCAGCTTTATAATTTTTCAGGCCTCAGGTATAAGACCTCTGAAAAGGCACAAGATGCCTCTTGTATCATTATGATCTTGAAGTTAAGATCAGTTTTCTGACCGCTATAAAGAGCGGTAGACATAGGACCAGAAATAGGCCAATCACATCTATGAATCTGCTCCGCCATTGAATGAGACCATGGCTGATCTGATAATCATCAACTGCTCTTTCCCCATAACCCTTGATTTCCTTATGCTTTATCTGTCTATCTTAGCCTTGAATGTACAGAATGATCCTGCCTCAACAGTAAAGAATTCCACAATTCCATCCTCTGAAAGTAGGAATTCGTCCTCCATCTCATCAAATGTGTGGCACCTTGTATTTTGACATTTATGCCCTCTGGTCTGAGATTCTCCCAAACAGGGAAACTAACTTTCAGCATCTACACTGTCAAATCTCCCAAGAATCTTGCATGTTTCAATAAAATCTCTCTCATTCTTGTAAATTTCAGTGAGTACATGGAACATAAGAACTAGGAGCAGGCATAGGCAGTCCAGCCCTTTGAGCCTCCATGACCATTCAATACGATCGTGATCGATCTCATCTGTCTTTACTTTCTTGCCCGCTTCCCTTAACCTTTCAAACTGTTACTAATTAAAAATTTGTCTATCTCCTCAAATTTACTTAATGTCCACACATCCACATGTCTACAGCATGCTGGGATAATGCATTATACAGATACACAACCCTTTGTGAAGAGTAATTTCTCATCTGGTTTAAATCTGCTAACCCTTATCCTGAAACCATGACTCTTGTTCGAGACCCACAAGAGAATACATCTTTTCTACATCTACTTTGTCAATTAGTATCATCTATACTTCAGTTAGATTTCTCATTTTTCTAAACTCCAGAGAGTATAGGCCAAAATTGCTTAATCTCTCTTCACAAGACAAACCCTTCACCTCTAGTGAATATTCTCTGAACTGCCTTAAATGAAACTCCATCCCCTTTGAAGTAAAGAGACTAAAACCGGATGCAGTTCTCCCAAGTTCAGTCTCGCTTTAGCTGCAAAAAAAACCTTATTGCTTTTATACTATGTTCCCTTAGCAACAAATGCCAAAATTCCATTTGCTTTCCTTACTACCTGCTGTACCTGCACACTACTTTTCTGCGATTCTTGTACAAAGACATCCATTTAGATAATTTGCCTTTGTCTTCTTCCGACAAATAACGTATAACATCTCTCATATCTACGTTAAACTGTCTGTCAAATTGCTGGCCGTTCACCTAACCTATCCATGCCTATTTGTAAATTTAAGTTTTTATTGAAATTTAGTATCCCACCTATTTTAGTGTCAGCAAGTTTGGTTGTTATTTCTGCATCCAAGCCGTTATTATAGATTATGCATAGTTGGGCCTCGAGAACCAAACCCTGTGGCACCTCACTAGTTGTATCTTGTCAACCAGAAAAAGACCCATTTCTCCCAGCTTTTTGCGTTTTATTGGTACAGGCCTAACCTTCTCAATCTCTCCTTACAAGCCTGTCACTGCACTCAATTCAGCCTAATAAACCTTCTCTGGACTTCAGTGTTAGTACATCTTTCGTTACATAGGAGGCCCAAACTATTCATTGCTCCAGCAATGCCTTGCATAACTTCAACAAAACTTTCATACCTTTATGTTTCATTCCCTTTGAAGAAGGCCAACATTATGCAACAAAACCAGAAATTGTTGGAAAAACTCCGGTCTGGCAGGAGTTTTGGAGAGAAAGCAGAGTTGCATTTCTGGGTCCAGTGACCCTCCCTCAGAACTGATGGTTAGGAAAAGTTGGTAATGTGCCACAGAAGCGATGGGGGAGGGGGGGAAAAGAGTAAATGCTAAGTGAAGATGAAGCCGGGAGAGAAAAAAAACACAGCTGGACAGACAGCGGAGTGGATCAAGGTCAACCTGGGAGAATGAGTAGCTGCCGTTGGGAACTGTTGGTGTTTGTGGTAGCAGCCCATGTGATGACAAGGCCTGGTGTATGGAAGTTGAGCTAAAGCCATGGGAAAAGATGCTTAATTCCTAAATTTATTGAACTCAGTAGAGTCCAGAAGGTTGCAGGGTTCCAAAGTGAAAAATGCGGTGCTGTTCTTGAAGCTTTGCTGGAGCAATATAGGAAGCTTGAGACAGCACATGGTGGTGTGTTGAAATGATAAGCAACCGGCAGCTCGGGGTCATTTTTCTGGACAGAATGTTGCATTGTTTTTGCCTTCTATATTAGTGCTGCGCTTGGATTCTAGATTTTTGTGATTTGTGTCGAAGGACCCCCAAATCCCACTGTATATTTTTCTGCAGTCTTTCTCCATTGAAATAATCGTTAGTTCCTATATTCTTGCCAAGTGCACAATCTCATATTTTGCCACATCATATTCCATCTGCCAAGTTTTTTCTTAATCTTTCTCTATTTCTCTGCAGACTCTCACCCATACTTTTTTTATGTCATCCACAAATTAGCTACAGCAGATTAATTTAACTCATTCAAGTTATTATTATAGATTGTAAATAATTTTGGCCCACTACAGTAAGAGTTTTCTTTTGATCAGAAATTTAGTTAGTTCAGCTGATGTTTTCGGGAGTTTAGAAGAATCGCAAGTGCTTTAATTGAAACATTCAAGGGTCTTGATCATGTGCTTACTGAGACAAAAGTAGATCACAGCACAATCTCAGCATTGGGGCAGATTATCTCAAATCGAAATGAAAAGAAATTCATTCAGTTAAAGTTGCTAATCCTTGGAAGTCTCTACCTCAGAGTGTTGTGGGCGCTCCATCATTGAAAGTATTCAGTGCTGAGATACGCAGATGTTTTGGGTGTCTCAAGAAAATTAAGCATGGAGAGGATGAGGAAAGCACAACGGAAGTTCAAGATCTGCCATGATATTGAATATTGGAGAATATTTTATAAGCAATGTTTCACTCATCCTGTTTTCTGTGTTAACTGAAACGCAGTCACACAAGGATTAAAAGTTGTTTATAGTGATGAGCATTGATGAACTGGGACTACTGTGGTTTGATTTGTACTTTGATTTTGGAGCTGTGGTATTCAGTTTGTTATGTTTTGTCATTTGGGACTGTAGGCCATTCTACTATGACACGACTGATACGTTCCTCTGCAAACACGTGCAATAGAAAATTGTGCTATGTAAAACCATTACAGAAAATCGTGCTGTAGAAGATCGCGAGAGAAAATCACTGTACCCATTCAGTAGAGAGTACACATTGTCCAAATGGTACTCTCAATTTGTCAATTGCTTTACAGAGGAACTTCGGTTATCCAAATATCAATTGTCCGATACAGAAATTTGCTGTAAATGGGCAGGGAAACATGAAAGTGAGAAAAAGAACACTAATGGCTTACTGTGAACTTCAGCGTGGTTTTCATAAATCTGAATCTTAATTTGACCATGAGATACTAACAGGATATACAAGAACATTTTAAATCACAAATTGAACTTTTGTCCTAGATGTACTTGAACTACAGTGTTTAAAGTTTTCTGAATAGTTTACATATTTCTATGGCAATACATTGTTTTGGACTCTCAAAATCAAGTCATTAGTTTCAATTAAGGAATGTTAAATGTAGTGAGCATTTTATTAATAAAAATATAGCAGATAATTTGAGCAATTTGAAGTATAATGCTTCAGGTATAAAAGATGTGAATTCTGTTAAGATGAGTAATTTCATAAGTTGCTATCACTTTCATCCCAGATACTTTTCTGAAGCAGCATTCTAGGTGAAAACAAGGACTGCAGATGCTGGAAACCAGATTCTAGATTAGAGTGTTGCTGGAAAAGCACAGCAGTTCAGGCAGCATCCAATTTCCCTGCTCCTCGGATGCTGTCTGAACTGAAGCAGCATTCTGTCTAATCCTTGGCAGCATGCTGATGGGCTGTGTGAATGAATGTCACACTGCATAATCTCCGTCTTGTCTCACCAGGGACCCATGAGGGCAATTCTGCTACTCATTGCTGAATGACTTCACAATAAGAAACCCCAAGCTGTCTGCTCTTTATTTTGTATTGCCCCATCAGCTGGCCAAGTTGAGGATTGAGTTAACACAAATGTAGATAATGGTTTCAGCTGCAGTGGGAATGAGCTGAAGGTAGAAGTGATTAATCTTAGTGAATCAGCACTGAAGTGACATGTTGTTCAAACGGAGTTAGTCATTGCAGCGTTCTGGTTGCATTGACTCCTGCTGTTGAAGGAAAAACTGACTCTTGCATTACTATGATGGGCAGTTACTGAATCTGGAGTAATCTTGGAATTTGGAGAAAAGTGATGCAAGCAGAAGTGGATATTGCGTGGAAACAAATGCAGATGAGATAACATGGGAAGTTCAAACAAGGAAAAGGCTGAGTGAACTGTGGAAGTAAAAAAAAAGAAGCAGGTACTGGAGATCTGAAACGAACAAAAACAAATTGCTGGAAAAACTCAGCATGTTTGGAACCATCTGTGGAGTGAAAGCAGTAGACATTGTGATTCCAGTGACCCTTGGACTGAAGGATCTGTTTCAGTGCTGTATGACTCTGACTCAATTTCAAATTTCTTTTCTCTCCAAAGGTGCTGCCAGACCTGCTGAGTTTTCCCACCAATTTCTGGTTTTGTTTGTTTTGAGCTAAGCATGGAGTTTTGAGACGCTGGATGTCTGGCAATTGCTCAAGAATGATAAATGGAACCTACTAAACGGTGCAATATGCATCAATAGAATGACATTAAGTATAATCATAAAAGGTTTGGAAAGTTGAATTGATTTGAATTTATTGTCCCGTATACTGAGGCACAGTGAAAAGCTTTATCTTGCAAGCAATACAGGCAGATCACGTAGTAAAGTAGCATAGAAAAGTAAATAATAGGTAACAGCGGCAAAACAAAAACACAGGTACAGGCAAATGTTAAGAGTTTGAGTCCATTCTGTATTCTAACAACAGTAGGGTAGAAACTGTTTTGAAACTGGCTGGTGCGTGTGTTCAAGTTTTTGTACTTTCTCCCTGATGGTAGAGGTTGTAGAAAAGCATTGCCAGGGTGGGATGGATCTTTGAAAATGCTGGCGGCCTTTCCTTTGTGTAGAGCCGCAGAAAATGGGAGAGATACTAAATTAATATTTTGCATCAGTATTTACTGTGGAAAAGGATATGGAAGATATAGACTGTAGGGAAATAGATGGTGACATCTTACAAAATGTCCAGATTACAGAGAAGGAAGTGCTGGATGTCTTGAAACGAGTAAAGGTGGATAAATCTCGAGGACCTGATCAAGTATACCCGAAAACTCTGTGGGAAGCAAGAGAAGTGATTGCTGGGCCTCTAACTGAGGTATTTGTATCATCAATAGTCACAGGTGAGGTGCCGGAAGACTGGAGGTTGGTAAACGTGGTGCCACTGTTTAAGAGGGGTGGTAAGGACAAGCCAGGGAACTATAGACCGGTGAGCCTGACCTCGGTGGTGGGCAAGTTGTTGGAGGGAATCCTGAGGGACAGGATGTACATGTATTTGGAAAGGCAAGGACTGATTCGGGATAGTCACCATGGCTTTGTGCGTGGGAAGTCATGTCTCACAAACTTGATTGAGTTTTTGAGGAAGTAACAAAGAGGATTGATGAGGGCAGAGCAGTAGATATGATCTGTATGGACTTCAGTAAGGCATTTGACGAGGTTCCCCATGGGAGACTGATTAGCAAGGTTAGATCTCATGGAATACAGAGAGAACTAGCCATTTGGATACAGAACTGGCTCAAAGGTAGAAGACAGAGGGTGGTGGTGGAGGGTTGTTTTTCAGACTGGAGGCCTGTGATCAAGGATTGGTGCTGGGTCCTCTACTTTTTGTCATTTACGTAAATGATTTGAATGTGAGCATAGAGGTACAGTTAGTAAGTTTGCAGATGACACCAAAATTGGAGGTGTAGTGGACAATGAAGGTTACCTCAGATTACAACAGGACCTTGATCAGGTGGTCCAATGGGCTGAGAAGTGGCAGATGGAGTTTAATTTAGATAAATGCGAGGTGCTGCATTTTGGGAAAGCAAATCTTAGCAGGACTTATACACTTAATGGTAAGGTCCTAGGGAGTGTTGCTGAACAAAGAGACCTTGGAGTGCAGGTTCATAGCTCCTTGAAAGTGGAGTCGCGGGTAGATTGGATAGTGAAGAAGGCGTTTGGTATGCTTTCCTTTATTGGTCAGAGTATTGAGTACAGGAGTTGGGAGGTCATGTTGCGGATGTACAGGACATTGGTTAGGCCACTATTGGAAGATTGCGTGTAATTCTGGTCTCCTTCCTATTGGAAAGATGTTGTGAAACTTGAAAGAGTTCAGAGAAGATTTACAAGGATGTTGCCAGGGTTGGGGGATTTAAGTTATAGGAAGAGGCTGAACAGGCTGGGGCTGTTTTCCCTGGAGCGTCGGAAGCTAAAGGATGACCTTATAGAGGTTTACAAAATTATGAGGGGCATAAATAGGCAAAGTCTTTTCCCTGGGGTCGGGGAGTCCAGAATTAGAGGTTTAGGGTGAGGGGGAAAGATATAAAAGAGACCCAAGGGGCAACTTTTTCCTGCAGAGGGTGGTACGTGAATGGAATGAGCTGCCAGAGGAAGTGGTGGAGGTTGATACAATTGCAACATTTAAGAGGCATTTGTATGGGTATATGAATAGGAAGGGTTTGGAGAGATATGAGCCGTGTGCTGGCCGATGGGACTAGATTGGGTTGGGATATCTGGTCGGCATGGACGGATTGGACCAAAGGGTCTGTTTCCATGCTGTACATTTCTATGACTCTATGACAGCGGGCCTGATAGATGGATTCTATAGACAGGAGGTTGGACTTTGTGATTATCCAGACCGAATTCACCACTCTCTGTAACTGTCCCCAATCTTGAATGGCATAGTTGCAATACTGGGTAGTGATACATCCAGATGGAATGCTCTCGATGGTGTACATATAAAAGTTGGCAAGGGTATTCCTGAGCTGCCTGAGGAAGAAGAGATGTTGTTGGGCCTTTGTTACCAATGCGTCCACATGAAGAGTCCCAGAAAGCATGTTGTGGATGACCACTCCCAGGAGCTTGACACTCTCCACTCGTTCCACCTCTGTGCTGTTAGTGTGTAGGGGGACATGGGTAACATATCTCCAAAAGTCAACCGTGAGTTCCTTGGTTTTGCTGGCATTGAGAGCGAGGTTGTTCTCAGGCACCATTTTTACAGATCTTCCACCTCCCATCAGTAGTCTGTTTCATCACCATCTGAGATTCGACTGACTATGATGGTGTCATCAGCGAACTTGTGTAAATGGCATTAGTCTGGTATTTGGCGACACGGTCATGGATATACAGTGAGTACAGTGGGGGGCTGAGTACGCACCCTGGGTGGCTCCAGTGTTGAGTGTTAGTGTTTCCATTTCTTCTGATGAAAGCACATCTGACTTTGAAAACTTTAAGCTTTAAAAGCCACATAAGTTGATAGAATGATAATACCACAAAAGGTTGTTCATGCCTCTCCTAACTCTTCAAGAGCAGTTCAATTTGATTCCATTCCTCCTTGCTCTCACGTTTAGCTGAGAAAAGATCCATTTATTCTTTCTTGATAACTACTGTACATGTAGATTCATCTTTGAAACATTGAAAACGTCCTCCAAACGTGGACTGCCAGCGTAGGTGGTCACCGTTTGAAATATTATCAGTGTTCTACGTAAACAGTGGGCATGTCTTAAACTGCCAACATAGTATCACATGCATCATTCTTTGCCTGCAGTTACGAAGACCTGGTAAGTACGCCGTATTTTGCAGGGGTAAAATTGAGCATGAAAACAAAAGTGAGTATAATCTATGATGGCTGGATAGGGAGAGTTAGCTGATACGCGCAGAATATCCAAAATGTGATTGCCCTACAAAAAAAAGGATCCTCTTATATGCTATGTTATTCTATACCTCATGATTTATGATAACTAATTTGCCTTTGAAAATCACAATTAAATCTGACCCCACCACATACTCAGGCAGTATATTCTAGATCCTAACTAATTGCATACAAATAAAACTCCTGTTGCCTCTGGATGTTCTGCTATTTCACATTCTTGCCTATTTATTCTGTGTAGTCACCTCATTTTTGTTTATTCTTTGGAAGTAGGCATTGTTGGATATCCCAGTATTTATTCCCATCTCAAATTCACCTTGTGATGGTGAAAGTGAGTTGCTGAACTGAGCTGTTGCTGTTCATGTAGGTACACGTGCAATGCTATTCTGGAAGGAGTACCAGAATTTTGAATGAATGAACAACAATATAGATCAAAGTCCGGATGGCATGTGGCTTGGAGAGAACTTGCAGGTGGTGCTCCCATGCATCTACTGTCATTGCCCTCTTTGGTGGTCGCGATTATGTCTGAGGAGTTTTAATGAGTTGTTGAAGTGCATCTTGTAGATGGCATGCACTGCTACCATTGTGTTATGGTGAATGGGGTAGCAATCAAATAGACTGTTTTCTCATTGATAACATCAAGCTTCTGATGAGCAATTGGAGCTGTGCTTAGTCAAACACCTGGAATGTATTCCACCATACAACTGACTTGGACCTTGAATGTGGTGAGTCAGAAGGTGAGTTACTCACTGTCGGAATCCTTGCCTCTAAACTGTTTTCTATGGATCCTTAGTTCTGCCGCTGGTCACTGGTAGCCTCTGGGATGCAGAGTTGGGAATTCAGTGATGTTATGACTTAGAGGAAAAAAAGTGAATGAATTGTAGCCAGATTTGCATATGGCAGAAAAGTAGTTGGAAAGGCAAGTTGCGAAGGGGATACAAACAGTTTACAGAGAGATATAGTGGACAAAAAAAACCTTGCAAATGTAGCATAATGTGAGAACCTGCATTAAGTTGCTCATTTTTGAAGAGAGAACAAGGAAACTATTATTTGAACGGAGAAAAGCTGCAAAACAAAAGAATTCAAGTGGGGGACTTGAGTACAAAATACAAAACTAACATACAGGTGCAGCAAGTAATCAGGAAGATTAACGGAATGTTGGCCCTCAGTTCAAGGGGGTTGGAGTATAAGGGTAGGCAAGTCTATTACAACAGTACAAGGTGTTGGTGAAACAATATCTGGAGTACTGAGAGCATTTTCGGTCCCCTTATTTAAGGAAAAGTAACATTTCATTGGATGCAGTTAAGAAAAAGGTCACTAGCAGTGTCCCTGGTATGGAGGATTATTTTCTCAGCAAAGGTTAAATAAGTTGGAACTCACGAGATTTCAAAGGGAATTGGGGACACTTATACATGAGACTTCCATGGTTCTTGAGTGGCTTGACAAGGTAAATGCTGGAGATGTTTTCCCTCATGGAAAAGTCTAAGACTAGAGGGCATAGTTGTAGAATAAAGTTGTGCCTGCTTAACACTGAGATAAGAACGAATTTCTTCTGAGGGTTGAGAGCTTTTGGAATTCTTTGCAGAAAGCTGTGGGGCTAGGATCGTTGTGGATATTTAACAATCAGATAGATTCTTGTCTGTGTAGTTATCTATACTCAATAGTAATACTGTTCTATCTGATTTCAGCTCCTACCTCTCAGAATTCATCCTGAACTTTATCATATATCACTGCCCTCCTTGGAGTTCCTTCACCTTAAGATCCCTAATCAGGTCTGCCTCATTATACATCACCAAATCCAGAATTTCCTATTCCCTAGTAGTCTCTATGGCATGGTGTTGCAAAAAAAACTATTTGTAGACATTGCACACATTCCTTTTCTTGACGTTTGGTACTTGATTTTCCCAATCACCTGGAAATTAAAATGCCCCACGATTATTTGAATAGTGCCTTTCTTGTATGCTTTTTCTATCTCCTGATTTATTTGCTATATCCTGATTACTGCTAGGAGTCCTATACATAAATCCCATCAGGGTCTTTTTTCCTTTGTAGTTCCTCACCTCTATCTGTACAGATTCTGCTCCTTCTAACTCTATATCGTTTCTTGCTTTATGGTCATTTCTTACAAACAAGCAACCCCACTCCCTCTGCTCACTAGCCTGCTTTAGATAGGATGTGTATCCTTGGATATGTAGTTGTAAGCCCTGATCTTTTTGCAATCACACATCTGTAATACTCACAATATCATATCTGCCAAATTCTCTGTCCGTTTAGCTTGTTTGGTAAGCTGCAAACATTTAAATACAACACCTCCAGTTTTGCATTCACTGCCCCCCTTTCACATGTTGTCCCCTCCTCTAAAGACACATGAGCTCTTTCTTCTCTCTCGCTCCCCTCCTGCCCCCCCACACAAATTAACTATTTGCATGTAACTTAACCCACTCCTAATTTGTTTACTTGAAATCCCCTAACCTCAGTCCAAGTTATGAGATTTGCTAGGCTCTGGTTCCATTCTGGCCCTGCATCTCATTTTGCACTGAGTTCTTTATTTAGTTTTTAAAATTTCCTGCTGGCGTTTGTTTGTATCCTATCAATATTTCCTCTATTTAGCTTCAGTCTGAAAATAACCTATAACAGTTAAATTAGTAGCTATTACCAAATAATGAACTTGCGCAGATTTCCTGTGATGTCACTGTCTCTTCTGCTGGGTCCTGATCCAGGGTTTCAATTTATCCTGTTAAAGAAAAAAAATTCCAAACTCGTGACCCAAAAAGCAAGCGAACATTATTTTTCCTCTGTGTTGAATTTCCAAGCTGCCTGCAAATTCCCTAAGCTGTGTCTCACTCAAGATATGATCTCTCCTTCCTGACTGTGCGCAGAGTATGTTCTGCTACTCGTATAAAGAATTTTGATTTATGTGGAGTGAAAAAGTTGGCCTGAAAGATTCATTCATTCCAGGGGAAACAATGGTCCAGTGGTATTATCACCAGACTATTAATCCAGCACCTAATGTTCTGGGGACCTGAGTTCGAATTCTACCACGGAAGAATTTGAATTCTTTTTTTTTTTAAAAATTGGAGTTAAGAATCTACTAGTGACAATGAAACCATTGCTGATAGCCAGATGTCGTCTTTTCTGACAAACTAAAACTACCACCCTCACCTCGTCTGCCTTACATGTGACTTCAAACCCACAGCGATGTGTGTTGACTCTCAATTGCCTTTTGAAATGGCCTGACAAGCCACTCAGTTGTATCAATTGCTACAATATCTGAAAGAAATGAAACCAGATGGATCACCTGGCATCGAATAGGCACAGAAAAAGGCAATGCCAGAAGCAGCCCCGTCGATGTCGATCCTCCTTACTAACATCTGGGGGTTAGTGCCAAAATTGGGAGTACTGCCTCACAGACTAGTCAAGCAGCAGCCTGACATTGTTGATAAGGTATGATTCTGTGAATATGACTGTGTCCCAGATACCATCACAATTATCCCTGGGTATGACCTGTCTCAATGGCAGGACAGACCCAGCAGAGGTGGTGGCACATTGGTATGCAGTCGGGAGGAAGTTGCGCTGGGAGTTCTCAACATTGATTCTGGACCTCACGAAGTCTTGTGGCTGCAGATTAAATATGGGCAAGGAAACCTCCTGCTGATTACCATGTGCTGTCTTTCATTGGTTGATGAATCAGTACTTTTCTATGTTGAACCACACTTGGCGGAAACACTGAGGATGGCAAGGGCACAAAATGTATTCTGGGTTGGAAATTTCAATGTCCATCACCAAGAGTGGCTCAGTAGCAGTACCACTGATCCTAAAGGACATAGCTGCTACACTGGGTCTGCAGCAGGAGGTGAGGAGCCAACAAGAGGGAGAAATATACTTGAACTCATCCTTACTAATCTGCTGGCTACAGTTGCATCTGTCCATGACAATATCAGTAAGTGTAACCACCACACAGTCCTTCTGCAGATGAAGTCCTACCTTCACATTGAGAATATCCTCCATCGTGTGCATGTTGGACTATCATTGTGCTAAATGGGACAGACTTCAAACAGATCTAGCAACTCAAAACTGGGTATCCATGAGGCGCTGTGGGCCATCAACAGCAGCAGAATTGTCCTCCAATACAATCTGCAGCCTTATGGCCTGGCACATTCCCCACTCAATCATTGGCGATCACCCTGGTTCAATGGAGAATTCAGGAGGGAATGCCATGATTAGCATCAGGCATATCTGAAAATGAAGTGTCAACCTTGGTGGATCTTCAAAACTTGTTTGCTGAACAGCAAGTGATAGAGCTAAGCAATCTCATAACCAATGGATCAGATATAAGCTCTGCAATCCTGCCTCACCTCATTATGAATGATGGTGGACAATTAAACAATTCACTTCAGGCAGAGGCTCCACAAATATCCTCATCCTCAATAATGAAAGGGCACAACAAATCATTATAAAAACTAAGGCTGAATCTTTCACACCAGCATTAGCCAGAAGTGCTGAGTGGATGATCCATCATGGACTCCTCCAGTGGTCCTGAGCATTACAGATACGAGTCTCCAGTTGATTTGATTCACTCCGTGATGTCAAGAAATGGTTGGAGACATTTGAGACTGCAAAGGCTATGGACCTTGAAAGCATTCTGGCAATAATACTGAAAGCTTCTGCTCCCCTAACCAAGCGCTTCCAGTAAAGTTATATCACAGCATCTACCTGACAGTGTGGAAAATTGCCCAGCTATGTGCTATACATAAAAAGCAGGACAAATTTACCTCAGCCAATTGCCGCCCATCAATCTACCCTTTATCATCAATAAAGTGACAGAAGGTGTCATCAACAGTGCCATCAAGCAGCGCCTGCTCAGTGACGCTCAGTTTGTGCTCTGCCAGAGCCATTCAGCTCCTAACCTTATGACAGTCTTGGTTTAAGAATGGGTGAAAGAGCTGAATTCCAGAGGTGAGGTGAAAGTGACAGCCCTGGACATCAAGGCTTCATTCGACCAAGTGTGGCATCAAGGGTCCCTAGCAAAATTGGAATCAATGGATATTGGGGGCAAACTGTCTGGTAGTTGGAGTCATACCTGACATATAGGAAGATTGCCATGGTTGTTGGTGGTCAGTCATCTCAACTTCAGGATAGCTGTGTCGAAGTTCCTTTGGGTAGTGTCCTAGGCCTGACCATCTTCAGCGGTTTCATTGATGATCTTACCTCAATTATAAAGTCAGAAGTGGGGATGCTCAGTGATCATTGGACACTGTTCAACATTATTCATGACTCCTCGGATGCTGAAGCAGTCCATGTTCAAATGCAACAAGATCTGGACAATATCCAGGATTGGGCTGATAAATGGCAAGTCACATTCCCGCCACACAGATGCCAGACTCTAACCTTGACTGTTACGAGATAATCTAACCACTGCCCTTTGACATTCAACCACCACTGCCCCTTGGCATTCACTGTTACCAACACTATCAACATCCTGGGTGTTATTATTGACCAGAAACTCAACTGGACTCTCCAAATAAACACAGTTGCTACAAGAACAGATGAGAGACTAGGAGTATTGCAGCAAGTAACTCCCCTCCTGACTCCCCAAAGCTGTCTACAATCTACAAGGCACAAATCAGGAGTGTGATTGAACACTCCTTACTTTCCTGGGTTGGTGCAGTTCCAAAACACTCGAAAGTAGCCTGCTTGATCCACAAGCATCTGCTCCTTCCACCACTGATGCTCAGTAGCAGCAGTGTGTGCTATCGACAAGGTGCACTGCAGAAACTCACTAAAGATCTTCAGATAACACTTTCCAAACCCATGATCACTTCCATCTAGCAGGACAAAGGCAGCAGATTCGTGGCGGTGCCACCACTTGCAAGTTCCCCTCCAATCCACTGACAATCCTGACTTGGGCATGTATTGCTGTTCCTGGTTCATAATCCTCAAATTTGCTCCCTAAGGGATCTAGCTCCAGCACGTGAACTGCAGTTCAAGAAGGCAGCTCACCATCACTTTTTCACAGGCAACTAGGGACAGGCAATGAATGCTGGCCAGCCAGCAACACCCCCATTCCAGAAATGAATAAAAATAATTTCTGAAATCGCCCTTCTATCTTCATATCTACTTTTTTGGCCCCCTCACAATTTTGTAAATATTCCTGTTTGTGATAGAAATTGTTATTTTACATTTTGATCTAGCAATACACTGTGCTTTGTGATGAAATGCAACTATATATCAACAATTACAGGAGAACGGTACCATACAAACTTCTGACACTTATTCTGCTGAACACTGAATCACGAGAAACCTTATCTGTAAACTGCTACAAATAGCTCCATTCCAGTCCAGCACTAGAATATTTGCATTGTATAGATTACTGTATGTGTGCATATGCTTGTTTTGGTTGTGTCCTTGGTAGATGCTGTTTTCTATAATTTGACATTGCAACTATATTATTTTTGGAATTTCAGTTGTACGAATGACAACACATGACACTTTCAGTTTGATTTCTTACAGGTTCTCATGATTTGTATACCAAATGTATGGTGTGTTGTCAAATTTATTGGTATCAGCCTGCTCATAATACTGTACACCTCATAGACTGTAGCAGTTCAATAAGGTAATTAGGAAGGGCAATGAGCCGGCATCGCCTGTGAAAGAATAGAAGATAATTGAGCCAACGTGTTTCCTTCAGATACCCTTCAGTTATTGCGTCAAATTATTTACTGATCATTATTTGCTTTGTGATGTATTCAAGTTAGAAGTTATTAGATCTTTTCCCTGCTCAACATTCTCTCCCATGATGATTAACAGATTCTGTACGAATATAAGAGTAGGAGATGGCCAGTTAATCAATCCAGCCTGCTTGGCCTTTCAATACAGTTCATGTTCAGTCATCCCATCCTAAAGTGTCATCTTTAGCAGTTTTCCCCACAACAGATTTTAGGTTAACTGGTCCCTATTTTCCCCCTTCTCCTTTTATAAATGACAGAATAATAGAGCCTCATGGGCCTAGTCCATCATTCCATATGATCATAGGAGATGCAAGAGATGAAGTTCTTTGGAAGTTCTTTGTTCCAGTCAACAGTGTGCTGGCTCTTGGCAAGGACTGCTCACCCAGTCCTGTTTCTTCTCCTCCTCCTTTTCTCCATATTCTAGCAATTTGTTCTCCAGATAGTTATTCAGTATTATTTTAAAGGCCTAAATTAAGATTTGAACTTTTGCACTATGTCTGTCAATTGATCCCCAACACTGCTATTGTGTGATAACGATAAAGATTTGAAGTTTTAGTTGGTGGATGAGGTGCCAATTCAATGGTCTGACTTGTAGATAGCATGGGGTTGTAATCATAAATAAAGTAGATGGTATTCTGATTTATCTCTTATATGGTTGACTCTGGGGAGTCATGAGGTGAGTTAGTCATTGGTAATAGTCCTGCCCTTTGAGTTGGAAGAGACTTGGCTTGTTGGTCATCAAAGGAGCACTTATGCAGCTCAAAGCAGATTCTACATCAGCTTTCAAATGCTTTACAGGGGAGATGCTGGTGGAGTTATGATGTTGCTGAATTCGTAATCTGGAGATGCTAGCTAATGTTCTGACCGCATGGATGAAAGTCCTGCTATGGCAGCTAGTGTAATTTCAATTTATTTAGCTTATAAATTTGGAATTGAAGAATGCTTGTCTTAGTAATAAGGCTATCATTGACTCTTTTAAAAATTCATCTGGTTCACCGATGTCTTACAGAAAGGAAAGTCTCTCATCATTGCCTGGTCTGGGCCACGTGTGCTTCCAGACCCTTGACAATGTTGCTGACTCTTAATTGACTTCTGAAATTCACAGCGTTAAGGGGCAATTATGCCAGTGATGGCTGTAAATTTTGTCGGACAGACAGTTATATATTTAGCCAGAGACTGCAGATGTTCAATATCGATTGTTTTATTCTTCCTTTCTAGCTAACCTCCTCCACGAGTATGTTTGTATTGTAGCCTCAAGTGGACAAAAACACACATCTCAATTTTCAATGCACTATAGCATCCAGTTCCTCTGAAAAAGAATTTTATTTTAAAAAACCCAGCCTTTTTACCTGTAGCCATAATATTTGTATGGCTGATCCAGTAAGTCAAACCTCAGAATTTCAGGGAGGAAATCAGTGGTGGTAATGCCATTGAATAGCATGGGAAGCAAGTTAGATTCTGAGCATTTGTGTGATATGAATGTTAATTGCCACTTTTCTGCTCAAGCCTGATTGTTGTCCAGGTTTTGCTGTATGGAATCATGACTGCTTCAGCATTTCAGGTGTTGCAAATGATACTGAAAACTGCAACCATCAGTAAACATCTTGACATCTGACTTTTTGATGGTGGGAAGTCCATGCATGAAACAACTGACAAAGGTTAGGATAAAGAAATTATGATTTAAACAGTGGTTAAAGGGAGATAATATTGAACATAGAACATTACAGCGCAGTACAAGCCCTTCGGCCCTCGATGTTGTGCCGACCTATCATACCAATCTGAAGCCCATCTAACCTACACTATTCCATGTACGTCCATATGCTTGTCCAATGACAACTTAAATGTACTTAAAGTTGGCGAATCTACTACTGTTGCAGGCAAAGCAATCCATATCGTTACTACTCTCTGAGTAAAGAAACTACCTCTGACATTTGTTCTATATCTATCACCCCTCAATTTAAAGCTATGCCCCCTCGTGCTCGCCGTCACCATTCTTGGAAAAAGGCTCTCCCTGTCCACCCTATCTAACCCTCTGATTATTTTATGTGTCTCTATTAAGTCACCTCTCAACCTTCTTCTCTCCAACAAAAACAGCTCAAGTTCCTCAGCCTTTCCTCGTAAGACCTTCCCTCCATACCATGCAACATCCTAGTAAATCTCCTCTGCACCCTTTCCAAAGCTTCCGCATCCTCCTTATAATGCGGTGACCAGAACTGTACACAATACTCCAAGTGCGGCCGCATCAGAGTTTTGTACAGCTGCAGCATAACCTCCTGGTTCTGGAACTCGATCCCTCTATTAAAAAAACACTGTATACCTTCATAACAACCCTATCAACCTGGGTGGCAACTTTCAAGAATCTGTGTACCTGGACACCAAGATCTCTCTGCTCATCTACACTACCGAGAATCTTACCATTAGCCCAGTACTTTGCATTCCGCTTACTCTGACCGAAGTGAATCACTTCACACTTGTCCGCATTAAACTCCATTTGCCACCTCTCAGCCCAGCTCTGCAGCTTATCTATGTCTCTTTGTAACCTACAACATCCTTCGTCACTATCCACAACTCCACCGACCTTAGTGTCGTCTGCAAATTTACTAATCCACCCTTCTACACCCTCATCCAGGTCGTTTATAAAAATGACGAACAGCAGTGAACCCAACACCGACCCTTGCGGTACACCACTGGTAACTGGACTCCAGGATGAACATTTCCCATCAACCACCACCCTCTGTCATCTTTCAGCAAGCCAATTACTAATCCAAACTGCTATATCTCCCACAATCCCATTCCTCTGCATTTTGTACAATAGCCTACTGTGGGGAATCTTATCGAACACCTTGCTGAAATCCATATATAGCATATCAACCAGTTTACTCTCATCTATCTGTTTGGTCACCTTCTCAAAGAACTCAGTAAGGTTTGTGAGGCACGATCTCCCCTTCACAAAACCGTGCTGACTATCCCTAATCAAATTATTCTTTTCTAGATGATTATCAATCCTATCTCTTATAACCTTTTCCAACACTTTACCAACAAGTGAAGTAAGGCTCACTGGTCTATAATTACCAGGATTATCTCTACTCCCCTTCTTGAACCGGGGAACCACATTTGCTATCCTCCAGTCTTCTGGCACTATTCCTGTAGACAATGACGATTTAAAGATCGATGCCAAAGGTTCGGCAATCTCCTCCCCGGCTTCTCAGAAGATCCTAGGATAAATCCCATCCGGCCCAGGGGACTTTATCTATTTTTACACTCTCTGCAGGATTTCTAATACCTCTTCTTTGTGAACCTCAATCCCACCTAGTCGAGTAGCCTGTATCTCAGTATTCTCCTCGACAACATTGTCGTTTTCTAGAGTGAATACTGTCGAAAAATATTCATTTAGTGCTTCCCCTATCTCCTCTTACTCCACAGACAACTTCCCACTACTATCCTTGATTGGCCCTAATCTTACTCTCGTCATTCTTTTATTCCTTAAATACCTGTAGAAAGCCTTAGGGTTTACCCTGATCCTATCTGCCAACAACTTCTCATGTCTCCTCCTGGCTCTTCTGAGCTCTCTCTTTAGGTCTTTCCTGGCTACCTTGTAACCCTCAAGTGCCCCAACTGAGCCTTCACATCTCATCCTAACAAAAAGCCACCTTCTTCCTCTTGACCAGAGATTCCACTTCCTTCGTAAACCACGGCTCCCACGCTCTACAGCTTCCTCCCTGCCTGACAGTTACATACTTATCTAGGACACACAGTAGCTTTTCCTTGAATAAGTTCCACATTTCTAATGTACCTATCCCTGCTGTTTCCTTCCCTATCCTATGCTTCCTAAATCTTGCCTAATCGCATCATAATTGCCTTTCCCCAGCTGTAACTCTTGCCCAGTGGTATACACCTATCCCTTTCTATCACTAAAGTAAACATAACAGAATTGTGATCGCTATCACCAAAGTGCTCACCTACTTCCAAGTCTAACACCTGGCTGGGCTCATTACCCAGTACCAAATCTAATGTGGCTTCGCCCCTTGTTGGCCTGTCTACATACTGTGTCAGGAAGCCCTTCTGCACACACTGGGCAAAAACGGAAATTTAAAGTGCGAAGATATTTTAGCAATGTGTTAGTATTTGCTTCTAATGCAATAAATGGAAACAGTCAAGATCAGTTATGTAGCCTGAATTCAAGATAATTTGAGTTGGCACTTTTTGTTTTAAGCTAAGAAAGCAGAGAATCACAACTGAAGTATCAGCAGAGTCACTCCTGGTAGTGTACTGGGACATTCACTGATAGATTGGAACTTTGTAAGGATTAAGGGTGAGTGGGTTTTTGGTGGATTAGAAGTATTAGGATTTGGCAAGCTTTCGGCTGGACAATACTTTCAAGGTGCCTTCTGATGGTCTGAGGATACAGTTAAAGAGGAATTTCGCTGCAACTGCAGCCGCCCACCCGCTGGTCCTGCTTTGTGTAGGCCCATCTCACCCCACTAGTTTAATCGTGCTAGGATGTTATTACTTAGGCATTAATTGTCAATTAAGGATTTCAAATTGACTCCCAGATGGCAACCTTGTACCACCCACTCCACTGGTAAAATTGTAGTGGAAAGTAAGGGTGGTGGGTACATATTGGGCAGGCTGCCACTGCAATAGCTCTCTCCCATGAAATCTATGACTGGTGGAACACTAAATCCAGTCCTGAGCAAAAACTACTTCTTGCCTCTGCATGAGAGATCACATGCGTGTAAATACATCAATATGAAATTGTTGCATATTTGATTTTCATTTTATGAACAAAGTGCACGTATTAGTGAGTTTTGAGAAGATTTGAGAATATGGCTATGTATGTGCATTCTGAGAGAGAAGACATTTTATTCCTTTTGAGAATTTCTCTTCTGAATGAATTTAAAACATAGAACAGTACAGCACAGCACAGGCCTTTTGACCCACCATATTGTGTCCAGCATTATATTGTGTGTAGACACGATAACACCGCTGACCATTATGTCATCAGCCAACTTACTAACCCACCCTTCCACTACCTCATCCAACTCATTTATAAAAACTACAAAGGGCAGGGGCCCAAGAACAGATTGCTGCGGGACACTTTCCATCCACTACCGTTTGCTGTCCTCTTTTGGCCAGCCAGTTCTGTATCCAGCTGAAAATGTGTTGCTGGAAAAGCGCAGCAGGTCAGGCAGCATCCAAGGAGCAGGAGAATCGACGTTTCGGGCATGAGTCCTTCTTCAGGAATCCTGAAGAAGGGCTCATGCCCGAAACGTCGATTCTCCTGCTCCTTGGATGCTGCCTGATCTGCGCTTTTCCAGCAACACATTTTCAGCTCTGGTCTCCAGCATCTGCAGTCCTCACTTTCTCCCAGTTCTGTATCCAGACAGCCAAATGTCCCTGTATCCCATACCTCGTAACTTTCTGAATGAGCCTACTGTGGGGAATCTTATCAGATGCCCTACTGAAATCCATATGCACCATATCCACTGCTCGACATTCATTAACTTGTCTTGTCAGAACCTCAAGGAATTCAGTAAGGCTTATGAGGCATGTCCTGCCCCTCAAAACCGTGCTGACTATCTTTAAACAAGCAATGTTTTTTCAAATAGTCATAAATCTTATCTCCCAGAATCCTTTCCACCTTGCTTGCCACAGATGTAAGACTGACTGGTCTGTAATTCCCAGGGATTTCCCTATTCCCTTCCTTGAACAGAGGAATAATATTAGCTTCCCCCAACCATCTAGTACTACTCCTGTGGATAGTGAGGATACAAAGATCATTGCCAGAGGCGCAGCAATTTCGTTCCTTACTTCCCGTAGTAACCTTGGATATATCTGGTCTGGCTCTGGCGACTTATCTATCTTAATGCTTCCCAGAATTTCCAGCACATTCAGTCAGTTCAAGCCTGGATTTAAGTTTGCCTGCTGAGCTGGAAAGTTTGAGACATTTCGTCACCATTCTAGGAAACATCATCAGTGAGCCTCTGGTGAAGCATGAGTGGTATGGCCAGCTTTTTATTTATGTGTTTAGGTTTCCTTGGGTTGGTGATGTCATTTCCTGTGGTGATGTCATTTCCTGTTGTTTATCTCAGGGAGTGGTAAATGGGATCCAAGTCAATGTATTTGTTGATAGAGTTCTGTTTGGAATGTCATGCTTTTAGGAATTCTCATGCGTGTGTGTCTCTATTTGGCTTGTCTTAGGACTGATGATGTTGCCGAGTATGGTGACGAAATGTCTGAAAACAATCCTTACAGCTCAGTGAGCAAACTTACATCCACAACCCCAACTTGAGCTGCAAATCTTACCAAAACTTGCTGTTCAAGCCTATTAACCTTTTCCATGTTGTCCTCCCTATCAACAAGGTCCCTTTTTCCAGTGAATGCTGAAACAAAAAACTCATTTAGGGCCTCCTCTTCCTCTTCAGAGTCCAGGCACAAGTTCCCTCCGCTATCCTTGATTGGCCCTACCCTGTCTCTGATCATTCTCTTATTCCTCATGTAGATGTAGAGTGCCTTTGGGTTTTCCCTAATCCTTCCCGCCAAGGCTTTTGTGTGCCCCCTCCTAGCTCTCCTCAGGCCATTTTTGAGTTCTTTTCTAGCTATCCTGTAATCCTCTAAAGCTATGCCAGATCCTTCCTTCCTCAACCTTAAGTAAGCTTTCTTTTTCCTCTTGACTAGAATCTCCTCTTTTCCTGCCATGCAAGGCTCTGTCACCTTACCATTCCTTGCCTGTCTCAGTGGAACAAAGTCAACCAACACTCACAACAAGTGCTCCTTAAACAGCCTGTACACTTGTGTTGTGCATTTCCTGGAGAACAATTGTTCCCAATTTATACTCCACAGCTCCTACCTTATAGCAGTATAATTCCCCCTCACCTTTCTATACTGTGTTTTCCTATCTCTGTCCATGGGTATGGTAAAGGTGAAGCAGTTGTGGTCACTGTCATCAAAATGCTCTCCCACCGAGCGATCTGACTGTTGGCCTGGCTCATTGCCTGGCACCAAATCCAAATATGGCCTCGCCCTAGTTGGTCTATCTACCTACTGAGTCAGGAATCCTTCCTGGGCACACCTGACAAAATCGGCACCATCTCGACCATCTGCACTAAGGAGGTTCCAGTCAATGTTTGGGAGGTTGAAGTCACCCATAACAACAACTCTGTTACATCTGCACCTTTCCAAGATCTGCTGTCCAATTTCTCTGCTACTTTTGGGGTGGGGTGGTGGTGGGGGGGGGGGGGGGGGGGGGTGGTTGTGCATCTATAAAAAACACCCAATAACCTACAACTTCTACCTATACTGACTCGGTAGATAAAACCTCCTCAACAAGCTTCTTTTCTGCAGCTGTGATGCACTCTGTAATTAACAATGCTGTTCCTCCTCCTCTTTTATCCCCCTCTGTTTTTAAAAGCTCGAAACCCCGGAACATCGAGCAATCATCCCTGCCCCTGTGAAATCCATGTCTCTGCTAAGGCAACAATGTTGTAGTTCCAAATACTGATGCATGTTCTAAGTTCATCACTCATACTCCTGACATTCCATATATTGAAACAGACACACTTTAACCCATCCATTTGCCTTATCAACTGTGTATTCTTCATGACAAACTGTCTGCATTCTATTTCTGTCCATTCAACCACTCCCCTCTCCTCTGATCTGTTGATCTGGTTCCCATCTCCCTTCTGAACTAATTTAATGGGAATCAATGAAGTTCCACGTTAAATATTGATTTCTAGTTAGCATTAAAAATTTCCAGGTGTTGTGCAATTAGAAATCTTCGCTCGATATAGTTTCTGTGGGTAATCATTCAGTTCTTGAATGGTGATCTTACTTTGAAAGTTCAAGATGTCGAATGTGTGTACTGTTTGATCCCAGCTGATGATACTACTGAACAAGTCTGTTTCCAGAATGAAGCCTGACTTCATAGATTTTGTGTTTTTTGTGTTCTGTTAGTTAGTGTTGTGATTGTCACTGATTTTAGCTCAAATGAGGCTGCACATATTATTTAACAACAGTAGACAAAATGAAATTTAAAGAAGCACCAAGAGATATATATATTACAAAGATTTAATAAAACACTAAACAAAGTTTTCATCAGTTTCTCAACTTTTTGTAACAGAGACTTGAGTCCAGAGAAATAATACTCCAGTTTCACGTCAAGTTTTACTTCAGTGACTGCTTCCAGTTTCTTTCTCTTCAACTGTCGATATAACTTAAGTTTGCTTTCAGCACCTGATGTTGTGAACTCTTCCCATAATTCTGACGGGTAAAACATTTTCAGTTATAGCACTGTGAAGATTTTTGTCCTAAACTCTCCTGACTTGGAAACTCCAAAAACTAGGGCAGGGAAAAAAAGCTGCTGCTGCAGTGACCGATTTCCTTCAGCCTGAACTGAACTACGCTGGGAGAAAAAGCTAAAACTGGTTTTAAACAGAACTTTTAATTCTTCCCAACTAAACTCTTGAGTTCTATACTCTGAAGTCAAAATAAAATGAATGCTTCAGTGTTTACGTTGCCTGTCATAAGCAGTCAAATGTCTTCTTGAACCTGGTAAGTTTAGGTCAGTATTATGTCATGCCTTCCTAACTTTTTTTAAATAAATAAAAGCCTCCACAGAGCTTGTAAGAAGGCCAATGGTGTATTAGCGTTCATTAGCAGAGGGATTGAATTCAAGAGTTGTGAGGTGATGTTGCAGCTGTATAGGAGGAGAAAGTGAGGTCTGCAGATGCTGGAGATCAAAGTTGAAACTTTATTGCTGGAACAGCACAGCAGGTCAGGCAGCATCCAGGGAACAGGAGATTCGACGTTTCGGGCACAGGCCCTTCTTCAGGAAGGGCCTGTGCCCGAAACGTCGAATCTCCTGTTCCCTGGATGCTGCCTGACCTGCTGTGCTGTTCCAGCAATAAAGTTTCAACTGCAGCTGTATAGGACCTTGGTAAGGCCACATTTGGAGTACTGTGTGCAGTTCTGTTCGCCTCATTTTAGGAAAGATGTGGAAGCTTTGGAGAGGGTGCAGAGGAGATTTACCAGGATGTTGCCTGGAATGGAGAATAGGTCGTACGAGGATAGGTTGAGAGTGCTAGGCCTTTTCTCATTGGAACGGAGAAGGATGAGGGGTGACTTGATAGAGGTTTATAAGATGATCAGGGGAGTAGATAGGGTAGACAGTCAGAGTCTTTTTCCCCGGGTACAACAGTGTGTTACAAGGGGACATAAATTTAAGGTGAAGGGTGGGAGGTATAGGGGGGATGTGAGGGGTAGGTTCTTTCCCCAGAGAGTGGTGGGGGCATGGAATGTGTTGCCTGTGGGAGTGGCAGAGTCAGAATCATTGGTGACCTTTAAGCAGCAATTGGATAGGTACATGGATTGGTGCTTTAAGCTAGGACAAATGTTCGGCACAACATCGTGGGCCGAAGGGCCTGTTCTGTGCTGTATTGGTCTATGTTTTAATGTACATGAGGAAATAAATGACTTGAATCCACATGTTTTTGGTAGAATCAGTCTGGCAAATTCTGGAGAATTAGTTCACTGAATGTTTTTGACACAACTTCTTAGAGCACTATGTTCTGGAAAGAGTCATAGAGACAGGAAACAGACCCTTGCGCATAACCAGTCCATGTCAAACATAATGCCAAATTAAACTAGTCCCACTTGCCCGCTCCTGTCCCATATCTCTCCAAACCTTCCATAGTCATGTATTTATCTCAGTCTCTTTTAAAAGTTGTGCTCACATCCACCACTTTCTTAGAAAGTTCATTCCCGCACGAACCACCTTCTAAAAAGATTATTCCTACGTCTTTTTTAAATATTTCTTCTCTCCTAAAAAATGTGTCCCGAGTACTGAAATCCCCCATCCTTGGCAAAAGGCACCTACTATTAACCCTGTCTGTACCCCTCATGATTTTATAAACTTCTCTAAGATCACCTGTCAACCTCCTACGCTGCAGTGAAAACGTCCCAGCCTATCCAACCCTTCTTTATAAGTCAAACCTTCCATACCCAGCAACATCCTGGTAAACCTCTTTTGAAGCTTCTCTAGCTTAATAACATCCTTCCTATAACAGGGCGACCAAAACTGCACACTGTATTCCAGAAGAGTCCTCACCAATGTCATGTCAGTGTGACGTCCTAACTCCAAAACTCAGTGTTTTGAGCAATGAAAGCAAAAGTGTTAAACATCATTTAAACCACACTAGCTAAATGTGGAAAAAAAAACTTTAAGAATTTATGTCCCTGAAGCTCTACGTCTCTCTAATCTACAACATTACCCAAGGCCCTGTCATTTATTGTATAAGTCCTGCCCCTGTTGCACCAAAATGTAAGTCTTCGCATTTATCCAAATTGAACTTTCAGTGCATTGACTCATTTAGTGACTTTGTAATCTTAGAAAACCTTCAAAATTGGTGGCCTAGTAGATAGATGTGGCATCTGCAAACTTAGTAACCATGTCTCCTCTTGGAGGGCTCCTACAGCGAGTCCGTATGGAAAGAACTCAGCAATAAGAAAGGTGCAATCGAGATGATATGGTTATACTATAATTGCCAGCAGGAAGTAGACGAACAGAGATGTAAGCAGATCTTGGAAATATCTAAAATCAACAGGGGGTTGTTATACTGAATGATTTCAACTTTCCCAATGATGAATGGTTCCAGAAGCTTAGATTGGACAGAGGAGGATTTTTTGAAAAATTATGTAGATTTATGTAGGTGTGGAGGTAGTGGGCAGGCTAATTATAATAGTATTAGACAAGAACTGGCAAAATTAGGTTGGGGGTTGCTGATGGAGGCTAAATCCACTTCTGATGTGAGAATCTTTTAAAGGCCAGTTAATCTCAGTTCAGCACTAGCATTCTTCTGTGAGAATGAATGATAAGGACAGCAAGATATGTGAGCTTTGGATGATGAGATTAGTCAAAAATGAAAAAAGGATGCATATATAAAGTTTAGGAAACTGAAATCAGAGAAAATCCTGAAGGATTATAAAAGAATCAGAAATTAAGGGAAAAAGAAATTAAGAGGGCTGAAAGGGACATGAAACGCCCTTGGCCAGTAGTATTAAGGAGAATCCCAAGGCATGTTTCACATGTATTAGGAGCAAGAGGATGGCGAGGGAAAGGGTAAGATCCACTCCAGGACAAAAGAGGGAATTTGTGTGGAGCCAGAAGAAGTGGGTGACGACATTAGTATTTACTAAGGGGAAGGACATGGAAAATGGTGAGATTAGGAAGAGTTTGTTGATATTCTGGGGCATGCCAACATTGTGGTGATGGTGTTGGGTGTCTTGAAAATCGTGAAGGCAGATAAGTCACCAGAGCCTAATGGGATTGATTCTCGGATACTGAAGGAAGCAAAGGAGGAGATTGCTGGGGCCTTGACAGAAATCTTTGTATCCTCCTTAGCTACAGGTTAAGTCCCAAAAGACTGAATAATAGCCAGTGCAGTTCCTTTGTTTCAGGACAATAAGGATAATGCAGGAACGTATAGGTTGGTGAGCATTAGATCAGTGGTATGAAAGTTATTGATAAAGATTCTTAGTAATAGAAATTATTTGCATTTGGAAAAGAATGAACTTGTTAGGGATAATCAGCATAGTTTTATATGGGGGACGTCTGGTTTCTCAAATTTGATTGAGGTTTTGGAGAAAGTGACTGATAAAGGTAGGATCATGTATGTTATCGACGTGGGCCTTGACTAAGGCATTTGACAAGGGCCCTCGTTGTAGGATAATTCGTAAGATTGTCACAGTAAGTTGGATTCAAAATTGGCTTATTCATCAAAGACTGAGGGTAATTGTGGAGGGGTGTTTTTTTCTGATTAGAGGTCTATGAACAGTGGCATTCTGCAAGGCTCAGTGCTGAGCTGTCTTGTTACTAATTTATATAAATGATTAGAGGTGTAGTGGACAGCGAAGATTACAACAGGATCTTGACCAGATGGGCCAATGGGCTAAGAAGTGGCAGATGGAGATGAATCTAGATAAATGTGAGGTGCTGCATTTTGGGAAAGCAAATCTTAGCAGGACTTATACACTTAATGGTAAGGTCCTAGGGAGTGTTGCTGAACAAAGAGACCTTGGAGTGCAGGTTCATAGCTCCTTGGAGTCGCAGGTAGATAAGATAGTGAAGAAGGCATTAGGTACACTTTATTGGTCGGAGTATTGAGTACAGGAGTTGGAAGATCATGTTGCAGGACATTGGTTAGGCCACTGTTGGAATATTGCATGCAATTCTGGTCTCCTTCCTATCGGAAAGATGTTGTGAAACTTGAAAGGGTTCAGAAAAGATTTACAAGGATGTTGCCAGGGTTGGAGGATTTGAGCTATAGGGAAAGGTTGAATAGGCTGGGGATGTTTTCCCTGGAGCGTCGGAAGCTGAGGGGTGACCTTATGGAGACTTATAAAATCATGAGGGGCATGGATAGGATAAATAGACAAAGTCTTTTTCCTGGGGCTGGGGAGTCCAGAACTAGAGGGCATAGGTTGAGGGTGAGAGGGGAAAGATATAAAAGAGATCTAAGGGGCAACATTTTAATGCAGAGGGTGATATGAACATGGAATGAGTTGCCAGAGGAAGTGGTGGAGGCTAGTACAATTGCAACATTTAAGAGGCATCTGGATGGGTATATGAATAGGAAGGGTTTGGAGGGATATGGGCCGGGTGCTAGCAGGTGGGACTAGATTGAGTTGGGATATCTGGTCGGCCTGGACGGGTTGGACCGAAGGATCTGTTTCTGTGCTGTACATCTCTGACTCTATTTGGATGAAAATGTAGGTGGTCTGATTAGTAAGTTTGCAGATGGCACTAAAATTGGTCGAGTTGTGGATAGTGAGGAATTTTGTCAAAGAGTGCAGCAGGTTAGAGATTGCCTGGAAAACTGGGTGGAGAAATTCAAGTTGGAGGTTAATCTGGACATGTGTGCGATGATGCTTTTTAATAGGTAAAGTGCAAAAGGAGTGTATACAGTAAATGACAGACCTCTTGGGAACATTGATGTACTGAGGGATCTCGACGTGCAAGTCCATAGTTCCTGAAAGTGGCAACACAATTAGATGATGTCGTAAAGAAAGAGTATAGCGTGCTTGTTTTCATCGTTTGGGTCATTATGTTTGCAGGAGAAAGTGAGGTCTGCAGATGCTGGAGATCAGAGCTGGAAATGTGTTGCTGGAAAAGTGCAGCAGGTCAGAAAGCATCCAGGGAACAGGAGAATCGACGTTTCGGGCATAAGCCTGAAGAAGGGCTTATGCCCGAAACGTCGATTCTCCTGTTCCCTGGATGCTGCCTGACCTGCTGCGCTTTTCCAGCAACACATTTCCAGCTCATTATGTTTGCAAATCATTTTGCAACTTTATAAGCTCTAATTAGGCCTTGAGGGATATTGTGTGCAGCTCTAGTTGGCATACTTTAGGAAGGATGTGGAGGCTGTGGAGAAAGTGCAAAAGAGGTTTACCAGGATGTTTTCTGGCTTGGAATGCCATTGCTATGAGGAAAGCTTGGACAAACTTGGATTGTTTTCATTAGGAGAGGCATGGATAATTTGGATAGTCGGATTCATTTTCCAAGGGTGAAAATGTCAAATACCCGGGGGCATAGGTCTAAGGTGAAAGGGGGTAAGTTTAAAGTAGTTCTGCAAGGCAAGTTTCTTTCTTAGACAGAGGTTGACAGGTGTCTGCAACATGCTAACAGGAAGGTAGAGTTAGAGTCATAATAGCATGGAAACAGATCCTTCGGTCCAACCGGTCCACACTGACCATGTTCCTAAACTAAACCAGTCCCACCTGCCTGCACTTGGCCCACAGCCCTCCAAACCTTTCCCATTCATGAACTTATCCAAATGTCTTTTAAATATTGAAACTGTATCTGCATCCACCATTTTTCATTCCACACGGAAACCACTGTAAAAGAAAAGTTGGCCCTCATGTCCTTTTTAAATCTTTCTCCTCTCATATTGAAAATTTGTCCCTAGTTTTGAACTCCCTGACCCTGGGAAAAGACACTTGTCATTCAGCTTATCTGTGCCCCTCATGATTTGATTAACCTTTCTCAGGTCACTTCTCAACCTTCTATGCTCCAGTGAAGAAATTTCCAGTCTTTATACCTTAAACCCTCCAGTCCTGGCAACATCCTGTTAAATCTTTGCTGAACCCTGTCCAGTTTAATTATAATCTTGCTATAACAGGGCGACCAGCACTGGACACATTATTCCAGAAGAGGCCTCACCAACATCCTGAACAACCTCAGCTTGATGCTCCAATCCTATACATAAAGGTCTGAGCGATGAAGGCAAACGTGCTAATCACTGCCTTAACCATCCTGTATACCTGTGACTAAGATTGCAAAGTTTAAGAGGCATTTAGACAGACACGTGAATAAGCAGGGAACAGAGAGATACGGACCATGTGTATGTGTATGGGATTATTTAGAATGGCATTATGGTGATTCAAAGGACCTGTACTGTTCTGTGGTGAATTCAGTCACTGTTCTGGTTCCTGTTGGCATCATCCTGTTTTAGTCTGTGAACTGAGGAATTTTAGAATTTGTAGATTATTCTATCAAAATTATTTTAAAAATAAGGTAACAATATTGCTTTTGCTCCAAAAGTAATTTTCTTTAAATAGACAATAGACAATAGACGCAGGAGTAGGCCATTCAGCCCTTCGAGCCTGCACCGCCATTCAATATAATCATGGCTGATCATTCCTAATCAGTATCCTGTTCCTGCCTTATCTCCATAACCCTTGATTCCATTATCTTTGAGAGCTCTATCCAACTCCTTCTTAAATGAATCCAGAGAGTGGGCCTCCACTGCCCTTTGGGGCAGAGCATTCCACACAGCCACCACTCTCTAGGTGAAGAAGTTTCTCCTGAGCTCTGTCCTAAATGGTCTACCCCGTAATTTTAAGCTGTGTCCTCTGGTTCGGCACTCGCCCATCAGTGGAAATACGTTTCCTACTGCCAGAGTGTCCAATCCTTTCATAATCTTATACGTCTCAATCAGATCCCCTCTCAATCTTCGAAACTCAAGGGTATACAAGCCCAGTCGCTTCAGTCTTTCAGTGTAAGGTAATCCTGCCATTCCAGGAATTGACCTTGTGAACCTACACTGCACTCCCTCAATAGCCAGAATGTCCTTTCTCAAATTTGGAGACCCAGAACTGCACACAGTACTCCAGGTGTGGTCTCACCAGGGCCCTGTACAGCTGCAGAAGCACCTCTTTGCTTCTATACTCAATTCCTCTTGTTATGAAGGCCGGCATGCTATTAGCCTTCTTCACTACCTGCTGTACCTGCATGCTTGCCTTCATTGACTGGTGTACAAGAACACCCAGATCTCTCTGTACTGCCCCTTTACATAAATTGATTCCATTGAGGTAGTAGTCTGCCTTCCTGTTCTTGCTACCAAAGTGGATAACCATACATTTATCCACATTAAACTGTATCTGCCATGCATCTGCCCACTCACCTAACTTGTCCAGGTCACCCTGTAATCTCCTAACATCCTCATCACTTTTCACCCTGCCACCCAGCTTTGTATCATCAGCAAATTTGCTAATGTTATTGCTGATACCATCTTCTATATCATTAACATATATTGTAAAAAGCAGCGGTCCCAGCACGGATCCCTGCGGTACCCCACTGGTCACTGCCTGCCTTTTGGAAATGGAGCCGTTTATCACTACCCTTTGTTTCATATTAGGCAACCAATTTTCAATCCAATTTAGTACTTTGCCCCCAATACCATGCACCCTAATTTTACTCCCTAACCTCCTGTGTGGGACTTTATCAAAAGCTTTCTGGAAGTCCAGGTACACTAAATCTACTGGATTTCCCTCGTCCAACTTCATAGTTACATCCTCAAAAAATTCAAGAAGATTAGTCAAGCATGATTTCCCCTTCATAAATCCATGCTGACTCTGTCCTATCCTGTTACTACTATCCAGATGTGCCGTAATTTCATCCTTTATAATAGACTCCAGCATCTTTCCCACCACTGAGGTCAGACTAACTGGTCTATAATTTCCTGCTTTCTCTCGCCCACCTTTCTTAAAAAGTGGTATAACATTAGCCACCCTCCAATCCTCAGGAACCGACCCCGAATCTATTGAACTCTGGAAAATAATCACCAACGCATCCACGATTTCCCGAGCCACCTCCTTCAGTACCCTGGGATGCAGACCATCAGGCCCCGGAGACTTATCAACTTTCAGACCTAACAGTCTCTCCAACACCAAATCCTGGCAAATATAAATTCCCTTAAGTTCAGGTCCTTCAGCCACTGTTACCTCTGGGAGATTGCTTGTGTCTTCCCAAGTGAACACAGATCTGAAGTACCCATTTAATTCCTCTGCCATTTCTTTGTTCCTAGTAATATATTCCCCTGTTTCTGTCTTCAAGGGCCCAATTTTTGTCCTAACCATTTTTTTGCCTTGCACATACCTAAAAAAGCTTTTACTATCCTCCTTAATATTCTTGGTCAGTTTACCTTCGTACCTCATTTTTCCTCTGCGTATTTCCTTCTTAGTAATCCTCTGTTGCTCTTTAAAAGCTTCCCAGTCCTCAGTTTTCCCACTTATCTTAGCTATGTTATACTTTTTCTCTTTTAACTTTATATGTTTCTTTACTTCCCTCGTCAGCCACGGCCGCCCATGCCTCCTCCTGGGATCTTTCTTCCTTTTTGGAATGAACTGATCCTGCAACTTCTGCATTATACACAGAAATATCCGCCATTGTTCCTCCGCCACTGTCATCCCTGCTAAGGTATTGCACCATTGTACTTTGGCCAGCTCCTCCCTCATAGCTCCATAATTCCCTTTATTTAACAGAAGTACTGTCACTTCCGACTGTACCCTCTCCCTCTCAAATTGCAGATTGAAGCTTATTGTATTATGGTCACTACTTCCCAATGGCTTCTTCACTTCGAGGTCTCTGACCAATTCTGGTTCGTTACGCAATACCAGATCCAGAATTGCCTTCTCCCTGGTCGGCTCCAGCACCAGCTGCCCTAAGAATCCATCTCTGAGGCACTCCACAAAGTCTCTTTCTTGAGGCCAATACCATCCTGATTTTCCCAGTCTACCTGCATGTTAAAATCCCCCATAACAACTGTAGTGACATCTTTGCGACAGGCCAATTTCAGCTCCTGATTTAATTTACATCCGACATCCAGACTACTGTTTGGGGGCCTGTAGATGACTCCCAAGAGGGTCTTTTTACCCTTGGTATTTCGAAGCTCTATCCACACTGACTCTACATCCCCTGACTCTAGGTCCCCCCGCGCAAGGGACTGAATATCGTCCCTTACCAACAAGGCCACCCCACCCCCTCTGCCCGTCAGTCTGTCCTTCCGAAAGCACATGTATCCTTGAATATTCATTTCCCAGGCCCTGTCCACTTGAAGCCACGTCTCAGTTATCCCCACAATATCGTATCTGCCAATTTCCAAAAGAGCCTCAAGCTCATCCATCTTATGTCTAATGCTTCGTGCATTCATGTATAGTATTTTTAATTTGTTACTGCTCTCACCCTTCCCATCAACCCGTATTTCACTCAACCTTACAGCATGATGCCTTTCCAAGTTTTCTGCCTCATTGATACAGTTGTCTTTCTTGACTTCTCTTGTTCTAACTTTCCCTTCAATTTCCTTTTTAAACATCCAGTTTGTCCCTTCCCCCCCCGCTACTTAGTTTAAATGTAGCGGTGTTGCAGTAGAAAACCTGCCTGCCAGAATGCTGGTCCCTAACCTATTAAGGTGCAAGCCGTCTCTCTTGTAGAATTTATGTTTACCACAAAATATACCCCAGTGATCCAAGAACTTAAATCCTTGCTTCCTGCACCAGTTCCCCAACCACACGTTCAAGTCCATTATCTCCCTGTTTCTGGCCACACTAGCCCGAGGAACTGGAAGCAAACCGGAGATAACCACCTTGGACGTCTTGCTTTTCAGCCTTCTTCCTAGTTCTCCAAAGTCTCGCTGTAGTATGTTCCTCCTCTTCTTCCCAACATCATTTGTGCCGACATGTACCACCACCTCTGGCTCTTCACCCTCATCCTTGAGGATTTCCTGCACTCTATACACGATGGCTTTCACTCTAGCACCAGGAAGGCAACACACCATCCTTAAATTCCGTCTGCTGCCACAAAAACCCCGGTCAGTTCCTCTCACGATGGAGTCCCCTATTACCACAGCTCTGTGCGATGTCCGACTCTTCCGCTCTGCCTCTGCGGCAACTTTTGATTGACAAACTTGGCCGCCTTGCGAACTGGCAGTGTCATCAGTCTCTGCTTCCAAAAGCTTCAACTTGTTCCTGACAGGTACTTCTCCCGGGGTCTCTTGCACCTGTCTCCTCTCCGCCTTCCTCATCATCTGCTCTCTTCTGGCATGATTGGTGTAATAACATCGCTGAAGGTCTTGTCCAGAAAGATCTCGTTCTCTCGGATGAGTAAAACTAGGTTTAAGGTGAGAGGGGGAAGTTTAAAGGAGACATGCGAGGAAAGTTTTTTCAGAGTGCGGTAGATACCTACAGTCCTCCTAGCTGATCTAGACCAGTGAAAGCCTTTATAATGTTAGATTAAGGCGTGAAATGTGAATCACTCATAATTATTGACCCCACTAAAACATGAGTGGATGTTATCATGTACAACTAATTGAGTTTGGGGGTAGTGAAAAGACAAATAGATTTCTGGTGAACTTATCTAGGACCATTTGGGAGCATACAAAGCCATTAATTCAATTATTTTCTGAAGTAACATGACACCAGGTTATAGTCCAGCAGGTTAAATTGAACTCACAAGCTTTTAGACTGCTGAGGTGGGAGACTTTACATGATGAAGGAGCAGCGCTCCAAAAGGTTTGCACGTTGTATGTTAACAATCTGGCTGAAGGGACTGAGGGCATTATTGTTAAGTTTGCTGATGACACAAAGATGGGTGGTGGGATAAGTAGTGTTGACGAAGTGAGGAGACTACAGAAGGACTTGGACAGGCAAGAAGAGTGGGCGAAGAGTGGCAGATGGGATACAATATGGCTAAGTGTGACGTTATGCACTTTGGAAGGAAGAATAGAGGCATGGACTATTTTGTAAATGTGGAAAGGCTTGGTAATCTGAAGCACAGAGACTTGAGAGTCCTAGATCAGGATTTGGTTAAGGTTAACACGCAGGTTCACTGGGCAATTAGGAATGCAAAAGCAATGTTAGCATTTATTTCAAGAGGGCTAGAATGCAAGATCACATGTGCAAGATGTATAAGGGCTGTGGTCATACCACATTTGGAATATTGAGCAGTTTGACTTATTGTTGTCACATGTACTGACGTGCAGTGAAAAGTGTTGTGTTGCATGCTATACAGGCAGATTGTACCATACAAAATGCATTAGCATAGCAGAACAAAGCACAGAATGGTGTCAGAGCCACCAAGAAAGTGCAGAGAGAGATCAGCATGAACATTTGACAGGTCCATTCAAGAGTCTGATAACAGCTGGAATGAAGCTGTTTTTGAATCTATTTGTATGTGTTTACAAACCATTGTATCTTCTGCCCGATAGAAGAGGATGAAAGGAGTGTATAACTGGGGAAGTTCTTTTATTATGCTGGTTGCTTTCCCGAGGCAGCAGGAAGTGTAGATGGAGTCATTGGGTGGAAGGCTGCTTTGCTTGATGGATTCGGCTGTGTTTGCAACCCTCTGAAGTTTCTTGCGATGTTGGGAATAACAGTTGTCAAACCATCTGAGCAGATAGGGGAAGCTCTAAGCGAGTTTTTTGCTTCAGTTTTCACCAAGGAAAGGGAACCTGTTGTAAATGAAAACTTAGAGGAGCTGGGAAACAGTCTTACCAGATCAAGATTGATGAAGTTAATGTGCTAGGAATTTTGGAAAACATTAAGATTGATAAGTCCCTACGGCCGGACCAGATTTATCCTAGGCTGCTCCGGGAAGCGAGAAAGGAGGTTGCTAAGCCGCTGGTGAGGATAATCTCCTCACTCTCCACAGGAGTCGTACCGGAGGATTGGAAGGAGGCGAATGTTCCTCTTTTCAAGAAGGGTAATAGGGAAATCCCTGGCAATTACAGACCAGTCAGTCTTATGTCTGTGGTCAGCAAAGTTTTGGAAAGAATTCTGAGGAATAGGATTTTTGACTGTTTGGCAAAGCATACTGTGATTAAAGGCAGTCAGCATAACTTTGTGAGGAGCAGATCATGCCTCATGAATCTTATTGAGTTCTTTGAGGAGATGTCAAGACAAGTCGACGACGGTCAAGCAGTGGATGTGGTGTATATGGTCTTCAGCAAGGCATTTGATGGGGTTCCCCATGGTAGGCTCATTCATAAAGCCAGGAATTCTGGCATACAGGGAGATTTGGCTATCTAGATTCAGAATTGGCTGGCTGATAGAAGGCAGAGATTGGTTTTAGATGGAAAGTATTCTGCCTGGAGGACAGTGTTGAGTGGGGTCCCACAGGGCTCTGTTCTTCGGCCTCTGCTCTTTGTCGTTTTTATAAATGACTTGGATGAGGAGGTTGAGGGGTGGGTTAATAAATTTGCAGATGACACAAAGGTTGGAGGTATTGTCGATAGTACAGAGGGCTGTTGCACGCTACAGCGCGACATAGACAGGATGCAGAGCTGGGCTGAGAAATGGCAGATGGAATTCAACCTAGATAAATGTGAAGTAATGCATTTTGGAAGGTTGAAATCGAAGGCTGAATACAGGATTAAAGACAGAATTCTTGGCAATATGAAGGAACAGAGGGATCTGGGTGTGCAAGTACATAGATCCCTCAAAGTTGCCACCCAAGTGGATAGGATTGTTAACAAAGCATATGGTGTTTTGGCTTTGCTTAACAGGGGGATTGAGTTGAAGAGCCATGAGGTTTTGCTGCAGCTCTGCAAGTTCCTGGTGAGACCACAGTTGGAATATTGTGTCCAGTTCTGGTCGCCCTACCTATAGGTAGGGCGACCAGAGGCTTTGGAGAGGGTGCAAAGAAGGTTTACCAGGATGTTGTCTGGACTGGAGGGCTTGCCTTATGAGGAAAGTTTGAATAAGCTTAGACCTTTCTCTCAGGAGAGGAGGAGGAAGAGAGGAGACCTGATCGAGGTGTACAAAACAATTAGAGGAATAGACAGAGTCCATAGCCAGAGACTTTTCCCCAGGGCAGGATTGACTGGTATGAGAAGTCATAGTTTGAAGATATTAGGAGGAAGGTATAAAGGAGACGCCAGAGGTAGGTTCTTTATGCAGAGAGTTGTGAATGCATGGAATGCGTTGCAAAGTGTGGTGGTGGAAGCAGAGTCATTGGGGACTTAAGCGATTGCTGTACATGCACATGGATAGCAGTGAGTTGAGGGGTGCGTAAGTTATGTTACTATATTTTACATTAGGATTAAGTCTCGGCACAACATCGTGGACCAAAGGACCTGTTCTTTGCTGTACTTTTCTATGTTCTGTGCTGTGATGCATCCACATAAAATGCTTTCCATGTTTCTTCTATTAAAGTTGTCAAGAATCCTGATAGACATGCCAAATTTCCTTAGCCTCCTGAAGACGTAGAGACATTGTCATGCTTTCTTGATTGTTGTCGACATCGGTGAATCAGGATTGATTGTTGGTAACCCACCCTCCCAGGAACAGGCTCTCAACCATTTGTACCTTGGCACCGTTGATGCAGACAGTGCCCTCCATTCTGCTTCTGAAGTCAAAGACCAGTTCCATTGTTTTACTGACATTGATGGAGAGATTGTTGTCTTTGCACCATGCTGCTAAGTGCTCAATCTCTCTCCTGTTTTCTGTCTCGTCGTTGTTTGAGATCCAGCCTACAATGGTGGTATCAGCACAGACTTTTTAATGGAGTTGGGGCTGAATTTGGCCACACTGTTGTGAGTGTATGAGGAACATAGTAGAGGGCTGACTACGCAGACTTGTGGGGCACTGGTGTTGAGGATTATGGTGGAAGAGGTGGTGTCATCTGTTCTAACTGATTACAACCTATGACTCGGGAAGTGAAGGATCCAGTAAGAGGGGAGAAGCTGAGACTTAGTTCTCAGAGTTTAGAGATGAGTTTGTTTGGAATTATGGCATGAAAGGTGGAATTCTGGTCAATACATAAGATCCTAATGTAGGTATCATTGTTACCCAGATGTTCCAGGTATGAGATTAGGGCCAGGGAGATGGTGTCTGCTATGGATCTGTTGCACCGATAGGCAAATTGCAAAGTGTCACGGTAATTTGAGAGGTTGGATTTGAGGTGAGCCATGACTAACCTGTCGAAGCACTTCGTAAGTATGGAGGTCAGAGCCATCGGGTTGTTGTTGAGACACACTACATGATTTTTCTTTGGCACCAGGATGGTCATGGTCGTCTTGAAGCAAGCAGGAGACTTCTGATTGTAGTTAAGAAGAGGTTAAAGATATCTGCAAATACTACTGCCAGCTGTTGCAACAGGCTGAGTGCATGGCTCGGGTTTCCATCCGGGCTGGTTGCTTTCCATGTGTTCACTCTCAAGAAGGCTGATGTATGTTTGAGATGGTGACCGTGGGTACGGGTGCATTCAAGGACATTGGGGTGTTTAACATTGTTTCACGGACCTTCCACTGAAAGCAAGTGTCAAAGGCATTGAGCGCGTTGGGTCGGGATGTATTTTTGCCTATGATTCTGTTCGATTTCAAACAGCCCATTGTTGTTTAAGACTAGCCACAAACGATGGGTTTCTGTGTGATTGGTCTGGGTATCAAGCGTGGCTTGGTATTGCCTCTTGGAGTCTCTGATGAAGGTTGTGCCTGCATTGCCTGTATATGTCAGAGTTGCCTGACTTGCACACCTCTGACCGGGACTTCAGTAGGGAATGGATCTCCTGGTTGATCCATAGTTTTCAGTTGGAGAACATTCTGGTTAACTAAGTCTTGTACACACTTACTTTTAGCACAAAGATCTAAGGAAGAATGTATTAGCATTGGAGGGGGGTCCACAGGAGTTTAGAAGAATTATCCTGGGGATGAAGGGCTTGTCATGTGAGGACCAGCTGACGACTCTGGATTTATATTTGGAATTAGAAGGATAAGAAGGTTCTGTTTAGAACTTATAGAATACTGAGAGGCCTGGATAAAGTGGATGTAGAGAAGATGCTTCCTGTAGTCGGAGAGACTAACATCCGGGGGGCAGGGGGCACAGCCTCAGGTGAAGGGATGATGCTTTAGCACTGAGATAAGGAGGAATGTTTCAGCTGGGGGTGGGGTGGGGGGGTGTATTTGTGGACCTCAGCCTCCATAGCTCTCTGTGGTAATAGGTCATTGAGTGTATTTAAGAGAGAGTTGGGGAGTGGGGTGGGGAGGAGCGGTTCTTAATTGTTAAGGGAATCCAGGAGAATGGGATTGAGACACATAATAGCCATGATCAAATGGCAGAGCAGACTCACTAGGCTGAATGGCCGAATTCTGCTGCTCTCACGCTTTAATTTGAGTTCAGTCGTAGAAACTGTGTCGTTTGTTTCTCATAACCAAATTGACATGTATGAGGAGCTATTAAGATTTATTTGTACCGATTGATTTATCTCAGGCAATCATCCTTAACTTCTGACTTTTTGCTTGCCGCATTCTTTGATGACTAATAATTTGAAAAACAGCAGCATTGTTCAATGTTAAAAGACACTGAAGTTCAACTGTTCCCTTCGTAGCATCAAAGTAAATTGACTGCCATGGGCTTATGCGTTTGAACTATGGATGACGTCACTGTAACAAAGAAGTCCTCAGTTAACCTGAGTCAAATCATAGTCTGATACCCTCTGGCTATGTTTTCTAAATTTTATATCAAAGTTTTGCTCAATATTAGAGCAAAGAATATGAAACCAAAAGGACAGGCATTACTAACTATAAAGAAGACCAAAATAAATCAGCTTCGTACAATTGCTTTACATCTGCTTGATTTCAGGAAAATTTCTGCAGTGCAATTTCATGGTGTAATGGGTTCTCCTGATATACAATGTAGTTTTTGCCTGAAACCGAACTCCATATACATCTGCTTTTGTCTCATATGTTGTAATTACTTTGATTCACAAACATCTTTAAATAATCAGAATTGCAGTTTACAGTTAGTGAAGTGTCAGTTCCTGTCAATAGAAGAAAACTGCAAATTCCTACCATCTTTTGTGTTTCTGAACATGACCCTTAAAATGTCAACTTTGACTTGATGTTATATTCTCCGTCTTAGCTTTTAACCAGCAAAAAGAGTTTCTCTTGACTCACCTTAGAATTCTCTTTCATATCTTGAACACTTGAATTAAATTCACTCTCAAGTTTTCAAATGTCAGATACAGCTCTAGTTTGTTTAATCACTCATTACAATGTAATCATTAGTCCCCAGCTATCATTTTGCATTTGTTCTAAGGCCAATAATTTCTTCTAGATCATCTCTCAGTCTCCAGATATGGCCTAAGCAGAACTTTATTTTGGTGCAAAACTAGTATCCCCTTAGATTACAGTTTGTTTTAGATTTCTTTCCTGTACCTTGTCCTGACATTTAATAATCTTGGTGAAATTGAGTGTTTTTAGGCCTCCACTGGTTTGAGATTTTCACCATTTCGCAAGTACAATGTTTTGTTAATTTTGAGTCTTAGGGTGGTGATTCACTAGATTTCGAACAAGCCCTTATTCTTTTTCAAACTACTCAAGACTGTATTAGTTTAATGTTTTGTTCTAGTATGTGCAGGGAGAACATATCTCTGTATTGCTGAGACGCGATCTCTCTGATTCAGTTGCGTACAAAGGCTTGTCCTTAACATAATTGATAAGATTGATTGCTGACCTGCAAAACTAACCAGACCACTTTGGCAGTTTTCCAGTTCAGACTCTATATGATACTGTTAATGCAGAAGTGTGCATGAAATATATGATCACTGAGCAATCCCTTTGGAGTTCATTTGAAAACATTATGCTGATCATGTTCACCTTCGGAATTTACTGTCATTAGTCACATAAGGAGATATGCTGGAGCTGAAACATTAACTCTGTTTCTCTTCCTGCAGACCTGCCACACCTGCTGAATTTTGACAGCACTCTGTGATTATCTGCTGTAGTTGCTTAGTCTTAGTTAAACCTGTAGTCCATCCTGATCTTCATCAAATTAATCAAGAATACACTGATGATAATTACATTAGAAAGTAATCAGGACCTCAGTTAGGCATGTTCATTGCCTTATTCTTGTGTGCCCGAATATTAGTTGCTATTTACCGTCTCCATGAGACCTCTTGACCACAATACTCATAACTATCCCTTCTTACTGATATTTTTGTTCAAAGTTCATTGCCTCAGTGACAGAAGATTTGAATCTATTCCTGAAAAGGAGACATTTGCAATAGAAAAAAATGGAGCAAGGAGTTAATTGGATTGCTGTTCAAAACACTGACAGATATAATAGACTGAATGATCCCTTATGTGTTGTAAAATAAATGATTTTTCAATCAATCTGTTCAGAGTTGTTCTTGCACATCTCTTGAACAGGTGAGACTTGAACCTGGGTCTCCTGGCACAAAGGTAGGGATTCTGCCACTGGACTACAAGAGCCATCCATGTTGTATACTTATGATATCACATTGGAGCTCAAGAGGTGATTAGATTTTAGCTTTGAAGAGTACATACTTCTATTCAGCGCCCAAACAATACAGCAGCAGACTAGAATTCTTAAATCTTAACAGTATATGATGCAATTCTCATGTTGAGAAGGAAATAGATTGCAATGGTTTACTTTTAAGATGAATCTGATGAGAAGCAGAGCAGAGTCACAACAGTTGCATGTGAGGAGAACAGAATAGCACACACTATTTCAACAGTGGCCAAACCAATGTCCTGTACAGCCACTCCTATGCTCAGTACTCTGGCCAATAAAGGAAAACATACCAAACGCCTTCTTCACTATCTTATCTACCTGTGACTATACTTTCAAGGAACTATGAACCTGCATTCCAAGGTCTCTTTGTTAAGCAACACTCCCTAGGACCTTACCATTAAGTGTATAAGTCCTGCAAAGATTTGCTTTCCCAAAATGCAGCATCTTGCATTTATCTAAATTAAACTCCATCTGCCACTTCTCAGCCCATTGGCACATCTAATCAAGGTCCCATTGTAATCCGAGGTAACCTTCTCGCTATCCACTATGCCTCCAATTTTGGTGTCATCTGCAAATTTACTAACTATTCCTCTTCTGCTAACATCCAAATCATTTATATAAATGACGAAAAGTAGTGAACCCAGCACCGATCCTTGTAGCACTCCACTGGTCGCTGGCCTCCAGTCTGAAAAACAACCCTCCACCACCACCCTCTGTCTTCTACCTTTTGAGCCAGTACTGTATCCAGATGGCTAGTTCTCCCTGTATTCCATGAGATCTAACCTTGCTAACCAGTCTCCCATGTCAAATGCCTAACTGAAGTTCACATAGATCATGTCTACTGCTCTGTCATCAAGCCTCTTTGTTACTTCAAAAAACTCTCCTTCCAATCGGAAGGATAATTTGAAACTTGAAAGGATTCAGAAAAGGTATACAAACATGTTGCCAGGGTTGGAAAATTTGACCTGTAGGGAGAAGTTGAATAGGCTGGGGCTCCTTCCCCTGGAACATTGGAGGCTGAGGGGTGACCTTATAGAGGTTTATAAAATTATGAGGGGCATGGATAGGGTAAATAGACAAGGTCTTTTCCCTGGGCTGGGGGAATCTAGAACGAGAGGATATAGGTTTAGGGTGAGAGGGAAAAGATATAAAAGAGACGTAAGGGGCAAAATTTTCACGCAGAGGGTGGTACATGTATGGAATGAGCTGCCAGAGGAAGTGGTGAAGGCTGGTACAATTGCAGCAGTTAACAGGAGTCTAGATGGGTATATGAACAGGTTTGGAGGAATATGGGTCGGGTTCTGGCAGGTGGGACTAGATTGGGTTGGGATATCTGATTGGCATGGATGAGTTGGACCAAAGGGTCTGCTTCCGTGCTGTACATCTCTATGACTTTATGACTGTCATACAGAGCAGCAGGGCCCTGATTTTAGTAGTCTGGAAAATTGAGGGAGTTCCTGTTAAAATGGACTCAATAGCTTAGATCCTCAACATGTGTATTGGCCTTGTGCTGCTTTGCCTCAGACACTTCAATGTTTCCCATGATTTTTATTAAATTGTGGAGCTTTTAATCAGAATTTCATTAGTGCTTATTTCCTTGTAGAAAAAGTTGCAGATAGCTGCAGCCTTGCATGCATTTGTGGAAGATTGTGGAATGTCCCAAAACATGAGTATTGTTTTGCCAGTTTCCACATTGTGTATTGAGTAGTTTGAATTAAACTGTGGGAGAGATTGTTAACATGGGCTGCACTTATTAATGTTAAATAGTACTCAGGATCTGAGAGTAGCGCGTTGTCTCATATAACTGCAGTTACAAGTTGACTAATTAATTCTGCAGGAGCAACAATGCACATTGACAGCTGAGGAAATTGCAAACTTATTGTTTTTCGGAATGTAAATATTGATTGTAATAAAATAAAGCAGTCTTTGCATTCACTTGCCAGATTACAATAAGATTACTGGGGAAAAAAGACATTTTGTTGAACGTTTTTCTCTTTAGAATTCTTGCATGTTCTGATAAGTGCAAGTAAGAGGGAAAACTAAGTGTTTACTGTATGAGAGGAAAGTGCTGGTTGATTGGCAAGTGGACTCTGGTATAGGCATTGCGTTGGATAATGTACTAGATAATGAGTCATATTTTCTTTCCTCCCCACTCCCTTCATACAGGATAACTGTTGTTTTCACTGAGTTATTTCTTGGGAATTGTCCTGATGAATGCAAGATGACAAGCTTTGACAAAATGTCTTTTTTATCACTACTCGTGTTATGCTCTTAACAAACAACTATTTATTGTGGGATATTTTTTGGAATTTTGTGGGTTAGATTGAGATGGAAGATATTTTTAATTAGCTTGTTCAGATATGTCTCACAACTTTGTTCAAGTGTAGTTATGGTGCTGGTATCTGCCAAATTGCAGAGGTTTACCCAATTAATGTTACATTCCCATTTATATCACACTCTCCCTACTGTCTGGAACCATGACCAGTACATCTTGACACCAAGAACCAACGTAAGAATCCTACTCATTGACTACAGTTCAGCCTTCAACAGTATTATCCCTTCGAGACTGATCACTGAACTTAGTGATCTCAGACTAAGCCCCATCCTCTACAACTAGATCCTCAGTTTCCTGACCCACAGGCCACTATCAGTGAAGACTGGGGACAATATTTCATCCTCTCTAACAGTCACCACTGGAGCCTCACCCCAAGAATGCGCACTCAGCCCCCTACTGTACTCAATGTATACCCATGACTGCGTCGCCAAGTACCAGACTAATGGTATTTGCAAGTTCACCGATGACACCACCATAGTCGGTCGAATTTCAGATGGCGATGAAACAGACTACAGATGGGAGGTGGAAGACCTGGAAAAATGGTGCACTGAGAATAACCTTGCTCTCAATGCCGGCAAAATCAATGAACACATTATTGACTTTGGGCGGGATGTCACTCATGCGTGTTAACAGCACAGAGGTGGAACAAATGGAGAGTGTCAAGCTCCTGGGAGTGGTCATCTGCAAGCTTTCTTGGACTCTTCATCTAAACGCACTGGTTACAAAGACCTCACAGCGTCTCTCTTTCCTCAGGCAGCTGAGGAAATCTGGCATGGTGGCGAATACCCTTGCCAATGTGTGCTATCGAGAGCATTCTGTCTGAATGTATCACTGCCTAGTTTGGGAACTGTACTATTCAAGATCGGAGATGGTTACAGAGAGTGGTGAACTCAGCCCAGAAATTCACAAAGGCCAACCTCCCATCTACAGAATCCATCTACCAGGCCCAATGTCAAGGAAAGGCCGCCAACATTCTCAAAGATCCATCCCACCCTGGCAATGTTTTTCTACAACCTCTACCATTGGGGAAAAGGTACAGAAGCCTGAACACATGCAACAGCTTGTTTTGAAACAGTTTCTACCCTCCTGTTGTTGGAATACTGAATGGACTCTCAGACTCTTAACATTCGCCTATATCTGTGTTTTTGTTTTTGCCGCTGTTTACCTATTATTTACTTATCTATGCTACTTAACTCTGTGATCTGCCTGTATTGCTTGCAAGACAAAGCTTTTCACTGTGCCTTGGTACACGTGACAATAAATTCAACTCAATTCAGATAGTTCTTGGCTAATGCTCATTCTGGTAGCGTGATTTGGTTATAATGTTGCTGCGAAATGAAGGAACGGTATTTTTGAGAATGCTCACCTCTGCTCGCAATAGTACGATTCAGGTGGTGATCATTTCATGTTCTTTGTTTCTACCCATGCGCCAATGTCCATGCTGTAGTCTCCACGCCGTTGTGTGTGTGTGCTGATGTCAACGCTGGTCTTCGTGCCATCCTGTGCATGAATCGATGTCAGCTGCCAACAGAGCAGCTTTCTGTGGGAGGCACTCTGGCTTAGTGGTGAGCACTGCTGCCTCACAGCGCCCAGGGTCCCAGGTTCGATTCCAGCCTTGGGCGACTGTCTGTGTGGAGTTTCCACATTCTCCCTCTGTCTGCATGGGTTTCCTTCGGGTGCTCCGGTTTCTACCCACAATCCAAAAATGTGCCATGTTAAATTGCCCATAGTGTTAGGCGCATTAGTCGGAAGAGGGTGGCTTACTCTTCGGAGGGTCGATGTGGGCCGAAGGGCCTGTTTCCACACTGTAGAGAATCTAATCTAATCTGTGAGCGGTGCAGTGAAGAGAGCAGCTTTCTGAGAGGGATACATGGAGCAGCTTCCTGTGAAAGGTGCACTATTCCTAGATTATTCCTTTTTTTTTGAAAAAATGGAGGGGTATAGTGACAAGAATGTTAGCAAGAAGCGTCTTGGTGATACAATTGTGGGTGGTAAATACAAAAGAAAGGTTGTAACACTGGACGAGAAGCTAGATATTATAAAGCATTTTGAGCGTGAGAAGAGAATAGAGTGTGCATTGCTGGAAAAGCACAGCAGGTCAGGCAGCATCCAAGGTGCAGGAGAATCGATGTTTCGGGCATAAGCCCTTTTCCAGCACCACACTCTTGACTCTGATCTCCAGCATCTCCAGTCCTCACTTTCTTCCCCTCCGAGGAGAATTTGTGATATTGCTTGCTTAACAAGAATGACGGAGTCTACCTTATGCACCACAATGTTTCTCTGTCTCTGCTTTAACAATACTTTTGAAATGTTTTGTGTTAAATCTACTTCTGTTTCATTGATAAATTTGATTTATACCTTCATTCAGGCTGTGCTATACGTTATGTTGAATTTTTAGGTAACTTTTGACCGATCATGACAGATAATTTTTACTCGTCTGCCTCTAACCCCACTTTTCCCTTGGCCTCATTATTTATAATAAGCAATTTTCTATTAAGCGAGATTTTGCTGGAACATAATTATGGCTTTATAGGAGAATTATCTGTAGTTCTTTTTGTTAGACATCTCATCCTTCCTTCAGTCACTACCTTCACATGTTGTTGATTGTATTAAACCTCTCAATGTACCAACAATAACTATAATTTGATTTACTTTACAGATTAACTGGACAATCTGGATATCTTACTGATGGACCTGGAAATTATAAATACAAAACAAAGTGTACTTGGCTTATTGAAGGACAGTGAGTATTTGAATCTTCCTTTTACCAAGCACAATCCCAATTTTTTTTTTAAATGGATGTCTTTTCCTCAATTTTCCATTTGTATATTGTCAGGAGGTCAGAGAAGTCATGCTATGGCAACTGCTAAAGAAGTATCAGAGCAGCTCACATAGCTGATCACTCATCTGTATATATACTATTCAGTTGGTTTGAGCCTTTGATCCAGACCTATACCAGGATAACGAGATTAATCTACCTCAGCGTGGACAGTTGCGCAGCTGTATCCTCTCAAATGCTGGTGCTGGAGTCCTATTTTTAATCTTAACAAAGTTTCTGTCATAATTTCCAGTGTCCAGCCAGTTTGTTTCATTTCATGTGACAAAGAAGTAGGTCAATGTAGTGAACCACAGCATCCTTAGCTGAGCGACTGAAATAGTGTGTTCCAAAGCTAATTGCTTCCCTAAATCAGCTGAAGTGCAACTATGACTCTGGTATCTGCCTAACAATGCAGAACTTTGCCCAGTTATGGTTTCCTGTTGTATCTACAAAAGCCAGGATGTCTCCCTTGGTCAATTGCTGTCTCATTGACCTCCGCCCACTAAAGCAGAAAAGTAAATACAGGAGTCAGCAATAATCTTCATCACAACACATGCTTAATGATTGAGGAGACAAGATAGTAGCATGTTGGAGGTTCCCCTTCAAAGTCCAAAGTTGCATTGTCTCTAGCAGGATTTCCTCAGTTACAGGAATTAGATTGATCAGGAGAATGCATGCCAGGATTTTCCCACTATGGTCAAGAGGAAATAAGCTTGACTGTTTCCACATCATGATTTGTTTCCCTCCTTGAGCCTGTTTACAATTGTTGCATTCCTGCAGTCACTGGATGGTTTGGGTATTGGAAGGGTAGGGATATTGAGAGTTTTTTGCCTCATATCTGTAGGGTGAATGCACATTGATGTAAGTAATAAACTAGGCCAACTGGAGCTCATTACAACAGTTTTTGATTCGAGAAAATATAGATCAGGGGTTTTGCCATAATTCTTGCTTGATTTTGTGATTCAATGCTGCAATTCACAGTTGGTAAGACATAGAGCTGGATATGAGATTAACTTTTTGGAAGTTTGTAATGCTGATCGTAAGTGAAGACTGCCTTAACCTGAATTTGCTTCTAAATTCTAGGCCAAACACGATATTGAGACTTCGATTCATTCATTTTGCCACAGAGTGCAGCTGGGACCATTTATATGTATATGATGGGGACTCTGTATATGCACCATTATTAGCTGTGTTCAGGTAAGGAGAGTTGCTCAGTTTGTTCAACTGGATTTACAATGTTAAATTTAATTATTTATATATTTATGTCCAATATTTAGTAGCTCCATGCTCAATCAAAGCTGCAGTCTGAATGTCCTACATTTAGGCTGTGCCATACTTATGTTTCATATATTAAAGACATAGATAATTGATTCATGATGTGAAAAAAATGGAATAAAACCTCCCCAGTAAAATTGGAGCCAAAAGTAATTCTAAAGCCTTAATTTGATTTGCGCCTTGTTTTCATGCCTGATGTCCTCTATGCTGTTGCTAAATTCATACATCGTAATGATTCACATTGGATTTCCATGCTGTGTGCTTGGGACCAGGTGAAATGATTTAGAGTAACAAGAGTTTAGACTTGTACTTTTGTACCTACTTGTGTTAATTCAGTAAGAATGATCAATTAAATTCAAATACTGTGAAATAAATGAAATCAGTAAAACCTTTCTTTAAGAAAAGACACTAAAAGTTCCTGTCTGGATGGAAAAAGCAAACTTTTAGTTAAGAGAAATGACTCATTCCAGGCAGAGCCAGGAGTGAAAGGAGGTGATGGCCTAGTGATGTGACCTGTAATCCAGAGCCCTAGGCAATGTTCTGGGTAGCTTGGTTCCAATCACACCATGGCAGATAGTGTAATTTGAATTCAGTAAAAATCTGGAATTAAAATAACTGTGACACCATTGTTGATTGTTGTGAAAATACATCTGGTTCACTTGTGAAAGGCAAGAAGCTGCTGCCTTGAGGTGTGGCCTGCTTGTGTTAGCAATGAGGTTGACTCTCAACTGACCTCTGAAATGGTCTAGCAAGTTGCATCAACCATTAGAAAAGAAAAAAAGAATGAAACTAGATGGCTTAGACTGGAAACAGCAATGGTGAAATCCCTGCAAAATCCTTCTTATTAACAACTGGGGGCTAGTGCCAAAATTGGGAGAGCTGTCTAGACTGGTTAAGCAACTGCGTTGTATAATGTTGTCTTACTCATGGAAATATCCAGGCATCGTCAGCACCGTCTCTGTCTTTGAATATGTTCTGTGTCGCTGGCAGAAAAAGCCCAGTAGAGATAGTCGCAGTGTGGTACACAGTCAGGAGAGAATTGCCGTAGGAGTCCCCAACGTTGGATCTGGATCTAATGAAGTCCCATGTATTGGTATCAGATCACATATGGTCAACACAAATCTCCTGATTATGATGTAATGCCCCCCACTGCAGCCAATGGATTTGTTCTTCGCTGCGTTGAACACCATGGGATTTGGCAGTGGTGCACTCTGGTGGGGCACTTCAGTGTCCCCACATGAACAGTGGCTCAACAGCAGAGATCACGGAGTTGGTTGAGTCCTAAAGGATATAGATGCAAGACTGGGTCTGTGGTCAGTGATGAGAGAACTATAGAAGAATGAACATACTTTATTTTCTCATCCATCTACCTGCCACATATTCATCTGTCCACAAGACTCAGCAAGGGTGACCACTACACAGTCCTGATAGAGACTAATTTCCACCTTCACATTGAGAATATCCTGTGTGGTGTTGATTGGCACTATCACCATGCTAAATAGGATAGACTTCAAACAGATCCAATAATAGCACATCATGAGGAACTGTGGACCATCAGCAGCAGCAAATTGTATTTTAACACGATCTGCAATCACATGATCGGGCATATTCCCCTATAATATTTCCATCAAGCCTGGGGATCCTGGATCAACGAAGTATGCAAGAGGGCCTGTTAGTAGCAGCACTTTGACACCTCAGTTTTTGGTATGCAACCCGGTGCAGCAGAATTACTTGCATGTCAAACAGCATAAGCAGCAAGTAATAGAATTTGGAAAACCAGTAGGGCAATTAAACTATGTAATGGAGGAGCTGCTCCATACACATCTCTCCCTTAATGATAGGGAAGCCAAGACCATCAGTGAAAAAGCTGAGTGTGGGTACCTGTAACAATCTTCAGCCAAAAGTGCTGAGTGGATGACCTACCTCAACTCACAAAGAAGTCAGTCTTCAGCTAATTTAATTCAATCACATGGTTGGAGCCTCTGGATACTGTAAAGAGGATGGACTTTGCCAACATTCTGGCAATAGTATTGAAGACTTGTGCTCCAGAATTGCTGTGCCTCTAGCCTAGTTATTTCAATGGAACTTCAACACTGACATCCACTTGACAATGTGGAAAATTGCCCAGAAAAGTCCTGTGTACATGTAGTAAAGCAAAGTCAACTAATTATTGCCATATGAGTTCAAACGAGCAACTCTTGTTTAGCAATAACATGCTCGCTGATGCTTGGCCTAGGTTCCGCTGGGATCATTCAGCTCTTGAACTCATTACAGCCTTAGTACAAGCAGGGACGATTGAGTTGAATTCCAGAGGGGTGTGTGCGCAGTTTACCTTGATATCAAAGCCACATTTGATTGAGTGTGATATCAATGAGTCTGAGCAAGAATAGAGTCATTGTGGATTGGTTGGGAGATGGTATGAAATCTCCACCTGTTGCCAGGTTTCAGGCATGCCTGGCACAGAAAAAGATGGTTATGATTGTTGGAGGTCAGTGTAGTATCTTTGGCCCGACTATCTTCAGCTGCTGTATCAATGGTGTAAACTCCATCATAAGTTCAGAAGTGGGGGATGTTCGCCAATAATTATACAATATTCAGCACGACCTTTGGTGACTCAGATACTGAAACAGTCCATTTCCTATCCTTGCAAGAGCTGGACACTATCCAGACTTGGGCTTGGGATGACAAGTAGCAAGTAATGTTTACAGCATGCAAGTGCCAGTCAAAGACTATCTCTTACAAAAGAGATTCTAACCTTATTGCTCCCTGACATTCAATCGTATTATCATTGAATTTCCTGCTATCAACATCTTGGATCTGTGTCCAGAAACTGAACCAGGCTAGTGTATAAATACTGAGGCTACAAAAGCAGGTCAGAAACTTGGAATCCTGCAGTGAGTAACAGTAACTTCCTGACTGCTGGCCCAGCTACCTTCGACACTGCACAAGTCGTAAATCTGATGGAATATTTGCACTTGTTGGAACTGCATTCATCCAGGCAAGTCATGGTGAGTTCAACACCATCCAGGGCAAAGCCACCTCTTGATTGGCATGCATCCACAAGCAGTGAATCACTCCAGTCACGTTCACTGGCATCATGTAGTTCATCAAGGTTTCTTAGTCTGCTTCTTCCAAACGTACAAAGGGCAAGGATGTTGTCTACGTGGACTTTACAAAAGCATTTGATAAGGTTTCACATGGTAGACTGGCTAGTAAGGTTAGATCAGTGGGATTCAGGGAAACTAGCCAGTTGGATGCAAAATTGGTTTGAAGGTATGATACAGGGCTGCTTTTCAAACTGGATACATGTGAGTAGCACTGTGCCATGAAGATTGGTGCTGAGTCCACTGCTTTTCAACATTTATATAAATAATTTGAATGGGAATTATGGTTAGTAGGTTTGCAGATAACATCAAAATACATGGTATAGTAGACAATGGAGATGATAATCTGAGTACAATGGGGCCTTGATCAGATGCACCAATTAGCTGAGGGATGGCAGATGGAGTTTATAGATATAGACAAATGTGAGGTATTGCATTTTGGTAAGACAAACCAGGGCAGGACTTATACAGTAAATTGTAGGGCCCTGAGGTGTGTTGCTGAACAGAGATGTTGGAGTGCAGGTAAATGGAGTTGCATGTCAACTGGGTGGTAACGAAGCTGTTTGGCACACTTGCTTTTATTGGTCAGAATGTTGAGTATAGGAGTTGGGATGTCATGGTACAACTGTTGAGAACATTCGTGAGGCTACTTTTGGAATAGTGCATACAATTCCGTTTGTCCTTTTGTCTGAAAGATGCTGTTAAACTTGAGAGGGTGCAGAAAAGATTTACAAGGATGTTACTGGGACCTTGAGGGTTTGAGTTATAGGAGAGGCTGAATAGGCTGGAGCGTTCGAGACTGAGGGGTGACCTTGCAGAAGTTTAAAAAAGCATGAGGGGCATGGATAGGGGCCATGTAAGTTTGCTTGCTGAGCTGGAAGGTTCATTTTTAAAGATTTTGTCAACATAAAGATTTAGGTAACATCATCAGTCAACGTCCAGTGAAGCGATGGTGTTATGTCCCGCTTTCTGTTTATGTTTAGATTTCCTTAGGTTGGTGATGTCATTTCCTGTGTTGATGTCTTTTTCTGTTCCTTTTCTCGAGGGTGGTAGATGGGGTCCAAGACTGTGTTTGTTGATAGAGTTCGGAATGCTTTTCGGAATTCTTATGCGTGTCTCTGTTTGGCTTGTCAAACAGAGGATGGATGTGTTGTCTCAGTCAAAGTGGTGTCCCTCCTCATCTGTATGTAAGGATAAGTGATAGTGGGTCATGTTGTTTTGTGGCTAGTTGATGTTCATGTATCCTGTTGGCTAGTTTTCTGCTTGTTGGTCCAATGTAGTGTTTGTTGCAATTCTTGCAAAATATTTTGTAAATGAAGTTTGTTTTGCTTGTTGCCTGTATAGGGTCTTTTAAGTTCTTGGTTCGGCCCACTTGGAGTACTTTGAGCAGATCTGAGCACCACAACTTTGGAGTGTTGGAGTGATTACAACATAGGCTTATAAGGATGATGCCTGGACTTCAGGGATTAAGTTTGAGGAGAGATTACACAAATTGGACCCGTTTTCTCTCGAATTTAGAAGGCTACGAGGCAAGCTGATCAAAGTATTTAAGATAGTAACAGGAAAAAGATAAACTGTTTCCACTGGATTGGAATGTTGGTTTTGAATTTTTTTTAAGGTTTCTCCCTTACACTTTTACTGTCTTTTTGAGCTCCTTCACCTTTCGCTGATGTAATTTTTAAAAAAAATTCATTTGTGGGAAGTGGGTGTTTCTGGCCAGCCAGCATTTGTTGCTTGTGATAGTTCCCTTTGAGAACTTGGTGATGAGCTTCCTCCTTGAACCACTGCAGTCCATGTGCTGTAGTTTAACCCACAATGCCCTTGGGGACTGAATTGCAGGATTTTGATCCATGTAGAGCATTGGCAGACGAAATGCAGACTGATGACCTCTGAATAGATGTAGACCAGTGAGCCTAACATCTGTTATGGGTGAATTTTAGAAGTAATTGTTGAGGGCATACCTTCATCACATGTAATTGGAAATTGCCATTCAGTAAATGTACTGGAGTTTGTGAAAGGAAAATGATATTTAATAATGTTGAGAGTTCTTTGCGAATGAACGAAGTTGGCTACATAACGAAGAACTAATACTCGTGCCATGTTTGCATTTCCAAATGGCATTTGTAAGGTGCCATGTAAAAGGTTATGCATGGTAGATGGGATTAATTTTAAAAAGCATGGTAGGCCAAAATGAGCGTGTTCTACACTCTATTAGCTATCTAATCCTCTGACAATGTTAATGTTCAACCTTCAACACCATGGGCTCCATTTAAGTAGATTCATGAGCAGAAACTTGTTAAAAATTCAAATATACAACATCTACTGATTCCTTTTATCTATCCAGATTGTTGTTATCTACAGAAACTCAAATATTAGTGCCAAAGGAGGGCATTCGGCCCATCATGCTTCCACTGGCTCCATTATCTAGTGCTTATCTTCTGCCTTTTTCCTATATCTCTGCACACCATTACTAACAAAAAAAACTCAAATGTCACCTTGCATGCCTCAATTGAACTGCTTCCACCATATTTCCAGGCAGTGCATTGCATACCCTAACGACTTGCTATATGAAAAAAAGGTTTTCCCTCACATGACTCTTGTTTCATTTTCACATCACTTGCCCATTACCCACAAAGAATTCTAATACTTTGGGTTCTGTGCAAGTCCTTTACTTCTGTCTTTCAAAGTTAAAAATCTCACAACACCAAGTTGTAGTCCATCAGTTTTATTTGTAAGGACTGGTTTTCGGAGCGCTGCTCCATCAGGTAGCTGTGGAGCAGTTATGAACAGTCCAACACTGGCACGTCCACATCATGGCTACCATCTATATTTCAAAATACAGCAATCTCCATATTTTGCAGCTATGCCATGGCAATGCATTTATTTATATAGAGATCTAAATCTAAACCTTTACAGAAATGTTGAAAAGAATGCTGAAGCAATTCCATTCCCTGTGGTCCCTTTCAAACCTTGAACTCTTCTGCAGCAAATGTATACTGAATGTATAAATTGCCTTTGGACATTGCTTTTGGGGTTGAGTTTGTAGGAATTTTGATCAGGTCATTTTATCAATTCTCTTGTGTATCTTTGAAAAATTGAATGTCAAATCCTTGGGGCTTTTGTTCAGTCTGGTCAATGTAGTTTGACAATTTTTGTCAAGATTCTTGAGATATGGATCTTGCTTACAATGCTTTGTTGTTCATGATCTGCTTAAACCGTTGTCTCAGCCCAGCGCAAGCACTTGCTATCTGCCTCATTTTGCCAACTGTGCTTCCTGTATTGTGATTTATCTTTGGTTGTTAAAGCAATAAACACATTTTGTTTATCTTTTGACCAGCTGTTTGAAGTTGAAGCCATATTATGTTTTGACTTCAAGTATGTTTATAAATGACAATTGCCAAGATTCTAGGTTGAAGATGTTTTATGGGTTTAATATTTGTTTTTTCTCTTGGGAATTAGGAGCTCATGAATTACTGTATCTGAGGGCATAAACTAAATGGAATAAGTGGTGCATAGCATGCATAAGTTCTACTAATTGGAAGATTATCGCTGCTTTATATTCACACGCTACTATTAGGTGAACATTTGAAGCAGAGGAAGATGTAGGGCTACAGGGAGAGGCTAGCACAAGGTTGTGGGTTATTGTAGAACAGAGCTGCATGGAAAGAGTCTTTGAGAAGAAAGCCTACTGTGCTAGAAACATGAATCCATGTCAGATTTCATGAGGAGCTTCTATTTTTTTGAAACATGCTTTTAACATGTTTGAAGTGCTGCCTTAATGTTACTTTCTGTTACAATGGCAACTTTCAACAGTAGATTATTAGGCTCAATGAATAGATGTCACTGTTTCCCAATGCAGAATCAACAGAGTCTTTCAAAAGCAGAATATTGTACTGGAGTGAAATGCATTTCTGAAAGCTATACAAATTCAGGTGTGAATTAGCAGAGAGGTAGCAGTGTGTTAGTTTGGAGCCATTTCTGGTTGTGGTGACATCAGCTATCAGCTTACAAAGTGTATAGTTTGAAGTTCCTAGTCTGTTTTCTTGGATAACAGGGTCCCTGATTTATGGCCATGCGATTTGTGAATGCTCATATTTAGCAACATGATCCCATGGAGGGATGTAATTTTAAACGTCTGGCATACGAGCAGCTCCTGTACGTATGAACAGCTACTTTGTCGTCCTACATTGTTTTCTGACATGCATACAACACAACTTGCAAATGGATACGTTTGCAACCCGAGGACTGTCTGGTCAGTGTTTAGAATCTATCTGTATTCCCTCAATTTCTTTCCTCCCAGTGCCACAGTTGTAAACTTTTCGAACTTGCTTTACTGGTTGGGCTTTCCTTTGAAAACGTTGGCTCTGTATACTAACTATTTGATAGTTCTTGTTTTTATACTTTTTTATCTCTATTGCCTTTTCTTTTTTGGTTCAAAAGAAAAGACATCTCTAAATCTTATCAGTCATTCACGAATAGCATTCTATTAGCATTTATTCAGATAGATGAATATAGAAAGATGTGTGGCAAATAGGAGCAAGGAATATGGCATCTTTCAAGAGATCACCACCTACTTCTGACAGGTGGCTTTCTGGTTCAGACTCAACTTTTCTTTTATGTATTCACAGGATGTTTTGCTGCTGTCTACGCCAGAATATATTGCTCAAGCCTTTAAGATGGTGTTGGCGAGCTGTCTCCTTGAACTGCAGTAGTCCATTTGGTTCATTTAGATCCATAATGCAGTATGGAGGGAGTTACATGATTTTGACCCCAATAGTTGTGAGAAACAATGCGACAATACGAGCAGCATTGATGTCTTTAACAGATTTGAGTCATTACAAACTCTTGTTATTTTACCCCGGTTGCAATGTGCATTTCTCTGTTAGTGATAAGTACCTTTTTAAAGGTAAAGTAGAAATAGCGCCTCTCATTGGACAGAGGTTTAATCTGAGGATCACCGCACTTCAAGTGAGGGAAGAGGTTGAGGAGGAGAATCCTTTATGATAGCCAGTGTGCGAAATGATCCCATGCTGTTGACGTCACTCTGTGTTGCCAACTGATCTAGTACCTTACAGTAGATATGTACATAAGGTTAAAACCAACAAGGTAAAAACAATGACTGCAGATGCTGGAAACCAGATTCTGGATTAGTGGTGCTGGAAGAGCACAGCAGTTCAGGCAGCATCCATCAAGCAGCAAAATCGACGTTTCGGGCAAAAGCCCTTCATCAGGAATAAAGGCAGTGAGCCTGAAGCTTGGAGAGATAAGCTAGGGGAGGGTGGGGGTGGGGAGACAGTAGCATAGAGTACAATGGGTGAGTGGGGGAGGAGATGAAGGTGACAGGTCACGGAGGAGAGGGTGGAGTGGATAGGTGGAAAAGGAGCTAGGCAGGTCGGACAAGTCCGGACAAGTCATGGGGACAGTGCTGAGCTGGAAGTTTGAAACTAGGATAGAGGTGTGGGCAAAAATGCCATCCCGTATTCCCAATTCCTCCGCCTCCGCCGTATCTGCTCCCAGGAGGAGCAGTTCCACCATAGAACACACCAGATGGCCTCCTTCTTTAGAGACCGCAATTTCCCTTCCCACATGGTTAAAGATGCCCTCCAACGCATCTCGTCCACATCCCGCACCTCCAGCCTCGGACCCCAGCCCTCTAACCGTAACAAGGACAGAACGCCCCTGGTGCTCACCTTCCACCCTACAAACCTTTGCATAAACCAAATCATCCGCTGAGTTGTCCGCCACCTCCAAAAAGACCCCACCACCAGGGATATATTTCCTTCCCTACCCTTTTCCGCCTTCTGCAAAGACCGTTCCCTCTGTGACTACCTGGTCAGGTCCACGCCCCCCTATGACCCACCCTCCCATCCTGGCACTTTCCCCTGCCACTGCAGGAACTGTAAAACCTGTGCCCACACCTCCTCCCACACCTCTATCCAAGGCCCTAAAGGAGCCTTCCACATCCATCAAGGTTTTACCTGCACATCCACTAATATCATTTATTGTATCTGTTGCTCCCGATGCGGTCTCCTCTACATTGAGGAGACTGGGCGACTCCTAGCAGAGCGCTTTAGGGAACATCTCCGAGACACCCGCACCAATCAACCACACCGCCCCGTGGCCCAACATTTCAACTCCCCCTCCCACTCTGCCGAGGACATGGAGGTCCTGGGCCTCCTTCACTGCCGCTCCCTCACCACCAGACGCCTGGAGGAAGAACGCCTCATCTTCCGCCTCGGAACACTTCAACCCCAGGGCATCAATGTGGACTTCAACAGCTTCCTCATTTCCCCTTCCCCCACCTCATCCTAGTTTCAAACTTCCAGCTCCGTGTGGGCGGCACGGTGGCACAGTGGTTAGCACTGCTGCTTCACAGCGCCAGAGACCCGGGTTCAGTTCCCGCCTCAGGCGACTGACTGTGTGGAGTTTGCACGTTCTCCCCGTGTCTGCGTGGGTTTCCTCCGGGTGCTCCGGTTTCCTCCCACAGTCCAAAGATGTGCAGGGTCAGGTGAATTGGCCATACTAAATTGCCCGTAGTGTTAGGTAAGGGGTAAATGTAGGGGTATGGGGTGGGTTTCGCTTCAGCGGGTCGGTGTGGACATGTTGGGCCGAAGGGCCTGTTTCCACACTGTAATCTAATCTAATCTAATCACTGTCCCCATGACTTGTCCGGACTTGTCCGACCTGCCTAGCTCCTTTTCCACCTATCCACTCCACCCTCTCCTCCGTGACCTGTCACCTTCATCTCCTCCCCCACTCACCCATTGTACTCTATGCTACTGTCTCCCCACCCCCACCCTCCCCTAGCTTATCTCTCCAAGCTTCAGGCTCACTGCCTTTATTCCTGATGAAGGGCTTTTGCCCGAAACGTCGATTTTGCTGCTCGTTGGATGCTGCCTGAACTGCTGTGCTCTTCCAGCACCACTGATCCAGAATGTACGTAAGGTTTCCTAACGAGTTGTCAACCTTCCTGCCTCTGTTTGTCGAGTAACTGACCAAGTTGGTTGGCACACCACTGGACCACCTTTTTGCAAGAATTCTTATATCCTTTTTAAGGCACACAGATATTTCATTATTAAGTTTATATTGTCCGATCAAAATCTGGTTTGCACTACACTTGTCCAATGAAATGTCCAGGTTCTTTGACTGAGCTGTGATTTGCAACACTCCTCCAACTGCATTGATAGGTTGAAAACTCCACTTCAGTCATTTAAAAGCAAAATACTGCTAATACTGAAAAAATGAAATTAAAAAAAAAGTTCTGTGAGGAGAAAAAGTCTGACAATGCATAGCTTCCTGAAGATGTGCCAGATGTTTTTTCGTTGTTTAGGATGGAGTAGTGGTGGTGTTGGAATGTATTTGTGTGGCTGATGGAAGAGGCAGGACAGCACATTGCATTGTTGGCAGTAGGTGCTGCTCTACTCTTGAGAACATAGAGCTGCAGGCCTCTGTATGACAGCTTTTAAGGAATTGGGATTTGTGGCACTTAATTCGTTGGGCCTTTCCAAAAGGAGCGGATGTGGGGCTCTTGGCTAATTGGGTCCATTGCCTCCATTCAATACTACCTCGTATCTTCAGGTGTATTCAGAGTTGTAGCCTGGCAGAAGACCATAACTTTGAACCATGTTTGGACTGGTTTAGTCCATTTAATGATAGTTTTTGCCTAAAAATCTTACCAGTGACTCTGTTTACTGTTACGGGAAAAACTTGGCCTGTAATTCTTCCAGTTATTACTTATTCTGCATTTTGTACAGCAATCATGCTTAAGAGATTTTTCATGATATTTCATTGTAGACAAGTGTATATATGTTGTTTAATATTAACCATGCAGATCAGAAGGGTCCTATGTTGAAGTCTGAATTTAAGCTGTTAGTTTATTTCAACTGAGATGGACTAGAAATATTCATTAGGAATGTTCCTTCGTGAAGGAAGGAAAAAGGAAGGAAAAATATAAACAATAGATGTTCCCTGGGTTGAACAAGTTCCACAAATTTTGTCTAAGTATGGCTTTGTCAATTTAAAATTTTATAGCCTGGACACTCAACTTAGAACATAGAACGTAGAAAAGTACAGCACAGAACAGGCCCTCTGGTCCATGATGTTGTGCCGAGGATTAATCCTAATGTAAAATAAAATAGTTTGTGCACCCCTCAATTCACTGCTATCCATGTGCATGTCCAACAGTCGCTTAAATGTCCCTGATGACTCTGCTTCCATCACCACCACTGGCAAAGCATTCCAAGCATTCACAACTCTCTGCATAAAGAACCTACCTCTGACGTCCCCTCTCTACCTTTCTCCTAATATCTTAAAACTATGACCCCTCATGCCAGTCAGTCCTGCCCCGGGGAAAAGTCTCTGGTTATTGACTCTCTCCATGCCTCTCATTACCTTCTATACCTCGATCAGGTCACTTCTCTTCCTCCTCCTCTTCAGACAGAAATGTCCGAACTTAGTCAATCTCTCTTCATTCGGCAAGCCCTCCAGTCCAGGCAGCATCCTGGTAAATCTTGTTTGCACCCTCTCCAAAGCCTCTCTAGTTTTCCTAGTAGAACAACCAGAACTGGACACAATATTCCAAGTGTGGTCTCACCAGGGACTTGTAGAGCTATAGCAAAACCTAACAGCTCTTAAACTCGATCCCACTGTTAATGAAACATCATATGCTTTCTTAACAACCCTATCTACTTGGGTCGCAACTTTGAGGGATCTATGTACTTGAACACCAAAATCCCTCTGTTCCTGTCTTTAATCCTATATTTAGCATTCGAGTTCGACCTTCCAAAATGCATTACTTCGCATTCATCCAGGTTGAACTCCATTTGCCATTTCTCAGCCCAGCTCTGCATCTTATCTGTCACACTGCAGCCTGCAATCGCCCTCAATACTATCAACGGCACCTCCAACCTTTGTGACATCGGCAAATTTACTAACCCAACCCCTCAACCGCCTCATCCAAGTCATTTATAAAAACTACAAACAGCAGAGGCCCAAGAATAGAGCCCTGCGGGACCCCTCAACACTGACATTCAGGCAGAATACTTTCTATCTGCAACCACTCTCTGCCTGCTGTCAGCCATCCAATTCTGAATCCAGATAGCCAAATCTCCCTGTATGCCATACCTCCTGACTTAATGAATGAGCCTACCATGGGGAACCTTATCAAATGCCTTGTTGGAGTTCAGATACACCACATCCACTGCTCGACCTTCGTCGACCTGTCTCGTCACCTCCTCAAAGAACTCAGTATGTTTTGTGAGGCATGCCCTACCCCTCACAAAGCCATGCTGACTGCCCTTAATAACGCTATGCTTTTCTAAATAGTCATAAATTCTATCCCTCCGAATTCTTTCCAAAACCTTGCTGACCACAGATGTTCGACTGACTGGTCTGCAATTGCCAGGGATTTCCCTATTACCCTTCTTGAAAAAAGGAACAACATTTGCCTCCTTCCAATCCTCCGGTACAACTCCCATGAGAGTGAGGAAGCAAAGATCTTGGCCAGCGGCTTAGAAACCTCCTTTCTTGCTTCCTGGAGCAGCCTAGAATAAATCAGGTCTGGCCCTGGGGACTTATCAATCTTAGTGTTTGCCAAAATTTCCAGCACATCAACTTCATCAATCTTGATCTGTTCAGGCCTGTAGCCAGGTTCTTCAAAGCTCTCATTCACAACAAGGTCCCTTTCCTTAATGAAAACTGAAGCAAAAAACTCATTTAGGGCTTCCCCTATGTACTCAGACTCCACACACAAGTTCCCTACACCATCCCTGATCAGCCCTACCTTCTCTCTGATCGTTCTCTTGTTCCTCACATATAAGTAAATTGCCTTTAGGTTCTCCCTAATCCTTCTTGCCAAGTCTTTTTCGTGCCCCCTTCTGGCTCTCCTCAGTCCATTTCTGAGCTCTGTTCTAGTGAGCCTGTAATCCTCTAAAGCTGTGCTAGATCATTGCTTCCTCCACCGTAAGTAAGCTGCCTCCTTCCTTTTGACGGGAAGCTCCTGTGTTCTCGTCATCCAAGGTTCCTTAATCTCATCCCTTCTTACCTGTCTCAGAAGAACAAATTTGTGCATCACTTGCAACAACTGCTCCTTAAACAGTCTCCACATGTCTGCTGTGCTCTTTGTGTGGAACAAATGCTCCCAATCTGTACTTCCCAACTTCTGTCTGATAGCGTCATAGTTTTCTTTTCCCCAAGTAAATATCTTCCCTTGGTGACTGCTCCTTTCCCTCTCCGTGGCTATGGTAGATGTGAGGCAGTTGTGGTCACTGTCACAAAGTGTTCTCCCACCGCGAGATTCGACACCTGACCTGGCTCATTGCTGAGCACCAAATCGAAAATGGCCTTTCCCCTCATCGGCCTGTTGACATACTGAGTAAGGAAACCCTCCTGAACGCACATGACAAAAACTGCTCCATCCAAACTATCTGTACTAAGGAGGTTCCAGTTGATATTGGGAAAGTTGAAATCACTCATAACAACAACCCTGCTACATCTGCATTTCGTCCAAATCTGCCTGCTTATGATTTCTTCAATCTCTCTACTGCTATTAGGGGGTCTGTAGAAAACCCCCCAATGAGGTGGCTGCTCCCTTGCTGTTCTTAACTTCCACCCATACTGACTCAGTAGACTAACCTTTGTTTCCGTAGCTGTGATGCACTCTGATTAGCAATCCTCTTTTTCCGCCCTCCCTGTTCTTTTTAAACGTTCTAAACCCTGGAACATCTAGCAACCATTCGTGCCCTTGTGAAACCCACGTCTGCGTGATGGCCACAACATCGTAGCCCCAAGTACTGATCCATACTCTAAGTTCATCACTCTGATTTTGGACACTCCTTGAGTTAAAGCAGACACACTTTAACCAATCACTTTGTTTCATCGCATGAGAAACCTTCCCTATAGAACCTGTCACTGCCCATCTACAACTGTCCCTCTCTCAGATATGTAGCTCTGATTCCCACCCTCCTGCCAAACTAGTTTAAACCCTCCTGAACCACATGAACAAATCTCGTGCCTCTCAGTTCAGGTGCAACCCGTCCTTCATGTACAGGTCCCACCTTTCCCATAAGGCACCCCAGTGGTCTAAGTATCTGAAGCCCTCCCTCCTGCGTCAGCCTCGCAGCCACGTGTTAAGCTACATTCGCAGACTGTTCCTCACCTCACTATCTCATGTCATCATTAGCAACCCGAGATCACTACTATACTTGTCCTGCTCTTCAGCTTCCAACCTAGCTCTCTGTACTCACTTTTCAGATCCTCAGTCCCTTTCCTGGCTATATCATTGGTGCCAGTATGTACCAGGATTTCTGGCTGCTCACTCTCCCGCTTCAGAATCCTGTAAGCCCGATCGACGGCATCCTTGGCACCGGGGAGGTAACATATCTTCCGGGACTCCAGTTCCTGACCACAAAATCTCCTGTCAATCTGTCTAACTATTGAGTCCCTTACCACTAGCACTTTTCTGTTCTCCCCCCGCTTCCCTTCTGAGCCTCAGTGCCAAAGACCTGACAACTGTGGCTTTTTCCGGTAGACCGTCCCCATCAGCAGTATCCAAAACGTATATTTATTGCTGAGGGGAATGGCCACAGGGCATCCCATCCCTATCTGTTGGTTCCCCTTCCTCCCCCTGACTGTCACCCAGCTGTCCTTATCCTGTGTCTGAGGAGTGACCACCTCCCTGTACATCCGCTCAATTTCTCCCTCAGCCTCCCTGATGATCCATAGTTCATCCAGCTCCAGCTCCAGTTCCTTAACTCGGTTTTCGAGGAGCTGGAGTTGGGTGCGCTTCCTGCAGATGTGGTTGGCAGAGACATGTTAAGTATTTCTCACCTGCCACATTCTAGAGGAGGAACATGCAACTGCCCTATCAACCATACCCTGCTAATTTGAAAGCCCACACAGGACTAAACATGGAAGAGAAGAAAAAAAAGGAGAAAACTTGAAAACTTACTGAGTTTACAGACTCTAAGGTGAGAGGAGGTGGGTGGGAGGGAGGCCCTACGGTGTAGGGTCTCTGGTTTAGATCTCACCCACTTTAAAAACTTCCCAGCAGCCCTCATTTCTCTCTGCTCTATCTCCTTGCCGCTCTGTTCAAAAAAATTTTGTTTTTTTTTACTTACCGTCTCAGCAGTCCTCCGCTCCTCTCTCACACCTCCCAACAAATGAAGGACCCAACGCCTGAGGTAAGTATTTTAAACCATTACACTCACCTTCCCAGCAGTCCCTCGCACCACTCGACAAACTTGCTCAGTGAGCTCATGCTGATCTCTGCCAATTCTGCTTTCTTACCACATTCTCAAGTTATCTGAAGGGCTAACGATCTATGAACCTTTTCATGGTTACACTATTAAATGTCAAGGGGTGATAGTTAGATTGTCTTAAATTCGACTGTGTAGCATCAAGGAAGCCTAGCAAAACTTTAGTCAATGGGTATTTCCTCTGGTTACAGTCATTCCTAGCACATAGAAAGATAGTTGTGGTTGTTGAAGGTCAGTCATCTGAGCGCCAGGGCGTCTCTGCATGTGTTCCTCAGGGTAATGTTCTATGCCAAAGCATCATCAACGTCATCACTGACCTTCTCTCCATTATAAGGTCAGAAGTAAGGACTTGTGCTAATTGCTCAATGTTCGCCATTTGCGACTCTTTAGACACTGAAGTAGTCCATGATCAAATGCAACAAAATCTGCACAGTATCCAGGTTTGGCCTGACGAGTGGTAAGTAACATTTGTGCTACACAAATGCCAGGCATTGACCATCTCCAATAAGAGACAATCTAACCACCAACCCCTTGATATTCAATAGAGTTGCCATCACTGAATCCCCTGCTATGGGCATCCTTGGGGTAGCCATTGACCAGCACTAGCTAGACTCTCCACATAAATGTAGTGGCTACAAGAGCAGGTCAGAGGCTAGAAATACTGTACTTACAGGTTGTTTTTCTTCAGAGTTTAGGACTAAGGATCATTGCCTCAGAATAAGTGGTCAGCCATTGAAAAGGTTCTTAGACTTTCAGCCACTAAGAAAACCTGAGAATGTGGCAGGAAAGCAGAATTGGGGTTGATCAGTTGAGTAACTCTCCTCCTGACTCTCAAGAGCCTGTCCACTACCTATTCGGTACAAATCAGGCGCGTGCTGGAATATTCTCCGCTTGTCTGAATGGATGTGGCTCCAACAACACTCCAGAAGCTTGACACCATTCAGGATAAAGCAATCTACTTGATTGGCACCTGTTATGGGGAGGCCGGACCATCTCAAAACGTTTTAAGAAAGTAACCCAGATCCTAACTTTGCTAGTTATTTTAAGCAAGTATAACACAGGTATTCCAGGAGGGACGCATTTGGTTAAACCATGCAATTTTAAACAAAAGAGAATTTATTTACAAGATTACCAAATGAAATACAGACAAAACAGAACCAAATACAGAATAACAACAAACCATCCCAACTTAACTGCAGCATTTCAAGATAGGAGTTCACCACCAGCTTCTCAAGGGCAGCTTAGGACAGGAAATAAATGCTGATCCAGCTGTTGATGCCGAAGTTCCATGTATCAAGTAAAAAGAATGCACCTGCTGTGCCTCTGCTACTGGGTCTGGTCAAGGCCATCAGTATTTACAGACCCTTGAGGGTGCCACAGCACCCAGCTGTCTTCCCCTCTCTGTGATTATGTTTCTGTTCTGATGACCGTGGAGAGGAAGGTACTAGTTGTCCATGAAAGATGGGCACCCATATCATCATCAACTTTTTTCTCTTAATTTTATAACTTCATGTAAGTCATTGCTTCTTAACTTTTGTTACATTGCTCTGTTAGGTGTTGATTAAACATGTTTTGTTTTATCTTTTCCAAAGAATAGAGTTATTGCATTGATGGAAACCATTCTATAATCATTTAGTAGATCTAGTCCATGATGGTTGTCTATGTGATGAGTATAACTCATTTCTTTCCTTGACCCCATCCAAGTGGTACTGCAAATTCTTTTGTTCAGGTGCATAATCCAATTCCAAACTGGATGGCATGACTCAACCTGCCTCTGCCACCTTTTCAGGCTTCTATTGACTTTTGTTCTTTTGGCAATCATTGCAACTATATGTCCTCTAGCTCTTGAACCTTGGAATATTCTCTGTAGATTTATATCTATCCAGACACCTCATGAATTTGAACATCTATGTCAAACATCATCTGAGTATGATCTCAGAATAATCTTGGCTTTTCCAATTTATTAATGAAGTTGAACTTGCTCAGCAGAACTTGGAGCCTTCCATTAATTTCTGCATCCTTTTTAAAGTGATGCTCAAGATTTGACACTTATTATGCATCAGGTCATACCCCTTCAAAACATTTAAGAAAATGGCCCAGACCCTACCTTTGCTCGTTGTTTTAAGCAGGTGTAAAGTAGATAATTTAGGAGAGATGCCACTGGTCAAACCACTTTGCTTTAAACAAAACAGAATTTATTTGCAAGATTACCGAATGAAACACAAACAAAAGAGAACAAAATACTGAATAACTTAACCTGTCCGAACCTAAGAGACTTTCCCAACTTAATGCTGCTGTTCCCAGTACTTGCAAGAATCCCCATAAACACCCTTGGCACAAAAGGTCAAATCAAGCACAGGATCTTACAGCAGAGAAGTTAGAGAAATTAGTATGGACCTGCTTCTTTGGGGTCCAGCAGCTTTTTCCACACTACTGCTAAAAACCAAACCAAACCAAACCAGGGTGAAGCTGAGCTGGGAGAACTGGCTACTCCCCTTTGATTATACATGTGTTCTTTTTAAAACTTAAAAGGCCTTTTGCCTGAGGCAGTATCTGTTAGCCATAATCAGTTGGCTCTAAAACCCTTCAACTTAGACTTTTCGCAGCCCGTGTCTTTTATGACCTCTCTTGAAAAAAAATCAAGGACATCATAACCTTGGTAAAGCAACAGCATCATCACATGCTGAAGTTCGGTTGAAGCCATGCCGGTGTTTTACAAAATTCATGTCCACATGGCAAAGACAATTATTTTAATAACTAAACTTAATATTCAAAGTTTGAGAAGATTTGTAGCTCGGGTACTCGTTGTGGTTCTGTTCGCCGAGCTGGGAATTTGTGTTGCAGACGTTTTGTCCCCTGTCGAGGTGACATCCTCAGTGCTTGGGAGCCTCCTGTGAAGTGCTTCTGTGATCTTTCCTCCGGCATTTATAGTGGTTTGAATCTGCTGCTTCCGGTTGTCAGTTCCAGCTGTCCGTTTCAGTGGTTGGTATATTGGACCCAATGTACCGATCACTGCAAGGGACAGCTGGAACTGACAACCAGAAGCGGCAGATTCAAACCACTACAACTGTTGGAGGAAAGATCATAGAAGCGCTTCACAGGAGGCTCCCAAGCACTGAGGATGTCACCTAGACAGGGGACGAAACATCTGCAACACAAATTCCCAGCTTGGCGAACAGAACCACAACTTAATATAGATTAAATAAGACAACTAAAACTTCAGAAAGCTGGTGAATTTCTTGAGGTTCTTCACGGTAGTTTCCTACACCAATGCATCACAGAGTCATAGAGTCCTGCAGCACGGAGATAGACCCTTTGGCCCAAACTGCTCCATCCACCTTAACCCCGTTTTCCTGCACTTGGCCCGTATACTTCTAAATCTTTTCTATCCATGTATTTGTCCAAATGCCTTTTAAATGTTGTCAGTGTACCTGCCTCAACTAACAATAAGGAATATTATACTAGATTTAATAATGAGCGAGGCTTAGTTATTAACTTAATTATCTAATAGCACAGCATGATTCAATGCATTATAGTTTGTAAACCTGAATCAGCAGCAAGGACTCTGGGTTAGGTACAGCTGATTAGGTTGTCCAAAGGAAAGTAGACAAATCTGGCAGATTGTAGGTTAAATCTTTATCTGGAAAAGAGCACGTTATGGTGAATTTTGTCTTTCAGACAGCAGGATGTAGTTAATGTGTACCCAAAGACTGTTTGCAACAACTACTCCGTTGCATTTATAGAAATGACTTGGGTATTAGAATTTAGGGTAAAATTTGCTGATAGCCACAGAAAGGGAGAATTGGCAAGCTATGAGGATGATAGAAATTGACATGAACAGTACTTCAGCTGAAATAATCAGAAGACAAGTTGCACATGGAATTTAATACAGCAAGTGAATTGTGATGCTTTTAGGCAGAAGACTGCAAGTTTGAATGGACTGCTTTCTCTGGGTTTTCGCCCACATAACCTGGCTGGGGTTTGGAGACACAGACCTGCCCAGATATTAAGATGCCTAACTTTTATCATTTTTTTTTAAACATGTACTTCGTGATTGATTCAGATTGAGTGCTTTCTAGTTTCCAAGGCATAAATTAATTTCTGTGTTCTGCCTTTTCTACCTCAGCGGCTTAATCGTACCTGAGAAGAATGGGAATGTGACTGTACCTGAAGTTGTTTCAAGATCTGGTTATGCTTTGCTGCATTTTTTCAGTGATGCTGCCTATAATCTAACTGGATTCAACATAACGTATAGGTAAGTATCAAACAATATGCAAAACAAAATGTAGTAGTATGGAATAGTTTGAAGGTTCAGTAAATAGGACTTGCTGTGATTGGTAAATTGTTAAATGTCAGAATGAATTCTTCCTGTTTACTTAGTTAAAGGAATGATAAGGTACCTGAAAGCTCCCAACATTCTCAGAGCACCAACCAGTGTCATACTTTATTCCTTTTCTGATACTTGGAAGCTACAAGCCTTTACTTATGATTTTAATTAGGTCACACAGTTATTATACCATACACTTTTAAAATTGTCAGCCGTGTGATGACGCGAAACTCATACTTTGCTGCTTAACTTGCATTCATGTAAAGTTATATTTTCTATTCAGATGTTGCTAGTATATTTAAGTCTCTTGTAGATACGCAGACTTCTACAGTTTATAGGATATCTCACTGTTGCAGAGAATAGCGGTACAAAAAGTGAACATGTTAAAATGCTACATATACTGTTAAAATACATTTTGTAAAGTGCAACTTGACAGGCTCTGAGATAGTCCTATCCTTCTGGCCTTTTAAGACCCAAGGCAAAAGCCCTGATTATGCATTATAATATGGGCAGCAGAGATTTTGGTGTGGAAGATAGAACCTGAGCTGGACAAAGCTACATAATTTCCTCTTGAGGTGAAAAAAGCAAGACTGAAAGTTGTACAACGGAGGTAAAATAGGTATGATTCGATTAGATTCCCCACAGTATGGAAACAGGCCCTTCGTCTCAACAAGTCCACACCGACACTCCGAAAAGTCCCACCCAGACCCATTCCCCTACCCTCTATTTACCCCTGACTAATTATAGAGTCTCATGTCTGTGATGGGGAGAATATAGAACTACAAGTTTGATCTCTACTTAACATTGTGGAAAATTGCCTGGGCACATCCATTTAAAAAAAATGCAGGTCAAATTCAATCGGGTTAATTATCAACGCTTTACTTTGAATTCTCAAAGAGGTCGCAGATGTGTTGTCATTGGTGCTTCATTGCCTGACTGATGATTTGCTCACAAAATTCACTTGTGGATTTCGCGAGAACTGTTCAGCTGCAGTTCTCATTTCAGTCATTAAACAAAACGAGGAGAAAAGAACTGACTTCCAGTGGTGAAGTGACAATGACTACCCTCGCCACCAAGGCAGCATTTGACAAAGTGTGGCATCATGGAGTCTGAACAAAATTTAAGTCAATGGACATAGAAGGAAAGTTCTCCATGGGTAACCATCATAGAAGAAAGGAAATTGATTGTGATTGTGGGAAGCCAATTGTCTCCACTTGAGGAGTGAAGATGCAGGAGTTCATGACAATAGTCTTCTGCGTCTGACCATTTTCAGCTGCTTCATTGATGCGCTACCCTCTATCCTAAGTTCAAAGGTGGGGATGTTTGCTGGTACTGGGCAGGGTTTTGTTCACAGTTGTAACTCTTCAGATAGTGGAGCAGTTCATGCCTGCATGCAGCAGGACCTGGACAAAACTCAGATTTGTAACAGGCAAGTAACATTCATACCACGTATGTGCCAGGTAATGACTCTTTACAAGAAGAGAGTATCTGATCATCTACTCTTGTCATTTTCATGGGTATTACCACTGCTGAATTCATCACAATCAGTGTTTTTTTGTGCACCATTGACCAGGAAACTAACTAGACCAGCCATATCAATGCAGCAATGATGACAGTAGATCAGAAGCTTGGAATTTTGTGATGAGTAGCTCACCTCCTGACTCGTTAAAAACCTGTCAACTGTACACCAGGTATAAGTCAAGACTGACATCAAATACTGTTTGCATGGATGAGGGCAATCCCTATATGTTTTGAAACTTCGTACAACACAGGCTAAAGCAGCTTGATCAATACTTAACCCATCATAGAACGTAGAACAATACAGCGCAGAACAGGCCCTTTGGCCCTCAATGTTGCCTGTGAACTATTCTCAGGTCGTTCCCCTACACTATCCCAAAATCATCCATGTGCTTCTCTAAGAATTGTTTAAATCTCCCTCGTGTGGATAAGTTGACGACATTAGCAGGTAGGGCATTCCACGCCCTTACCACTCTGTGCGTAAAGAACCTGCCTCTGACATCTGTCTTAAATCTATCACCCCTCAGTTTGTAGTTATGCCCTCTCGTACAAGCTGACATCATCCGAGGAAAACGTCTTTCACTGTCTACCCTCTCTAATCCTCTGATCATCTTGCATGTCTCTATCAAATCCCCCCTTAGCCGCCTTCTTTCCAATGAGAACAGACCCAAGTCTCTCAGTCTTTCCTCCTAAGACCTTCCCTCCAGACCAGGCAACATCCTGGTAAATCTCCTCTTCACCTTTTCCAATACTTCCACATCCTTCCCAAAATATGGCGACCAGAACTGTACGCAATATTCCAAGTGTGGCCGCACCAGCGTTTTGTATAGTTGCAGCATCTTCAACATTTGCTCCCCCCAACAACTAAGCATAGTGTCATTAGTGTGCACTGGTTGTAGGGTGTATCGTAGTAACTTAATAAGCCTCTGGCTAAAGAGCCTTGTTAGGTTAGTGAAATTAATGCATGGCTGAAAACTGGTGTAGGAGAAATGTGTTCTGATCTATGGGACACTGGCATCTGAACTGGGAAAACTGGAAGCTTGTACTTTTGGGACAGTCTATACTTAAACAGTTCTGATCCAGTGTTTGAGTAGACTAGGAAAGTAGAGACAGCATTAAAATAAAATTGAAGTGCGGAATCAACCTTGGGTAGATACAGTGAATCAAAGAGTAGAGTCAAGACAGTCTAAGGTTGAAGAGTTGACAGTTGAAGAGATCATAGAATAATTTTTAGATTCTTAGGGCAATGTATTCTGGAATCAACCAGAGAGCAAATTATATTTGACTGAGTATCGTGTGATGTGACCAGATTGATTAATGACCTCAGAGCTGAGGCAAGCATAGGTTGCAATCACTAAATATGATTACATTTAAATATGATCCCTGATGAAGGGCTCCGGCCTGAAACGTTGATTTTCCTGCTCCTCGGATGCTGCCTGACCTGCTGTGCTTTTCCAGCAAAGCACTCTCAACCATGATTACATTTTACTTCCATTTTGAAAGGAAAAAGAGTGGGCATAAGTCTAGTATTTTCAACTAAAATAAGGGGAATTTTGTGAGCTGTCAGCTGAGGTGCTAGGCTAGGGGAACATATAAATTGAGAAGTAGTGGCAGACATTTAATGGTGGTATTTCAGAATACTCAACGTAAGTATCTTCCTCCTATTAAAAACCTTGAAGAGAAAGACCATGGTTGGGGAAAGCTTAAAACTTGAGAAAAAAACACATATAACTGCGCAAAGATAAATGACAGGCTCAGCTATTTTGAATTGACATAAATGACTTGGATGAGGGGAGTGGAAGTATGGGAACAAAATTTGCAGATGACTCAAAGATCATTAAGAAAATTTTGTGAAGAGGGTATCAGGAGGTTGCAGGTTGCTACAGATAGGTTGTGCATAAATCTGGGGGACAGTATAATGTGGAAAAATATGAAGTTTACTTTGGCAGGAGATTGAAGAAGCAAAGCGTGACTTAAATGGAGGATTACAGAATTCGAAGGTGGAGTGTTCTTGTGCATGAATGTCAAACTGTTAGTTTGCAAGTACTTTTGGTAATTAAAACTATTGGGATGCTATCCTTTAAGAGAGGAATGGAACATAGAAGTAAAAATGTTGTGTTTGTTGCATTGAACATTGGTGCGAATACACCTGATAGCACTGGGTTTATCTGTACCGTAAAGATGATAGTGGTTCAAGCTGACAGCTGATACCTTTTGAAGGGCCATTAGGGGCGGGCCATAAATGTCAAGCATTTTCCCCACTCAGTCAGTTTGTAAAATCACACTGAAGTATTTCTGCATCCTCCTTACAGCTCACCCTTCCATCCACCTTTGTGATACCTGCAAATTTGGAGATGTTACATTTAATTCCCTCATGATAATCATTTGCATATGTTGTGAGTAGTTGGGGTCCGAACACTGAATGCTGCGGTAGTCTGCTAGTCACTGTCTGCCATTTGGAAAAAGAACCATTTATTCCTATTTGTTTCTTATCTGCCAGCTGGTTTTCTATCCAGTTCCATGCACTACACCTAATTCCATATGCTTTAATTTTGCATACTAATCTCTGATGTGAAACTTTATAGCAAGTATCTGAAATGCAAATAAACCACATCCACTGGTTCCCATTCATCAGCTAATCCTCAGAGTCCCAGTGTGAATGCCATTCTGTAAATGCCTTCTGACTGGCTAATCCTTCCATTGTTTGTAAAATGCTCAGCTATGAATTCCTTTTTTTAATGAGTTCTAGCATTTTCCCCATTAGTGACATCAGGCTGACCGGTCTATATTTCCCTGTGTTTCTCTCTGCTTTCATTTTTAAATAGAGGGGTTACATTGGGTACCCTCCAACTTGTATAAACTGTTCTAAAATGTGTAGAATCTTGGAAGAAGACCAGCCATGCATCACTATTTTTAAGGGATGCTCCCTTAAGTAGTCTGGGATGTTGATTATCGTGTTCTGGAGATGTATTGACCTTCAAGCCCATGAATTCCTCCAGCACCATTTCCCTACCAACACTGATTTGATTCAATATCTCCCTCTCACAACACTGTGTTCCCAAACATTTCTGATGTTACTTGTGTCCTCTTTTGTGAAAACAGGTTAAATTATGTACTTAGTTTGTCAGCCATTTTTGTGCCCCATTATGAATTATGTTTATGGATGTAACGACCTAAATTTGTCTTCAACAATTTTTTTCTCTCCACATACCTATAGAACCTTTTAATGTCAGTTTACTCCTTTTGTAAAAACAAAGGTACAGAAGTTATGATACAGAAGTGTTGGTCTCACGTAGACCTTCCAGATGAACTTCTGATTTATTTGTACTTTTAATTTAGCATAATATACTTGCTGCTCATGATGCAGGCATCTGTGTTTTGGCATCGATGCTGCCTGACTTGCTGCACTTTTCCAGCGACACATTTTCAGCTCTGATCTCCAGCATCTGCAGTCCTCACTTTCTCTTCTGTATTTTGGAGTCCACTTTGCAGAATATTTCAGTTAGGTTTATGTATATGACTTGGACTTTGGTCTATCATTTCAAGTCTCTGCCCTACTTGTACCACCTTAGTGCTCACTCTCCGTTGCAAAGAGGTCAAGTATAAACTCGAGGAACAAGACCTCACTTTTAGTGCGCACATTGCAAACTTTTGTGCCCAACATTTTTTCATCAACTTGGGATCATAACTTCTATCCTATTAAATTCCCTTCTCTGGCTGCTGTTAATTCTACGATTTGATTATTCTTCATGTTGACTGATTTGTTTTATTTCTTCCGTTATTGTTTTTTTTTCTTGGGTGTTCTGGACCAGACCAGAACCCCTCAAAATATTTCAAGAAGGTAGGCCAGACACTATCTTTTGCTTATTTTAAAGGTAATTGTGAAGTGAGTGTTCCGAATATGATGCAACTGGTCAAACTACTTGATGTGAACTCAATTTATTTAAACACTAGTTAAAATACAAAGAAAAGAAAAGGAATTTAGAATAACTTAATAGACAATAGGTGCAGGAGTAGGCCATTCAGCCCTTCATGCCTGCACCGCCATTCAATATAATCATGGCTGATCATTCCTAATCAGTATCCTGTTCCTGCCTTATCTCCATAACCCTTGATTCCACAATTGGAAAAGTTAACCAAATAATAGCATATATTTTACGAATTAACTGTTCCAATATAATAACATCCCATAAACACACCCCTTCGCAAAAAGGCAAATTCAGACTCCTGTGCAGTCCTCCAATCCCAGATGGCGGGGGGGGAACATCAATTGAAATTTCAGAGAATGATGCAGCTAGGAATCATTCACTGAGGCTTCCAACTCTTCTGAGACCCCAAACAGCTTCTGACTGCTGGAAAGAACAACAAAACGCGGAAGTGCTGGTCAGAGAGAGCTGGCCACATCCATTCAGACTATTTAAAAAATTCCCAAGGCCTCCTAAACTGTTTGCTTAAGCCATCTTCAGTAGCCAGTTTAATACCTCTGCCTTTACAAGCTCTCTTAAAAAAAAACCCAGGACAAAATAACCTTTTAAAGTGACAGCATCGTTACAGGGGTCTTTGCCTCTTTTTTTTTTGGCATTGTGTTCTTTTGCCCTTAAAAGTAATTTGCCCTTCCTCTGAATTTGATTAAAATATTGTTTTTAACCTTTACCAAATACAGGTCGACAATCCTTTATCAGAAATTCTGAAATCTGAAGTTTTTCTCGTGAAGCTTTTTTCCTCTCCCATAACAAGGTTGTTTGGCGTGCAAACAGTTAATACAACTCCACACCCACTTAACCCACTCAGATGTGACATGGCGGCGTGGCCCAATACTGGCAGGCGTCAATTCTATCTCAGCGCTCCTAGTACTCTTTTCCCTGGGGTGGAGGAGTCCAGAACTAGTTCTGGCAGGTGGGACTAGATTGGGTTGGAATATCTGGTCGGCATAGACAAGTTGGACCGAAGGGTCTATTTCCATACCGTACATCTCTATGACTGTACTCACAGGTGCATCTGCTGTTCAGTAATTTTTTTTATTTCACTGTGAAGCTGTTGCTTTTTCCAAAATCCGAAAACGAGCTGGCCCTCGAGGGTTTCGGATAAAGGATTGTACCAGTGCACCCTGATTTCTGACAATTTTGAGCATTTTCTGACAGTTTGTGGAAGTTAGTACTTGGCAATCTTTTCTGAAACCCCTTCACTACTATCTCAACCTTGTGATCTTTTTAGTTTATTGAGCTAGTGAATATTGAATGTTGACGTGGAATTAGAATTGGAGGCTGTAAATGTGAGCTTCAAATAGTTTGTCGATGAAAATTAACGTGATAAGACATATGAACAGAAAATAGGCCATTCACTCACTTGATCATGTCTGATAAGTTTCTCAACTCCATTCTCCCACCTTCTACCCATAATCTTTGATCCCCTTAACAATCAAGAACCCATCTATTTAATGACCTCCACACCCTTCTATGGCAATGAATTCCATAGATTCACCACTCTGGCTGATTAAGTTTCTCCTCATCTCCATTCTAAAGGGTCTTCCCTTTCCTGTAAGGCTGTGCCCTCAGATCCTAGTATCTCCTAATGGAAACATCTTCCCAATGTCCAGTCTATCCAGTGGTGAAAGTATTCAGTGCAGAAGACTGAATTTTTATTGTTCTGCACGTGTATATTTGCTTTGTTTCAATGTCATGAAATTTATTTTTTGAACTGGAATTAATACGCATGTTAAAATATTCTACCTTTGGTTAGAAAATAAGTAACTGGATTTTTTTTTTTAAATAAAGGATTTTTTAAACATTTGCTTATTGAATTTTATTTGTGACTTATTAATCCATGTGAAATACCTACTTGTGGCTTGCTCAAACTGGAGAAGTGAATGTAAATAAATGTGGATTACTACATCCAGAACCTCAACCTGAGCTACAAATCTTTTCATAACTCGCTAATGTGGATTAGTCTGCATTTGGTTTGTTCAAAGCTAAATGCATATTTCTGCAGATTAATTTATCCCATAATAAACCTGTTTTCTTGCTACATGTGTCTGCAATGATATAAAAGCGTCAAGGGTTTGTATTTAATTTAGTTTCTATTATGAGTGTGTTTTCAGTCTTGCATTAAAATTTTGATGTTTTAGGTGATTCAGGATATCAGAAAAATCTGACAATATCTCAGATTGTCACAAGTGCAATGGACATGAAATGAGAAGTATACGAAGCAGGAATATTTGATGGATTCATAATTTTTTTATGTAGAGGGAAGAATGCAAATTAGTTCAAATGTTAACAAATTGATAATATGTGAACAGTTGAACAGATCTTTATTTTTCATTAACTAGTTTACCAGCGCAAACTGTATTCCTTTTAATAGATTTGCATTTATAGAGCAGATTTCATAATTGCAATGTTGTAGACAACAGCCCGGGTTGCAATCTTGCAAGTACCTCACATCTCGGGTCTACATTCCCTCCTTCTGGTGCCATTACTCCATTGATCCCAAGACAGTCTCATCTTGCCAAGTGTAAAATTCTATATGCACATTTGTTACTGGTATTACAACAAGGGGTGGTGATGACTTTCTGATGTTATGACTGGACTAATCCAGAGACTCACAAATGTTCTGGGCCCTGCGTTTAAATGCTGCCTTTGATTCAATGAAAATCTAATGATGACTGCTTACTCCTGCTCCTAGTTCTTATGTTCTAACAACTAAGAAAAGTAGTTGATTTTCAGAAAAACACATTCACTAATGTCCTTAAGGGAAGGAAGCTGCTACACACTTGGTGACCGCACACCCACAGCAATGTGCTTGACTCTTTACTCTGGGTGATTAGAGATGGGTCTGGCTTGGCGAGCCTAGCCATGCCCACATCCTGCCAATGAATTTTAAAAACTTTCAAACCTGTGTTAAGTTGGGAGAAATTGGGTGAAGGATGGGTGGTTATTTCATTGATGCATAACAGTAATGAGTGAATTATTTAAAATGGTGTAAAACCCAAACGTAGTATGGACTATATAAACAAGCTTGCACTGATTCCGATATATTAAATTGGTTTATAGCGGCACTCTTGCTTGTAGCAATTAAATTTCTAGCCATGTAATGGAACACTTAAGTATTTCATTTCACACCTTTATACCACTGTTTATGTTGCTAGCACTACTCTGCACATGCATGTTGTTCTCTTTACTCTAAGTGCACCAGGATCTAATAAAATTTTCAAGTTGATCAACCAAGGAATCTGAGCAATCAGGACATGCAAATACTAAATATTATTACAGATTGTAGTTAAGTATTTGTTTTTAATAGGGGCTATTGTGAACTTCCAAATGTTTCTGTGTGCGGTAACTAAGGTGTTGATTATAATTGTCACTCAAGTCCAATTAATTTTAGCCATTGGCAATTAATATGTAACTCATTTGTAATATTTAATGCATAACTCATTATACTGTTTTCCTGTCTGTAAAGCTAATGCAGCTCTGACCAGTCTACCTTGCAGCTAAAAGATGCAAATTAAGATATTATCATAATGCTCCAATATAAATATGAAGCACAGACCATGTATCTAAATGCATAACATTATTTATTTTTTAAGTGGCATCAGTTAGGTCATTGCAATAGCCAGTTTTTGTGCAGTAGTGTCATTACTGATATTAAACATTTTACTGGGGATGGTTGATTTAATATAGCCCAGGATATGAAGAGAGCTTCCTCCTTTTGACTGGGCATCTGGATTGTTTATTAGACACTGGAACAAGCACATTCAGTAGCTTTGTGTTGTTAGAGAAGAATCATTCTCAGCAATACAAATCTCTGTGATCTATGCTGAAGGGCACATTGGAACTTAAGAACAAGAGTAGGCCATTCAGACTGTCATGCTGCCTCGTTATTCAATATAATCTTGGTCGATTGAACAATTCAGTGCGTTGTACTCATCCCATTCCCATAACCCTGTATGCTGCTAATAATTGGAAATTTCACCATCTCTACCTTAAAACATACTCAAAGACTCTCTGTGGTAGAGAATTCCAAAGGTTTCCAACCCTCTGAGTAAAGTAATTTTTTTGAAGTGGCATCCCCCTTATTTTTAAGTTGTGTACCTGGTTTTAGACTCCCCAATCAGGGGAAACATCTTGCACCTTCCCTTCTATTCCTTTAAATATTTTGTGAGCCTCACAGAGAACATCTCTCATTCTCTGAACTGGCTCTCTCTCTCTTTGGATCATTCCCACAATCTTGAGAACAAGTCTGGTAAATCTTTGTCACCCATATATTGCATGTCTTTCCTGAGGTAATAAGACCAAAATTATGTGTAGTATTCCAGGTACAGTTTAACTACACTTGTACAATTGAAGCAAGGCTTCACCTCTGTACTGTACTCTTGCATTAAAGACCAAAATTCCATTAGCCTTCCTAATAACCTGCTGCAACTGCATGTTGGCCTTCAGTGACATATTGACAAGTATACCTTGGTCCTTTTGTGCATTTGCATTTTCATTATTTAGATAAGGGAAGTAAATATAACGTTTCTTATAATGTCATACAATTTAAGAAATACTCTGTTTTTCTTACTAAAGTGGAGAATCTCCCAAAATTGAGTGTACATAAAAACATGGAAAATAGGAGCAGGAGCATGCCATTTTGCCCTTTTGAGTCTGTTCCATCCTCCAGTATGATTATAGCTTACCACCCAACCCGGTACCCTGTTACTTCTTTCACCTCATGTTTTTTGATCTCTTTGACCCTAAGAAATATATCTGTTTTCTTATTGAAACCATTTAATGTGTTGATCTTGACTGCTTTCTGGAGCAGAGAATTCCACAGGTTCACCACTCTAAGAAATTTCTCTACTGAAAACGAACCTCCCAGCTCAGCGAGCAAAGTTAGGTCCAGAACCTCAACCTGAGATACAAATCTTCTCAAAACTTGTTAAATTTCCCTACATTTCAGTCATGAATACTGGCACTGTGACTACTGGTTTGGAACCATCCTTCCTACATTTACATTGTCTTCTCCTGTTAGAATTTCATAGGTTTCTGTGCAATTCTCTTTCATTCTTCTAAAATCCAGTGAATATAGTTGTAACTCTGCACAAAGCTCGATGAAGTTATTATGTTCTCATTACAAAATATTAGTATAGGAGGTATCTGTAGTTGGTCCCTCAATGTATTGATCCAAAACCTACCTCGTACTCAATCTTCGCTTTCTCCCCTTTGGTGTGGTTACTGATTTTGATTTGCACATTCTATATGGAGATTTACATTGGCCATGATTACAACAGTACTGTTATTGCTATGTCTCTAATTTCTTGCTTAATGTCTTCCCCTGCGTTGCCACTACAGTTTGGCAGTCAATTTACAGCACCAATTATTGTTTTCTGTCCCTTGGTGTTTCTAAGAAATACTAATGCAGATGCCACTTGCACTAGAGCTGATACCCTATTGCATTAATGTGCTCTTTTACAAGTATACTATCCCATCTCCTGTTCTTTTTTTTAAAATCTATCCTTAAATACGGAGTACCTCTGGATGTTTACTTCCCATTCCTGGTCAACTTGTGGCCACATCTGCAAGTCCACTTGTTGTGAAGATGTGGGTGTACTATACCTTGAAGCAGTGACAGCAACCAAGTGTTCTCAGTAAGACACAATGTAACATGTGTTCCAGCTACTGGGGATAGCTAGTTGCCTGGAAACAACAAAACAGATTCAAATTTGGCCAATCAGTTTAAATGATACACTGAAAAATACCAAATTCCAATCTACTGCCAAGCCAACAATATCTGCGCACTATCCAGGAAATAGCTCTCTCAAAAGGTACCTTTATCGATCAGTAACCTGTGAAGCAGACTTCCCAAGAAGAAGAAGACAGAATTCAAAGAAAACTGAAAGTGGCCTGGTTTTGAGATGAGATGTGTTGTTTTGTAAATTTTAATTGGGAGTTTTATCAGATGAGTATTCTCGAAGGGAAGGTAAAGATAGGTTAGAGAAAGGAGTTGTAAATAGTTATTAGTTAATTATTCTCTGTTACACTTGAAGAAATAAAGTTGTTAAATTTTAGTTTAAATATAATTTGGAGATGCTGGTGTTGGACTGGGGTGTACAAAGTTAAAAATCAAGCAACACAACACTAGTTGGTTGCTGTCACTGCTTCAAGGTATAGTACACCCACATCTTCATAACAAGTGGACTTACAGATGTGGCCACAAGCAACTCAACACTCCGAAAGCTAGTGTGCTTCCAATTAAACCTGTTGGACTATAACCTAGTGTTGTGTGATTTTTACTTTAAAACTTCGACTGACCAAAAACTATTTAGAAATTACTGCACGGGATAAATCTTTGTGTTGCTGGTTTTAAATTAAGCAGGAAGGTTTACTCTGTGTCATAACACACTATATATCATATCTGTTCATAATCTATTAACGTAATTCATCCATTTTATTGTGAATGTTCTGCGCATTAAGATGCAAAGTCTCAAGTCTTGACTAGTTTTAACATTACTAAATATGTTCACGTTTTTTGCACTGCGGCTATTTCGGTTCTGAATAGCAGGTGCCAGTGGTAGCAATCCTGGGATCACAACTTTTGAAGCCCTACTTAACAACTTGCTTTCTAATTCCATGGCCTCTGTTTTCTGGATAACTTTGTTTATTTTTAGAAACCTATATTGTTGTTATTGATGCAAACCATAACCACTAGCTGTTCACCCACTTCAAATATCCTGTAGATATCATGGCACCTGAGAGTGCAATAGGTGAATGGAGGTGGGGGTAAAGGTGATAGGTCAGAGAGGGGGTGGAGCAGATAGGTGAAAAGGAAGATTGGCAGGTGGGGACAGGTCATGAGGACAGTGTTGAGCTGGAAGGTTGGAACAGGAGTCAGTGGGGGGAGGGGAAAATGAGGAAACTGGTGAAGTCCGGTTGTGTAGTCTCCATTCTACTTTGTCTGTATCCTCTCCCACCTCAAAAGAAAACCTTGACTTTGTTGTGTATCAAAATCTATTTGATTCAGCCTTGATTTAGTTCAGTTGATGGTCCTCAGTTTTTTTTTGCTGAAGCAATTTGATTGTCATGATTTGGGCGATCTTTGAAAGCAAAAATCTCCATAATTCTCTACCCCCTATACTGTACCAGCCACTTTACTTCAACGTGTGCATCCAGCTTTCAGAACTCATATTAGTTTCATCTATGGTCTGATAACTTGGCTGAAAGCCACGTTTGGGGGTGGTGGTGGTGTGTATTTGTTAAATGTGGTGCAGCATGTTCTCATTTTGGTTAATTGTTATTGTGTGCTTTGAGGAGCGAGTCTAAAAATTACACTTATTTGTTCAAGATTTTTCAGTTAAAATAATGTAGGAGTTAACTACTAAAATGATTTTTATCTTTGTAAGTTAATTGTTCAGTTTAAAAATAAGTTTTGTTTTGCTTTTAAACAGTATCAATTCCTGCCCAAACAATTGCTCAGGCCACGGAGAATGCCAGGCAGATGCTGACAACAGCACTGTGTACTGTGTGTGCAGTGAATACTGGAAAGGAGAAGATTGTAATGTCCCTTACTGCAGAGACAATTGTGGGTATCCACATCATGGAAAGTGTGATTTGAATGATACCAAAGCATGTGTATGCAATGATAGCTGGCAAGGTGAGTCTCTATGAATAATTGTCAAAGAGAGAAACAAATTTATATGATTTATGTTTTCCAGTTCCTGCCCCACCTCCATTTTCTTCTCAGTACTGTAGAAAGTGCTGAGGTTCAGCATTAAGTAACTGCAACAATTCAGAACCATAAATTTAATACAGCCCAGAAGGGGGCCATTTGGCTCATAAAGTTTGTACCTACTCTTTCCAAGAGCATTCTAATTAGTCCCAATCCCTTGCTGCATCTCCAGATCACACTAATTATTTTCTTTATATATTTATTCAATTCCTTTTGAAGACTATTTGAACATGATTTGTATTCACTCTATATGCTTGTAGATTCCAAATTGTAATTGGTTATTGCCAATAAATATTACTTCTCATCCTCGCTTCACTTTTGTTAGCTATAAACCTTGGAGTTGTGCTTTGAGTTTTGGCTTATCAGCCATTGAATGTTTCTCTTTGAAACTATTAAAAGTTTAGAGTAAAGAAGCATCCCTGGTTAAGCATTAGCTCAAACATTGTGCCCAATTCTGGGTACTCCTGTTGTACTGCACATAACCAGTTAAAGAAAGAAACGGGGTTCAGTGTTTACTTTAAATTGATATATTGATACAAAAGAACCATGCAGCTATACATCGTTAACAGCCCTACTGTTACTTGGTCTCGCTTTTATTTATTCAAGTAACTAACCAATCAATGCCTCTCCCTGTTTGCATTTCAAATAATTGGATAGAATTAACCACATTTTGGAAGAATGTGATCAGAAGAAGTTTATGGGGATGTGACTTCACTTTTATTGATCATAAAATCATAGGAATATAGGACTTGGGAGAAGTAGTTGGCCATTTGTCACTTCGAGCCTGGTCCACAATTCAATAAGATCATAGTCGTAATGGTTGTGGTCTCCGCTCCGCATCCTTGGCTGCTTCTCATAACTCTTGATTTCTTGTCTGTCCAAAAATCCAGCTCAAACCATGAATGAATCCATGATTGTTTTTTGTGGAAAAAAGTGGCAAGAGTATTGATAGAGTTGTTTAAATTCCTGAGGGGTCTGGAGAGAGCATTTAGCAGTCATCTGCTGAACGGCAGATCCTCTTTCATTTCACCATGCTTCCTTCAATTTCTCCTGAGCCTCTTGTTTTTATTTTCACATAGTCCCTCTGATGAAGTCCTCTCTCCACATTAAGGAGAACCTCCATTGTGTTGTGTGGCGCAATTCCTTCCTTCCTACCTTCCTTAGTTATATGGTCAGAAGTGTGGATGTTTGCTGGTAACTGCACTGTATCCACCGCTATTTGTGATTCCTTGGGATACTGAAACAGTCAATGTTCAAATGCAACAACCTGGATGATATCAAGGCTTGGTCTGACAAGTGGCAAATAACATTCCTGCCTCGTGCTAAATGTCATGATTTGGACTATAACCTGGTGTTGTGTGATTTTTAACTTCGTGCTAAATGTGTTAGATTATGAACAGATGTAGCAACTCCATATTGGGCATCTATTAGTTGATCTGGGCCGAATCATACCCAACATAGTGTGCAACTTGACCTGGTATATCCTCCACTGCACCATTACCATCAAACCAGCAGATCATACCTAGTTCAATAGAGATGCAGGAGAGCATGCCAGGAGCAGTGCCAGATGCACCTAAAATTGAGGTTTCAACCTGGTGAAAGTACAAAGGAGTGGCATGCGGCTCAGAGGGACCTGGGTTAGATTCCACCGTCTGGTGACTGTGCAAACTCCACACAGACATTCTCCCCGTGTCTGCGTGGATTTCCTCCGATTGCTCCGATTTCCTCCCACAGATGTGCAGGTCAGGTGGATTGGCAACGCTAAATTGTCGATAGTGTCCTGTGATGTGCAGGTCAAGTAGTTTCATCATGAGAATGCAAGGTTACAGAGATTGGGTAGGGGGGTGGGTCTGGGTGGGATGGTCTTCAGAGGGTCGACGTGGACTCAATGAGCCGAATAGCCTGCTTCCATACTGTAGGGATTCTTTGATTCTACAGAATAGGACTTCTTTGAAAGTTGCATCACAGGTAGACAGGGTGGCAAAGAAGGCGTTTGTCACACTTGTCTTCATGCTCAGACCATTGAGTATCGGAGTTAAGATGTCATGTTGAGGTTCTACAGGACAATGGTGAGGCCACCTCTGGAGCACTTTGCTAGAAGAAAAGCTTTACAAGAATATTACCAGGACCGGAGCATTTTAGAATCCCTAGAGTGTAGAAACAGGCCATGTGGCCCAACAATCCACACCAATCCTCCGAAGAGTAAGATGCCCAGACCCATATCTTTACCCTATTACTCTACATTTACCCCTAATTAATGCACCTAACCTGAACACTATGGGCAATTTAGCATGGCCAATTAACCAAATCTCTACACCTTTGGATTGTGGGAGGAAACCGATGCACCCAGAGGAAACCCACGCTGATATGGGGAGAATGTGCAAACTCCACACAGACAGTTGCCCGAGGCTGGAATCGAACCTGGATCCCTGGTGCTGTGAGGCAGCAATGCTAACCACTGAGCTATCATGGTTATAAGAAGAGGCTGGAATAGTTGAGACTTTTTTCAGTGGAGCTTAGGAGGTTGAGCCGTGACCTTTATAGAGGTTTATAAAATCATGAGGGGCATCGATAAGGTGAATAGCTAAGACCTTTTTCCCAGGTAGGGAGTTCAAAACTACAGACTATAATTTTAAGGTGAGAGGAGAAAGATTTATTAGGGACATGAGGACAACTTTTTCACGCAGGTGACTCGTGTATGGAATGAACTGCCAGAGAAAGTAGGTACAAAAGATGCAGGTACAATACAACATTTAAAAGACATTTGGATAAGTACATAATCAGGAAATGTCTAGAGGGGTATGGGCTAGACGCAGGCAAATGGGGCTAGTTTAGTTTGGGAAACTTCAGCATGGACGAGTTGGACCAAAAGGCATGTTTCCATGCTGTATGACTCGCACAACCATTCCCTGCAGATGTTATACCATTGTGCTGTGTTGGATCTGTCCTGCCAGAATAAGATGTACATAGGGTTGATGGAGGAATCTGGTCCACTGGCTGTAAGTTTTGATTCTGAGTATGATTTATATCATGCTTTGTTTGACCAATGTATGGTGCAGCTGTTTATTTTGGCTCGGTAATGAGGAAGGCTGATTAGGGCTGGATGGCTCCAAATCTAAGGTGAATACTGAGATCCATGTAATTAGTATTTTTATTTAATACAGTTTTTTTGTCGCCGCTTTGAGGCAACTGAGCAGGTTCTGAGGCCATTTCAGGGACAGTAAAAAGTTAATTACATTGGTAAGCATTTGAATGCACATTTAGAATATTGGCAAACTAAATGGTTTGTTACAATAAACCTGTTGTTTTATGGTCGCAGCTTGTTGTTGTGAGTGTTGGCGAGTAAAAATGTTAATATGGGAGTGGCTGATAATAAATTGGCGGTTTGTTCTCTTACTATTACTGACTGCTTGTGTGGGGCTAGTGGTGACATTTATTGTACTACTGTCTATATTCTACAATGTTGTATTGCTGGAGAAGATTGAGTGTTGCTAAAATTTGATTTGTTTCTCTTGATATTAAATATTAACAAGTCAGCTTTCCTTGTTCATGTTCACAAAGGTTTGATGATCGTTTGACTTTGAAATTTGTTTTTATCTTTAATGGATGGTCATATTTTCTGCAAACATAATGTTTTATAAAATATTCTCCAGGTCCCGACTGCTCATTGCCAGCTAATCAACCCTTTTGGGATTGGAAAGAATATGGGGTACCTATGCTCGCCCGGGCATCCCATAAGGCCGTTGTCAGTGACGATATCATGTGGGTTATTGGAGGCTATGTGTTTAATTACTCAGAGTACCAGATGGTTGCAGCGTAAGTAAACCAAACCTTGGCCCTATTTTTAGAGCTTTTTGAGCGCATTGCTTTTATTTGGTTTGTTGTCATTCTCAATGCTGTAATCTGTATATTCTGAAATTACTCCCTGACACCGTTCTGTTCAAGCACTGCAGAATTCTCATAACAACTGTGAAAAATCTACTTGGTAAGCTTTTCATGTAATTTTTATTCGTTACTTTGTGCTTGTGTTTTGTTACACATTTTAATCATGACCATACCGAATCCTAACATGACAGGTCTGCCAGAGTTTGTGCAATTGGCAGCTAATGCTCTTCAATTTGTGCAAACACAATGCCTCTCAGCAGTCATTCTTGAAATGGTATTATTTATTAAAATCAAAACTTGATTATGAATATTCTTAATAGTAATGCTGTACTTTGCAAGTTCACCAAAATTATTTCTACATGATTTTTTTGCTTAATCCATCGCTATTCATTGTTCACAACTTTGAATTAATAGAAATTTTGTTAGCAAATGCCCCCTGCTGGTGCTGAAGTGTCTTTGCATTAACTAATTTGGAATTTTGATCATGTCTTTGTTGAACAATCTCCTTTTATTTTGCATTTCATCAATATCTAAAATGATAGTCTATACAGACTAGATCTGGGTACCACATCTGAGGAAGAACATAATGACATTGGAGAGAGTACAAATATGTTTAGAAGAATGATACCTAGGCTTCATGGGTTATGTTATAAGGAGAGATTGTACACATTGGACCTGTTTCTCAAGAATTTAAGTTAAGGGGTGATTTATCAAAGTGTTCAACATACCAATAAGAAAAGGCTAGCTAGATAAACTATTTCCACTGTTTGGGCTTTTTAGAACGAGGGGGCACAGTTTAAAAAGTAGGGCCAGGCTGTTGTTTTGAGGAGAAACGCTTTTTAACCTGAGATAGATAATACCTTCCCTTAACAAAAATTTAAGGGGTGTGAGCAAAAGGCAGGTATATGGAGTTAGATCACAGGTCAGCCAAGATCTCATTCAATGGTGGAACAGGCTAAAGGAACTCAATGGATTACTCCTATTTCTGTGTTCCTACACTTGAGAGATTGGATGAAGGATGATGCTAGCTTGCAGAAGTGATAGCAGTAACTTAAAATTTAGTGCTCCCTTTGTTCCTCTGTTTCAGATTTGCTTTAATGTTGCTTCAGGTTGTATTGGAAAATCCAGGCCAGGTGGTAATGGGAATAGCTGTGATTTTTTTTTTCTGTGCTTCTTGCTCACAGATACGATCTGAGGGATCTGAAATGGTTTCCATTGAATAAATCTGCAAATGGGGTCGTCGGGAGATATGGGCATTCTGTGGCTTTGTACAAGGTAATAGATGAACTTTGGACAGAATTGGCAATTCAGAATAAGAAGCTTGCAGTGTTCATAAATTCTGATGGTTGTTTTAAATATGCAATTTACATCTGGCCACACTTCAGGTGTTTTATGTGTGTTGCTGTACCTCCTCTATTTCTGGTGTGCCGTGAGTTTCCAACACCAACACGTGCCTCTGAGAAATGGATTCCAGATGTCAATTGCAAGCTAATATATGAGCTATACTGTGCCACCATGAATCAAGAAGTTTGATATGTTATGTGATCTTGTTGAGCTGAAGTGCTTCCTTGGCAAAGAGACATGTTGGATTTGTCCACCTGAAACATTTCATCAGGCTCACCAATATGAGTAAGCATTATTTGACGCATCATTTTGTTATCACAGAATCGTAGAATCCCTTCAGTGTGGAAACAGGCCTTTGGCCAACAAGTTCACACCGACCCTCTGAAGAATAACCCACACGGACCCATTTCCCTACGTTTAACCCCTGATTAATGCAATCAACCTACACATCCCTGAACACTGGACAATTTAGCATGGCCAATTCACTTAACCTGCACATCTTTGGATTGTGGGAGGAAACTGGAGCACCTGGAAGAAACGCATGCAGACATGGGGAGAATGTGCAAACTCCACACACAAGCTGGAATCGAACCCGGATCCCTGGCGCTGTGAGGCAGCAGTGCTAACCAAGAACCACCATGCCGCCCATATTGTTTATGGCTATTTCTTAGTTTGCATCCCGCATGGATATTATAAAGTGCAAACTATTTCTGTTACTTGATTATATCTGAAAATTACAATGTCAGTTAATTGAAACTGATTTTACCTTTAGTATTCTATTCCTATTAAATTTGTCTAATATAGATGCTCCATCTTTGATTCCATCCAAGTAATTGATGCTGATGTTAATTTAGTTTTTCTTTTAACATTTTAGGATAAAATTTATATGTATGGAGGTAAAATCGATTCGACAGGGAATGTCACAAACCAGCTCTGGGTGTTTCACACTCACAATCAATCATGGATGCAGCTGACTCCAAAGGCTAAGCAACAGTATGCAGTTGTCGGCCACTCGGCGCATATTGTGCAGTTGAAAGATGGTCGTGTAGTGATGTTGGTCATCTTTGGGTACTGTCCGCTTTATGGATACATCAGCAAAATACAAGAATACAATCTTGGTGAGTACTATTACCACCAAGATAGAAGCAATGCAATTTCTCTCTCAAGTCCCACTCTGCTGCAAGTTACAAAATAAGTTTAGTTTGTTTATCCAGCTCCCAAAGTGCCTTATAATATACTTTTCTGTTAGATTTCGAATCAAATGATTCGTCACCCTGGTTTATTTAATGAACACACAATTATTGATTTGTTAGAAAAGAAAATTTATTCAACAAAGTTGCAAAGATTGTTTGATCCGCACAGTTTGCAATATAAAACAGAATGTTAATCCCTCCAAATAACACAGGGCATACATAGAGTCATAGAACATGGAAATAGACCCTTAGGTCCTACCAGTCTATGCTGAACATGATCCCAAACTAAACTAGTTCCACCTTCTGCTCCTGGCCTATATCCCTCCAAGCCTTTTCTATTCATGTACTTGTCCAGTGTTGTAATTTTACCCACATCCACCACTTCCTCAGGAGGTTCGTTCCACACTGTTGAAAAAAGGTTGCCCCTTGGGTCTTTTTTAAAGGTTGCCCCTTGTGTCTCTCCTGTCACTTTAAAAATGTGCCCCTTTGTCTTGAGATCTCCCATCCTTGAGAAAAGATAACTACCATTAACTCTATCAATACCCCTCATTATTTTATATACTGTTATAAGATCGCCTCTCAACCTCCTATGACCTAGTGAAAAAGGAAAGAAAATGAATGTTTCTTTCCTGTGATTCACTTTGGGATAATTGGCTATATGCAGATGTCTCTGGAGTCTTGGCTGGCACAGCTTCCTGTGAAAGGTTTTTCAGAGGCCTTCCAAGAGGACAATCCAGTTTCATGATGGCTGCATTCATTAGGGTACTTCAGAAACTGGGCAAGCTTTTTCCTTCACTGTTTTCACAAACAATATATAAACAAAATGGCCATGGAACCCTGGCAATTGATATATAAGAAGTCAATTGAAGTAATTAACTGAAACTGTGATTTTTAGAACATAGAGAAGTACAGCACAGAACAGGCCTTCAGCCCACGATGTTATGCCAAGGATTATTCCTGATTTAAAATAAAATAACCATACCTACGTATCCCTCAATTCATGGTTGTTCGTGTGCAAGTCCAGCAGTCGCTTAAATATCCCCATTGACTCAGCTTCCACTACCACCGCTGGCAGCGCATTCCATGCATTCACAACTCTCTGCGTAAAGAGCCCACCTCTGATGTCTCCTCTCTACATTCCTCCTGATATCTTAAAACTATGACCCCTTGTGCCAGTCAATTCTGGCCAGGGGAAAAGTCTCTATCTATTGACTCTATCCATGCCTCTCATTACCTTGTATATCTCGATCAGGTCACCTCCCTCCCTCCCTCCTCTCCAGAGAGAAAATACCGAGCTTAGTCAACCTCTCTTTGTAAGACAAGCCCTCCAGTCGCTTTGTAAGACAAGCCCTCCAGTCCAGGCAGAATCCTGGTAAACCTTCTTTGCACCCTCTCCAAAGCCTCTGTATCTTTCCTACAATTGGGTGACCAGAACTGGACACAATATTCCAACTGTGGTCTCACCAGGGACTTGCAGAGCTGTAGCAAAACCTCGCAGCTCTTAAACTCGATCTCCCTGTTAATGAAAGCCAAAACACCATGTGCTTTCTTGACAACCCTATCCACTTGGGTGGCAACTTTGAGGGATCTATGTACATGCACACCCAGATCCCTCTGTTCCTCCACACTGCCAAGAATTCTGTCTTTAATCCTATATTCAGCATTCGAGTTTGACCTTCCAAAATGCATCAGTTCGCAATTATCCAGATTGAACTCCATCTGTCATTTCTCAGCCCAGTTCTGCATCCTGTCTATGTCGCGCTGCAGCCTGCAACACCCCTCGATACTGTCGATGACACTTCCAACCTTTGTGTCATCTGCGAATTTACTAACCCACCCCTCACTCTTCTCATGCAAATCATTTATGAAAACTACAAAGAGCAGAGGCCCAAGAATAGAGCTCTGTGGGACATGACTCACCATTGACCTCCATTGACTTTCCATCTACAACCACTCTCTGCCTTCTGTCAGCCATCCAAATCTGAATCCAGATAGCCAAATCTCCCTGTATCCCATACCTCCTGACTTTATGAATGAGCCTACCATGGGGAACTTTATCAAATGCCTTGCTGAAGTCCATATACAGCACATCCACTGCTTGACCTTCATCGACCTGTCTTGACACCTCAAAGAACTCAATGAGATTTGTGAGGCATGACCTTCCCCTCACAAAGCCATGCTGACTGCCTTTAATGGCGCTATGCTTTTCCCACTAGTCATAAATCCTATCCTTCAGAATTCTTTCCAAATCGTTGCTGACCACAGATGTAAGACTGACTGGTCTGTAATTGCCAGGGATTTCCCTATTACCCTGCTTGAAAAGAGGAACAACATTCGCCTCCCTCCAGTCCTCTGGTACGACCCCCCATGAAGAGTGAGGAGACAAATATCTTAGCCTGCGGCTCAGCAACCTCCTTTCTCGCTTACCGGAACAACCTAGAATAAATCTGGTCTGGCCCTGGGGACTTATCAATCTTAATGTTTGCCAAACTTTCCAGCACATCAACTTCATCAATCCTGATCTGTTCAAGTCTGTTTCCCAGCTCCACAAAGTTCTTATTCACAACAAGGTCCCTTTCCTTCATGACAACCAAAGCAAGAAACCCATTTAGGGCTTCCCATATCTGTTCAGACTCCACACACAAGTTCCCTATGCTATCCCTGATCGGCCCTACCTTCTCCCTGATAATTGTCGTATTCCTCACGTATGAGTAAAATGCCTTTGGGTTCTCCCTAATCCTTCATGCCACGCCTTTTTTGTGCCCCCTCCTGGCTCTCCTCAGTCCCTTTCTGTGCTCCTTCCTAGTTAGCTTGTAATCCTCTAAAGCTCTGCTGGATCCTTGCTTCTGCCACCTTGCATAAGCTGCCTCCTTGCTTTTGACGATAAACTCCTCTGTTCTCACCATCCAAGGTTCCTTAATCTTACCTCCTCTTACCTGTCTCAGAGGAACAAATTTCTGCATCATTTGCAACAACTGCTCCTGAAATAGTCTCCACATGTCTGTTGTGCCCTTTCTGTGGAACAATTGCTCCCGATCTGTACTTCCCAACTTCTGTCTGATAGCGTCATAATTTCCTTTTCCCAAATTGAATATTTTTCCTCGGTAACTGCTCCTTTCCCTCTCCAAGGCTATGGTCCGAAACGTCAATTTTGCTGCTCTTCGGATGTTGCCTGAACAGCTGTGCTCTTCCAGCACCATTAATCCAAAATATGGTAAATGTGAATCAGTTGTGGTCACTGTCACCAAAGTCTTCTCCCATTGCGAGATCTGACACCTGTCCTGGCTCATTGCTGAGCACCTAATCCAAAATGGCCTCTCCCCTCGTTGGCCTGTTGACATACTGAGTAGGGAAACTATCCTGACCACACCTGCCAAAAACTGCTCCATCCAAACGATCTGCACAAAGGAGGTTCCAGTCAATATTGGGAAAATTGAAATCACCCATAACAACAACCCTGCTACATCTGCATTTTTTCCAAATCTGCCTGCTAATGAGTTCTTCAATCTCTCTACTGCTATTAGGGAGTCTGTAGAAAACCCCCAATGAGATAGCTGCTCCCTTGCGGTTCTTAACTTCCACCCATACTGACTCAGTAGACAAACCTTGCTCAACAACCTTCATTTCTGTAGCCTTGATGCACTCTCTGATTAGCAATACTACATTCCCTCCTCTTTTTCAACCCTCCAAGTTCTTTTTAAATATTCTACACCCTGGAACATCTCGCAATCATTCCTGTCCCTGTGAAACCCACGTCTCCGTTATGGTCACAACACCATTGTCCCAAGTACTGATCCAAGCTCTTAAGTTCATCACTCTTTTTTCTGACAGCCCTTGCATTAAAGCAGACATGCTTTAACTGATCCCTTTGTTTCATTACGTGAGAAACCTTCCCAGTAGATTCACTACATCCTGTCACTGCCCCATCTACAACTAACCCCCCCTCTCAGATATGTAGCTCTGATTCCCACCCTCCTGCCAAACTAGCTTAAACCCTCCCGAACCACATGAATAAATCTCACATCCAGGACATTTGTGCCCCTCCAGTTTCAACCCGTCCTTCATGTACAGGTCCCACCTTCCCCAGAAGGCATCTCAATGGTCTAAGTATCTGAAGCCCTGCCTCCTGCACCAGCCTCACAGCCATTTGTGAAGCTGCACTCACTGACTATTCCTCACCTCACTGTCTCATGGCACTGGTAGCAAACCTGACATCGCTACTCTTCAGCTTCCAACCTAACTCTCTGTCGTCACTTTTCAGATCCTCAAACCATTTCCTGGCTACATCATTGGTGACAATATGTACCGTGATTTCTGGCTGCTCCCCCTCCCCCTCCCCCTTCAAAATCCTATAAACCCGATGGGTGACATTCCGGGTCCTGGCACCGAGGAGGCAACAAACCTTCCGGGAGTCCTGTTCCTGCCCACAAAATCTCCTGTCAATCTGTCTAACTATTGAGTCTGCTACCACTAGTGCTTCTCTGTTCTCCCCCCTTCCCTTCTGAGCCACAGTGCCATAGACCTGACAACTATGGATTTCCCTTGGTATGCCGTCTCTACCAGCAGTATCCAAAACGGTATACTTACTGCTGAGGAGAATGACCACGGGGATCCCTCCTCTGACCATTGGTTCCCTTTCCACCCCCTGACTGTAACCCAGTTTGCCTTATCCTGTGTCTGAGGAGTGACCACCTCCCTGACATCCTCTCAATTTCTCTCTCAGCCTCCCGGGTGATCCACAGTTCATCCAGCTCCAGCTCCACTTCCTTAACTCATTTTTCGAGGAGCTGGAGTTGGGTACAATTCCCGCAGATGTGGTCAGCAGAGACATGTGAAGAGTCTCTCACATGCCACAATCTGCAGGAGGAACATGTAACTGCCCTATCAGCCATGCCCCGCTAATTTGAAAGCCCACGCAGGACTAAATGTGGAAGAGAAGAAAAGAAAAAAAAAGAGGGAACTTGAAAACTTACTGAGTTTACGGACTCTAAGTAAGGTGAGAGGAGGTGGGTGGGAGGGAGGCCGTATGGTGTAGGGTCTCTGATTTGGATCTCAACCTCTTAAAAACTTCCTGGTAGCCCTCGTTTCTCTCAGGAAAAAAAAACTCTACATTCACAGTACTTGAAATAAATCATTTTTTTCCACAATCCTTCAAAACTGAAGTACTCAAAAAGCAATTAAATATGAAGGATTTGTACTAAGGGGGTGAAAACAGGAAACAAAGCTTCCTTTCATTCCCATTTAAGCAGGTGGAAAAGAGGTTGGTGATATGCTTGAGCAGGAATAGAGTCATAGAGATGTATAGCACGGAAACAGTCCCTTCGGTCTGACTTGTCCATGCTGACCAGATATTCTAACCTAACTTAATCATATTTGCCAGCACTTGGCCTGTATCCCCCTCATCCCTTCCTATTGACATACCTGACCAGATGCCTTTTAAATGCTCCAGTTGTACGAACCTTCAACATTTCCTCTGGCAGTTCATTCTATGCGCGTACCACCCTCTCTGTGAAAAAGTTGTCCATTAGGTCCCTTTTATATCTTTCCCCTCTCACCCTGAACCTATGCACTCTAGTTCTGGACTCTCCCCACCTCAGGGAAAAGATGTTGTCTATTTATCCTATCCATGCTCCACATTTTATAAACCTCTATAACATGACCTCTTAGTCTCCGATGCTCCAGGGAAAACAGCCCCAGCCTATTCAGCCCCGCCCTATAGCTCAAATTCTCCAACCCTGGCAACCGCCATTTAAATTTTTTTTGAACTCTTTCAAGTTTCACAACATTCTTCCGATAGGAAGGTGACTGGAATTACAAGCAATCTTCCAAAACTGGCCTAGCCAATGTCCTGTATAGCCACAACATGACCTCCCAACTCCTGTACTCAATACTCTGACCAATAAAGGAAAGCATACCAAACGCCGCCTTCACTATCCTATCTATCTATGACTCCATTATCAAGGAACTATGAGCCTGCACTCCAAGGTCTCTTTGTTCAGCAACACTCCCTAGGACCTTACCATTAAGTGCATAAGTCCTGCTCTGATTTACCTTGCCAAAATGCAGCACCTCGCATTTATCTGAATTAAACTCCATCTGCCGCTCTTCAGCCTGTTGGCCCATCTGATCAAGATCCTGTTGTACTCCTTCACTGTCCACTACACATCCAATTTTGGTGAAATCTGCAAACTTCCTAACTGTACCTCTTTATGTTCACACCAAAAGCAACTATATAAATGACGAAAAGCAGTGGACCCAGCACTGATCGTTGTGGCACTTCATTGGTCACAGTCTGAAAAACAACTCTCCACCACCACCCTCTGTCTTTTACTTTTGAGTCAGTTCTGAATCCAAATGGCTAGTTCTCCCTGTATTCAATGAGATCTAACCTTGCTAATCAGTTTCCCATGGGGAACCTTGTCGAACGCCTTACTGAAATCCACATAGATCACATCTACCACTCTGCCCTCATCAATCTTCTTTGTTACTTCAAAAAACTCAATCAAGTTTATGAGATATGATTTCCCACGCACAAAGCCATGTTGACTATCCCTAATCAGTCCTTGCTTTCCAAATACATGTACATCCTGTCCCTCAGGATTTCCTCCAACAACTTGCCCATCACCGATGTCAGGCTCACTGCTCCATAGTTCCCTGGCTTGTCCTTCCCACCTTCTTAAACAGTGGCACCAGGTTTACCAACCTCCAGTCTTCTGGCACCTCACCTGTGACTATCGATGATACGGATATCTCAACAATGGGCCCAGCAATCACTTCCCTAGCTTCCCACAAGGTTTTAGGGTACACCTGATCAGGTCCTGATGATTTATCCACTTTTATGCATTTCAAGACATCCAGAACCATCACCTCTGTAATATGGACATTTTTCAAGATGTCACCATTTATTTCCCCACATTTTATGTCTTTCACGTCCTTCTCCACAGTAAACACTGATGCAAAATACTCATTTAGTATCTCTCCCATCTCCTGCAGCTCCACACATTGGCTGCTTTGCTGATCTTTGAGGGGCCTCTATTCTCTTCATAGTTACCCTTTTGTCCTTAATGTATTTATAAAAACCTTTTGGATTATCCTTAACCCTATTTGCCAAAGCTATCTCATCCTCTTTTTTTTTTTTACTCTCCTATTTCCCTCTTCAGTATACTCTTACTGCCTTTATACTCTTCTAAGGATTCACTTGATCTCTCCTGTCTATACCTGACATAAGATTCCTTATTTTTCTTAACTAAACCCTCAACTTCTTTCGTCATTCAGCATTCTGTACACTTACCAGCTGTTCCTTTCACCCTAACAGGAATATACTGTCTCTGGATTCCTGTTATCTCATTTTTGAATGCTTCCCATTTTCTAGCCTTCCCTTTATCTGTGACCATTTGCCTCCAATCAACTTTTGAAAGTTCTAATACCATCAAAATTATCCTTCCTTCAATTTAGAACTTCAACTTTTAGATCCAGTCTATCCTTATCCATCGCTATTTTAAAACTAATAGAATTATGATCATTCGTCCCAAAGTGCTCCCCCACTAACACCTTAGTCACCTGCCCTGCCTTATTTCCCAAAAGTACGTCAAGTTTTGCACCTTCTCTAGTAGGTACATGCACATACTGAATCAGAAAATTGTCTTGTACACACTTAAGAAATTCCTCTCCATCTAAACCCTTAACACTATGGCAGTCCCAGTATATGTTTGGAAAGTTAAAATCCCCTACCATAACCACCCTATTATTCTTACAGATAGCTGAGATCTCCTGGCACATTTGTCTCTCAATTTCCTGCTGACTATTGGGGGGTCTATAATACAATCCCAATAAGGTGATCATCCCTTTCTTATTTCTCAGTTCCACCCAATTAACTTCCCTGAATGTATTCCCAGGAATATCCTCCCTAAGTACAGCTGTAATGCTATCCCTTATCAAAAATGCCACTCCCCCCTCCTCTCTTTCCCCGCCCCCTTTCTATCGTTCCTATAATATTTATATGCTGGAGCATTAATCTGCCAGTCCGGTCCATCCCTGGGCCACACTTCTGTCATTGCTATGATATCCCAATCCCATGTTCCTAATTGTGCCCTGAGTTCACCTGACTTCCCTTTAGGCCTCTTGCATTGGAATAAAAGCAGTTTGATGTATCAGTCCTATCTTGTTCTCTGCTTTGTCCCTGCCTGCCTTGACTGTTTGACTGCGCCCCCCCCCCCGCCCCCGCACCTTACCAGTTTACATCCTCCTGAACAGCTCTAGCAAATCTCTCTGCCAGTATATTAGCCCCCTTCCATTTCAGGTGCAATCCATCCTCCTTGTAGAGGTCACTTCTACCCCAAAAGAGATTCCAATGATCTAAAAATGCGAACTCTTTTCCCATGCACCAGCTCCTCAGCCATGCATTCGTTTGTTCCATCATCCTATTCCCCCCTCACTAGCTTGTAGCACCGGGAGTAATCCAGATATTAGTACCCTTGAGAGCCTCCTTTTTAAATTCTTGCTGATCTTTCTATATTCTTCCTTCAGAATTTCCTTTTCCCTTCCTATGTCATTGGTTCCAATGTGTCCAATGTTCTCGTGCTGGTCCCTCTCCCTCTTGAGAACATTCTGCACCCTCTCTGAGATGTCCTTGATCCTGGCACTAGGGAACCAACACACCATTCTGACTTTTAGCTGCTGCCTCTGACTAGAGAGTTCCCCCATCACAATCGATTGCTTGAAACCCAACGTACCCCTCATTGCATTTGAGCCTGTCTCAATACCAGAAACCTGGCTGTTCGTGCTGCATTCCCCAGAGAGTATATCACCCACTACGTTTTCCGAAACAGCATACCTGTTTGAAATGGGGACAGCCACAGAAGACTCCTGTGCTACCTGCCCTACCTTTTCTGGAGTTAACTATCAATCTGTCTGTATCTGCGGCTTTTCTCCCTTCCGATAACTGCCATCCATCACATCAGCTAGCTCTTGTAAATTCCTTATTGTCTCTCACTGTCAGTCTAACCGATGCATTCGATCTGATAGAATTCGCAATCGAAGACATTTCCTGCAGGCATAATCCTCAGTAACATGTAAACTCTCCCTAAACTCCCACATCTGACAAGAAGAGCATATCACTCTACTAGAGGCCATCTTTGCTCCTTCGCGAGCTACAGACCCAGAAAGTAGTGCCATCTTATTGCTCTAAAAAGAAACACTGCTCCTCGCTAACTTAATGCTTATGGCTTATATTTTTAAAATTTAATCAAGAGATTAAATAAAACATATAGTCAGGAAAGAATCCACTCTACTCACTATGTAGATTTACAGCAAGGCTACACTTAAAAGCTATGCATTTATCTGTTCCTGTGCTGTGACCTCTCCCACACAATTTCCTCCACGATCAGTTGTGAATTTCGCTGTTTCAGTTTTCCTCGACGCACTCTGATGTCTAGAGATATATGAACTCAAACAGCAAAGGCAGTAACTGTGCGGATTCACTGCTGGGTCAGTTCACAGTGCAGGTTTCTTTCTCTCTCTCTCTCCTTCACTGACCGTGTGCTGCCTTTTGTCTGTCCTTCTCCTTTTTAAAAATGCCATTGTTTTGACTTTTGTTTCCTTCAACGTTCCAAAGCAATGCAACAGCATATAAAACAATAATTGCTGCCCCTGGAATTAGAGAAAATCATCTCCAACACCTAAAATCCCTCAAAAACGAAGCAGCTCTTACAGACATACTTTTTTCCCATTCTCCATCTTGGATTATCGAGAATCCAGTCGTTTTTAAAAGTATAATTCTTCTACTTTGTGCAACCTGGCTATTTATTTTGCAGAAATTTATCTTTCTAATGTTGATCATTTGTTGTCTAAATAGAATATTACATGCACAACATTATCTGGGTTTATTTCAAAAGAAAATTATACAATGGATGAGAAGAGCTCATTTAATTCAGAATGCTGGATCCTGTGCATGGGCTTACAGTTCAGCAGTTGTTTGCGAATTGCACGTCCATAGTTTTTGAGTTAATACTAAGATTTCTGGAATTGAGCCAAGTGAAGTAAGATAAAATCCTTGAGTAAACTGGTAAATGTGTGCCTGTGTGTCTAGAAATCTCAAAGAATCTTTGAACAAATTTGCAATTGTAATCAGCAATAGCAAAGTAGTTCTAGAAACACAGATGTTCTGCAAGGACTAGCAGAAAATCTCCACCATAATTGCCTTGAATATTAAAAGGTTAGGGTATTGCTGCTGTCTCAACAATGCAAAGCCTTGCCAGACAGTCATTTCACTGTAACAGGCTATTTTGAATGAAGCACTTTCATTCTGCATTCATGTTTCTGTTTGTTTGAAACTATTACTCAGGTTATATTGCTGTGTGAAATTGGCACACTATCTTTTGAGCAAACAAGTGAAAGTAAAAAAAAGTACAATTCTTTGATCAGACTGTGAATTGCATGACTGAAATAAAATTCTCATTTATCTTGAATCTAAGTCTGGAATTTTCAGTGGATTTTTGAGAAAATCAGACAACTGTGCATCATGATTCTAGGCAAGTTGGGAACTACTGACCTTTCCTGGAATAACCACATATGACCTGCTATTTCTTGCCCATGGCTGCTGGTTTTTCATGATTGAATCAATCAAATTGTTCCATTTCAACATGGGATTTATTATTGTAGTTATTTGAATCTTATTCCATTTGGTGTTATATGCATGTTGTTTAGATTGGATACAAGTTGCAAAAATAGTCTTTGTAAAATTATTTATAGTTGAGCATAAGTTAAAATAAATTCAGGGATGTTGTTTTCTTGAAATAGGTAGCTGGAATCGAAGACTGGCAAAAACAAATTCAGATGTTTGTTTTGTGCTCAGACTTTTTAAAAATCTTTTTAATAAGGTGAACATCTATTATCCATCTATAATTGTCATTGGGAGAGTGCAGTGAGTCTTATTGAATTGTTGCAGTCCATGTGCTATAACTGTACCTAACGTGCTGCCAGGAAGGGTGTTCCATGATTTTTTCCAAGAAACATTGAATGGTGATCTATTTAAAACCAAGATGGTGTCTAATTTGGAGTGGAACTCACCGATTCATCATCTACCTTCTGTCTTTGTCTTTCTCAGGGGCAGAGATCATAGGTTTGAGAGCTGCTGCTGATGAGGTCTTGGCATATTGCTGTCGTGCACTTGTGGCTGGTAGATGCTAAAATATGTTGGGCCAGGATTGGCTGGTTTGAATGTTTAATCACTTGGATGGGTTACCAGTTCAGTGGGCTAATATGTTCTGAATGTTGAAATTGGTACAATTGGATTAGATTAGATTATTTACAGTGTGGATTACTTAGTGTGGAAACAGGCCCTTCGGCCCAACAAGTCCACACTGCCCCGCCGAAGCGCAACCCACCCATACCCCTACCCCTACATTTACCCCTTACCTAATACTACGGGCAATTTAGCATGGCCAATTCACCTGACCTGCACATCTTTGGACTGTGGGAGGAAACCGGAGCACCCGGAGGAAACCCACGCAGACACGGGGAGAACGTGCAAACTCCACACAGTCAGTCGCCTGAGGCGGGAATTGAACCCGGGTTTCTGGCGCTTTGAGGCAGCGGTGCTAGCCACCGTGCCGCCCACAACGGCATGGTGGATCATTCAGTTAAGTAGAGAATAGTCCATTGTGCTTGCAGGTTATGGATAAGTTTTAATAAATCAGAGGAGGTTGATAAAATCTTGGCGGGCATGGATCAGGTAAATAGACTTGGCCTTTTCTTTGGGGTGGAGGAGACCAGAACTATCGGGCACAAGTTTAGGGTGAGAGGGGAAAGATTTAAAAGGGATCTAAAAGGGCAACTTTTCATGCAGAGGTTGGTACGTGTGTGGAATGAGCTGCTGAAGTAAGTGGTGGAGGCTGATACAATTACAACATTTAAAGGCATCTTGATGGGTATATGAAAGGAAAGGTTTTGAGGGATATGGGCCAAGTGCTGGCAAATGGGACTAGATTAATTTAGGATATCTGGCTGGCACGGACGAGTTAAACTGTGACTTTGTGGTCACAATAGGATTTCCAGTTACAATTAGCTGTTGTACTCATAGTATTTAGCTGGTCTTGATCAGTTTCTGGTCAATGCTAATATCTCTGTCTCAAATTTCACATGTATGACTGTGAATACAAGTATCTCTTTGAAGTAATATGCAGTCTTTTTTGAACAGGTAAAGATACATGGGATATACTGCAAACAAATGGAGCCTTGGTTCAAGGAGGATATGGTCACAGCAGTGTTTATGACCCCCACACCAAGGCAATTTACATACATGGTGGATACAAAGCTGTCAGTGCTAATAAGTATGGCCTGACAGATGACCTGTACAAGTATGATGTAGATGCATGTACCTGGTAAGTGTTTTTGATGAAATTAAATGCAAATGGTTGATATTTTGCTTCTGGCTTTGCCTCAAGTAACATTTACCTTCAGTTATGATTAAATTTTCATTCTGAAGATGAACAAACACCATGTTCATGAATAGAAATGATAAGCTCAGTGAACTTTACAGCCATGCAAAATTGGTCGTTTGAAGTACAGGGTCAGATCATAGACAAATTAGAAAACTGTAGTTGAAACAAAGACAATCAGTGTTGATTTTGTAGAATCAGTACATCTGATGTGTCTGTACCCTAGATATTTTCCTCTGAGGAAGTTGCAGGGCACATAGATGAAAGTAATTCAGTTGGTGACTTAGAGCTATATTTCAAAAAGAATTTCATAAGATGTAGATATTTTTTTAAAAGAAAATCCTGTTGTTGAAAGCAGTGTAACATTTGCAAAATGACAGCCCATCAAGTTGAGCCGGCATGGCTTCATGAAAGGGAAGTCACATTTGATTAATGTATTAATTTTTCGTGGAAGTCTGAACCAGAGTGGATGGAGAGGAATCAGTGGATGTGTTGTATTTGGAATTGCAGAAGACATTTGACAAGGTACCTCACAAAAAATTAAGTCATAAACTAAGCGCCCATGGTGTTGGAGGCAGTATATTGATTAGAGAAGTGGCTCATGGGCAGGAAGCAGAAAATAGGGTTGGCAACCGTGACCAGAGATGTTGCACATTGGTCAGTGCTGGGACTGTGACTGTTCACAATATATGTACATTAGCCAAACTTACAGATGGCACTAAGTGGAAAGACAGTTTGTGAGAGGGGGACAAACAGTTTACATACATTAAGGAAGTGGGCAAGTAGTTGGCAAGTGGACTACAATGTGGAAAAATACGAAATTGTTCATTTCGAAAAGGAAAACAAAAGAATAGAATATTTTTTAAATGGAGAGAAACAGCAGAAAGCTGCAACACTAATCAACTTAGGGGTACTTATGCATGAAACACAGAAAGCTAGCACGGAGGTACAGCAGGTAATCAAGAAGGTTAATGGAATGTTAACCCATATTTAATGAATTGCAGTGTATGGGTAGGAAAGTCTTACTGCAGGGTGTTAGTGAAACCACATCTGGAGTACTGCGAACAGTTTTAGTTTCCTTATTTAAGGAAAGATACCATTTCATAGAACATTCACTAGTATGATCCCTGATATGGAGGGATTGTCTTGTGAGGAAAGGTTAAACAAGTTGAGAGTCTACGCAGTGGAGCTTAGAAGAATGAGAGATGATCTCATCGAACCATATAGGAATCTTAAGTGGCTTGACAGGGTAAATGCTGAGAGGATGTTTCCCTTCATGGGAGAGTCTAGAGCCAGAGGGCCTAGATTCAGAATAAAGGAGCACCAAATTAAGACTGAGATGAGGAAGAATTTCTGTTCTCAGAGGGTTGAGTGTCTTTGGAACTCCTTGCCACAGAGCTGTGGGGCAGAGTCGTTGCTTGTATTTAAGGCTAAGATTGATTCTTGATTAGTCAGGGATTCGAGGGTCATGAGGTAGGGATGAATCAGTGCTTTGAATTTGCAGTCGTCTTGCCAATGTTTGAGGGATTTGGGTGACTGTGGCAAGGCTGTGTTTAGCCCATTTTCATGCTTGTACTGTGGATGTACTAAGCTGTCCTCATTTTATTACAAAAACAGAAATTGTTGGCATAACTCACCAACTGATGAAGTGTCACCAGATTCAGAGTTAGTTCTGTCTTTTTCCTGTTGATGCTGCCAGGGTAGTCCTGCTGAGTTTCACCAGCAATTTCTGTTTTTGTTTCAGATCTTCAGCATTTGGAGACCTTTGTTTTATTTTTCTCTTGGTTTGCTACTTTTTTATGGCACGTGAGCATCACCAGCTGGACCAGATGAACCCATTTTGAAGACTCCTAAACCTGCTGATAGCTCCTTTCTATTATAAATTTCTTTTAATACTTTAATATTTTTCACTATCCTCCTCCGTCATATGTCTACACATGCGTCATCCTTTTCTTTTAACAAGACAAACACAAAATATCTTCCTATGGATTAGTTTTATGGTCCCTACTTTTCCCCTGCTTGTTTTCTTGCTGTTTATATTTTGGGGATTAAAAAAATTCCTTCATGTTTTCTTTTATTTTCCCTGCCAATGCTTTCTAATGTGTTGTTATCTTTCCTAATTTCATTTTTATTCCCCTTGCGCTCTGCCATATTGAGCCCCCAGAGTCTTCCATAACCTCTCTTTTTAGTAATTGTAATCTCTGTGCCCCTTGTCATAGAGGATTTTCTGTTCTTGGTCCAACTCTTTGTCTTCATGGGAACACACTTGTTATGAATGTGAATAATTTTGTTGTCATGTAAAGTTTGCAGTGGGAAAAAAATAAAATAGGTGAAAAGTTTTCCATTGTTGCCATTTTGAACAGTTTAAGAATAAGAATAAAAAGATATAGCTTCAGGAGAGTCCATCAGTCCTGAACCAGCTCATCATCAATGGCGCCTGTGCTGCCATCTGTCCTCCACTGCCTTGCCACCATCTACAACCGATATCAAAGTTGTCATTCTTCAAGCGCCAACTTTTGCCACTGGGTCGATTCTCTTCTGCCAGTGCTTACGCCTGACCAATAAATGTCAGAGTTGCATCTCTCATTTCTGGGTCCACCACGCTGATGTCACTGTGATGCCTTCTCCTGTTGTTTTGCTGTACCACCAGACCAAGCCAGCAGACAAAGTTGCTGATCCTCAGGTGCCATCTCTCGCTGCTGGGACTACCTTGCCACTGTCAAAGTAGTGTCTGTCAATTCCATTACCAGGTCCTGTGCTTGCCCCGGAAAAGTGAGTAAGGGCTCAATCTAGTCGTCTTGGGCTCACTTACCGCTGCCACAAGATCTGTGCTGAAATCCCACAGTGCCACAATACTGTCTGAGCTCAACACCAAAGATAAGTTTTTAAAAAAAGAGAGAAAAATACAAGCAAGGAGAAGACAAGAAAGAAAAAGAATGGTTGAGCCCTGGCTCAGGAGCTCTACTCCTCTACCACCTTGATGCCCTGTATTCTTGCTATTTTCTACTTAAATGTCTCTCACTGCACTTGCCAGCCTTGCCTCTCTAATGCATGGAAGGGATTATTAGAGGAACCTTGGAGACTTTCTTCAGTCAAACTTATAAATGGTACACATGTCTGCCACTGTGTGTCATTAACAAAGGGAGTGAATGTTGAAGTGGTGGGTGAGGTTCCAATTAGACCAGCTGATGTGCCGTTGATGGTGTCGAGATGCTTAAGTATTGCTGGAGATGCAGGTGGAGACTATTTCATCCCAATCATGATTTGTCCCTTGTAGGTAGTGGGCAAGCTTTAGGGAGACTGAGATTACATCCTCTGACCTTCTCTTGTAATCACAGTATGTATACAACTGTTCTTGTGATACTAGTATTCACATTGAGGTACCCCAGGATTTATACCTGGGGGTTACAAAGGATTAGTGATGCGAGTTCAAGTCAATGGCTAAACTTGTTCTTTATATATCGTTGTCTTTCTTGTAAGTAGTATATGTCCTGGGAAGATTGCTAATTTTGAGTCCAAAGATATGAGTTAGTTAAGTGGATTGCTCATGGGTTGTGTCAGTCTGTTTGATTATTTTTCACAGCTTTCATTCCGTACATGTTCACAGAATTCTCCAATTGTCCCAGCTTGGAAGAAGACCATTCGCCCATTGTGTCTGCCCCAGTTCCCCAAATAAATAATTCACTGAGTGCCATTTTCCAGCCTCTCTCTGTAACCCTGCATATTCTTCCTTTTCAGACACAAGAGCAATGCTTTCCCAGACCAGAAGTGGGCCTCTATATTTCTACAAAATCAGAGAACATCTCAGGGACATCCGCAGCCATCAACCCCACCGCCCCCATTCCGTCAAGGATATGTAGGTCCTGTGTCGCCTCCACCGCCAAACGGTTGCCACCCAACGCCTGGAGGAGGAACCTCATATTCCGCCTTGGGACCCTGCTACTACCCGGGATAAATATGGATTTTAACAGATTCCTAATTTTCTTGCCCCCCACATTATCCCAGTCCAAAGCCTCCAACTCCACACTGCTGTCTGGACCTGTCCATCACTTCCCCCTCTGACCACCACTTCCCCCTTACCTTCATCCAGTTATCGCTTTCCCAGCTAGCTCTGTCCAGCTCCCTCCCATTTATCTCTCAGTATCGACCCACGTGCCTGATTTCTAATGAAGGGCTTATGCCTGAAACGTTGATTCTCCTGCTCCTCAGATGCTGCCTGACCTGCTGTGCTTTTCCAGCACTATCAACTCTGAGCTCCAGCATCTGCAGTCCTCACTTCCTCTTCAACCTTAATTGAACCTGCTTCTGTCATAAAGTCAAGCGGTGCATTCCAAATTTTAACAACTCATTGCATGAAAGCATTTCTCTTCATGTCTCCATTGTTTCTTTGAGGATACTTAATGCTTTATGACCACTTTCACAATTTGCTACCACATTGGATGCATATGTGCATGTGCATTAGTTATTCAATTCTCTTTTCCTGTGCCTTCCTTTAGAATTATTATTCTTTCATGGGATGCAGGTGATGCTGGCAAGTCCAGCAATTGTTTCCCATCCTGATTTGTCGCTGAACCAAGTGGTTTGCACTTTTGTTTCACAGAGCACTTACACATTGCTGGAGTCGGTGAGCAAGACAGTGGTTTGATCATTTCACTGGGCTCGTAAGTCAGAAGCCCTGACAAATGCAGTTGTGATGTGGGTTCAGATTCCTTCATGATAGTTGGTAGAGTTTCAACTTGATAAATAAAATCTGGAATTGAAAGATGACCTCTGTCGTGGTGACCATATCATGGAATATTGGGGGAAAAAAAACACTCTAGTTCATTAATGTCTTTAAGGGGAGAAAAATAAATTTGCAGATCAGAGTAGTACAGTTGATGTAGTTTATATAGATTTCAGCAAAGCCTTGGACAAGGTCTCCCATAGGAGACTGGAAAGAAGGTAAAAGTATATAGGATCCAGGGTAACTTGGCAAGTTGGATCCAAAATTCACTTCGGGGTAAGAGAAAATGTTTGCTGGTAGAAGAATGTGTGACTTAAGGCAAGTGTTGAATGGTATACCATAAGGATCAATACTGGGTCCCTTATTGATTGTGATATCTGTAAATGACATAGAAAATACGAGGCACAGTGCAATCATCAGAAAGAAGCCCAGAAACGTGACTTAGATCTTGGTAACAATAGTATCAAAAACTAACCACTATAGTTACTTAGAAATGAACTGGTGATGAACCAGGAAGTCTCTCCATCTGTTTGCAGATGGCAAGAAAATTGACTGGATGGTTGTCAGTGAAGAAGAAGGTGTTAGATTCCAGCAGGATTTGGATGACTTGGTCACATGGACAAAGCGGTAGCAGATGATATTTAATCGTGTTAAGTGAGAGCTGATGCACTTTAAAAGAAGTAACAAGGAATAAGGGAGTATTTAATGAATGACAGGGCACCACACAGCTCAGAGGAACAGATGGATCTTGGGATGCTTGTCCACAGATCCCTGAAAATAGGCTGGTGGGTTATTAGGATAGCTAAGAAGGCATATGTGTTACTTGGCTTCATCATTAGTGGCATAGATTATAAGAGCAGGGAGGTTATTGTGGAGTCAAGAGTGTGGTGCTGGAAAAGCACAGTAGGTCAGGCAGCATACAAGGAGCAGGAAAATTGACATTTTGGGCAAAAGCCCTTCATCACGGATGAGGCTGGGAGCCTCGGGGGTGGAGAGATAAATGGGAGGGGGAGTGGGGCTGAGGGGAAGGTAGCTGAGAGTGCAGTAGGTGGATGGAGGTTGGGTAAAGGTGATAGGTTAGAGGGGAGGGTGGAGCAGATACGTGGGAAGGAGGATGGACAGATGGGACAGGTCATGAGGACAGTGCTAAACTGGAAGTTTGGACTAGGGTAAGGTGGGAGGGAAGGGGAAAGGAGGAAACTGGTGAAATCCATCTCTCCTTCCTGGACCCATCTCTAACACCTCTCTCCCCTTCCTGGACTTCTCCGTCTCCATCAACGGTGACCGACTCAACACTGACATTTTCTACAAACCGACCGACTCCCACAGCTACCTTGATTACACCTCCTCCCACCTGCCTCCTGCAAAAATGCTCTCCCTTATTCCCAATTCCTCCCACTTCGGGCAAATCTGCTCCCAGGAGGACCAGTTCCACCTCAGAACACAACAGATAACCTCCTTTAAAGACCGCAATTTCTCCTCCCACGTGGTTGATTACGCCCTCCAGCACACCTCATCCACGTCCTGCATCTCCACCCTCGAACCCCACCCCTCCAACTGCAACAAGGACAGACACCACACCAACTTCCGTATACATTGCATCATCCTCTGCCATTTCCGCTACCTACAAACTGACCCCACCACAGAGATATATTTCCCTCCCCACTCCTGTTGGTTTTTTAAGACCGTTCCCTCCGCTATTACCTCGTCAGGTCCACGCCCCCATCAACCCACCCTCCCTTCCCAGCACCTTCCCCTGCCTACGCAGGAATTGCAAAACCTGCGCTCACACTTCCCCCTGAGTCATGGATGTACATCCTGATTCTCTCCAAAGCCATTTTTGAGTAGACCACTGTTTGATAGTAAAAATGAAATGAAATGAAATGCCACTATGGGCGGTGCCTCACAGCGTCTGAGACCCGGGTTCAATTCCCGCCTCAGGCGACTGACTGTGTGGAGTTTGCACGTTCTCCCCGTGTCTGCGTGGGTTTCCTCCGGGTGCTCCAGTTTCCTCCCACAGTCCAAAAGATGTGCAGGGTCAGGTGAATTGGCCATGCTAAATTGCCCGTAGTGTTAGGTAAGGGGTAAATGTAGGGGTATGGGTGGGTTGCGCTTCGGCGGGTCGGTGTGGACTTGTTGGGCCGAAGGGCCTGTTTCCACACTGTAATGTAATCTAATCTAGATCATGTCAAATTCCAATAATGGCCTAACATTAACACTGAACGAGCAAATCAAGTTCTTCTAGCGTAGCTGCAGGTCAGTGGATATTAAAAACTGATCTAACATGGGAATATCTACTGTTACTGTTTCTGCTTTCACTCTGATATTATTGGATAAAGGGTACCTTGCGCTGTTGGAATCAAGCTAAGATTATAGACCTTGAGAATACAAGATATCTATATTGTTCTGGAATGTATCCATATGCTGCCAGGAGTACAAAGTCTTCAGCGATATCCAATATGCAATATTTCAATATTTTCTGTCTTTGATTTTGCAGCATGTTGTTTATCTTTATATTGTTTCATCCACTGATAATGTATTAGTCTATGTAAATGTCATGATTTGGAGTTGCTGGTGTTGGACTGGGGTGTAGAAGGTTAAAAATCACACAACACTCAGGTTATAGTCCAACAGGTTTAGTTGGAAGTACGAGCTTTTGGAGCGCTGACAATCACCTGATGAAGGAGCAGCGCTCCGAAAGCTAGTGCTTCCAAATAAACCTTTTGGGCGAGAACCTGGTGTGTGATTTTTAACTTTTTGTAGATGTACGTTGTTAGGTTAGTGCAGTGTTTCTGTGGATGGGTGTCAATAAGTGCTGAAGGATGTATCTGTATTTGTGGGGTGTCTCTGGTCGTACGGTCACTGGGGATGTGCCAATATGGCAGGTAGTTCCTGAGCATGTGCGAATATTTGATAGGAATTTCGTGGAAGTTTACTATCTTGTTGGAAAGGAGCTCCTGGGAATTTATTTTTCTTTGCCTTGCCCCTCTAGACCTCTGACATTGCAAAGAAGTTCACGATCATGACACACAAGCATTTTCAAATTGCTGCTTTAAAATGGTAATGCCTTGTTAAAGAAATATGGAATGATATCCATTCTTTTCCATTTCAAAAGGACAATCTTGAAGGACCGAGGCTTCTTCCGTTACCTGCATACTGCCATTATTGTCAGTGGAACCATGTTAGTATTTGGTGGGAATACTCACAATGACACTTCAATGAGCCATGGAGCTAAGTGCTTCTCTTCGGACTTCATGGCTTATGACTTGGGTGAGCTGCTGGATACTTTATATTTTATATTATGTATTATGATTCATTAGTAATGTTCCTGAACTTGCATTTTAACTAACTGGCGCTCTTGTTGCAACAATGTTCCAGTTTTATGTTGGTCTTTGGGCAAGCACTTTTTGTTTTGTTTACTTTCAGTTCACACACAGCACCTCATATCTTATTAATGTCTTGAACCTCTACTTATTTCTAAAGATAAATAATTTTCCTGTTACTTTGATGAGCATAGATTAGAAATAGAATCTGGGACATTCCAGTTCAATGTCGGAGTCACCCGGTGAGCCATTGTGGCTAGCTTTTTAAGTCATTGTTTGAAACCTTCGAACTGATTGTAAAACTTACTTTTCTGAACAAAACAACATACGTTTCTTAGTGACCAGTGCAAATGTTAAAATGATTTCAATAGTTATATCAGTAACCAGGTGTTACAGTTTCAAGATTGTCAGCAAGAGATAAGAAACGTCTTCACTCAGATTTGTTGGAATTTGGAATGCACTGCCTAGAAGAGTGGTGGAGGCAAATTCTGTATGAGCTTTCAAAAGAGAGCTAAATATGTATTGGCAGTGATTAATTTAGAAACATAGGAAATAGGCGTAAGAGTTCAGTCCTTCACACCTGCAACACGATCCAATAAGACCATGGCAGATCATGCAATCTCAGTATCCCATTCCCACAGGCCACATCCAGCTCCCTCTTGAATATATATAATGAGCTGGCCCCATCAGCTTTCAGTAGAAGAGAATCCCATATGAGTGAAAAAAATTCTTCACCATCTCAGTCCTGAATAGCTTGCCTTTTATTCTTAGACTGTGATCCCTTGTTTTAGATTTCCCCAACCCTGGGGACATTCTTTCTGCATCTAGCCTGTCCAGTTCCATTAGAACTTTTTTTGTTTCTTTGTGACTCCCTGCTCCCCCCCAATTCTTTTAAATTCCAGTCCAAGCCCAGTCGATCCAGTCTTTCCTCATGTCAGTCCTGCCATCCCATGAATCAGTCTGGTGAACCTTTACTGGACCCTCAATAGTAAGAATGTCCTTCCTTAGACTAGGAGACCAAAACTGCACACAACACTGAAGATTTGGCCTCACCAAGGCCCTGTATAACTGCACAAGACATTTTTACTCTGATACTCAAATCCTCTCGCTATGAAGGACAGCATGCTGACACTACCTTTCATCATTGCTTGCTGCACCTGCACTTTCAGCGACTGTTCCACCATGATGCCCAGGTCTCATTGCATCTCACCTTTTCCTAAATTGCCAACATTCAGATGATAATCTGCCTTTCTGTTTTTGTGACAAAAGTTGATAACCTCACATTTATCCACATTATATTGCATTTGCCAAGTATTTTCCACTCTGCCCATCAGTGCAATTCACCCTGCAGCCTTTTAACATCCTCCTGACAGCACACACTGCCACCAAGCTTAGTGATCTGCACATTTGGAGATGTGGCATTTGATTCCTTCATCCAAATTGTTAATATATATTATGAACAGCTGAGGTCTTAGCACTGAACCTTAGAGCACTTCAGTCGTCACTGTCTACCACTCTGAAAAGGACTTGTTTATTCCAGCTCTCTGCTTCCTGTCTGCCAACCAGCTCTCGGTCCATAATAATACATTGCCTCCAATACCATGCGCTTTAATTTTCCTTATTAATCTCTTGTGTGGAACCTTGTCAAAAGCCTTTAGAAAGTCCAGATACACAATATCTACTGATGCACCATTATCTTCTCTACTGGTCACATCCTCAAAAATTCCAGAAGCTTAGTTCAGCATGATTTCCCTTTTGAGAATCTGTTCTGGCGAGGACCAATTCTATCACCGCTTTCCAAATGCTCAGTTATTGCTTCATCCTTAATTAAGTCCAGCATTTTCCCCAGCACCTATGTCAGGCTAACCAGCCTACAATTCTCCATTTTCTCTCTCCCTCCATTTTTAAAGAGTAAGATTACGTTAGCTACCCTCCAGTCCATTGCAACTCTTCCAGAGTCTACAGGATGCTGTAAAATGATCGCCAATGCATCCGCTATTTCCAGGGCTACTTCCTTAAGGACTGTGGGAGCCACTCATCATGTCCTGGGGACTTATAGGGTTTTAATCCCATCAATTTTCACAATACTATTTCCTGACTAATAAGGTTTCCTTCAGTTCCTCCTTCTTGCTTGACACCTGACCCCGAGCATTTCTGGAAGGTTATTTGTGTCTTCCTTCGTGAAGACAGATCCAAAGTGCTTGTTCAACTAGTTAATCAATTTAAGGGGCAACAGAGGTATGGTTGGAAATTAGAACCAGGTGGGTAGCTCTTTCGGGAGCAGTACACACACAAGGTCAAATGGCCTCCTTCTGTACTGTAACTTTCTTTGGTTTTTATGGTTCAGTTAATAGTGTACTCAGATGTACACGTAGATTTTTTTTCATAGGTGAATGTTGGGTTACTTGCTGGCATTATCTGCTTTAAACAAAAAGTTAGAAATACAGAGACTGCATTGCAGACATTTTGGAAAGTGGATTATGTCCAGTAAGTTGAAGAATGCAGTGTTTCATGCTGTTAAAGACAGTTGAATCAGATATCAGGCATCTGACATTATCCACTGATTTACATGCTTAATCCTAAGAGTTAGGGTTGGATGCACTGTACAAGAAAGGATGTGGATATTTTCACTTTTTCCATTCAGCTGTGGGCAAAATTCCTTCATGTCATTTAATTATGCTGTGGAAGCAATCGAAGGAGTCTAAACCGGCGGCACTGGAAAAGCACAGCAGGTCAGGCAGAGTCCATGGAGCAGCAGAGTTGACATTTTGGGCATTAGCCCTTTATCCTCCATACATTTAACTAACTTTAATGATTTTATAACTCTGTAACGATTCTGAGAAGATTCTGATTTGAATTCACAGTACTTGATGAGACTGAATTCTGTTGTAGTGCTGGACTTTCCTCCTGGTGATTGAGATTCAGAACAGAGATTCTTCTCTGGTAGCAAGTGACCTGTTACAATCTGGTTCCAAGCAGGCACAGACAACAGCACAAAATTTCTCCTAGTTTGGCAGTACTTAGCAGTGTTGGAGCAGGAAGGCAAGCATGACAAACAATATTTTTGCCCCTTTTTGTGAAAACTATTGAACGGATATTAACAGAAATTGGTATCGAGCTTGTGACCCAAGGGAGAGCTAATTACGTTTTGACAATGATTCCAGTCTTGATCCTAGCATTTTTTAAAAGAAACATTAATACTGAGTATAAGGCATGCAGACCTTTCAAAACAAGAGGAGGAGTATTTATTTCGAATGCTGTAGATTTCTCAGTTGCTATGGTGGAATTTATCATGTTAAAATGTGAGCAGAATTTTCAGAACTTTTTTTTTGTGTGAATTGGCCTGAAGTCTCCTTGGTGAGATAGAAGCCCTGAAGAGGAAGATTTATTTTTAGCTTTATATTTACAAAGTATTGAGTAAGCAAGGAAAAAGTCTCATAAAAGCTGCGTAATTTCTAATAACATTGAATTGACGCAGCTTGATGGATGTATATGCCTTACTGTTTGCCTTCTCCATTCGTTTACGATGGTTTGTTAAGAGGCTGTATAAACCAATGCAAATATTTTTTTCCGTGATGAAGGATTTTACACATTTCAATGCACGAGAAAACATGATACTCTCAGTGAATTCAGGGCAATCGTGCATTTCTTTAAAGCAATAGCCTTACTGCTTTATGGTTATTACATAAATGCTGAGAATGCACAGCTGGCTATTCAGCATCTGAAACAAGGAATGTCATTTAACCTGACTTTTTCTTTGACACGAAAACATAAGGAGTACTTTCAAATTTGAGAAACAAAACAAATAGGTGGTGCAACTGTCTGACAAACCAGTCAGAAATGGGAGAAAAACATGCTGATTTAGAATCACAGGCCTGAGATAGCCTAACGTCTCTCTTTTTAAACAGCATTTTCTGCATTTATTTCAGGTGCTGCTAAGATGCCTTTGTGTGATTTTGCTGTCCTAGCATACAGCTGCTTCCTGAATGCCTCTTGCTTCTATACGCCACCACAGAAAAAAGACTTGGATTAAAACAGCTTTTGTATTGCCTAATACACCTATTAGACCTCAGCTGTGGTATTGTATAGAAGTCACTACATTATAGAACAGATATGAGCACATTGGAGAGAGAGCAGCAGTGATTTACAAGAATGGTTCCAGGGATGAGGAATTTCAGGTATGAGGATAAATTGAAGAAATTGGAGGCAACATGGCAAAAAGAAGAACTGATGGTGGTTTTCAAAATGACAAGTGAACTTCGTAGAGTAGATAGGGAGAAGTTGTTCAAGAGTGAGGCAGCATAGATTTTATCGTAATGTGTAAAAGAAGCAAGGATCAAGTGAGGAAAACTTTGTCATGCAGTGTGTAGTTTGAATAAAGAATGCACAGCCTAGAAACGTGGTGGAGGTAGGTTCAATTGAGCCAATCAGTAAAGGCATTGGATGATTATTTGGACAAAAAGAAATGTACAAGGGTATGGAGGGGAATAGGAGAAATTCACACTCGATAATGATGCTCTTTGAATGATCTAGTGCAGGAATGTTTTGCTGAATAGTTTCCTACTGTGCTATTTCTGTGACACTGTGAAGTTTTCTCCTGGAAAAATAATCTTGAGCAATTCACGCTGCCTATTGTCATGTTTTAAAAACTGATTTTTTTCTTGAAGCCTGCACTCTTATAGGCCGTTGAGTGCTTGAGGGCTAATAGTCAATCAGGAGCAGTTTCTGCTCAATTAAGCAGAAGGATGTAGTTTAATTAATGCTCTGACTTTGCTGTGACTTGAAATATTCAATTTTTGTGCTTCACAAGTTGTAGAGGTATGCAGCAGAGGGCAGCATTGTCATTGAAATGTGTGTGTGTGTGGGAGAGAGAGAACAGGAAGTGTTGTCTTTGCTTCAGCTGTGTACAAAGCATTCTGATTGTCTCTTGGTACCTGTTCCACTACATCTAAACACTGCTTTCAAATCAAAATTAGCATTATTAAAGATGGTATGTAAACAGAGAGCTTGCATTTAGGCTGTCTTTCAGATTGCCCCAAAACAGGAAATTTAAGTATTTTTGAAGTGCTGTGCCTGTTGCAATGCAATGTTAATGGCAGATGTAATAACAAGTGTTTTCACCCGTTACTTAGATGCTTGTAGCACCCTTAATGCTGTCTGTTGGCACTTCAGAGGAACGTAGAGGGTGGAAGAAAGAGCTCCAAACCAAATAGAAAGATCGTGGGTGGGATGACTAAAACTAATGTCAGAAAGTTAATGGTTCTCAATGGAGGAAATTGAAGGTTTTTTGTCTTATTTCCAGTGTATTAGGCTTGGGTCGTGAAGGCATAGTGGCCAGTGTTGAAATGAAGGATAGTTGGCCAATAAATTACTGTGAAGAAAGGCAGATTTTACAAAGTGTGCAGCATTCAAGTTTGTACAGGATGGGAATTGTCACAAAGCCATGGAGGAATTTAAACACAAATGAAACCTTTTGTGTATTAAAAATCAATTTATGTCAGAGGATAAAAGTGATATTATGCTTCCTGGGATTGAGAAATTGAAATCATTTTTAGTTTAAAATTATGGTTTGTTGTATGCTCATTTCCTGAAGTAAGTGAGGAATGGACCATCCCTTGAAGAACTTAAGAGCAATTTAGAGTTTGATTGTTGGCATGTTATGTGTCTGTTTAAATTAGAAATTTGACCTTCATCACATATCTCACGTAGGAGCCTTTCTGCATGCATGGAGGGGAACTGTGTTCCCAGGGTGGTGCTGTTAGTAGAATCCTAGTGAGTTCCTGTTGTACCTTTTGGATAGAGCACATTGTGCAATTGGTGGTGAAGGGAGTAAACATTTGAAGGTGGTATGGGGTGCCAGTCAAGCTGCTGCTTTGTCCTGGATAATCTCATGTTTATTCTGAAGTTGGAGGCACTGGGGAATCGGGAAGTGACTTACCCATTGCAGAGGTTCTAACCTCTGACTTAATCGAGTAGCCACAATAGTTATATGGCTCGTCCGGTTATTTCTGGTCAGTGGTGACCTGATTAGTGTTAGTGGGGTAATTCATTGATGGCAATCATGTTTGAATCTTGATGGACAATGGTTAAAATCTCGCTTGTTGGGGATTGTCATTTCCTAGCATCCATGTGGTACAAATGCTACTTGTCAGCCCATGATTGGATGTTATGGAAGTATTGCTGCACTTGGACACACTTAAGTATCTGAGGAATACACTACCATGTCTGCAAATTCTGTTTGCTGTTTGCCCCAAGTCACAACTGAACAATTCTGCTTAGTGCTATTTATCTCTGCCTCAGCACTTTTCTCGCTCATATTGAGGAGCAGTCATATTTCATGTTGTTCCATATGAGTGTACGTGATAGCTTCTCTAATCTGTCGAAGATTTAATTTTCCTGTATTTACAATGGATGTGAGGAAGATTGTCTCCAGATGGCAGTAGAGCACTTCTGAACAGCCTTGAGGAGAAAGTGAGGTCTGCAGATGCTGGAGATCAGAGCTGAAAATGTGTTGCTGGAAAAGCGCAGCAGGTCAGGCAGCATCCAGGGAACAGGAGAATCGACGTTTCAGGCATAAGCCGATTCCTGAAGAAGGGCTTATGCCCGAAACGTCGATTCTCCTGTTCCCTGGATGCTGCCTGACCTGCTGCGCTTTTCCAGCAACACATTTTCACTTCTGAACAGCAACATGAGAGCAGTTAGATAATTTTTTGGTTGTTCACTTCTAAGGATTGTGGAACATTTGTACAGAATTATCCACAGAAGATTTCTTGACTTATGTTTTCACTATCATAGTGTGTTTCTGCTGGTCTGTGTAAATCTTTGTGTCACATTTCAAATTAAATCATTTCATTATGGATGAGGAGGAACATAGAGTCATCGAGTCATAGAGATGTACAGCATGGAAACAGACCCTTCGGTCCAACCCGTTCATGCTGACCAGATATCCTAACCCAATCGAGTCCATCTGCCACAACCCGGCCCATATTCCTCCAAACCTGTTCATACACCCATCTAAATGCTGCAATTGTACCAGCATTCACCACTTCCTCTGGCAGCTCATGCCATACACGTACCACCCTCTGCGTGAAAAAGTTGCCCCTTAGGTCTCTTGTATATCTTTCCCCTCTCACCCTAAACCTGTGCCCTCCAGTTCTGGACTCCCCCACCCCAGGGAAAACACTTTGTCTATCCTATCAATGCCCCTCCTGATTTTATAAACCTCTATAAGGTCACCCCTCAGCCTCCAACGCTCCAGGGAAAACAGCCCCAGCCTGTTCAGCCTCTCCCTATAGCTCAAATCCTCCAAGCCTGGCAACATCATTGTACATCTTTTCTGAACCCTTTCAAGTTTCACAACATCCTTCCAGTAGGAAGGAGACCAGAATTGTATGTAATATTCCAGCAGTGGCCTAACCAATGTACTGTACAGCCGCAACATGACCTCCCAACTCCTGTACTCAATACTCTGACCAATAAAGGAAAGCATACCAAACACCACCTTCACTATCCTATCTACCTGCGACTCCACTTTCAAGGAGCTATGAACCTGCACTCCAAGGTCTCTGTTCAGCAACACTCCCTAGGACCTTACCATTAAGTGTATAAGTCCTGCTAAGATTTGTTTTCCCAAATTGCAGCACCTTGCATTTATCTGAATTAAACTCCATTTGCCACTTCTCAGCCCATTGGCCCATCTGATCAAGATCCTGTTGTAATCTGAGGTAACCTTGAAGAAGCTCTCTTCCTCCCTCTACAAGGATTTCAGTGAGTCCCTCTCTCACCGCACACCCCAAGTCATCTCCTCTGCCCAGAAGCTCTTCAGCCATGTCCTCAAACAGACTCGCTACCACAGCCACACCTCCTTCCTCAGCACCTGCCTACGGAACCGACTGACCCCGCACGGACTCCGGACTACGTTCAGACCAACAAAATTTGGACTCAACCAGGACATCCAGTACCTACAACAAATCCGAAGCCTCCAGCAACAGATCTCCCTCCGGATCCTTCGCTCCACGCTTGCAGCCATGCGCCGCTACCTACATTCCCTGCAATTAGACCTACCCCAGCTCAGAACAACATTCTCACAGACCTGCAAAGGACCTCTACTGTTCTTCATCCACAGAAGAATCCATACACTAAATAAACAGTTCTTCCTAACCATATCGGAAATTAAAGACAGTAAATACCAAAAACTTTCAAGTACTTACCCCCACACTCCGGATTCCTCAACCATTCCAGAATCTTCCATCGGCCTCCGAAATCGCTCCGGCGCCATTAACCACGCGCCCGCTACATCGCCCGCGGCAGCAACCGCCACCGCGAACCATGACATCACTTCTGCCCCCACCGACCTCGCAGCCTCCGCGATCGCGCCCAGACAACCGCCTCCACGATCGCCAGGAAGACCATCGCTACAGATTCGCGGCCTCCGCAGCTATCGGGAATAACACCGTTTCTGTCGTCGCCACAGCCACTTCTGCCCCCTGGGTTGCCGTCACCGCAGCCACTTCCGGCCCCAGTGACATCACTAACCTGCACAACCACCATGCCGCATGCGTCTCCGCCCCCACACCGATCTCCGTCACCACGCCTAACTCCACCCCCACGCCGATATCCATCACCACGCCTAACTCCGCCCCCACGCTGATCTCCGTCACCATGCCTAACCCCGCCCCCACGCCGATATCCGTCACCACGCCTAACTCCACCCCCATGCCGATATCCGTCACCACGCCTAACTCCGCCCCCACGCTGATCTCCGTCACCATGCCTAACCCTGCCCCCACGCTGATCTCCGTCACCATGGCTACCCCTGCCCCCACGCCGACCTCGGTCCCCGCCCCCACGCCCAACCCCGCCCCCACTCCCGGCTCCAGCCCCACACCAGGTCCTAGCTTCCAGCCCTGCCATATTTTCACCATCCCTTCAGAACTACCCCTCTGAGGATGAACGATCAGTCCTCAGCAGAGGCCTCACCTTCATTCCCCTATGCTCCCAGATTAACGAGTTCAACACGCGGCGAGACATTGAACAATTCTTCTGCCGCCTTCGCCACCGCGCCTACTTCTTCAACCAGGATTCTCGCCCGCCCTTTGACAACCCCTTCTCCCGCCTCCAACGCACCCCATCCACCTGGACACCCCGTGCTGGCCTCTTACTCGCCCTCGATCTCTTCATAGCCAACTGCCGCCGCGATATTAACCGCCACCTGAACTCCCCCACCCCTCTCACCCATTCTAACCTCTCACCCTCGGAACGTGCAGCCCTCCACTCCCTCCGCTCCAACCCCAACCTCACTATCAAACCAGCAGACAAGGGAGACGCAATAGTAGTTTGGCGCACCGACCTTTACACTGCTGAGGCTAAACGCCAGCTCGCGGACACCTCCTCCTACTGCCCCCTTGACCATGACCCCACCCCCCACCACCAAACCATCATCTCCCAGACCATCCATAACCTCATCACCTCAGGGGATCTCCCATCCACCGCCTCCAACCTCATAGTCCCACAACCCCGCACCGCCTGTTTCTACCTCCTGCCCAAAATCCACAAACCTGACTGCCTCGGCCGACCCATTGTCTCAGCCTGCTCCTGCCCCACCGAACTCATCTCTGCATACCTCAACACGGTCCTGTCCCTCTTAGTCAAGAACCCCCACCTACGTTCGGGACACCATCCAAGCCCTCCACCTCCTCCATGATTTTCGCTTCCCCGGTCCCCAACGCCTTATCTTCACCATGGACATCCAGTCGCTGTACACCACCATCCCTCATCACGAAGGACTCAAAGCCCACCGCTTCTTCCTTTCCCGCTGTACCAACCAGTACCCTTCCACTGACACCCTCCTTCGACTGACTGAACTGGTCCTCACCCTGAACAACTTCTCTTTCCAATCCTCCCACTTCCTCCAAACTAAAGGAGTAGCCATGGGCACCCACATGGGCCCCAGCTATGCCTGCCTCTTCGTAGGGTATGTGGAACAGTCCATCTTCCGCAGCTACACTGGCACCACCCCCCACCTTTTCCTCCGCTACACCGATGATTATATCGTCGCTGCCTTGTGCTCCCACGAGGAGGTTGAACAGTTCATCCACTTTACTAACACCTTCCACCCCGACCTCAAATTCACCTGGACTGTCTCAGACTCCTCCCTCCCCTTCCTGGACATCTCCATTTCTATCTCGGGCGACCGAATTAACACGCACATTTACTATAAACTGACCGACTCCCACAGCTACCTAGACTACACCTTCTCCCACCCTGCCCCCTGTAAAAACACCATCCCATATTCCCAATTCCTTCGTCTCTGCTGCATCTCTCCCAGGAGGACCAGTTCCAATACCGTACAACCCAGATGGCCTCCTTCAAAAACCGCAATTTCCCCCCAGACGTGATCGACGATGCCCTCCACCGCATCTCCTCCACTTCCCGCTCCTCCGCCCTTGTGCCCCGCCCCTCCAATCGCCACCAGGACAGAACCCCACTGGTCCTCACCTACCACCCCACCAACCTCCATATACAGCGTATCATCCGTCGTCACTTCCGCCACCTCCAAACGGACCCCACCACCAGGGATATATTTCCCTCCCCTCCCCTATCAGTGTTCTGAAAAGACCACTCCCTCCGCGACTCCCTCGTCAATCCACACCCCCCAACAACCCAACCTCCACTCCCGGCACCTTCCCCTGCAACTGCAAGAAATGCAAAACTTGCGCCCACACCTCCCCCCTTCCTTTCCTCCAAGGCCCCAAGGGATCCTTCCATATCCACCTCAAATTCACCTGCACCTCCACACACATCATTTATTGCATCCGCTGCACCCGATGTGGCCTCCTCTATATTGGGGAGAGAAGCCGCCTACTTGCGGAACGTTTCAGAGAACACCTCTGGGACACCGGACCAACCAACCCAACCACCCCGTGACTCAACACTTCAACTCCCCGTCCCACTCCACCAAGGACATGCAGGTCCTTGGACTCCTCCATCGCCAGACCATAGCAACACGACGGTTGGAGGAAGACACCTCATCTTCCGCCTAGGAACCCTCCAACCACAAGGGATGAACTCCGATTTCTCCAGTTTCCTCATTTCCTCTCCCCCCACCTTGTCTCAGTCAAATCCCTCGAACTCTGCACCACCTTCCTAACCTGCAATCTTCTTACTGACCTCTCCGCCCCACCCTCACTCCGGCCTATCACCTTCACGTTGACCTCCCTCCACCTATCGCATTTCCAATGCCTCTTCCCCAAGTCCCTCCCTACCTTTTATCTTAGCCTGCTGAACACACTTTCTTCATTCCTGAAGAAGGGCTCATGCCCGAAACGTCGATTCTCCTGCTCCTTGGATGCTGCCTGACCAGCTGCGCTTTTCCAGCAACACGTTTTCAGCTCTAACCTTCTTTGCTGTCCACTACACCTCCACTTTTGGCGTCATCTGCAAACTTGCTAACGACACCTCTTATGCTTGTGTTCAAATCATTTATATAAATGACAAAAAGTAGAGGGCCCAGCACCGATCCTTGTGGCACTCCACTGGTCACAGGCCTCCAGTCTGAAAAACAACCCTCTACCACCACCCTCTGTCTTCTACCTTTGAGCCAATTCTGTATCCAAATGGCTAGTTCTCCTTGTATTCCGTGAGATCTAACCTTGCTAATCAGTCTCCCATGGGGAACCTTGTCGAACGCCTTACTGAAGTCCATATAGATCACATCTACCGCTCTGCCCTCATCAATCTTCTTTGTTACTACTTCAAAAAACTCAATCAAGTTTGTGAGACATGATTTCCCACGCACAAAGCCATGTTGACTATCCCTAATCAGTCCTTGCCTTTCCAAATACATGTACTTCCTATCCCTCAGGATTCCCTCCAACAACTTGCCCACCATCGACGTCGGCACACTGGTCTATAGTTCCCTGGCTTGTCCTTACCATCTTTCTTAAACAGTGGCACCATGTTAGCCAAACTCCAGTCTTCCAGCACCTCACCTGTGACTATCGATGATAGAAATATCTCTGCAAGAGGCCCAGCGATCACTTCTCTAGCTTCCCACAGAGTTCTCGGATACATCTGATCAGGTCCTGGGGATTTATCCACTTTTATGCCTTTCAAGACATCCAGCACTTCCTCCTCTGTAATATGGACGTTTTTCAAGATGTCACCATCTATTTCTTTACATTCTATATCTTCCATGTCCTTTTCCACAGTAAATACTGATAGGATGAGAATCTAGAAGACTTAAACAAATACACAGTAAGATATGTTAGTTGTTGTATCAAACCAGTAACCCAACAGTCAGGAGTTCAAATTTCACAATGGTCAGTAAATTGTCTGGTTTGTATGTGACTCCATGCCTGCGCAATATGGTGAGAATGACAGTAAGTAACAGAAAAGTAAATTGGATATGCTGAAATCTCAGTCTTACATATAAATAAATTAATTTGATTGTGCAAAATATAGAAAGAATATGCTTTTCATTTCTAAAGTTAACCATACCGTAATGGATCAATCTAATTGAAATTATGAAATAAAACCAGTGTGCTGAAGACTCTTAGCATGCCTGACAGCGTCTGAAATGAAATAGCCTTCGTGTTTTGAGGCCCGTGACAACTATCTTTGAGTTGCTGGATCAAACTTATGACAGCAGTTAATTTAAATGGAATGGATATTGGCATATAATTTCTCTTAATTCATAACCAAGCTTTGATCTTTTAATTGATTTGCTTTTATTTTTCGACAGCTTGTGACGAGTGGTCTGTGTTGCCTCCGCCTGATCTTTCTCATGATATCAATCGGTTTGGTCACTCGGCTGTATTCAGCAATGGGTAAGGAGCAGGGATTTCATTGGACTATTTAAATATGTATATATTTATATGTTTTGATGAGTCTCCTGTGTTTATTTTCATGATAAGCTTTATGTTCAAGTAAAACCAAGGAACAATAATTCAATACCATTGTTTCCTTCAAGAACATCATGCATCTTTTTTGTATCAAGTCATTTTGGGTTTCTGCTTTTTCTCCATACAGCAAAATCAGCACTCCTCTGGGTTCCTCCATCTTTGGGTCTGTTCCTTCTCAGTAGCATTGTGATTCTCTTCTTAGCATCGTCCCTTATTTGGAGCCCTTGTGTCATTTTTAGGTAGGTGAGCCAGCACCTCCCCTCTTGAAATCAGATCTGACCTGAACCTGCCTGGGTGGAGAAAGTAGTCATAGGATGTACAGCAACTAATTAAGAAGACAAATGGAATTTGACCATTATTGAAAAATATGTGAACACAAACATGCAGGGCATTGATGAGGGCGCAGTTGAGGTTACAGTTTTAGTTTTGGAAGAAACGTTTGCAAAGAAAGTAGGTCAGAGAAGCTTCTCTAGCCTGATTTCTGGGATTAAGGCATTGATTCATGAAACGTGTGGCGTAGTTTGGGACATTCCTCATTGATGTTCAGAACAATGAGGTGATCTAATAGAAAGAAATAGGATTCTCAGGAATAAAAGAAAATTACTGCAGATGCTGGAATCTGAAACCAAAAGAGAAAATGCTGGAAAATCTCAGCAGGTCTGGCAGCATCTGTAAGGAGAGAAAAGAGCTGACGTTTCGAGTCTAACTGTCAATTGTCTAATTGATAAAGGGTCAGTTTGACTGGAAAAGTCAGCTATTTTCTCTCCTTACAGATGTTGCCAGACCTGCTGAGATTTTCCAGGATTCTCAGGAAACTTGACAGACTAGGTGTTGAGAGAATGTTGATTCTTGGACGATGGAGTTTAATTATGAGACGTTGCATTTTGGTAAGGCAAATCACGGTAGGATCCTTGGGAGTGTTACCAGAGAGCTTTGGGTGAACATTCACAATTCTTGGAAGATGGAGTTACAGGTTGATAGGGTTGTGAAGACGGTGTTTTGTATGCTTACATTTATTGGTCAGTGCAATGAGTATGGCAGTTGGGAGGTCATGTGGCTCTGCAGGACATTGGTTCAGCCACTTTTGGAATTCTCCTTTCAATTGTGGTCTCCCTGTTATAGGAAAGTTAGTGTTAAACTTGAAAAAGGTTCAGGAAAGATTTGCATGGATGGTCCTGGAGTTGGAGGATTTGAGCTACAGCAAGAGGCTGAATAGGTTGGGGCCATTTTCTCTGGAGTGTAGGAGGCTGAGGAGTGACCTTAGACGTCTATAGAATGATGAGGGACAAGGCTGAGTGAACAGTCAAGACCTTTTACCAGGCTAGAGGGGTCCAAAACTAAAGGGCATAGGTTTAAGGTCAGAGGAGAAGGTTTAAAAGGGACCAAAGGGGCAATGTCTTCTCGCAGAGGGTGCTGCCAGAGGAAGAGTGGAAGCTGGTATAATTACAACATTTAAACGGCATGTGGATGGATATATGAATAGGAAGGGATGAGAGGGATCTGGGCCAAATGCTGGCAAATGGGCCTAGATGAATTTAGGATATCTGGTCAGCATGGTTGAGTTGAACTGAAGGGTCTGTTTCCGTACTGCTCAACTCTCTGACTCTTGTGAAGGAATCTCATGAATGGCATGCTTTCATTGCAAGTATATTCTTTCCTAAAATCGCCTATTTCAAGTGTGCCTGCTATCTCCCATTTAAGATGGAGAGAATTCTCCTGGAGGATAGTTTGTGGAATTCCATACTTTCAAGGTTGAGTTTGGCAGATATTTTATTACAAGGGAGTCGAGGATTATTGGAGCAGGCAGACAAGTGGAATGTAGATCACAGTCAGGTTCGCCTTAGCTGAATGGGTCACATGGCTTACTTTTTTTTATAATCTTATCTTAGTATACTTTGGCATTCTTTTAACGGTATATTGTATCACTGGTAACTTGTAAACATCGGTACCCACCGATAACTTAAGCTCTGTTCAAGTTGACGCTCTTCCTTTAACTTCTGAACTGACATCCTGTTGATCACTAAGAGGAGTATATTCCCATGAATGCAGATGGTTTGTGGTTGCCCTTGCAAGGCATTGTCCCTCCACCCTTTGTAAGTATTTCACATTGAGCGAAACTTGCATTTGTAGTTATAATTGTTGCAAACCCTTTCTACATTTGACTGTACCTTTTTTGCATCATGGTAAAATCCTTCATCTTCTGTTAATGAATAGTCCATTTATGCATGAAGGTATTGCAAAGTGGAAGGTTTAATTGTACAGTAGTCTCCTGTACCCGCGGGTGATATGTTCCAAGACTGACTGTAGAAACTGCGGATAGGAGCGAACCCATTCATTTAAATGGGAAATGTACCTTCCCAGCAGCCCCTGGTTCTGGAATATTCCCAGTATGCTCAGCCCGTGGTAAACCGCGGGTAACTGAAACCATGGTAACAGGACCCGCGGATGCAGGGGTCACCCTGTATCACTATGTGGTGACTCAATGTCAATCTAATTCAAAGTTTTGGGATTCAGGTTTTCAAGAAGTGTACTTTTATGTCCATACATAATTAGCAATTTTTCAGTTTAGAACATAGAAAAGTACAGCACAGAACAGGCCCTTCAGCCCACGATGTTGTGCCAAGGAATATTCCTAATCTAAATAAAATAATCTAACCTATGCACCCCTCAATTCACTGCTGTCCATGTGCATGTCCATCAGTTGCTTAAATGTCCCTAATGACTCTACTTCCACCAGCACTGCTGGGAATGCACACAACTCTCTGCGTAAAGCACCTACTTCTGACGTCTCCTCTATACCTTTCTCCTAATATCTTAAAACTATGATCCCAGTCAATCCGCTATTGACTCTATCCATTCCTCTCATTACCTTGTATACTTTGATCAGGTCACTTCTCTTCCTCCTCCTCTCCAGCGAAGTCTGAACTTAGTCATCCTTTCTTCGTGAGACAAGCCCTCCAGTCCAGTCAGCATCCTGGTAAATCTTCTTTGCACTCTCTCCAAAGCCTCTGTATCTTTCCTACAATTGGGTGACCAGAACTGGACACAATATTCCAAGTGTGGCCTCACCAGGGACTTGTAGAGCTGCAGCAAAACCTCGTGGCTCTTTAAACCCGATCCCTATGTTAATGAAAGTCAAAACACCATATGCTTTCTTGACAACCCTCTCCACTTGGGTGGCAACTTTGAGGGATCTATGCATTGAACACCAAGATCCCTCTGTTCCTCCACACTGCCAAGAAACCTGTCTTTAATCCTATATTCAGCGTTCGTGTTTGACCTTCCAAAATGCATCACCGCATTTATCCAGGTTGAACTCCACCTGCCATTTCTCAGCCCAGCTCTGCATCCTGTCTATGTCGTGCTGCAGCTTGCAATAGCCCTCTGTACTATCGACGACACCTACAACCTTTGTGTCATCGGCAGATTTACTAACTCACCCCTCAACCTCTTCATCCAAGCCATTTATAAAAATTACAAAGAGCAGAGGCCCAAGAACACAGCCCTGCAGGACATCACTCACCAATGACCTCCAGGCAGAATACTTTCCAACTACAACCACTCCCTGCCTTCTGTCAGCGAACTAATTCTGAATCCAAATCGCCAAATCTCCCTGTATTCCACACCTCCTGACTTGATGAACGAGCCTACCATGGGGAACCTTATCAAATGTCTTGCTGAAATCGTATGCACCACATCCACTGCTCAACCTTCATCGGCTTCTCGTCACGTCCTCCAAGAAGTTTGTAAGTACTATTTGCAGTTCTGCAGTTTGACCATAGCAATTCACTGGTTGAGGCAAGTCTGTTAAATGTTCGATCAGTACACATCATAGTGGTCAGATTATCTGTGCCATGAATGTTCATAGAAGCTAGTATATTGTCTCTGTATGTTTAACTTCAAAGCTACATGGTTATGAATCTGCAATAAATATGAACATGTGCTGACAACCTTTCGGGGGTGGATAGCATCTCTGGAAGAGAAAGATTAAGTTATGTTTCCACAAAATAGGGAAGCCATTTTTGACCAATATATCTGGATGGGGTAAAACAGGAATGACAATTTCTCACGAGAGATTTTACATTTTGCTTCAAGTTCTTAAGAAAGATTGTTGAGTTGGATTCTGGGCAAGTATAAGGTTGATTTGTGTTTTTCCTCGTTTTCAGCACAATGTACATTTTTGGTGGGTTCAACAGTCTTCTGCTAAGTGACGTTTTGATGTTCACACCAAGCAATTGTGGGGCTTTTTCTGATGAAGCGGCATGTCTTGGGGCAGCCCCAGGAGTCCGTTGTGTGTGGAATACCAACATGCTGCGATGTATATCCTGGGAAATGGCATCTGCAGGAGAGGCTCATCAGATTCTTGATATGTGCCCCAACAAGACATGTATGTTTATATTATTAATATTTCTGGTTTTGCCATTCTAAGTTTTAGTTTAATGTTTCTGAATATTTAACTTTTTTTGTGCTTTTCTGCTTTGATTTTAAAATGCCTCTTTGACTTGCCATTGATTTCCTATTACAAAACCAAACTCTTAATGCTTCCACAAACCACAGTTATTACTTTTCTAAAAGGATAACTAGAATAAGCATGAGAGCTGGTTAGGTTATTTCAATTCCATTGTATCTTTAGTGTGCCTCAGTCACTGAAGTGATTTATTTTGAGTGCATTGCTGACAACTTGGATTTGTGAAGGTATGAAATTCTAAATGGTTTTTCTGGTACACTGGGTCCTTTGTTCTGAGGATATTGGGGTTTAAGATAGCAACACTTCAGTTATTTGTGTATTTTGAGGAACTGTGTTGCCCTGAAATGTGTTTCACTGCTTTTGTAAGTTGGATGAGATTCACTGTTTTCCTTTTTTGCAGTGTTTCCCTACCTCGTACCCCGCGTGCTCCAACCTAGTAATCCTGGTAATATGCATCAAAACAATTGGGGAGGGCAGTCGATTAGTTATGAGCCCTGGTGTGGTAGCTTTTACTGGCACGTCTCATGCATTTCTTCATTCAGATCAGTAAGGGCATGTTTGGGATCTGTTGCCTTTGTTGGCAAAATACTTTATTTTTCCTGTACTCAATTCAATGTCGAGTCTTTGTTTCATGCTTGAATCAGTTGATGTAGAATATGATGGAATAGCTGTAACTTCTGTTTGCGAAGAGTGAAGTGCTGCACAATGCTGAAGTCAATGGCTTGATCATGTCCATGGTGATCTCTAGCACTGATTAATCAACAGCAAAATGATATGTATGCTGCAACACTAATTATTGTGCTAACAACACAAAATACTTCATTAGAACAGTTTAGGGGAAATGGGGCTTGCATCATTTTGAGCTGGTGTTTTCTTCATGACAGGATTGATTTGCGCACAGTTTATGTAATGCACTTATCACAATTTGTCACTTAAGAATATGTAGTAAATGGGTTGTACTACAAAAACCAATTTATATGGAAATCTTTTGATGTTTGCAGTACTATTTTGGATCAAGTTCAGTTTGGAAATTCCCTGGAGATGTAGCAGTAAAACAATCACCAGGCCCTGCTGGTGGTAGAGCAACAGAGTGTGTTTAGTTGGATGAAATTATCTTCATTTAAATAGTTGCAGAGTGTAGGATAAAATATCAGTACATAATACCTTGTATTTCTAATTAAAACTTTTTTATTCCACACCACTGTCCTACAGATGCAGATAATGAAAAATGTGATCAGTATACTGATTGCTACAGCTGTACAGTGAACACAAATGGCTGTCAATGGTGTCATGATAAGTGTTTATCGAAGAACAGTAACTGCACAGAAGCCACTGTGAGTATGCTGACCAAATCTTTTGAGTGGGGATAATTAATTAATTGCTCTTCTGGAAGGATAATCATGTTCTATAAACTAGTTTTGTTGCACTGAAAGTCATGATGTATGGTCGCATCTACTTTAGTTTGGAACATAATGAACATATAGATACACTGGCTATACTGCTCCTCATCCTGGTATAAAAAGTATTAATGAGAAAATAAAGATGATATGCATTTACATAGCAATTCAGAATTCTTTGAGTAGCTGTTGTGCCTTTACATCAGGATGGCAGAGGAAACCCTTAAATTCAGATGGTGGCTTGAGATCCCTAATTACTAACTAAAGCACTCCATGTGATATCAAGAAACAGCTGGATATTGCAAGGGATTTTAGCCCTGACAATATTCTAGTAGCAAAAATAACAATCGGGGATCATTTTACTCGGTTAGCTGGATGGCTTGTTTGACATGCAGAGTGATGTCATCAGTGCAGGTTCAATTCCTGCACTGGCTGAGATTACTATGAAGTAGTGTCCTTCTGAATGTCTCCCTCTTGCCTGAGGTGTGGTGAGCCTCCTGTTAAACCACTGCCAGTCGTCTCTCTGTAATCAGAGAGCAGCCCAGTGGTACTACAGTGACGTTATTTTTATTCTAATGATACTGAAGACGTGCTCCAGATATGGCCATGACTCTAGCCAAGCAGTTCCAGTACAGCTACAACTCTAACATCTCCCCAAAAATGTGAAAACTGCCCAGTTATGTCCTATACACACAAACTCTGCCTATTCATCTGCTCTCAATCGTCAATAAAATAGCACAAGGGGTCATTAACAGTACATCAAGCAGCTATCCATAACCTCACTGATGCTCACTTGGGTTTCGCCTTGATAGCTCGCCTCCTAACCTTCTGAAAGCCTTGGAGGCTAGCAATGGACCAAAGAGCTATCTCCAGAGGTGACATTAGACTGATGTGCCCTTTGTGACAAGGCCATATTTGACTGAGTGTGGCATTAAGGAGTTGGAGCAAAACTGAAGTCAGTGATAGGCGGGGGAAGTCTCTCTGCTGGTTGGAGTCAAATCTGCATAAAGGGAGATGGTTGTGATATTTGGAAGTCAGTCATCTCTGCTCCAGGACAGCTTTGCAAGAATTCCAAAGGGTAGTGTCCATGGGTCAACCATCTTCATTATCAATGATCTTCCCTCATCAGGTCAGAAATGGGGATGCTAACTGACTGCATAATATTTTGCCTTTTACAGCATCTCAGATGCTGAAATGGTCTGTCTTCAAATACATTAAGACCTGGACAGCGTTCAGGTTTAGTCTGAGAAGTGGCAGGCCACAGAAGTACCATCATCCCTTGACATTCAGTAGCATTACCATCGCTGAATCCCCCATGTTCATCCTGGGAATTTTCATTGTCCAAAGGCTATATTGAGCTAGTCATATAAATAGCATGACTACAAGAGAAGATCAGTGGCTAGATTTGTTGCAGCAAATAATTCACTCAGCTCCTGACTCCTCAGAACCAGTCACGATCTGTGAAGAGCAAGATGGTCCAGTGATGTTTGCTAGACCATTAATCCAGAAACGAGCTGAAAATGTGTTGCTGGAAAAGGGCAGCAGGTCAGGCAGCATCCAGGGAACAGGAGAATCGACGTTTCGGGCATAAGCCCTTCTTCAGGAATGTTCCAGGAACTCAGTTCATGTTCTGTGGACCTAGGTTCGAATCCTGCAGTGGTGGAATTTGAACTCAATAAACAAAAACTGGACTTAAGAATCTAACAATGACCATGAAAACCATTGTCGGAAAAATCTATCTGGTTTGATAGAGGGGCTTCAGATTGGTTTCACAGGTTGGCACAATGTGAAGGGCCAAAGGGCTTGTACTGTGCTGTAATGTTCGATGGTTCATACCTGCCATCCTTTCCTCTGGTCTGGCCTACATGTTACTCCAGATCCACAGCAATGTGGCTAAGTCTCAAAGAAATGAAATCAGATGGATCAGATTGCATCGACCTAGGCACTGGAAAAGATAATAGCAGAAATAGCACTGTTGACCATGCAGACCCTTCCTCATTAACAAATGGGGGGCTAGTGCCAAAATTGGGAGAGCTGTCTGAGACTAGTCAAGCAACAGTCTGACTTTGCCTTACTCATGGAATGATACCTTGCAGACAATGTCTCAGACATCGCCATCCCTGGATATGTCTTGCCTAACCAGCAGGACAGACCTAGCAGAGATGGTGGCGTAGTGGTATACAGTTGGGAGGGAGTTGCCCTGCGAGTCCTCAGCATTGACTCTGGACTTCATGAAATCTCATGGTTTCAGTTTAACCAAGGGCAAGCAAATCTGCTGGTTACTACGTACTGTTTTCCCTCGGCTGATGAATCAGAACTTCACCATGTTGAACAGCACTTGGAGGAAGCATTAAGCATGGCAAGTACACAAAATGTACTTTGGGTCACTTGGGGGATCTCAATGTACACCATTGAGTTTTTCAGCAACAGTACTACTGATTGAGCTGGTCAGGTACAAAAGAATGTAACTGCTAGACTGGATCTGCAGCAAGTTATGAGGGAACCACCAGAGCAAAAAACATACATGACCTTATCTTCACCAGTGAGCCTGCTGCAGATGTATCTGTCCAGACAATATCGATGAGTGACCGCCGCACAGTCCTTGTGCAAATGAAGTCCTGCCTTCACACTTAGTACCACACAACCCAATGGAGGTTATTCTATCACAGTACTAAATAAGACTGACTTTGAACAGATGTGGCAGCTCCAGACTGGGTATCCATAAGGTGCTGGGGCCATCAACAGCACAGAATTGTGTTCAAATGCAATCTACTTCCTCATTAATGGGCATTACTCCCACTCAACCATTACCATCAAGCTAGCAAATCAATCCTGGCTCACAGAGAGTACAGGAGGGCATGCCAGGAATGGCATCAGTCTTGCCTGAAATTGACCTGGTGAAGCTACCAAAAAGGACTACTTGCATGCTAAGTAGCGCAAAACGTACTGCTGAAGCATTCGCAGTAATCTTCAGCCGGAGTGTCAAGTGTATGATGCATCTAACCCTCCTCCCGTGGTCCCCAGTGTGACCGGATACCATTGGATTACCAATTCAATCCATTCATTGTGAATGTCAAGAAACGCTTGGAAGTTCTGGATATTGCAAGGGCTATGGGGCCTAACAACATTCTGGTAATAGTACTGAAGACATGTGCTCCAGAACTTGCCAGGTACAGCACTGACATCTTCCCTACAATGTGGAAACTTGCCCAGATATGTCCTACACATAAGAATCAGGACAAATTCAATCCAGCCAATTAATGCTGCATCCGTCTACTCTCGATCATGAGTAAAGTGATAGAAGATGTCATTGATAGTGCTATGAAGCATCAGCTGCTCAGTGAGGCCCAGTTTGGATTCCACTAGAGTCACTCTCCCCTAACTGCATTACAGTCTTGATTCAAAAATGGACAAAAGAGCTGAATTTCCGAGGTGAGGTGAGCGTGACATCCATTGACATCAAGGCTGGATTTGACTGAATGTGGCAACAAGGAGCCCTAGCAAAACTGGAATCAATGGATATCAGTTGCTAAACTCTCTGGTCGTTGGAGTCATATCTGGCTGATAGGAAAGAGTCATGGTTGTTGGAGTTCAGTCATCTCAGCTGCTGGACATCTCAGGATAGTGACCTGAACCCAACCATCTTCAGCTGCTTGATCAATGACCTTCCCTCCATCAAGGTCAGAAATGGGGATGCTTGCTGATGATTGCACAATGTTCAATAATATTCACAACTCCTCGGACTCTGAAGCAGTCCATGTTCAAAAGCACCAAGATCTGAACAATATCTTGGGTAGGATTGACAAGTGGCAGGTAACATTTGAGTCTGTCAAATGCCAGGCAATGACCACTGCCCCTTGATATGCAATGATGTTAACATCACTGAATCCCTTACTATCAACATCCTTGGCAGGGGGGGTAACCACTGACTAGAAACTCAACTGGACGCGCCACCTAAACACAATGGCGACAAGAGCAGGTCAGATCAGGGAAAACTGACTCCCCAAAGTCTGTCCACAAAGGTACAACTCAGGAGTGTGATGGAATACTCCCCACTTGCTTGGGTTCAGCTCCAACAACACTCTCAAAGTTTGACAGGACAAAGCAAGCCACTTGATTGGCCCTACATCCACAAATGTGCAGCAGCAGCAATGTGTACTATATACAAGATGCACTACAGAAATTCAGCCAAGATCCTCAGAAACACCTTCCAAACCCACAATCACTTCTATCCGAAAGGGAAAGAGCAGCAGATACCTTGGAATACCATTACCTTCAAGTTCCCCCTCCAAGCTACACACCATCCTGACTTGTAAGTGTTTGCTATTCCTTCACTCTCAAAATCCTACAATTCCCTTTGTAATAGCATTGTGGAGCAACCCAGGGCAGGAGGACTACAGTGGTTCAAGAATGCAACTCTCGACCACCTTCTCAAGGGCAATTGGCAGTGAATGCTGACCAGCCAGTGTCACCTATACCCCAGAAATGAATGAAGAAAAAGAACATTCAAGGTGACAGAATATTCTGCACTTAGCTGGATGGGTACAGCTCCAACAATGCTCAAAACACCTGCCACCATCCAGGACAAAGGACGCCACATCTACAATATTTATTCCCTTCACCCACAACACTCAGTAGCAGCAGTACGCACTTTCTACAAGATGCATGGCAGAGTTTCTCTAAAGCTCTTCAGACTATGTCTTGCAATGATCATTGTGAAGGACAAAGGCAGCAGATATATAAGAATATCACCACCTGCAAGTTCCCCTCCAAACTATTCGTGAGCCTGACTTTGAAATATGTTACTGTTCTTTCAGTGTCATTGGGTCCAAATTCTGGAACTCACTTCCTAATTGTACAGAAAGCATGCATGTACAGAAGGACTGCAGCAGTCCAAGAAAGCAGCTTACTATCACTTTCTCAAGCACAGTTAGGGCTGAGCGATAAAGGAGTAAAATTATAACATGAGTAAAAGAAAGACGGTAAAAGAAAGCAGCAGTTAGAATCTTGCTGCAATGTTTTAACTAAAGAATGATAGCCCTCAAAATGCAGCATTCCTTTGACACCATTCAAATGTCTGCCCAGATTAAATACTGATGTCTTGAATCAGGGCCTCAAGACCTTGGAAAACTAAGATTAGAGTTCTCCTGCTGGTGGAGGATATATAACTTTGCTGGTAACCTCTAACTCTATAAAAACAAGAAAAGGGATGAAAAATGCAAAGTCATTCATTTATGTATATTGAACCAATTTGTTTATGGATCAGATTGTGCACACTTTGCTTTTTGCTTGCAAATTTGATCTGGTTATTCAGTCAGTAAAATCATTAATCCTACAATCATTTAATTTTACCTTAAGAAACAGTTCTTCCAAGAAGTGGCTAACAATTGCATTCCAAGTAATGAGGCAGCAACAAGGGATATCAGGCAGTTTGTTTCCATAATACTGAAGAGCTTGCAGCCAAGGATAGTTTAAAGAAATAAACTATGGAATAAGCAACTGAATAAATCTTAATTCATTTGGTATGCAGTTATTATTGAATGTCTTTTTATTGACCAGCTTTTTTCAATGGCTGTGCAATTCACCTTGCTCAGTGACTTAAGACCGTAAGGAGTAGAAGTAGACCATTTGGCTTGTTGAGTCTGCTGTGCCATTCAATGAGATCATGGATGATCTGATAACCCTTACCACTTTTTTGCTTTATCCTTCTAACTCTTAATTCCCTGACTAATTACAAATCTATCTGTCTCAGCCTCTAACATACTTAATACCCATCTTTGGTAGTAATATATTCCACAGGTTCACCACATTCTGAGAAGAATTTTAATCTGACATTATACTCTTGGTTTTTGATTCTCCCACAAAAGAAAACAATCTCCCAGAATGAAAACTGTTAAGCCACCTAGGAATCTTGTATGTTTCAATAAGATCTCTTATTCTTCAAAGCACTTCCGAACCTTCTCAACCTTGACCTTATAGCAAATTCTTCCATACCTGGAATCAACATAGTGAATCTTCTCTGGACTGCATCTAGTGCTGCTATTATTTTGTCTTTTGCTCAGTTGACTTGTGGTGCAGAGTGATGCCAACAGTGTGTTTCATTTCACACAGCAGCTGAGGTTACAGCCAAAATTCTGCCTTCTCAACCATGCCCCTTGTTGTGACATGGTGACCCTCAAGTTAAATTCACTAATCGTCATCTTTCTCTGAGAGCAACTCTGGGATTGTAGCGTTTCTGCTTTTAAGGCCATAAGAACATAAAAATTATAATATGAGTAGGCTGTTTGGCCTCTTGAGCCTGTTTCACTATTCAGTAGGATTGTGGCTGATCTGACATAGTTCATCTCCACTTTCTGCCCTTTCCCCATAACCCGTCAATTCCCCTATGATCAAAAAAAAACTGATCCATCTTAACCTTTGGTATAGATAAGCATTCAGGCCCACAGTTTTCTGTGGCAAGGATGTTCAAAGGCACTCAAACCTCTGAGAGAAGAAATGAGAAACTTGAGTCATAAATTGGTGCCCCTTTATACTGACACTATGCCCTCTGTTCTTGACTCTCCCATGCGGGGAAACATCCTGTCGGTGTTTACCCTGTCAGTCCCTGAAGAATCCTCTGTATTTCAGTGTGACGACCTCATTCTTTACTATCTTCTGACTAGTGCCCCATACAAAAGCAAAACACAAAATAGGCAATAAAAGCATTAAGTGCCAGAGACACTCCATTTGAGGAGTTCTTGCTCTTAGTTTGATATAACTCCTCTTCAAAGAATGATTGGTATAGTTTTAGCAAGATCTCATGTTATACTGCATTTACTTTGAAATAAAGGTCAACATCTTTTGACTTCCCTATGGGTGGCACAGTGGTTAGCATTGCTGTCTCATAATGTCAGGGACCAAGGTTCAATTGCCTGTGTGGACTTTGCATGTTCTCCCCATGTCTGCATGTGTTTTCTATGGGTGCTCCAGTTTTCTCCCACAGTCCAAAGATGTGCAGGTTAGATGGGCTGGCCATGCTAAATCGCCCAGTGTCCAGGGATGTGCAGGCCCTATGTAGGGATGCTATGATTCTATTATTTGCTGAATTTGGATACTAGCTCTTTTACCAACTGAATTAGGTTCAGCCTCTCTACCTACCAAAATGCTTAACCTATTTTCCCAAGCTATATTCCATCTACTAAATTTTTGTCCACTGACATATGGCAGTTTGAATTAGTATAGTACTTCAATGTAGCTTAAATTGTCCCAGTTAACATCAGTATTGTTGAACAGAATGAGGTAGTAGGACTGATGACCAGATGCTCGATCAGAGTTGGGTTTGAAGGAGGATCATCAAGGACAAAACTCAGAGTTGACTGTTCTAGTCAAGTAAGTCCAGAGCGAGACCAGTAAATGCATGATCATCATGATAGAGCATAAAAATAAGGACTGTATAAAAGACTATAATTAAAGGAAAAGGAGCAAATGGGGGGAGAGAGAGAGAGAGAGGGGCTGTGATGGAACTTACACCTCAGAATGATACATTAACATAGAGGTTGTTGCTAAACTATAAATAGTGATGTGCTAGTGAGAACAGACTTAGGATGTGAATTTCAGGTACTAGAAAATTGCATGAGTTTCTGGACAGGTGAATTGCTGACCAGGTGCATATTGGAACAGTCGAAACCTGAGACTTGTAACTGATGAAGGTGGTCGAGACTGTGGTGCTGGAAAAGCACAGCAAGTCAGGCAGCATCCGAGGAGCAGGAGAATCGACGTTTCACACATAAGCCCTTCATCAGGAATGAGGCTTGTGGGCCGGGAGGCTGAGAGATAAATGGGAGGCGGGTGGGGCTAGGGGGAAGGTAGCTAAGAATGCAATTGGTAGACAAAGGTGGGGGATAAGGTGATAGTTCGGAGAGGAGGGTGGAGCAGATAGATGGGAAAGACGATGGACAGGTCACCCTGCAACCACAAGAGATCAATGTGGATTTCACCAGTTTCCTAATTTCCCCTCCTTTCACCTTTATAGAGTCATAGAGGTGTACAGCATGGAAATAGACCCTTGAGTCCAACCCGTCCATGCCGATCAGAAATCCCAACGCAATCTAGTCCTGCCTGCCAGCACCTGGCCCATATCCTTCCAAACCCTTCCAATTCATATACCCATCCAAATGCCTCTTAAATGTTACAATTGCACCAGCCTCCACCACTTCCTCTGGTAGCTCATTCCATACACATCCCACCCTCTGTGTGAAAACGTTGCCCCTTGGGTCTCTTTTATATCTTTCCCCTCTCACCTGAAACCTATGCCCTCTAGTTCTGGACTCCCTGACCTCTTGGAAAAGACTTTGTCTATTTATCTTATCCATGTCCCTCATAATTTGTAAACCTCTATAAGGTCACCCCTCAGCCTCCGACGTTCCAGAGAAAACAGCCCCAGCCTGTTTAGCCTCTCCCTATAGCTCAAATCTTCCAACCCTGGCAACATCCTTGTAAATATTTTCTGAACCCTTTCAAGTGGCACAACATCTTTCCGATAGGAAGAAGACTAGAATTGCACGCAATATTCCAACAGTGGCCTAACCAATGACCTGAACATCCGCAACATGACCTCCTAACTCCTGTACTCAATACTCTGACTAATAAAAGAAAGCATACCAAATGCCTTCTTCACTATCCTATCTACCTGTGACTCCACTTTCAAGGAGCTGTGAACCTGCACTCCAAGGTCTCTTTGTTCAGCAACACTCCCTAGGATGTTACCATTAAGTGTATAAGTCCTGCTAAGATTTGTTTTCCCAAATTACAGCACCTCGCATTTACCTGAATTAAACTCCATTTGCTACTTCTCAGCTCATTGGCCCATCTGGTCAAGATCCTGTTGTAATCTGAGGTATCCCTCTTCGCTGTCCACTGCACCTTCATTTTTGGTGTCATCTGCAAACTTACTAACTGTACCCCTTATGTTCGCATCCAAATCATTTATGTAAATGACAAAAAGTGGCACTCCACTGGTCACAGGCCTCCAGTCTGAAAAACAACCTTCCAGCACCACCTCTGTCTTCTACCTTTTGAGCCAGTTCTGTATCCAAATGGCTAGTTCTCCCTGTATTCCATGAGATCTAACCTTGCTAACCAGTCTCCCATGGGGAACCTTGTCGAACGCCTTACTGAAGTCCATATAGATTACACCTCTCACTCTGCCCTCATCAATCCTCTTTGTTACTTCTTCAAAAAACTCAAGTTTGCGATACACGATTTCCCATGCACAAAGCCATGTTGACTATCCCTAATCAGTCCTTGCCTTTCCAAGTACATGTACATCCTGTCCCTCAGGATTCCCTCCAACAACTTGCCCACTACCGACGTCAGGCTCACCGGTCTATTGGTTCCCTGGCTTGTCCTTACCACCTTTCTTAAACAGTGGCACCACGTTAGCCAACCTCCAGTCTTCTGGCACCTCACCTGTGACTATCGATGATACAAATATCTCAGCAAGAGGCCCAGCAATTATTTCTCTAGCTTCCCACAGAGTTCTCGGGTACACTTGATCAGGTCCTAGGGATTTGTCCACCTTTATACGTTTCAAGACATCCAGCACTTCGTCCTCTGTAACCTGGACATTTTGCAAGATGTCACCATCTATTTTCCTACATTCTATATCTTCCATATCCATTTCCACAGTAAATACTGATGCTAAATATTTGTTTAGTATCTCCCCCATTTTCTGCGGCTCCACACAAAGGCCGTCTTGCTGATCTTTGAGGAGCCCTATTCTCTCCCTAGTTACCCTTTTGTCCTTAATATATTTGTAAAAACCCTTTGGATTCTCCTTAATTCTATTTGCCAAAGCTATCTCATGTCCCCGTTTTGCCCTCCTGATTTCCGTCTTAAGTATACTCTTACTTTCTTTATACTTTTCTAAGATTCACTCGATCTATCCTGTCTATACCTGACATATGCTTTCTTCTTTTTCAGAAAATTGTCTTGTACACACTTAAGAAATTCCTCTCCATCTAAACCTTTAACACTATGGCAGTCCCAGTCAATGTTTGAAAGTTAAAATCCTCTACCATAACCACCCTATTATTCTTACAGATAGCTGAGATCTCCTTACAAGTTTGTTTCTCAATTTCCTTCTGACTATTGGGGGGTCTATAATACAATCCCAATAAGGTGATATTCCCTTTATTTCTCAGCTCCACCCAAAAAACTTCCCTCGATGTATTTCCAGGAATATCCTCCCTCAGCACAGCTGTAATGCTATACCTTATCAAAAACGCTATTTCCCCTCCTCTCTTGCCTCCCTTTCTATCCTTCCTGTAGCATTTTTATACCGGAACATTAAGCTGCTAGTCCTGCCCATCCCAGACCCATGTTTTTGTAATTGCTATGATATCCCAGTCCCATGTTCATAACCGTGCCCTGAGTTCATTTACCTTTTCCTCCGTTAGGCCCCTTGCAATGAAATCAATGTAGTTTAATTTATTAGTCCTACCTTGTCCCTGCCTGCCCTGATTATTTGACTCTCTTTTGTTCGCAACTGTACCAGTCTCAGATCGATCTCTTTCCTCACTATCTCCCTGGGTTTCCTCTCTCTCCCCCACCCCCACCCCACCTTACTAGTTTAAATCCTCCCGAGCAGCTGTAGCAAATTTACCTGCCAGTATATTAGTCCCATTCCAATTTAGGTACAATCCGTCCTCCTTGTACAAGTCACTTTCTACCCCAAAAGCGTTTCCAATGATCCAAAAATGTGAATCCTTCTCCAATACACCAGCTCCTCAGCCATGCATTCATCAGCTCTATCCTCCTATTCCTGTCCTCACTAGCTCGTAGCACTGGGAGTAATCCAGATATTACTACTGTCAAGGACCTGCTTTTTAAATTCCTGCCTAACTCTCTCTAATCACCCTTCAGAATCTCAACCTGTTTCCTTCCTATGTCATTGGTTCTAATGTGGACAATGACCTCTTGCTGGCCCCTCTCCCCCTTGAGAACATTCTGCATCCTCTCTGAGACATCCTTGATCCTGGCACCAGGGAAGCAACACACCATTTTGATTTTTCACCGCAGGCCACAGAAATGTCTGTCTGTATCTCTGACTCGAGAATCCCCTTACACAATTGATCTCTTGGAACCCGACGTACCCCTTGTTGCATTAGAGCCAGTGTCAATACCAGAAACTTGGCTGTTCGTGCTACGCTCCCCTGAGAATCCATCACCCCCTACATTTTTCAAAACAACACACTTGTTTGAAATGGGTGTAGCCACAGAACGCACCTGCACTAGCTGCCTACCTCTTCTTCCTTCCCTAGAGTTAACCCATCTATGTGAGTGTATCTGAGACATTCCCCCCCCCCCCAGATAACTGACATCTGTCACATGCTGTTGCCTTTGCATATTCCTCATTGCTTCTAATTGTCTCTCCAACTGATCCATTCGATCTGATAAGATTCGCAATCAACATCATTTATTGCAGATATAATCCACAGTAACCCTTAACCTCTCTTTAAACTCCCACATCTGACAAGAAGCACATGACTCTACTCAAGGCCATTTTTGCTCCTTCACAATCTACAGACCCAGAAAATATCACAGTCTTATTCCTCTCCAAAACACTGCCCCAGGTTAGATTAATAGCTACGGCTTACATTTTAGGTTTAATCAAGAGAGATATCTCCAAAAACATATAATCAAGAAAGAACCCACTGTACTCACTACTGCAGACTTTCTGTGGGCCACTTAAAACAATTAACTTATCTGATTCTGTGCTGTGAACTTCGCCCAAACAGGATTCCTCCAAGATCAGTTGTGAATTTCACTGTTTGTTAATTTTCCTAGACGCGCTCTGATGTCCAGCGATACATGAATTCAAACAGTAAAGGCAGTACTGTGCAGGTTCACTCTGGTGTCACTTTCTTTTTCTCTCTCTCTCTCTCTCTCTCTCTCTCCTGCACTGACCTCACATGTGCTTCCTTTGTCTCTGCTTCTCCCTTTTAAAACTGCTGTTGTTTTGACTTTTTTTGTCCAAAGTTCCAAAACAATGCAACAGCATATTCCAGTCCCAAGCCTCCAACTCAGCACCGCCCTCTTGACCTGTCCATTGTCTTTTCCCATCTGTCTGCTCCACCCTCCTCTCTGACTTATCACCTTCTCCCCCACCTTCATCTACCTATTCCATTCTCAGCTACCTTCCCTGCAACCCCACTTGCCCTCCCATTTATCTCTTAGCCCCACAGCCCACAAGCCTCATTTTCTGATGAAGGGCTTATGCCAGAAACGTTGATTCTCCTGCTCCTCGGATGCTGTGCTTTTCCAGCACCACACTCTCTATTCTGATCTCCAGCATTTGCAGTCCTAACTACAGATGAAGGTGCATATTCTTAAGTGTTCTGATTTTACATCTTTGTTTAGATTATGTTAAAACAATGTCATGAAATGCAGAATATAAAACAAATTTCAATTTTCTTACAGGTATTAATCTGGGATTATGAAGCTTGTCCAAAAGATAAACCAGAGTATGTTTGTAATAAGCTGACTAGTTGTAAAAGCTGTGCTATGGACCAGAACTGTCAGTGGGAAGCCAGGAATCAGGAATGCATTCCATTGCCTGGTATGTTTAATTTATGTCTATCTGTTACTTTTGCAATATCTTGCAATGCTCTAATCTGTTCAGTGAATCTGATAGCTTTGTTCAACCCCCAGTCTTGATGTGGCAAGTGTTGTTCCCCAGGAGTGTGAATGAGTTGTTGAACAAAGAAGAAGTGCTAGCAGACAATTTTGTGCGGAGGATAGCAAGTAAGTTTACTGAGAATGGCTGTCCATTCTCAGTATTCCACTTGATGGTCCTTCTGACTGCTTAATTCTTTGATATGAGCAGCTCCATCATTCAAACTCCTTATGAGGATTTAAAATCTGAATACAGGCTATTGTCAGGAGCAACCATTTTATACATGCTGTTACTAACAACAAACTGGCTTCTTAATGCTAGTAACATGACAAAATGGCTTCTCGGCTGCAAATTGACAACACTGCTTAAAAGTGCTTTTTAACTCTGCTGGAAGCTGCATTCCTGAGTACTGAATCAAAGATTAGCAGACAATAACTAGACTGAATAAGGCATTACTAGCCAGCCTAACTGACCTTGCCTTTGCAGATGCGAAAAAAAAGATAAAAAAAGCTTGTTTATGTAAAGCAAAATTGACTCCCAGGAAATATCATTGGGCTAAGTGGCTGTCAATAATGTCATTTTATTAAGTTTGGTAATTGTCTGAATTGCTCTGTAACCATGGATGTACTACTTTTCAAAAAAGGTATGAAAATGGCTTTGTTTTAAGCCAGGTGCGCAGCCTTATTCTAGGAATTCAGAAGTGTTTAACGTCTGTGTTGCTGGGCAATCTGTGCCCGGCCGTGACAATAAAGTGTGAAACCTTGCAGAACCAGACCAAATTGCTAGTGTTCTTTTGACCAGTCACGAAATCGAGAGACCCCTCCCGTGGGTCGAGATCTTCACATACCCGCTTAATTGCCTTCTATCATACTGTTTGTGGTGTAATCTGTGTGGAATGTTTTATAATTCATGAACGTTGTATCACTGAATTGGATCAATGTAGTATTTACATCGTTCTCAGGCCTAGTCCCAGTCTAATGACAAGGAAAATTACCAGATGCAAGATAACCTGCTTCCTGGTTGTCTCCGTTATACATTACTTTGCGACATACTGCTTCCAACATATTTAGCCTGTGCACACAAGACAGTCCTTCTGATCCAGTGATCATCTATGGCTTCTCTGAACTTCCTCCACTAAAATAATGTATTTTCTTGAATAGGCGGATCAGAACCGTTCCCAGTGCCTCAGATGTGATCTCACTAACAAAGAGAAATTGTTTTGGAGATGTGTCCATATTCTGGTCTCCCTGCTATAGAAATGATGTTAAACTTGAAAAGTTGCAGAAAAGTCTTACAAAGATGTTGCCAGGGTTGGAGGGTTTGAGCTAAAGGAGAGGCTGAATTGGTTGGGACTTTTCCCTTGGAGCATCAAAGGTTGAGCAGTGACCTTAAAAAGTTTTTAAAAATCATGAGGACCATGGATAGAGTGAATAGTCAGGTCTTTTTCCCAAGGTAGGGGAGTCCAGAACTAGAGGGCATGGGTTTAAGATATGAGGGGAAAGATTTAAAAGGGATCTGAGGGGCAGTTTTTTCACAGTGAGGGTGGTGCGTGTATGGAATGACCTGCCAGAGGAAGTGATGGAGGCTGCTATAATTATAGCATTTAAAAGGCATCGGCATTGGTATTTGAATAGGAAGGGTTTAGTGGATATGGGCCAAATACTCCAAATGGGACTAGATTAGTTTAGGATATCTGGTTGGCGTGAAAGAATTGGACTGAAGGATCAGTTTCCATGTTGTATGACTTTCTGACTTTGCATTCTCCTGAACTTCCTTCAGTAACGATGGTTGGTTTATTCCTCTCTCAGAATTTTCCTCCTGACAGGAATGGAAATGTCTGCCACTGCTCATTACTGTTATTCCTGCAAACCTATCCACTCACTTTATTTTGGCTAACTATATCCTTTATTTCATTGTAATTCCCCTTAATTACCTTAAATGGAGTTGTTTCTGACCAAAGTTTGGCACTCAAACTGAATATTGAATTCTATCATGTTATGATTATTCTTCACAAGGGAAATTTTATTTGGAAGTCATCTGTTAAACCTGCGTCATTATCCATTACCAGATCCAAGGTAGCCTGCTTCCTGGTTGTCTTCAAAACACATTACTGCAGGATATATTGCTCCCAACCTGTGTGGCCTCTGCATGGAAGACAATCCCTTTGATCCAGTGATCATCTGAGTGGCTTCTCTGAACTTCTGCCACTGAGTGGCATGGATAGGATAAATGGGCGAAGTTTTTTCCATGGGGTGCGAGAGTCCAGAACTAGAGGGCATAGGTTTAGGGTGAAAGGAGAAAGATATAAAAGGGACTTAAAAGGCAACTTTTTCATGCAGAGGGTGGTATGTGTATGGAATGAGCTGCCAGAGGAAGTGGTGGAGGCTAGTACAATTGCAACATTTAAAAGGCATTTGGATGGGTATATGAATAGGAAGGGTTTAGAGGCATATGGGCCAAGTGCTGACAAATGGGACTAGAGTAGGTTAGGATATCTGCTCTATGACTCTGAGTGGTCCTTGAAATAGTGGATGCATGGGTAGTCATCTTTCAAGATTTATTAGACTCTGGAATAGTTCTGTAGGTTAGAGTAAAGCTAATGTAACCCCACTATTGAAAAAGAGGTGGACAGAGAAAACAGGGAATTATAAGTTTTATGAGTCTGACATTGGTAGTGGGACAATGTTGCAGTCCATTGTCACTTGTAGAATCAGACACAGTCAGCATGTACTTAGAAAAGGAAATCATGCTTGACAAACCTACTGGAACTCATTAAGGATGTAGTTAGGTGATCTGATTGGGGGAGCCAGTAAATATGATTTACTTGGACTTTCAGAAGGCTTTTGACAAAGCTCCACAGAAACAATTTATGTGTAAAATGAAAGTTAGCCTTCATAGTGAGGCGATTTGAGTACAGGGGCAAGGATGCCTTGCTGCAACTACACTGCATTGGTGAGGCCAGACCTAGAAGGTGGGGGTAGTGCATTGAGATGGAAAGAAAATTGGTTAGCAGATGGGAAACATTGAAGAGCAATAAAGAGGTCTTTCTCTGAATGGCAGGCAGTCACAAGTGGGCAACAGCAGCGATTGGTACTAGGAATCCAGCTATTGACAATATGCATCAGTTATTTAAATTAAAGAACTAAGCGTATTATGTCAAAATTTGAAGATGACACTTAGCTGGGTGGAAGGGTAAACTGTGAGGAGGGTGCAGAGATGCTTCAGTGTGATTTGGGCATAATGCGTGGCAGATATAGTATAATGTGAATATAATATGTGAATATTGAGGGTGGCACGGTGGCTCAGTGGTAAGCACTGCTGCCTCACAATACCAGGGTCTCGGGTTCGATTCCAGCATCTGGTGACTGTCTGTGTGGAGTTTGCACGTTCTCCCCGTGTCTGCGGGGGTTTCCTCAGGGTGCTCTGGTTTCCTCCCACAGTCCAAAGATGTGCAGGTCACGTGAATTGGCCATGCTAAATTGTCCCGTAGTGTTAGGTTCATTAATCAGAGGGAAATGGGTCTGGTTGGGTTACTTTCGGTGGGTCGGTGTGGACTTGTTGGGCCGAATGGCCTGTTTCCACACTGTAGGGAATCTAGTCTAATCTAATATATGTAAGGTTATCCACTTCGGTAGAAAAAAATAGGAAGGCAGATTATTAATTGAATGACTGTAAATTGAGAGAGGGCAAGCGAGTTTTGAGAAGATTTGTAGCTTAAGTTGAGGTTCTGGATGTAGGTTTGCTTGGTTCGTTTTCAGACATTCCGTCGCCAAACTAGGTAACATCTTCTGTGAGCCTTTGAATGAAGCACTGGTGGTATAGCCTGCTTTCTATTTATGTTTGGGTTTCCTTGGGTTGGTTATGCCATTTCCTGTGGTGACATCATTTCCTATAGTGATGTCATTTCCTGTTCTTTTTCTCAGTGGGTGATAAATGGAATCAAAGTCAATGTGTTTGTTGACAGAGTTTTGGTTGGAATGTCATGCTTCTAGGAATTCTCGTGTGTGTCTCTGTTTGACTTGTCCTAGGATGGATGTGTTATCCCAGTTGAAGTGTCCTTCCTTTACCGTATGTAAGGATACTAGTGAGAGTGGGTCATGTCGTTTTGTGGCTAGTTGATGTTCATGTATTCTGGTGGGAAGTTTTCTCTGTTTGTCCAATGTAGTCTTTGTTACAGTTCTTGCAAGGTATTTTGTAAATGACGTTAGTTTTGCTTGTTCTCTGTATAGGGTCTTCTGTTTTAGTATGTTGGGTTTGTGGGGCTACCATGATGCCAAGAGATCTGAGTAGTTTGGCAGTCATTTCTGAGATGTCCTTGATGTAGGGGAGATTGGCTAAGGTTTGTTGCTGAGAAATCGGCAGACTGTGTTCATTGAGTGCACCCTCCTCTCACTTATCTCTCCACCCTTCAGGCTCTCTGCCTGTATGTTCAAAGTTTGTGCGAAGATTTGTAGCTCGGGTGCTCGTTGTTGTGGTTCTGTTCGCCGAGCTGGAAGTTTTTGTTGCAAACGTTTCGTCCCCTGGCTAGGCAACATCATCAGTGCTTGGGAGCCTCCTGCGAAGCGCTTCTTTGATGTTTCCTCCGGTGTTTATAGTTTATCTCTGCCTGTATTCCTGATGAAGAGCTTTTGCCCGAAACGTCGATTTTACTGCTCCTCGGATGCTGCCTGAACTGCTGTGCTCTTCCAGCACCACTAATCCAGAATCTGGTTTCCAGCATCTGCAGTCATTGTTTTTACCTTGTGTTCATTGACTACCTGTTCTTTTTGAATACACTGTGTCGGTGATTTTCCTTGACTCTGTCTAGTTCCTCTGTGCTGCAGTGTGTGGTGGCTCGTTGAAATAATGTTCTGATGCAGCTTCGTTTGTGGTTGTTGGGATGATTGCTTCTATCGTTCAATATTTGGTCCGTATACGTTGTCTTCCTGTAGATGCTGGTTTGAAGTTCCCTATTGGCTGTTCACTCTACTGCGACATCTAGGAATGGCAGTTTGTTGTTTTCGTCCTCTTTACTGAAGGTGTGTCAGTAAAGGTATTATTGATGGTCTTGAAGATTTACTGTAATTTGTTTTGTTTGGTGAAGACAAAGGTATCATCCACGTAGCGGATCCAAAGTTTGGGTTGGATGGTTGGCAGAGCAGTTTGTTTGAGTCTCTGCATTACTGCATCTTCTAAGAACCCTGATATCAGAGAGCCCATGGGAGTTCCAGTGGTTTGTCTGTAGGTTTTGTTGTTGAAGGTGAAGTGTGTGGTAAGGCATAGATCCACTAGCTTGACGATACTGTCCTTGCTGATGACGTTGGTGTATGTGTCTTTGGTTCTTCTAATAATGTAGTCCGTGTTTCCTTGGCCAGGTTGATGTTGATGGATGTGACCAGGGCTGTTACGTCAAAGGAGACCATTATTTCGTCCACATCTATCTTGGTGCATTTGGTCTTCAGGAGTTTTTGGGTGGAGTGAATGGAGTGGCATGAGTCTTCTACTCAGTATCTTAGTCTTTGGTGTAGCTCCTTGGCCAGTCTGTAAGTTGGTGTCCAGGTAATGAGACTGTAGGTCTGAGGGGTCTCCTGGTTTGTGAATTTTGGTTAATCTGTAGAAGTGTGGTGTATTGGATCCATCTGGTTTCAGTTTTTGGAAGTGGGTCTTCTTTATTTCTCCAGATTTCTGAAGTGTTTTGAGTAGGACTGTGATTCAGTTCTCTAGTTGTGGGGTCAGGTTTATCGCCACTTGTTGATAAGTGTTGGTATCTGCAAGTAGTGCATTTACTTTCTCAATGTAGTCTCTTCGATTTAAGATGACTGTCAAGTGTCTTTTGTGTGCAGGTCGGATAACAATGTTTTTATCTTTATTTAGTCTTTTTAGAGCTTTACTTTCTTGTGTATTGAGTGTGTTTCCTTCCTCCTATCAAAGACATCGCGGAAATGACTGCCAGACTGTTCAGACCCCTTGGCATCATGGTAGCCCACAAATTCACCAACACACTAAAACAGCAGCTAATGAACTTGAAATATCCTAAACAGACAACAAGCAAAACTAACGTCATTTACAAAATACCTTTCAAGAACTGTAACAAAGCCTCTATTGGACAAACAGGCAGAAAACTAGCCACCAGGATACATGAACATCAACTAGCCACAAAACGACATAAGTGGTATCCTTACATATGGATGAGGAAGGACACCACTTTGACTGGGACAACACATCCCTCCTAGGGCAAGTCAAACAGAGACACACACGAGAATTTCTACAAACGTGGCATTCTAATCGAAACTCTATCAACAAACACATTGACTTTGATCCCATTTACCACGCTCTGAGAAAAAGAACAGGAAATAACACCACCATAGGAAGTGATGTCACCACAGACAAGGGCATAACTAACCCAAGGAAACCCAAACATATAAATAGAAAGCAGGCTACACCACCAGTGCTTCATTCGGAAGCTCACTGACGATGTTACCTAGTATGGTGACGAAAAGTCTGAAAATGAACCTTCCAGCTCAGCGAGCAAACCTACATCCTGAGAGAGGGCAAACGAAAAGTTGGCTTTCATAGGAGATTTGAGTACAGGAACAAGGACGCCTTGCTGCAACTACACAGCCACTGGTGACACCACACCTCAAGACTGTATGCGGTTTTGGTGTCCTCTTCTAAGGAAGAATGCTCTTGCTGTAGAGGAAATGAAGTGAAGCTTTACCAAATTGATTCCTGGAATGGCAGCACTGAGGAGAGGTTGAGTTACTTCGGATTATATTCACTGGAGTTGAGGAGAATGGGGCGGGGACACAGTTGCGTATCATAGAAATGTATAAAGTTCTAACAGGGCTAGATAGGTCAGATACAGGAAAAATACTTCTGATGGTGGGGGAGGCCAGAACCAGAGGGTCATAGTTTATATAAATCTTCTCAGTCAAAGATGAGGAGAAATTTCTTCACCCAGATCGTGGTGAGCTTGTGGAATTCAGTACCACAGAAAGTGGTTGAAGCCAAAGCATTGTGTTTTCAAGAAGGAGGTAGATATACCTCTTATGGCTAAAGAGATCAAGGGATATGGGGGAGTGAAAGTGGGATGAGGGTATTGAACTTGACAATCAGCCATGATCGTATTGAATAGAAGAGCAGGCTTAAGGAGTTGAATGGTCAACTCCTGCTGTCTTCTATAATTCTATATCATGCAATTATGTGTTTTGACTTTCAATTAACAGTTGATGGAAACAATATTGCGTTTCATTTTGAAGTGTTTAATTTTCAAATTTGGGCATTACAGAAACCATCTGTGGAGAGAGCTGGCACTTGGTGGGAAACTCGTGTTTGACAATCACCACGGCAAAAGAAAACTATGATAATGCCAAGTTATTCTGCAGGAGTCAAAATGCAGCACTTGCCTCTCTTACATCACAGAAAAAAGTTGAATTTGTTCTTAAGGAGTTACAGATTATGCATGTGTTGGTGAGTTCAATTTGTTTTATTTGGGTTGAACTGAATCTCTCAATTCTGAATCAAGCATTTGTGTTTGTAAGAAAATAGCAATTGTGATTGCTTTATGATAAACCAATAGATTGTGTGTTTTGGGATTAGAGAACATTTTTCGCAACAGACTCAGCAAGCATAATCCCCCAACAAAAAGTTAAACATGTGACCAACTAACGATAACTAATTGATAATTCTTGAATTGAAGACTGATTTGACCCAAAATAAAATTATAAGTTTTCAACCGAAAATGTTCATTTTGTGAATTTAGACAACACGTAGCACGCTGAGCAAGCCTGTACTTATTGATTCTTAAGTGTGAACTATCAAGTTATTTAATTCTTGAAGTTTTAAAGCAAACTTGTACTTGAATGAAACTAAGTATGATTGGAACCTAAATCCCCGAGGCAGCAGGAAGGGGAATTGGAGGAGTAGTAGCAATAATTCTGATACAATTCAGGGAAGGAATGTATTTCAGTGAAGGTGATCAGACCATAAGACATAGGAGTGGAAGTAAGGCCATTCGGCCCATCAAGTCCACTCTGACAATGGAGTCAGCTATGAATTAAGAAATAACAAGCTATACAAACCTTTGGTTGCTGGTTTCAAGCTGACTGAGACTAAAACTTTCAAGAAAGTAATGTCTAAATATGGGAATCGAGCAGTGCAAGTGAAGTGATGAGAATGGTAAATTTTAACTTTTGCATGCAGAATAGCACAAGGCCAGCTGGATTGGTAAAGACATTGCATTTCTTGCATGGGCTGTGTATAATTTAATAAAACAAAATAATTAGCTCAAGGGTTGAGATCCAGAGGACACTGATTTAAGGTGAATGACAACAGACTGGTCATGAAAAGTCCACTTTAAGACACAAGTGTCCCTTGAAACCGGAGAGTTAATAGTGGGGTGTCACTGAAATGACAAACATGCTAAATCAATACTTTGCCTCAGTTTTCACAATAGAGGACAATAGTACTATTCCTATTGGAACGGGCAAGTCAAAAGCAATGGAGAGAGTAGAAAAATCAATGTCAATAGGGCCAAGGTACTTAGCAAATTAATAGGATTGAGGGCAGGCAAGTCTATTGGACCTGATGGTAAAAACAATGACTGCAGATGCTGGAAACCAGATTCTGGATCAGTGGTGCTGGAAGAGCACAGCAATTCAGGCAGCTTTCGAGGACAGGCAAAATCGGCGTTTCGGGCAAAAGCCCTTCATCAGGAATAAAGGCAGAGAGCCTGAAGCGTGGAGAGATAAGCTAGAGGAGGGTGGGGGTGGGGAGAGAGTGGCATAGAGTACAATAGGTCAGTGGGGAAGGAGATGAAGGTGATAGGTCAGGGAGGAGAGGGTGGAGTGGATAGGTGGAAAAGGAGCTGGGCAGGTCGGACAAGTCCGGACAGGTCAGGGGATCGAGTTTCTGGAGGTTAGAAGCTAGGATGAGGTGGGGGAAGGGGAAATGAGGAAACTGTTGAAATACTTGGGAGTTGCAGTGAGAGAGAGACTCCCTGAGATTCTTGTAGAGAGAGGAGGAAAACTTCTTCAAGGCAGGCATCCTTGCAAGAGGATTCGCAGTAGGGTTAAAATCAACGAGGTACAAACAATGACTGCAGATGCTGGAAACCAGATTCTGGATCAGTGGTGCTGGAAGAGCACGTCGATTTTGCCTGTCCTCGGATGCTGCCTGAATTGCTGTGCTCTTCCAGCACCACTGATCCAGAATCTGGTTTCCAGCATCTGCAGTCATTGTTTTTACCTCGTTGATTTTAACCCTACTGCGAATCCTCTTGCAAGGATGCCTGCCTTGAAGAAGTTTTCCTCCTCTCTCTACAAGAATCTCAGGGAGTCTCTCTCTCACTGCAACTCCCAGGTATTTCAACAGTTTCCTCATTTCCCCTTCCCCCACCTCATCCTAGCTTCTAACCTCCAGAAACTCGATCCCCTGACCTGTCCGGACTTGTCCGACCTGCCCAGCTCCTTTTCCACCTATCCACTCCACCCTCTCCTCCCTGACCTATCACCTTCATCTCCTTCCCCACTGACCTATTGTACTCTATGCCACTTTCTCCCCACCCCCACCCTCCTCTAGCTTATCTCTCCACGCTTCAGGCTCTCTGCCTTTATTTCTGATGAAGGGCTTTTGCCCGAAACGTTGATTTTGCCTGTCCTCGGATGCTGCCTGAATTGCTGTGCTCTTCCAGCACCACTGATCCAGATATTGGACCTGATGGCCTACATCCCAGGATATTAAAGAAAGTGGCGACAGAGATAGTGGATCTATTGGTTGCAATATTCCAAAATTCCCTGGACATGGGAAAAGTTCTAGTGGGTTGGCAAAATGCTAATGCTTATTCAAAAAGAGAGGAAGGCAACATATGGGAAATTACAGATCAGTTAACTAACATCTGTTGTTGGGGAAGTGTTAGAATCAACTGTTGAGGAAGTGATATCAGGACATTTGGAAAGTCTAAATGCTGTCCATTAGAGTCAGCATGGTTTTATGAGGGGCAAATCATGTTTGACTAATTTGGTAGAGCTTTTCAAAGATGTAACAAGTAAAATGGAAAATTGGGTTCCTGTCGATGTAATATCTGGACTTCTGGAAGGCAATTTAATAAGGTGCTGCGCAAAGATGAATTCACAAAGTTGATTACGTGGGATTAAGTGTAATTTATTAGCTTGGATACGTGACAGGCTGATGGACAGAAGACAGAGTTGGGATAAGTGGGTTTCTTTTTCTGGATGACAAGAAGTAACTAGTGGGGTGCCACAGGGTTCGGTCTTTGGGCTCCAGCTATGTACAATCTACATTAACAATTCGGGTAGGAGGCTCTATAGCCCATTTTGCGGAGGACACAAAAATGGGCAGACAGTAAATTGCACTGAGGAAATAAGAACCTTACAAATTGATATTGATAGAAAATCGAACATTACCACGTAGCACAGGTCCTTTGGCTCTCGGTGTTGTGCTGACCTGTGAAAATAACCTGATGCCCATCTAACCTACACCATTCCATTCCATATGTATGTCCAATGCCCTTAATGTCGGCGAGTCTAATACTGTTGCAGGCAGACCATTCCACACCCCTACTACTCTGAGTGAAGAAACTACCCCTAATATCTGTCCCTTCTTAACAACCCTATTAACCTGGGTGGCAACTTTCAGGGATTTCTGCACCAGGACACTGAGATCTCTCTGTTTATCTACACTGCCAAGAATTTTACCATTATCCCAATATTCTGCATTCCTGTTGTTTTCTCCCAAAGTGAACCACCTCACACTTTTCTACATTAAATTCCATTTGCCACTTGTCAGCCCAGCTAGGCATCTTATCTATGTCCCTCTGTAACCCACAACATCTTTTGGCACTATCCACAACTCTGCCTACCTTAGTGTCATCTGCAAATTCACTAGCCCATCCTTCTACTCCCACCTCCAGATCATTTATAAAAATGACAAACAACAGTGGCCCCAAAACAGATCCTTGCGGAAAGGATCTCCTCTGGTAACTGAGCTCCAGGAAGAGTATTTCCCATCAATCACCAACCTCTGTCTTCTTTCAGCTAGCCAGTTTCTGATCCAAACCGCGAAATCACCTTCAATCCTGAAACTCCTTATTTTGTGCAGTAGCCTACCATGTGGTACTTTATCAAATGCCTTACTGAAATCCATCTATGCCATATCAACTGCTTTACTTTCATCCACCTGTTTTGTCACCTTCTCCAGAACCAAATAAGGTTAGTGAGGCACGATCTATCCTTCACAAAACTGTGTTGACTGACCCTAATCAAATGATTCCTTTCCGGATGATTAGAAATCCTATCTCTTATAAGCTTTTCCAATACCTTACCCACAACCAAAGTAAGGCTCACTGGCGTATAATTACCAGGCAGCCCCGACTCCCCTTCTTAAACAAGGCAACAACATTTGCTATCCTCCAGTTTTCTGGCACTGCTCCTGTTGACAATGATGACATAAAGATCAAAGCCAAAGGGTCTGCAGCTTCCTCCCTGGTTTCCCAGAGAATTCGAGGAAAAATCCCATCCGACCCAGGGGTCTTATCTATTTTCAGATCTTCCAAAATTGCTAAAACCTCCTCTTTGTCAACCTCAATCCCATCTGATCTCTGTATTCTCACTAACATTGCCCTGTTCCAATGTAATACTGATGAAAAGTATTCATTAAGTGCTTTCCCTTTGTCGTCAATTTTCATACATAACTTTCCACGACTATCTTTGGCCCTAATCATATTCTAGTCATTCTTTTATTCCTGATATACCTGTAAAAGACCTTAGGGTTTTCCTTGATCTTATCCGCCAACAACTTCTCATGTCCCCTCCTGGCTCTTCTTAGCCCTCTCTGAGCCTTCATGCCTCATCCTCACACAAGCCTCCTTCTTTCTCTTGACAAGAGCTTCACCTTCTTTAGTAAACCATGGCTCCCTCTCTTGACACTTACCTCCCTTCCTGATAATTATATACTTATCAAGGACCTGCAGTATCTGTTCCTTTAATGAACTCCAGATTTCAAGTGTATACATCCCCTGCAGTTTCCTTCTCCATCCTATGCATCTTAAATCTTGCCTAATCGCATCATAATTGCCATTCCCCCAATTATACTTCTTTCCCTGTGGTATATACCTGTCCCTGCCCATTGCTATTGTAAACATAACTGAATTATGGTTACTATCGCCAAAGTGCTCACCTACCTCTAAATCTATCACCTAGCCGGGTTCACTCCTCATATGTTAAAATAGGTTAAAAGAATGGGTCAATATGTGACAGATGGAGTTTAACATGGATAAGCGGGAGGTCATGTATTTTGGTGGGAAGAATTGGAAGGCGACCTATTATTTAAGTGGAGAGAGACTCCAGGGTGCTCCGGTACAGACAGATCTGGGTGTTCTTGTTGATGAGTCACAGAAAGCTAGCATGCAGGTACAGCAGATAATAAAGAAAGCGAATGGAATGTTGGCTTTTATAGCTAAAGGAATAGAATATGAAGGTAAGACAGTATCGCTGCAACTACAAAAGGCTTTAGTGAGACGGCACTTGGAATATTGTGCATGGTTTTGGTCCCCTTATTTGTTGAAAGATGTATTGGCATTAGAGGCAGTTCAGAGGAAGTTCACTGGATTGATCCCAGAGATGAGGGGTTTGTCATATGAAGAGAGATTGAACAGTTTAGGTCTATACTCTCTGGAATTTAGAAGAATGAGGGGAGATCAAATTGAGGTATCCAAGATGATAAAAGTTGTGCATAACACACACGTGGAACGGATGCTTTCTCTTGTGGGGCATTCTCGGACGAGAGGTTGTCGTCTTAGGATAAGGGGTAGCAAATTTAAAACAGAGTTGAGGTGAAACTATTTCTCCCGAAGAGTTTTGAATCTGTGGGATTTGCTACCACAAAGTGCGGTGGATGCTGGCAAAGTGAGTAATTTTGAGGAGGAGTTAGACAGATTTTTAATTGGTAATGAGTTGATTTGTTGTGGGGAGAAGGCAGGTAAATAGGAGTAATGACAGCATGATCAATTGGAGGAGCAGTCTCAATGGGCAAAATGGCTAATTCTGTTCCTATATATATATATGTCAACTTATGAGTAGTGGCACATTGTCTGCAAACAGTACAGGCAGATTAATTAGTGGCTTTTGAAAGGAAATTAGAATTTTCTGAAGAGAAATTAAATTGCAGAGTGACAGGTTCAGAGTTTTTTAAAATTTTATTTATCATTGTCACATGTACTGAGATACAGTTAAAAGTATTGTTTCATATGCTAATCAGACAAATAATACTTCACATAAGTACATCAGGGTAATAGAATGCAGAATATATTTTATAGTGAGGGGGAACGTGCGGAGGAATATCAACTCAACATGAGGGGTCTGTTCATAAGTCTGATAACTGCAGAGAAGAAGTAGTGGTTCCAGAAACAAAGGCCCATCTCTCCTTGACATGACATAACATATCTGAGCAGGTTGAATAAAAAATATGAGCAATTAGGAACAGTAGAGAAACTAAGGGCTTTTGTGCACTGTTGCAAAAGCAAGCAAATCCTGGTGAAATATTGACCTTTATTTCCTGAGCAATTAGGTAAACTGTCACTTGGAAAGGTATTGCGCCGCCATGGATAGTCAGCATGTCTTTGTTAAGGGTAGGTAAACCCTTAAAAATTTGATTGAATTATTTGAGGAAGTGACAAGAATAATTGAAGGTAGTACAGTGGAGAACAAGAGTTGAAATGTCATATTGTAGCTGTACAAAACATTGCTGGTACCACAGTAGGGAGTACTGCATACAATTCTGGTCATCCTGGTGTAGGAAGGGTGTGATTAAACTGGAATGAGGGTAAAAACCAAGGTGTTATCAAGAAGTGGAAGTTTTGAGTTATAAGGAGAAGTTGGATAGGCTGGGACTTCCTCCCTGGAGCGTAGGAGGCTGCGGGGTGACTTTAAAGAGGTTTATAAAATCATCAAAGGCATAAATAAGGTAAACAACCAAGTTCTTTCCCTAAAGTGGGGGAGTCCAAAACTAGAGGGCATAGGTTTAAGGTGAGAGGGAAAAGATATCAAAGAGACCTAAGGGACAATTTTGTCACACAGTGGGTGTATTTATGGAATTAACTGCCAGAGGAAGTGGTGGAGGCAGGTACAACTAGAGCATTTAAAAGACATTTAGACGTGTGTGGATAGGAATGCTTTAGAGGGGTATAGGCCAAATTCCGGCAAATGGGACTAGTTCAGTTTGTGAAATCATGATCGGTGTAGACGAGTTGCACGAAAGGGTCTGTTTCCATGCTGTTTATCTCTATGACTCTATTGAGGGAGTTGGAACGCAATAGTGAGTTAGCAGCATTGCTGTTTTGGATCTCCAGTTAGATCTCTGGTGAACTAATGGGCATTAGAACGAGAGAAAGATATTTTGTCCTTGGAAGGGGTGTTGTGCAAATTTGTCGGAATGATACACAGTGTCAGTGGTTAAATTATGAGTACGATTATGTAAATCTAGTTTCTTTATCCTCTGTCTAAAATAGTGAGGGGAGCTTAGTTAGGTATTTACGATTATAAAAAGACTCTTTCAAGTAGGTACAGAGGACTGATTTTGTTATAAGATAATGGGCACGATGGACCAAATGGCCTCCTTTGTGCCATAATTCTTGTGATCATGCAGAAGAAAGACAAAATGATTAAAACTCAAGTTGGGTCTGTGCAGAGTGAATAAGCAACTTTGAGAGCCATTCATGACCTTGGTGTCTGCATAAGCATTTCATAACTGATGTACTACTGTGCTTTGCAGTATAGGTACTGTTGTAGTCTTTGGAAAGTATGTTAAGGGATACTTTAAAAAAAAAAAGCAGTAAATGAATTATCATAAGATGTGGATTAGTTGTGATATAACAGTGCCCTACCTGGTTTGAGGCAAATGGGCTAAATATTCTATGCTTTATTTTTTGTGTAACATTACACAAAATAATCTGTTCACAAGCAAATCAATAAAATTGTGGAATTTGCAGCTTAACAAAAGCCAAGCCAGATGGACACTATAAGATTTCAAATTCTGAAATAAATGCTGTATTTCTGTTCCTGTTTAGCAAATACTATCATTTTAACAGTGACATTTGTTAAATTTTCAGTACAAAACTATCATAACCCCATGGGTTGGATTACGGAAAATTAATGTTTCATATTGGTGCTGGGAAGACATGTCACCTTTCACAAACACATCATTGCAATGGATGATGGAAGAGCCAAGTGATGCAGGATTCTGTGGTTATTTGGCAGAACCTTATTTTGCGAGTTTGAGAGCAGCAACCTGCATCAACCCAGTAAATGGCAGTGTGTGTGAAAGACCAGGTGAGTGTTTTTGCAGGGCACTTGGCATGACAAACTTGTTTGCTCAATTTCCTAAGATATTGCAAGGCATTATGTTGCATCTTAAATAAAAACCTTGATCTGCCAAATGGGAAGGATGCAGACAACATGACACATTGGTCAACTAGCTGCTTCTGTGCTGAGATGGCAGACCCAATTAATCAAGAAAATAATTGAATCAAAATCATGTTTTAGCTCTCATGCTATTGCACTCAGTACTATGCCAGTTTTATTACTGAGACTCAAGAGATCGTCCTTGAACAGATGTCTGCAGTCTGAAGTGTCAAAAGGCTGATATCAAGTAAAGCATTAAGTTCTGAAGAATATCCCAGAAAATTGGGGTATTTCGGTGTTTGAAAGAGGCAAGAGTCATTTCTGGAAATTTTCAGAAGATGATGAATGGAAGTGACACAATAAATCTGAAACAAATATCGCTGTCACTTTCATAGTGACCAACACAAGGAATGAATTTCCAGGTCAGTTTTTAAAAGCTTTAGAATGATTTAAGTTGTTGAATTCTGCAGTAGGGTTGAGGAAAGGTTTGTTTTTCATTTAAAGTGGTTCATTTACATAACCTTACGTTTTGTTAGGTTTCCCTTTGCAGATTGGGCAAAGCCCAAAGTGTCTTTTTTAAATTAGTCCATTATTTGGATCAATTGCATTTGAAATCAATTAGTTCAGCCAGATTTAAAACAAAATTCCAACTATACACTTTGAGAAGTCAATCATGTTATTTGCTGATCCAAATGAAATTTCTTTGGTCAAGGTCACAACATTTGGATACCAGCTGACAAATTATCCCTTAGTCCAATCTGGAGATAATTCAGATTAAAACTGAGTAACACTTTGAATGTAGTGCATTTCAAACTGTAGATGGGTTTTAACTTTGCCAAGTTGTTCAGCTTCATTGCTTAAAAGTTCAGTCCTGATATCTGGATTCATTCATCACCTCCACGTGTACTGATTAGGATTTTGTAACAGTACCAGCATATTAAATGACGAGGCATTTCATGTAGAAACATTTTATTGAAAAGTAAATTTGCTAGGAATTTGAATTAATTTTTTTTGCTGTTGGATGTGAATTTCATTGTCAATGTCAGCATATATTGCTGATCTCAGTAGATCTTGAAGATGTTGGTGAACTACCTTCTTCACAGCAGTGCAACTGAGGTAGGTACATAGACAGTGTCGTTTGGGAAGGAATAATATTAGGAGGTCTGCTTTATGGGTTTGGGTACTAGATTTTGATTTGCAAGATAAAATATTTCTTTGGACACCAAAACAGAAATTGCTGGAAAAGCTCAGGTCTGACAGCATCTATGGAGAGAACTCAGTTAATGTTTTGGTTCCAGTGACCCTTCCTCAGAATTAATGGGACAGAGGGACCTTGATTATCTGAACGAGGTGACCATCCTCCAAGGTGGACTTCGGGACAGGCATAAACGAAAAGTGGCCGAGGAGAGATTGATAGCTCAGTTCGGTACCCATAGGGAGGGCCTCAAACGGGACCTTGGATTCATGTCACACTACAGATGACCACCATTTCACCACACACACACACACATTTGTGGGGTGAATTTGTACTTGCAAAGTTACATTGTACTTTGCTCAAAAACTGCATGAATCCATGTAAGATTCTGTTAAATCATTTTTTAAGATTAGAATCAATCTAAACAGTATGGCTCAGACAAGAGCACACAGGGGGCTTAACACCTTCAACATATTAACTGGGCTGACACCAATTGTTAAAGTCAGCCTGAGAATGTAACTTTAAAAAAAAATAGTTTGTGAGTTCCACATGAAAGAAGTGAGACTAACCTGGTCATTTTAACAGATGAGAGACTTAACAAGCAATCAAGGTATTTTTCAATTTATAATTTCAGTTACATCACACTGTAAACTTTTGCTCTCAGTTCTGTGTCTTAACAATTGTGTACTCCACAACCACCTGATGAAGGAGCAGCACTCCGAAAGCTAGTGCTTCCAATTAAACCTGTTGGACTATAACCTGGTGTTGTGAGATTTTTAACTTTGTCTACCCCAGTCCAACTTCGGCATCTCCAAATCATGACCTCAGACAATAATAATCAACAATTTCTCACCATTTTAAACTTAAACATTATTTTTTCTCCTCTTCCTACGAATGTGAATCACATTTCACCGCGTTATATTCTAGCTGTCAATGTTTTAAAGATGAGTGCAGAAATCTTTTCATTTGAGGCGGATTGTGAATCTTTAGAATACTGTACACCAGAAGACTATGGAACCTCAGTCTTTGAGTATAATTAAAGCTAATGTTGGTAATTCTTTTGACTGTCAATGGTGTAAAGGATTATAGAGATTATAGTTAACTCACCCATATTAGGGAGATTTAAACAATCCTTGGAGATAAGCACATGGATGGTGATGGGATAGTGTAGGGGGATGGGCTTAGATTAGTTCTCAGGTCGACGCAACGTTGAGGGCCGAAGGGCCTCCTCTGCGCTGTATTGTTCTATGTTCTAAGGCACGTGTGTGTTCAGCCAGCCATAATCATATTAAATGGTGGAGCAGACTGAATTGACAAGTGGCCTACTCTTGTTCTTATGTTCCCTTAAACTTCCCCCAAAAATTCCAGTATCTTCTATGTGAAAGCCTCATGCACTATACTGTTTATTTTGTTCTCTGGAAAAAAAAATTCCATTAGCCTCCAGGATTTCTATCTCAGGTTTGTGTATTTTTAAGAAAATAAAACCAGCGTAGCTATAGAAATACTTAGAGATTACAAAATACTTAAGGAACGTATGGGGGAACTGCAACAAATGTGTATTCCTGTCGGGCACAAAAGCAAAATGGGTAATAGGGCCAATCCATGGCCGACAAAGGAAATTAAAGATAGTATCCGATCCAAAGAAGAAGCATGCAGATTGGCCAAGTAAAACAGTAGGTTTGATGATTGGGAGCAGTTTAGAATTCAGCAAAGAAGGACCAAGGGATTTATTAAGAAGGGGAAAATATGGTGTGAAAGTAAACTTGCAGGAACATAAAGACTGACACGAAGAGATTTTGTAGGTCTGTGAAGACTAAGAGCTTGGTAAAGGAAGCTTTTGGGGAGGGTGGTGTTGGTCGTTGGATTGTGTTGAGATAGAAACAAAGAATAGAAATTAATGTGTCTTTTTCAAATTGGCGGGCAGTAACTAGTGGGGGGACCCCAGCTATTCGCAATATATATTAACGATTTGGATGAGGGAGCAAAATGTAACATCTCGAAACTTGCAGATCATATCAAATTGGGTAGGAGAGTTAACTGTGACAAAGATGCAGAGAACCTTCTTCATGATCTGGATAAGTCGGGTGAACATTTGGGATAGACAATTTAGGATAGAGATGAGACATTTCTTCATCCAAAGAGTGGTGAATCTGTGGAAATCATTACCACTGGAAGTAGTTGATGCCAAAACATTATGTATTCAAGAGGCAAATAGATAGAGCACTTCGGGTGGTTGAGCCCAAAGGTTATGGGGAGAAAGCAGGATTACGCTGTTGAGTTGGACGATCAGCCTGATTGTGATGAATGGCAGATCAGGCTCGAAGGGCTAGGTGGCCGCCTCCTACTCCAATCTTCTCTGCTTCTATTAATTAAACACTTTTATACCTACTGACAAAATGCTCATGCTACTTGTTCAAAATCAAAACTCAAAATTTACGTTCCTTAAGTATTTTGTAATCTCTAAATATTTCTATAGCTATGCTGGTTTTATTTTAGAACATAGAACATAGAACATAGAAGAATACAGCGCAGTACAGGCCCTTTGGCCCTCGATGTTGCGCCGATCCAAGCCCACCTAACCTATACTAACCCACTATCCTCCATATACCTATCCAATGCCCGCTTAAATGCCCATAAAGAGGGAGAGTCCACCACTGCTGCTGGCAGGGCATTCCATGAACTTACGACTCGCTGAGTGAAGAACCTACCCCTAACTTCAGTCCTATATCTACCCCCCTTTAATTTAAAGCTATGCCCCCTTGTAATACCCGACTCCATACGCGGGAAAAGGTTCACACTGTCAACCCTATCTAACCCCCTAATCATCTTGTACACCTCAATCAAGTCACCCCTAAACCTTCTTTTCTCTAATGAAAACAGCCCCAAGTGTCTCAGTCTATCCTCATACGATCTTCCTTCCATACCAGGCAACATCCTGGTAAACCTCCTCTGCACCCGTTCCAGTGCCTCCACATCCTTCCTATAGTATGGCGACCAAAACTGCACACAATATTCCAGATGCGGCCGCACCAGAGTTTTATACAACTGCATCATGACCTCAGGACTCCGGAACTCAATTCCTCTACCAATAAAAGCCAGTACGCCATATGCCTTCCTCACCGCACTATTTACCTGGGTGGCAACTTTCAGAGATCTGTGTACATGGACACCAAGATCCCTCTGCTCATCCACACTACCAAGTATCCGACCATTAGCCCAGTACCCCATCTTTTTGTTATTCTTCCCAAAGTGAATCACCTCACATTTAGCTACATTGAATTCCATTTGCCACCTTTCTGCCCAGCTCTGCAGCTTCTCTATATCCTGCTGTAACCTGCCACATCCTTCCTCACTGTCAACAACTCCTCCGACTTTCGTATCATCCGCAAACTTGCTCACCCAACCTTCTAACCCCTCTTCCAGGTCATTTATAAAAATGACAAACAGCAATGGTCCCAAAACAGAGCCTTGCGGAACACCGCTAGTGACGGCACTCCATGAAGAAACTTTGCCATCAACTACTACCCTCTGTCTTCTTCCATCCAGCCAATTCCTAATCCAAACCTCAAAGTACTTTTCTTAAAAGTACACAAACCTGAGATAGAAATCCTGGAGGCTAATGGAATTTTTTTTTCCAGAGAATAAAATAAACAGTATAGTGCATGAGGCTTTCACATAGAAGATACTGGAATTTTTGGGGGAAGTTTAAGGGAACATAAGAACAAGAGTAGGCCACTTGTCAATTCAGTCTGCTCCACCATTTAATATGATTATGGTTGGCTGAACACACACGTGTCTTAGAACATAGAACAATACAGCGCAGAGCAGGCCCTTCAGCCCTCAACGTTGCGTCGACCTGAGAACTAATCTAAGCCCATCCCCCTACACTATCCCATCACCATCCATGTGCTTATCTCCAAGGATTGTTTAAATCTCCCTAATGTGGGTGAGTTAACTATAATCTCTATAATAGTATGGAAATAAATATCAATCACAGTAAGTAAATCCACATTTTGGTCCCTAATTGTGTTCACTCCTCCCGTGCCTCATGCACGGGAATTCGTAGAGGCCTAACATTCAAACCATAACTCATTAACAAATACATTGATTTAGACTTCATTTACCAACCTCTCAGAAAAAGAACTGGAAGTGATATCACCCACCACAACCGACCAAGTCACAAAAATAGCAAGTGCGACAGAACGCTAGTGCTTCATTGGACGCTCACTGATAACATTACCTAGCATGGTGACGAAATGTCTGAGAACACACCTACCAGCTCAGTGAGCAAACTTACGACATGATGATGTTGTCAAGGGCAGGTCATGTCTGATAAATTTGATTGAGTTCATTGATGAGATGACGCAGTGGATGAGGGCTGCGTCACCTCATCAAAGAACTCAATCATTTTTGTCGATGTTGTGTATTTGGACTTTGAAAATGCATTTGGTATAGTGCCAAATGGCTGGTTGGGTCATAGAGTCCTACAGCCGGAGACAGGCCCTTCAACCTAAACTGTTCCATGCCAACCAAAATGTCCGTCCCTACTAACTTTATTTTCCTGCACTTGGCCTTCTCAATATTTCCTATTCATGCATTTGTCCAAATGCCTTTTAAATGTTGTTAATGGACCCACCTCAACTACCTCCGTTGGCAGCTCATTCCATATGTGTACCACCCTCTATTTCACAAACTTGCCCCTCAGGTTCCCAATTATTCTTTCTACTCTTAATTTAAACTAATATCCTCTCGTCCTTGATTTTTCAACCTTGGGAAAAAGACTGAGTGCATTCCCCTTATCCATGCCTCTCATGACCTTGTACATTTCCATACAATCACCCTTCAGTCTCCTACATTCTAAAGAAAAAAGTCCTAGCTTGTCCAACCATTCCCTATAACTCAGTCCCTTGAGTCCTGGCAACATCCTTGTAAACTTCTTCCCTCTTTCCATTTTAATAATATCAAGGTAACTAGGATTGAACACAGTACTCCCAACTACAGCCTCACCACTGGCTTGCAAAACTTCCCAACTTGTATACTCAGTCCCCTGACTGATGATGGCCAGTGTGCTGAAAGCTACCTTCACTGTCCTGTCTACCTGTGACTCCACTTTGAGATCTGTGCATCTGAACTCCAACTCTGTTCCACTACACTCCTTAAGGCTACCATTCACCATGAAACTCCTAACTTGATTTGACTTTCCAGAATGCACGACCGCACATGTATCTATATTAAACTACATTTGCCATTTCTTGGCCCACTTCGCTCACTGATCAAGGTTTTGCTGTAATTTCTAATAACCTTTGTCACTGTCCACATTAGCGCCTATTTTAATGTCATCTGCAAACTTACTAATCATGCCTTGTACATTCTCATCCAAATCATTGACAGAAAACAAACAGCAATGGGCCCAGCACCAACTACTGAGGCACTCCAATTGTCACAGGCCTCGAGTCTGACAAGAATCCTTCCACTATTACCCTTTGCTTCCTATCATCAAGCCAATTTTGTATCCAGTTTTCCAGAGTGCACTGGATTTCATGCGATTTAACCTTCCAGAGCAGTCTACCATGTTGAACCTTCACATAGGGCTTATTGAAATCCATATGGATGACGTCCACTGCCCTGCCCTCGTCAACCTTCCTGGTCACTTCATTAAAGAACTCTAACAAATTTGTGAGGCATGATCTCACACAAAACCATGTGAAGAAGGCTTATAGGATCCTTGGGTTTATAGTGTTTCGACACTGGGTAAACCCTCCTGCTTATTTTAAAACCAACAACACAGCACAGATTTATCCCGTGCAATAATCTGTAAACATTCGAGTGGCCAAGAACTATTTAAAGTAAACATTAACAACCTTATTTCTTGATGTATAACGGAGAATAATTAACTAACACCTGTTTATCATTCCTTACTCAAACCTATCTGTTACCTTCCCGTCTACAGTACTAGTCCAATAAAATTCCCGGTTAGGATTTATAAGACAAGACTTTTTATCTCAGAACCAGGCAGCTTTCATTCTTCTTTTTGGATCTTCCTGTGTCGTCTTTTCTTAAGAATTTCTGCATCACAGGTTACTGATCGAAAAGGTACCTTTTTAAGAGAGCTATTTTTCAAGCATTTTGTTTACATTCTGGGGCTTGGCAGTTCTCCTCTGAACTGTTCAGTTTTCCCTGGTCTTATACCCCCAAAGCATCGGATTATGTCATTGGCTTTTAAGATTGTCAATGTACTTAATTCAAACTGCATTGGCGTTTGATATTTTTCGGGGTATAATTTAAACTGATTGGCCGAATTCGAATTTGTTTTTGTTTCCAAGCAACGAGTTGTTCATGCAAGTGTTACATTGTTGCCTTATTGAGAATACTTAGTGCTGTGTTGGGTAGTTTTGCTGCTTTTAACTCTCTTAACATCTTCATAACAATAGAAACATAGAATATAAAAGCAAGGAAGTGATGCTACCCTTGTTTAAATTATTGGTCAGACTGCATTTGGAGTATTGCATTTAGTTCTGGGATTCTTACTTAGGGAAGGATGTTAAAGACCTGAGAGTGCAAAGTCACTTTGCTGGGATGATAGCTGCAATGGGTGATTTTTGATACAAGGAAAGATAAGAGAAATTGAGTTATTCTCCTTGGAGCAGAGAGGATTAACAGGTGACCTCATAGAGGTGTTCAAAATTACAAACAATTTTGGCAGGGTAGAGAAGGTCACAATTTCAAGATTGTCAGCAAGAGAACTCTGAGGGAGATGAGAAGTGTCTTTACTTAAAAAGTTGTTAAGATTTGGAATGTGCTGCCTGGAATACTGGTGAAGGCAGCACTTCGGTTTCAATGTATATTATGTATGTTTAAATTATTTTAGATAGCTATGGTGATAGGACTAGAGAATGGGACGACCTGAGTAGCTCTTTCTGGAGCCTGTACAGACACAATAGATCAAATACCCCCCACATACTGTAAAGTCTATGATGGGCTTGTCATATGAAGAGCAGTTGAGGACTTTGACTCTGTACTCAAATGTTTAGAATAATGGGGGGAATCTCATAGAAACTTACACAATACTGAGTGGCCTGGATAGAGGGAATGTGGTGAAGATATTTCCACTAACAGGAAAGGCTAAGACCCAAAGGCACAGTCTGAGTGAAGGCACAACTCTTTAGAACTGAGAAGAGTAATTTCTTCAGCCAGAAGATAGTGAATCTTTCGAACTCATTCCGCAGAAGGCTGTGGAGGCCAAGTGCAGCACCACTTTCAACTTCTCGCTAATCTGAGAAATGCCTGTCTATTCCTACCCTCTGTTTTCTACCTTTTAACCAACATGTTATCCATGCTGCCATAGACTCATTGATCCAGAGCATTTCTAATTTGGTAACCCTGGATGACAAGAGATATTGAAGCTTTGACCAGAAAAAAGGAGGTATGGCTCATATACAGGCAGCTAGGATCAACGGAATCCCTGGAGATATATAGGGGATACAGGAGTTTAGTGAAGAAGGAAACCAGGAAGGCAAAATGCACTGAGTGTATTTAAGACAGAGATAGTTTCATGGTTCGTAAGAGGATCAATGTTTATGGGAGAAGGCAGGAGAATAGAGTTGAGAAACATGTCAGCTATGATCAAATGGTGTAGCAGACTCGATGGGCCAAATGGCCAAACTCTGCTTCTATATCTTATTGTTTTATGATTTCTGGAACATGCTGCTTTATGAAACCATGACAAAAATGGTCTATGAATTTATCATGCATGTTGTCGGTATTGATTTGATTCATCCAATCTATTGAGACTGCAGTTGCAAACTCTCTGGTTCAAACCCAGGTGGTAGGCAGGGGTATGAGCCAAGTTTGTGGTGGGTGCAGAAGACAATGGCTTTGGTCTCCTTGACATTTAAATGGAATAAATTTCTTCTCATCTGTTTCTTGATTTTGGATGAGAAGCCTGACAAAGTATTGCAACTACGTTTTATTCCTCTTTTGTATCTAAGATTTGTACATAGATGCTTGTACTTAAGATGGCACACAAGAGGTTGACATTGTAAAAGCTTTACACTGTACCTCGACAATGGAGTACACGTAATAATAAAAGGATATTCAATTAATGGGTATTCTATTCTGTACAACTTGAAGACAGGAAGGATTGTGAAGTAGCTGTGAGCTAGAGCTGGGTGCCATGACATAGTTATGATTTTGGATGATAGTTCAGAGCTGGCAGGTATATAAGAAGTACACATTGGCCAAGCTTAGATGGGGAAAAAAATCATTGGCAATTCTCTGGCTCCAGCTAGATTCATAAGAATGGAATTAGGCGAATGCAGTTCAAACTGGCTGAGTGATGATTGAGACATGTTGTTGGAGGATGGTATGATCGCGTTTGTGAAAGGGTCCGAACATGCCCGCCAATTCTGTCTTACCTACTTGTTAGTAACAGCCTCAAAAATGTCTAACAGATTTGTCAGACTCTAGGTTTAGTTTTGAACATTCTGCATATGTTTTGTATAAAGTTGCAATCTGAACTGACTTTTCTTTTGGGGAAGAAAAAAAGAAAACTTTAATCAACTGACATTTTAGGAATGTGATTTCTTTGTGAAACAGTTGCTGCCAAATGTCAATCTACGTCAGCACGTACTTGCTGAAAATGTCAGAAAGCTATTTTAATGGCTGAAAGACAGTGAAATTGCAGGGTTGTACTCAGATGGGTTTACGCGCAAAATGTGATAGGAATATCTTTCAAAGTTTGATAATGTGCGTACTTTCTTGAGAAACATAGGAACTTGGCAGAGAAGCAGGAAATTACATTCTGGTCAGATTTCTTCTTGACAGGCTTGTTTGTGCTATGAATTAATATCTGCAAGCTTTAAGCTTTCACATACAAAGTAACAGTATGCAGTATAAATTTTCTTTTCACTGTCAGGATGGTTTTTCCTTTTGTTTTGTACAAGATTGTATTATAGGAACTCTAATGACGTGGAAATGATAATGGAATTGAAAGGCTTAGCATGAGAGACACTTTCTGTATATTGTTCTGTTATTAGCAACATCAATCAAAAGGTATTGTTTAATGCTGGACCTATAAAATGTTTCATCCTTTTCTTAAAAAAAAATTATGAAGTCAAAACCTGAGAACAACCATGATAATGGAAACAATAGCTTTGAGGGTCAAGCTGATCACTGAATGTCTTTTCAGTATGGAAGCCCAGATTAAAAATGAGCTTCTTGCATTGCGGGGGGATACTTTAAAAACTTTTTTCATCATTTTGATCTGAGAAAAATTTAATTTTTATTTTCTTGTGTCCTCTCTCACTCTTCCCACATTAAAACAAGCAAATTTAAGCTGATGCTATCAAGACATTCAAGGATAGTAGTGGGAAGTTGCGTGTGGAGGCTGAAGAGATTGGGGAGACAATGAATGAATACTTTTCGTCAGTATTCACTCAGGAACAGGACATTGTTGCCGATGTGAATACTGAGTCACAATTAGAATGGATGGCTTTGAGGTATGTAGGGAAGAGGTGTTGGAAATTCTGGAAAGGGTGAAAACAGATAAGTCCCCTGGGCCTGATGGCATTTATCCTAGGATTCTCTGGGAAACAAGGGAGGAGATTGCAGAGCCATTGGCCTTGATTTTTATGTCCTCGTTGTCCACAGGAATAGTGCCAGAAGACTGGAGGATAGCAAATGTGGTTCCCTTGTTCAAGAAGGGGAGTAGGGATAACCCTAGTAACTATAGGCCGGTGAGTCTCACTTCTGTTGTGGGCAAAGTCTTAGAGAGAATTGTAAGGGATAGATTTATGAACATCTGGATAGGAATAATGTGATCAAGGAAAGTCAGCATGGTTTTGTGAAGGGCAGGTCGTGCCTCACAAACCTTATTGAATTCTTTGAGAAGGTAACTGAGGAGGTGGATGAGGGTAAAGCGGTAGATGTGTATATGGATTTTAGTAATGGGGAACTTTGATAAGGTTCCCCATGGTAGGCTACTGCATAAAATACGGAAGTATGGCATTAAGGGTGAGTTGGAGGTTTGGATTAGGAATTAGCTGGCTGGAAGAAGACAGAGGGTAGTAGTTAATGGTAAAGGTTCATCTTGGAGTGCAGTTACTAGCGGTGTTCCGCAAGGATCTGTTTTGGGACCATTGCTGTTTGTCATTTTTATAAATGACCTGGAGGAGGGGCTAGAAGGTTGGGTGAGCAAGTTTGCGGATGATACGAAAGTCGGTGGAGTTGTTGACAGTGAGGAAGGATGTGTCAGGTTACATTGGGATATAGATAAGCTGCAGAGCTGGGCAGAAAGGTGGCATTTGGTGTTCAATATAGATAAGTGTGAGGCTATTCACTTTGGTATGAGTAACAAAAAGATGGGGTACTGGGCTAATGGTCGAATACTTGGTAGTGTGGATGAGCAGAGGGATCTTGGTGTCCATGTACACAGATCTCTGAAAGTTGCCACCCAGGTAAATAGTGCGGTGAGGAAGGCATATGGCGTACTGGCTTTTATTGGTAAAGGAATTGAGTTCCGGAGTCCTGAGATCATGTTGCTGTTGTATAAGACTCTGGTGCGGCCGCATCTGGAGTATTGTGTTCAGTTTTGGTCGCCATACTATAGGAAGGATGTGGAGGCACTGGAACGGGTGCAGAGGAGGTTTACCAGGATGTTGCCTGGTATGGTAGGAAGATCGTATGAGGAAAGGCTGAGGCACTTGGGGCTGTTTTCATTGGAGAAAAGAAGGTTTAGGGGTGACTTGATAGAGGTGTACAAGATGATTAGGGGTTTAGATAGGGTTGACTATGAGAACCTTTTTCCACGTATGGAGTCAGCTATGACGAGGGGGCATAGCTTTGAATTAAGGGGTGGTAGGTATAGGACAGATGTTAGGGGTAGATTCTTTACTCAGCGAGTCGTGAGTTCATGGAATGCCCTGCCAGTAGCAGTGGTGGACTCTCCCTCTTTATGGGCATTTAAACAGGCATTGGATAGGCATATGGAGGATAGTGGGCTAGTGTAGGTTAGGTGGGCTTGGATCGGCGCAACATCGAGGGCCAAAGGGCCTGTACTGCGCTGTATTTTTCTATGTTCTATAAGACGTGCAAAGTTTACTTGAGATCCTTTTTCAGTTGAAGGTGATCATTGAGCATCTATTTTTGGGCTTTAGATGGAAGAAGTGGGTGTTTATTCTGAAAATGCTAGTGAATTACTCAATTCTTGAAATCTCACCATTATGGCTAGGCTCCTGAAACTCAAAGGCTTAACAATCTCTGGAAATGTTCATGCAGTCAATGTTTGAGAATAATACAGGATCTTGATCAGTTTTTAAATTCGAAAATAACTCTTAATTTATAATTACCAAATGGACATGAACGTGAGCTTACAACCTTAAAGTAGTTGCAATTTGAGTTTTAAAACTAATTGATATCCTCAAAATATGTTTATAGATTATTTCAATTGGCCTTTTCTGGTGCTTACTTTGTGATCAGACAATCATGTTGGATTTGACATAAATTTGCTCATATTTGCTAGCTTGTAATTCGGTGCTGCACAATTTAGTGAATTTGATTTCATTTGATTGATTGTCAGAATTCCTAGGTACAGTAACAAGTTTTGTTTTGTGTATAGTACAGGCAGATCATACCATGCAAATAGGTAATAGGCTCTGCTTTGGGGTAGATAAGGAAAGGGCGAAATTTTGAGAAAGTTTTGCTGCTGAGAGATTTTAAACAATGGAATTGAGGTTTTTTCTGATCGTCAATTGGAGGAAGATGAGTAAAAGTGAAAATAAAACCGGCAATTAAAATTCCACTGAAATCAAGATGTTCCCTCTTCAATTATAGCAAACCACAGTGCGAAGCAGTGCCGAACACCTTGTGCGCTGAGAACAACCTGTACTGAATGCACCGGTGGCAACTCTGAGTGTATGTGGTGCAGTAACATGAAGCAATGTGTGGATGCGAATGCATATGTGCCTTCCTTTCCATTTGGCCAGTGTATGGAGTGGTACACCAAGAACAGCTGTCAAGGTGGGTAAAATGAAACTCTCTGCCCTTGTCATTATTTTATGATACTTTCCATACCTCTGGTTTGATTATTTTTAATTGTGGGCAACTTGAAGCTCGTTGTTCATCCAGTGCATTTTTAAATCTTCACTTATGCTGACATGAAATTTACTTGTCTTCAAAGTAATAATGAATTTTATTTCCTGCCAATTTGTTTTCACATGCACCATCGAGTACGTACATATTTGTTCCTTACTTGAACCAGTCAATTTTGGTAGGTATAACTTGGAGGTATAAGATGCGCTTTTGAAATTTGGAGGTTGCACATAAATTGGAAATGTGATAAATAATAAGGAAGATGATGATAAACTTCAAAATGACAATTAATTGAGTTCACAGATGGCAAATTAAGTTTAATACATGAAAGTTTGTGGTGACAAATCATGGTGGGAGGAATAAGAAGAGAACAAAACATATTAAATCCTATAATTTTGAAGAAGTGGAAAGAGACTTAGAGATGTTTTTGCACAATGCTTTAACAGTGGTAGGACAGATTAACAATGCAGTTGCCATGATTATTATCAACAGCGACAACATTCAGTACAGAAGCCTGGAAACTAGTCTGAGTTAATTTATTTCAACTCTAGTTGAAATAGCACATGAATTTCTGAACACCATTCTTGAAAAGGACATGTAAATGCTTTGGAAAGTGTGGACAAGAGATTTCTAGAGTCGGGGAATTGTAATTATGTGGATTGTTTTAAGAAGCTGATGGTGTTTTTCAGTAGGGCAAGCTGGGATGCATTTAAGAGGTGTTTAAAGTGATGATAACATTGAATAAATATGGTTTCCAATGGCTAAAGTGTTGATAAGGCCATAAGACAAAGAGAAGACATAGACCATTCAGCATATTGAGTCTGCTCTGCTAGTCAGTGAGATCATGGTAAATCTGACAATCCTGAACTCCACATTGTTGCCTTTTCCCATAATTGTTGAGTGCCTTGCGAATTCAAAATCTGTCTGTCTCAGCCTTGAATAAACTCAGTGACTTAACTTTGGCAGCTCTCTGTGGTAAAGAATTCTAGATTCACGACTGAGAGAAGAAATTCCTCCTCATCTCTGTTTTAAATATGCAATCACTGATTATGAATTTATGCTGTTAAGTCTGAGGCTCTCTGACTAGATGAGAGGTGCTGGAAAAGCACAGCAGTTCAGACAGCATCCGAGGAGCAGTAAAATCGATGTTTTGGGCAAAAGCCCTTCCTGATGAAGGGCTCTTGCCCGAAATGTCGATTTTACTGCTCCTCGGATGCTGCCTGAACTGCTGTGCTTTTCCAGCACCTCTAATCCAGAATCTGGTTTCTAGCATCTGCAGTCGTTGTTTTTACCTCTCTGACGAGATGGCCTATCTGAGGGAAACAACCTCCCTGTATCTTCGAGGAGAAAGTGAGGGCTGCAGATGCTGGAGATCAGAGCTGAAAATGTGTTGCTGGAAAAGCGCAGCAGGTTAGGCAGCATCCAAGGAACAGCAGAATCGACGTTTCGGGCATAAGCCCTTCTTCAGGAATGGCTGAAGAAGGGCTTATGCCCGAAACATCGATTCTCCTGTTCCTTGGATGCAGCCTGACCTGCTGCGCTTTTCCAGCAACACATTTTCAGCTCCAATCTCCCTGTATCTGCCCTGTCAAGTCATGTCAACTTGTACATTGCAATAAGGTTATTTGTCTTTCTTCTAAACTCCACTGAATACAAGTCCAATCTACTTAAACTCTTCTCATAAAACAGTACTCCATAACTGGTATCACCCCAGTGAGCTTGCTCTGAAATGTCTCTACTGCCAGCATATCTTTCCTTAGAAAAGGAGATCAAAACTGTTCTTGCATTCCAGATGTGGTCTGACTAGTGTCTTATGTAGTTTTAGCAAGACCTCCTTTATTTTTATACTCCAATCCCTTTGAAATAAAAGCTAACATTCCATTTGTCTTTCTTGTTAATTATTAAATTTGTACGTTAGCTTTCTGTGGTTTTTGCACAAGGACTTTCACATCCTTCTTTACTGTAGTTTCTTGCAGTCTTTCTCCACTTAAATAACATTCACTCTTCTATTCTTCCTGCTCTAGTGCATAACCTCATAATTGCATATTCTATTCCCTCTGGCAAGTTTCAGCCCATTTGCTTAGCTTGTCTAAATCTCTTTGTCAACTGTGTCATCCTTACTATTTGTATTCTTTCCTATTTTGGTGTCAAATGCAAACTTGGCTATAGTAAATTCACTTCCTTCATCCATGACATTAATATATATTGTCAGTAATCGTGGTGTCAGCACTGATTTCTGTGGCATTCCACTAATTGCAGGTTTTTCCCAACCTTATTCCAACTCTGTCCTCTATTGATTAGTCCAGACAGACTCCATATGATTGGTGAAAGTAAAATTAACTTTAACCAATTTATTGGAGACTTTTGAAAAGGTCGTATTTGCTGTGGATGAATGGGAGCTTTGTGGATGTGATGTGCATGGATTTTCAGAAGGCACTCAGTAAGATGCCTTCCGATTCTGGAATATTATAGATACCTTTCCTTTTGTGGAAAATAAATGGTCATGGTGTAGGTGTTGACATCGACTTGCACCAAAGATTGGTGAACTAACAGGAAACAGAGTGGATACAAGAGGGTTATTTTCTGGTTCAGGGACCAGTGGCATAATCTTAAAATGTTTAAAAATTTCAATTACTCTGTCTCCACTACTCTCTGAAAGAGACTTCCATAAATGAATAACCAACTCAAGAGCATATTTCTCCTCATGTTAAATGAGAAATTTTCTAAAAAGATACACTAGTTCTAGTGTGTGTCACAAGGGAAACATCTTTTCAGCATTCACCCTAGTATTTCCCTTCCGGATCATCTATACATCATAGAGCATAAAAGAGTGCAGCATAGGGACAGGTGTTTCAGCACACCATATCTGTGCTGACTATGTTGCAATTCTAAACTAGCCCCATCTGCTTGCACGTGGTTTGTATCCCTCTGTTCGCTCTCTGTTCTCATACCTATCTAAATGCTTCTTAAGCATTGCTATATCAGCTTCTTCCCCTGGCATCAGATTCTAGGCACTTACCACCAACTGTATCTTTAAAGGAAAACTTGCCTTGCACATCTTCTATAAACTTTTCCCTTCTCACCTTAAACCTATTGTAAATTTGCGTCTCATTTTTCTCAACTCCCAATGAATACAAGCCCAAATTGTTGAGCTTTTCCTTTTCAGACAGCCATTTCATCTCAGCAAACAAGCAAGTGAACCTATTCTGCATTTTGAATCTCACCAATAGAAACAGTTTTTCCTCATTTATTTTCACTGAAACTCCCTCAATTTTGCATCTCTTCTTGATCACCTTGTGTGCGGGAGAACAATCTCAGCTTTTCTGATTTCTCTGCAAAATTTGAGTTCATCCCTAATGTTATTTTGATAAATTTCAGCAATCACTCCAAGCTTGTAAATATTCTCAATATTTTAATGAATCAGTGAAGCAATTTTGTTGTCACATATGCAATATATATCAATTCTTACATTCCCCGGTCAAAAATGTTGCTCCTCAGCATTATAAATTGCAGCTTTTTATACTAGCAATCATGTTACAAGTAAATTGATCATAGGCATACTGTTTTCCCTGTAGCCAAATAAATTAATGTTTTAGGAGATTTATTTCACACAACTTGCTTGTCGCTACCTACCTTGAGTGTTTAACTCACAAATGCCTGTTCGTCTGTTTGATGTAGAATTTTAAATGATTCAGTATTACAGCTCATTACTATAACCTACATCCTTAACGGCTTTGTCCCCCACTCTGATGATGGTTAGTGCCTTACATATTGGTTCTGGTAAAATAATGTAATATTAAAAATCACTTAACAAAGATGGAGATATGTTTTAGTGGTCTAAAGAACTAAGAATTTGTCATTTATCCTATTTTGTGGCAAATGCTCACCTTTTATTTTCCTTTCCCTTCCATTCTCTTTTGTTGAACTCATTATTGTGAAGATACAAGTAAACATGACTGCTTAGCTTCTACTTCAAAAGGCTGCCATCACTGTGTGTTCATTACAGGTACAAGTTCCCTGAATCCTATATTATACCAATGGGTCTCAGAAGCCAAGTGATTTTAGATGATGCCCTGACAATATGCAATTGCACCCATTAGATTTTCAATCTTCATTTCTTTACAATCGACCTTAATGAAGCAGCTTTTCCTGAATGAGGACACATCATTTTGTAACTAATTGTGTAGTTTTAGAAAAGTTGTAGACATCATTTTAAAATTTTTTACATCTTATAAATCACCAAAATAAGCAACGTTTAGTTATCACAACTAAACATATGATCAAAAACACATTAAGGCATTCTGGCAAATGCATTTCTTAATATTGGACATTTAATGCATCCTCAGAACAAATGGCCTTGATGCTTCCCTTAACATCAGTTTTATTTGAAGTTTGATGCATTTGGAGAATCTGATTTTTAATGAGGCTGGTAATAAGTTGATTTTATTTTCATAGTGTGTACTAATTTGTGCTCAAGGTGAGTGATATCACTGCAGAAATGGGACTCTCATATGGGCACCCAATATAACTCTGTCCTAGTTGGATTGACATGAAACAACATTAATAATATACTTCAGCTCCTTATGTCTGTTGTGCCATGTTCATTTATTTTACACCTGTCACATGGCCAGTTCTGATGAGACCCTCAGAATAAATTGAGGAAGCAGAGGTGGTAAAGTCACTGTAATGCAGAACTCCAAGCTTGTACTCTGGGGAATAAAGGTTCAAATCCCACTATGGCAAAATAAAGGTTCAAATCCCACTATGGCAAATGGTGGTATTTGAATTGAAAAAGAAATCTGGAATACAGGGCTGGCTTAGTGGTGAGCACCATAATTAAATTCCTATTGGGTTCACTAATGCCCTGTAGGGAAGAAAATGTTTTGTTAATTTTCTCACTAGTGCCACTGGCTGGTCAGCATTATTGTCTGTCCCTAGCTGCCCTTGAGTTGACCGGCTTGCTCGGTCATTGCAGAGGACAGTCAGCCACATTGCTGAGGTCTAGAGTCACAGGTATTAGATCATAAAACATAGGTGCAGAAATTAGGCCATTCATTCTGCTCCACCATTCAATCATGGCTGATAAGTTTCACAACCCCATTCTCATGCTTTCTCCCTGTAACCCTTCATCCCCTTGACAACCTGTCTATCTCCGTCTTAAATCTACTTACTGACCAGGCCTCCACAGCCTTAGATTAGATTAGATTACATTACAGTGTGGAAACAGGCCCTTCGGCCCAACAAGTCCACACAGACCCGCCGAAGCGCAACACACCCATACCCCTACATTTACCCCTTACCTAACACTACGGGCAATTTAGCATGGCCAATTCACCTGACCTGCACATCTTTGGACTGTGGGAGGAAACCGGAGCACCCGGAGGAAACCCACGCAGACACGGGGAGAACGTGCAAACTCCACACAGTCAGTCGCCTGAGGCGGGAATTGAACCCGGGTCTCAGGTGCTGTGAGGCAGCAGTGCTAACCACTGTGCCACCGTGTCGCCCACTGTGACAGTGTAGGCCAAACCAGGTAAGGATGCCAGAATTCCCCGTCTTGGTAAGCCGGATGGGTTTTTTTGACAATTAACAATGTTTCATGGTCATCAATAGATGTTTAATTCCAGATTTTTTTTTTTAATTGAGCACAAATTCCATCACCTGCAAGGTTCAAACCTGGGAAACCCCCCCCCCCCCCCAGCAGGAGGATATAAATAGGTCCTAAATATGACCTTGCCCCCTCCTCTTTCCACTCCCCCCCCCCCCCCCCCCCCCCCCATAAATCTGCCACACTGACTTGGTCTGGCCTGCATGCGACTCCAGAGTCTGAGCACTGTGACTTACTTATAACTACCCTTGGCACATTAGGATTAGGCCTTGCCAGCAATGCCCACCACCTGTGAATCAATTTTAAAAAAAAACGTGGTCTAAATTTTGTGTGGTATTTTCATATTCATGCGATCGAAACAATTTTGTTTCTTAGAGGACTCTTACAGTAAGGCATTCGTTGTTCTAATAATTCCAAGAGTGTGGGCTATCAGAAGTGAAAAGCCAGTGTCTAGATTAAAGTGGTACTGGAAAAGCACAGCAGGTCAGGCAGCATCCGAGGAGCAGGAAAATTGACGTTTCTGGCAAAAGCCCTTCATCAGGAACAGAGGCAGGGTACCTGCAGAGTGGAGAGATAAATGAGAAGGGGGGTGGTGGGGGGAGAAAGTAGCCTAGAGTACAATAGGTGAATGAGGATGGGGATGGAGGTGATCGATCAGAGAGGAGGGTGGGGGAAGGTAGTAAAAGAGTACAATGGGTGAATGGGGGTGGGGATGAAGGTGATAGGTTAGAGAGGAGGATGGAGTGGATAATCTAGACTCTGGTTTCCAGCATCAACAGTCCTTGTTTTTACCAAGTGAAAAGCCAGTGTCGAACAGCTGAAGTACAAGTTTTTCTGCTATAATGTGACAGTTGTGTTCCTCTGCAATCTTGCACTATGGAAAACTGCTATGCACTGTAGAAGATTGTGCTATGGAAACCCTGCTATACCCGTTCAGCAGAAAGTTGTGCAAACACTGTCCACAATTCATATATCATGTTATAGCCAATTGCTGACGAAATGCGCATTACTCAAGAACTATCTGTACCTATCTTCCAAACTAAATTCAAAACTGTCTTTTGACAGAGGATAAAGCCAACCAGTTGGAATTTGGTTAAAATTGTTTTTGTTTGAAGCAGTTAAAATAATTTTTAACTGAATGAGAAATAATATTGCAAGAAAAGCATAAATCATAATGGAGGTAATCATGACTGCTATTGCTTTATTAGTATACATTGCTAGTTGGAGGTGGGTTGTTTATTCATACATTGGGTATAGGCATCTTTGGCAAGTCCAGCATTTGTTGCCCATCCCAAATTCCTTGTGAACGACTTGGCTCTCTGAACCATTTCAGTGGATAGTTGAGAAGCAACTATATGATGGGTCTGGAATTGGATTTGGCCAGGCTGAGTGAAAAAAGCAGATTCCTTTCCCTAAATTAAACCAGCTGGGATGTTTTAATAACAGAGATGGGAGTTACGTGGACACATTTGTCTCACTTTTATTTAACATTCTTTGTTTATTTTCCTTTGGCTTGGTGTCAGTTCTTGTCCTACTTTGTTATCCAAACCTTTTGGGCATTCTTTTCCCCTCGAACGTTCTCTGTCCTCATACACAAACTCTGTGTTCTACTATGAGAATAATGTGTGGATCACAGCTTATAGTCAAAACAGGACGTACGTGTAATGTATGTCTTTTCTATTGTCTTAGCTGAAAATTGTTCTGGTTATCGAACATGCAGTGACTGCTTGGAGCAGCCAGGATGCGGATGGTGTACTGACCCCAGCAATACAGGCAAGGGACAGTGTATAGAAGGATCTTATCGAGGACCATTGAAAATACCTGCAATAAATACTCCATATGTTCCAGTTTTGAATGTCAGCATGTGCCCAGCAGAAACAAAATACAACTGGTCCTTTATCCAGTGTCCAGGTTAGTAAAACACCCTTCATAGATGTAGTGATTGTAACAGGCTCGGCCAGGTGGTCAGGGTTGAACATGATTTTCCTAAATGGGGCTACTAATCTGGTCCAATCAGGGAGTTCTGGCTGACAGATAAGAACAGGAATGTCAGACATGCTGTTCACTTTGAGAGCGAACTCAGAGACCTCAGAGAGGTCAGAGTCTCCACATATAAAGAAAGTGTGACTTTGTGACAGATACTGGCCTCTGTGAGGTTATTTCAACAGACAAATAGAAAGTATTTCTTCTCATGTATTTAGTCCAAGGGAAAATATAAGATGCTTTGTGAGGTGAACTACTTTATTGACTGGCATTTGTCATTTTATATTTCACTGGATGAAACCATTTTGTTTTATTTACCTTAGCTTGTCAGTGTAATGGCCATTGCAAGTGTGTTAATGAAAGCATCTGTGAAAAATGTGAAGACTTAACAACTGGCAAACACTGTGAAACGTGCATTTCTGGTTATTATGGCGATCCTACAAATGGAGGGAGCTGCCAATGTAAGTGCCAGTGATAAGTTTTTCATTTGTCAATTTCCATGTTTGCTGAAATCATGACTCCTGGAGCATAGTTCCACAGGTGCCATTGCCCCGTGATGAAATGAAGATAACCATTCTTTCTGTTTGAGGTTTCACAATAACAACGGGCAAGAAGATTCTGGCCATCGAATCTGATATATTTTGAGTCATAGAGACCTACAGCATGGAAAGAGACTCTCCTATCCAATCCATCCATGCCGACCAGGTATCCCAACCCAATCTAGTCTCACCTGCCAGCACCCAGCCCATACTGCTCCAAATCCTTCCTATTCATATATCCATCCAGATGCCTTTTAAATATTGCAATTGTACCAGCCTCCACCATTTCCTCTGGCAGCTCATTCCATACACGTAACACCCTCTGCATGAAAACATAACCCCTTAGGTCTCTTTTATATATTTCCCCTCTCACCCTTAACTATGCCCTCTAGTTCTGGACTCCCTGACCCCAGGAAAAAGACTTTGTCTATTTATCCTATCCATGTCCCCTCATGGTTTTATAAGCCTCTATAAGGTCACCCCTCAGCCTCCAATGCTCCAGGGAAAACAGCCCCAGCCTATTCAACCTCTCCCTACAGCTCAAATCCTCCAACCCTGGCAACATCTTTCTAAGTCTTTTCTGAACCCTTTCAAGTTTGACAACATCCTTCCAATAGGAACGAGACCAGAATTACATGCAAAATTCCAACAGTGGCCCAACCAATGTTCTGTACAGCTGCAATATGACTTCCCAACTTCCGTACTCGATACTCTGACCAAAGAGGAAAGCATACAAACACCTTCACTATCCTATCTCCTGCGACTGCACTTGGAAGGATCATATGGCTCAATAACCCCTACACATGTTTGAACTATCAAAAAATAATTGACTATGAATAAATAGTTTGACTATTTCAGTGTTTTGATTTTATTTAAGATCAACAGTATCCTTTTGTTTGTAGCCCTGTTCATGTTACTCAGTTGAACTGAATTTGTTGCAGGTTATGCTTGTGATTGTACAAAAAGACAAACTTAAAGCTTCCATAATTTGAAACTTTAAATATTTCTAAGGTGCACGAGTTCTTCACATTTAAAAGTCTTGTGTTTCTATTATTCCACACGGTAGACTTGTGAGGAAAGTTATTGTTCCAGGAAAAAAAGGGACAGTAACCACTTGGATACAAAATTGGCTGAGGGCTATATAACAGAAATGGTTCGTGGTATTTTTCGGGCTGGAAGAATATTTATCATGGAGCTCCCCAGGAGTCGATATTGTGTATATAAATGTATAATGTGTATATAAATGATCTAGATCATTGTATGAAGGAGACAATTTCAAAATTTGAGGATGACATAAAACTTACAACAGTTGTCAACTGTGAAGACGACAGTGTAGAACTTGTTAGGGACATTAGTAAATTGCTGGAGTAGACTGATTGATGGTATATCAAGGTCAATGCAAGAAGTTTGAGGTGATATACTTCGGTACAGGTATCATGGTGAAACCTTATAAAATAAAAGGTACTATTCTACAGGGTGTGTGAGAGAGACCTCGGTATGTCTACCTAAGTAGTTAAAAGTAGCAGGACAGAGATAATTGATGATAAAGCATAGAATGTTCTAGGCTTCATAACTAGAGGCATAAGGTTATTCAGACTGCATAAACATTTCAGTCTGGGTGATAAAAGTGACATCTGAATATTTTCCTGAGTTGTCTGTAGTCTTCTGTTCCCACTGAAGTCACTCAAATGTTAATTCTGTTCTCCCTGCAGGAGTTAGCTTTTACATGTGATTTAGGGTAATCTCTTATCTCGAGTCATCCCTCCAATGTCATGCCCATTCCTCAGTTAAAAGAATCATTGGATGATATGTTCCCAATGCCAGTGTGTAATATTTTGCTGAGGTTTTGTGATCTTCTATCCTCTGTGGAAGTGACTTGATTTAATATGTTCACATATTGGCCTAATTTTAGCCTACATTCACTTGTTGTGTAAATCATGACATTTGTTGTAGTCTCTGCAGTCCCAGAGGAACATAGGGCTGCTCTCTCAGGAATGAGACAGTTGGTGGTGGTTTAACCTGAGGGTCACCACACTACAGGTGAGGAGAAGTTGATGGAAGAGTCCTTCATGGTAACCTCCGCCATTGTGGGAAAGTAAAATTGCCATAGTCCCACAGAACCATAAAGAGATTAGAGAGAATAACTAGCGGTGAATTTAATCTGAGGTCACTATGCCTCAGAAAAGGTTGCGAAGGTAGAACTTTAGGGCAACCTCAGCCAGTGTGGGAAATGAACGTGTACTGTTGCTTTAATTCTGCGTTGTAAACCAGCCATTCTGTAAACTGAGCTAACCAAATCCCTCTGTAGCATCATCCCATGTTTGAAAATGATTAATCAATGGCCATTTCGATTAGAGTCATAAAGTCATAGAGATGGACAGCACAGAAACAGATCCTTCCGTATTACACACTGGGTGCGTATCATCCTACTGTTCTTTTAACTGAGGAATGGGCATGACACTGAAGGGAGGCATGGTGGCTCAGTGGTTAGCACTGCTGCCTCACAGCACCAGGATCCCCGGTTCGATTCCAGCCTCTGGTGACTGTCTGTGTGGAGTTTGCACGTTCTCCCCATGTCTGCGTGGGTTTCCTCCGGGTGCTCTGGATTCCTCCCACAGTCCAAAGATGTGCAGGTCAGATGAATTGGCCATGCTAAATTGCTCGTAGTGTTGGGTGCATTGGTCAGAGGGAAATAGGTCTGGGTGGGTTGCTCTTCGGAGGGTTGGTGTGGGCATGTTGGGCCAAAGAGCCTGTTTCCACATCGTAGGGAATCTAATCTAATCTAAAATCACATGCAAAAGCTAACTGTCCTCATCAATGCTCACCAGATATCCCAACCTAATCTCGTCCCATTTGCCAGCACTTGGCCCACATCCCTCTAAACCATTCCCATTCATATATCCATCCAGATGCCTCTTAGATGTTGTAATTGTACCAGCCTCAACCACTTCTTCTGGCAGCTCATTCCATACATGCACCACCCTCTGCGTGAAAATGTTGCCGCTTAAGTTCCTTTTAAATCATTGCCCCCTCTCCCTAAACCTAGGTCCTATAGTTCTGGACAATAGATAACAGTTGCAGGAGTAGGCCATTTGGCCCTTGGAGCCAGCACCACCATTTATTATGATCATGACTGATCATCCACAATCACTATTCTGTTCCTGCCTTATCCCCATAACCCATGATTCCACTATCTCTAAGAGCTCTATCCATCTCTTTCTTGAAAGTATCCAGAGATTGGCCTCCACTGCCTTCTGGCGAAGAGCATTCCAAATATCCACCACCTAGATCTCGTTGTACTTCCCCTTTCCTGGGGTGGATTCTCCCACACCAGGAAAAAGGCCTTGTCTATTTACCCTATCCTCCCCCTCATGAGTTTATAAATCTCTATAATGTCACCCCTCAGCCTCAGACGCTCCAAGGAAAACAACCCCAGCCTATTCAGCTTCTCCCTTTCGCTCAAATCCTCCAACCCGAGCAACATCCTTGTATATCTTTTCTGAACCCTTTCAAGTTTTGCAATATGCTTTTGAAAGGAGGGAGACCAGAATTGCATACTATATTCCAAAAGTGGCCTAACCAATATCCTGTACAGCCACAACATGACCTCCCAACTCCTGTACTCAATACTCTGACCAAAAAAGGAAGCATGCCAGATGCTACCTTCACTATCCGATCTATCTGTGACTCCACTTTCAAGGAACTGTGAATCTTCAGTACAAAGTCTCTTTGTTCAGTAACACTCCTCAGGACCTTAGCATTAAGTGTATACGTCCTGCCCTGATTTGGCTTTCCAAAATGCGGCACCTCACATTTATATAAATTAAATCTCATCTGCCACTCCTTAGCCTATTGGCCCATCTGATCAAGATCTTGTTGTACTCTGAGGTAACCTTCTTCACTTTCCACTACACCTCCAATTTTGGTATCAACTGCAAACTTACTAACTGTAGGACCTATGTTCACATTCAAATCATTTATATAAAATGACTAAAAACAGTGCAACCAGCATAGATCCTTGTGGCACACCACTGTCACAGGCCTCTTGTCTGAAAACAATCCTCCACTACCACCCTTTCTCTACCTTCGAGCCAGTTCTGTATCCAATTGGTGAGTTCTCCCTCTAGGCGAAAGTGAGGACTGCAAATGCTGGAGATTAGAGTCAAGAGTGTGGTGCTGAAAAAAGCACAGCAGGTCAGGCAGCATCCGAGGAGCAGGAAAATCGATGTTGTGGGCAAAAGTGCTTCATCAGGAATCTTGATGAAGGGCCTTTGCCCAAAATGTCGATTTGCCTGCTGCTTGGATGCTGCCTGACCTGCTGCACTTTTCCAGCACCACACTCTTGAATCTAGCTCTCCCTGTATTCCAGGAGATCAAACCTTGCTAACCAGCCACCATGAGGAACCTTGTCAAAAGCCGTACTGAAGTCCATATAGATCATGTCCGTGGCTCTGCCCTCATCAATCCTCTTTCTTACTTATTCAGAAAACCCAAGTTCATGAGACATGATTTTCCACGCACAAAGCCATGTTGGCTATCCCTAATCAGCCCTTGCCTTTCCAAATATATGTAAATTCTGACTCACATTCTGATTTTCTCCATCAACTTGCATCCCCACTGATGTCAGGCTCACCGGTCTGTAGTTCCCTGGCTTTTCCTTACCACCTTTCTGAAAACGTTAGCCGACCTCCAGTCTTTCAGCACCTCACCTGTAACTATCGATGATGCAATTATCTCAGCAAGGAGCCCAGCAATCACTTTCCTAGCTTCCCACAGAGTTTTAGGAACACCTGATCAAGGTAGTAGAGATTTATCCACCTTTATGCATTTTAAGGCACCCAGCACCACCACCTCTGCAATATGGACATTTTTCAAGATGTCACCACATTCCATAACTTCCAACTCCCTGTCCACAGTAAACACTGATGCAAAATACTCGTTTAGTAACTCTCCATCTCCTGCAGTTCCTCACATAGGCTGCCTTGCTGATCTTTGAGGATCCCCTATTCTTTCCCTAATTACCCTTTGTCCTTAATGTATTTATAGAGTCCCTTTGGATTCTCCTTAACTCTATTTGCCAAAGCTATCTCATGTCCCCTTTCTGTCCTTCTGATTTCCCTCTTAAGTATACTCTAAGAATTCACTCAATTTCTGCTGTCTAAACCTGACATCTGCTTCCTTCTTTTTAATGAAAACCTCAATTTCTCTAGTCATCCAGCATTCCCGACTCGTACCAGCCTTGTCTTTCACCCAACAGGAATATACTTTTTCTGGACTCTCCTTATCTAATTTCTGAAGGCTTCCCATTTTCCAGCCAACCCTTTATCTGTGAACTTCTGCCCCCAATCAACTTTTGAAAGTTTTTGCCTAATTCTCTCAAAAGTGGCCTCCTTCCAATTTAGAACTTCAACTTTGAGATCCAGTCTATCCTTTTCCATCACTGTTTTAATTTTATTCCTGAAAATGGAAATTCTTCTCTATTTGACCGAGATGATTAACAGATGAACGTGCTCAACTGGATAGAGTTGCAGAGAGGTAGCTCATTGTCATTTCATTTCTCCATATTTTGAATTTAGTTCTGAATGGTCAAGAATCTCCTCTCCGAAAGAAGCATTAATGTGGTATAAACGGCTCCATTTCGGAATGGCAGGCAGTGACCAGTGGGGTACCGCAGGGATCCGTGCTGGGACCACAGCTTTTTACAATATGTTAATGATGTAGAAGATGGTATCAGCAATAACATTAGCAAATTTGCTGATGATACAAAGCTGGGTGGCAGGGTGAAAAGTGATGAGGATATTAGGAGATTACAGGGTGACCTGGACAAGTTAGGTGAGTGGGCAGATGCATGGCAGATGCAGTTTAATGTGGATAAATGTATGGTTATCCACTTTGGTAGCAAGAACAGGAAGGCAGACTACTACCTCAATGGAATCAATTTATGTAAAGGGGCAGTACAGAGAGATCTGGGTGTTCTTGTACACCAGTCAATGAAGGCAAGCATGCAGGTACAGCAGGTAGTGAAGAAGGCTAATAGCATGCTGGCCTTCACAACAAGAGGAATTGAGTATAGAAGCAAAGAGGTGCTTCTGCAGCTGTACAGGGCCCTGGTGAGACCACACCTGGAGTACTGTGTGCAGTTCTGGTCTCCAAATTTGAGAAAGGACATTCTGGCTATTGAGGGAGTGCAGCGTAGATTCACGAGGTCAATTCCTGGAATGGCAGGATTACCTTACACTGAAAGACTGAAGCGACTGGGCTTGTATACCCTTGAGTTTCGAAGATTGAGAGGGGATCTGATTGAGACGTATAAGATTATGAAAGGATTGGACACTCTGGCAGTAGGAAACATATTTCCACTGATGGGCGAGTGCCGAACCAGAGGACACAGCTTAAAAATACGGGGTAGACCATTTAGGATAGAGCTCAGGAGAAATTTCTTCACCCAGAGAGTGGTGGCTGTGTGGAATGCTCTGCCACAGGGGGCAGTGGAGGCCCACTCTCTGGATTCATTTAAGAAGGAGTTGGATAGAGCTCTCAAAGATAGTGGAATCAAGGGTTATGGAGATAAGGCAGGAACAGGATACTGATTAGGAATGATCAGCCATGATTATATTGAATGGCGGTGCAGGCTCGAAGGGCTGAATGGCATACTCCTGCACCTATTGTCTATTGTCTCTTGTCACTGTGGTAATCTCGACCTAGATACTGTTATGAAGGTGGAAGGAGTACTGTACCTTTAAGAAAGTTGAAAGTTAGCAAGGACTTAGAGGCACAGGGAGTCTGGAACAAGGTAACAATGTAATGCTCGCACTGGCTGGGTTACTATGAGACAAGAACAAATTCAAATTTGGCCAAATCAGTTTAAATTATGCCCCAAGATCCCAAACTCCAATCAAGTTTGAATTTGGTATTTTGACAAAATTAGAACCAATGAAATGATCCAATGTTTTGGGGTATAAAACCAGAAAAAAAATTGAACAGTTGGGGGAGAACTGCCAAAAGACCAACCGATGTAGGCTGCTAGTGAGAACTCTGAGAGGTACTTGTCTAAAGAAGGAGTTTGCACAGAAGAAACATCGACACCGACCTGGAGAGCAAATTGACGGAGGAACATACAAAGAAGATTCGACAGCTGGCTGGTTTTCAAATTTGAATTTTTCTGTCAATGTTAATCAGAGTTTTGATCAGACCAGTATTGTAGAGGGGAAGATAAAAGATTGGTTGAGATAAATGAGTTCTAAATAGTTTTCCGTTAATTATTATCGGTCAGATTTAAAAAATTTAAAGTTGCTAATTATTGTTTTAAATAATGACTTTTGGGATAGTTCTATGTCTCGAATTTTTGCAGATTGCAGCACGGGGCAAATCTTTTCTGTGTTGGGTTTAAATTAGCAGAGGGTTTTATCCTGTGTCGTAACAGTACCTTTATAAAATGGCCCACAACTATGTAGACATTTACTGATTTACGTTGGTGTGAAAAGTGGAACTTTTGCACACTAGTGCAGCATTAGGTACTTTTCTGAATTTGGGGTTGAGGGCTATTTCTAATTTTATCTATTCTCGCTTCGAAAACATTGCTCAGCTCTCTCTATGTCTGAATCACAACTCAGCTACTGAGAACTCTCATCCTGTCCCTTCTTACTTGAAAACTCAACTATTCTGACACACTTGTGACTGCTCTTGCACTTTTTACTCTGTAAACAAGGCACTGCCCTCTTGAAGTGTCCTACCTGTCCATCTTCGTTCGCATCTATCTGCTTCACCCTCCACTCTGACCTATCATCATCACCCCTCACCTTCATCTACCTATCGCCTTCCATGCTGCCTTCCCCTAAGCCCCACTCCCTCTCCTATATATCTCTCAGCCCCTGTGGACCCCCCACATTTCTAATGACGGGCAGCATCCAAAACATCGACTCTCCTCCTCGGATGCTGCCTGACTGCTGTGCTTTTCCAGCTTCACACTGTTTGACTCTGATCTCCACCATCTGCTGTCCTAACTTTCTCCTAACATCTTCTCATGTGGCTCAGTGTTGTACTTCAGTTTAATGCTGCTGTGAAGCGATAAGGCATATTTGATTACGTTAAAGGTGCTATATAAATAAAAGCTTTGTCTTGGTACATGTAGAATGGTCCTAAAGGCCCTCTTAAAAATTTGCCTGTTTCCATTGTAGCCAAATGGTTGTTTTTGTAATTCTTGACTTATTGCATTTTTTATTCTGTTTACTACTTCCCTAAGCCTGCAAATGCAATGGACATGCAACCATCTGCAACACCAAGACAGGAAGATGTTTCTGCACGACAAAAGGAATCAAAGGCGACAAGTGTCAACTGTAAGTTACATTCAGTGCCTTTTATGTGCAGACTGCTTTTGGTGCATGTTTATGACTGCTATAAAATTTCCATATATTTCAGTTCCACTTTGTGACCATGACATTTTCAATTAATGAGCAAGCTAATGCAATCAAATTGAGTGTTTGGAGAGTAATTTAAAAAGAATTCCTCATAAACTACAGGCGTCTGTTGTTCTGCGATATGGAAAATACAAGACGATATTATTCAATTCATTTCTTGCCACCATTTAAATACTTCGTTACTTTATTTAATCTTCGCATCCCAACATTCTTTTGAGCATCTGTTATGCACTGTGTTTGATGTTAAGGCCTTAGTCTGATGTAGAAGTATCAACACAACGATCAAAGATTGAACACAATCAACAAAGTTAATGTTTTTTAAAACAAAACATTTATGGTCCGTGCAGAGGTAGTTATTTTCTTAACTGTCAGAAGGGAAGGCAAATGCGGTGTGAGCATTCATTTCAAGAGGTCTAGAATACAAGAGCGTGGATGTACTCCCGAGGCTGAATAAGGCTCTGATCAGACTGCAATTGGAATATTGTGCGCAGTTTTGTGCCCTATATCCAAGGAGGGTTGTGCTGGCCTTAGAGGGGATTCAGAGGAGGTTTACAAAAATAATCCTTGGGGTGAAAGGCTTGTCATATGAGAAGTAGTTGAGGACTCTGATTCTGTTTAGAAAGATTTGGAGAGAGATCTGATTGCAACTTGCAGAGTACTGAGAGACTTTGGATAGAGTGAATGTGAAAAAGATGCTTCCGCTAAGAAGAGACACTAGGAACTAAGCTCACAGATGCAGTAAAGGACGAACATTTAGAACTGAGATGAGGAGGAATTATTTTCAACCAGAGGGTAGTGACTCTGTGGAACTCATGGCCACAAAAATCTGTGGCAGCCAAATCACCGCACTTAAGACAGAATAAATAGGTCCTTGATTAGTAAAGGGGTCAAGGGTTACAAGGAGAAGGCAGTAGAATGGGATTGAGGGACATATCAACCATGATTGAATAGGGGAGCAGGCACAAGATGCCAAAAGGCTTAATTCTACTCCTATAACTTAGGGCTTCCAACTCATGACAGCTTAATAATTACCCAGGAAAAATTAGAAGATTAAAAGCTGCCTGTAAGTCTTCAGGAATGATTAAACTGAACCCCAGAGTCACCATCTGAACCTCAACTTTGACAACCTCAACCTTTTTGGTTGACCCAACCTAACACAACACTGATGGATGACACCCTGTGACTCATCCTAAACGTGCATCAACTTCACTGGTACCTTACTTACTCACCCATCTGATAACCTATCCCCTTCATTACCTGACATCCTTACCTCTCACCCATCCACATAACCGAGACCCTACCACCTCATCGCCTAATGCACTCTCCTTTTCACTGAGCTTTCGTTTATCCTTCTTCCGTCATTATCAAAGTAGCTTTAGGATCTTTAACCTCTGAAGTGTGGAAGTGAATGTTAAAAAAGCACATGTCCTGACCTTCTGGGCTACTCCTGCAGGGAGTGGATTTCCTCTTGATTTCTTCCAATGGGTGTATTTGTGAGAGGTCAGACTTGGAATCTTGGCACTCCCCACCTCTTCCTCCGCTACATTGATGACTGCATTGGCGCCACCTCGTGCTCCCGCGAGGCGGTTTAGCAATTCATCAACTTCACCAACACATTCCACTCTGACCTTAAATTTACCTGGACCATCTCTGACACCTCCCTCCCCTTCCTGGACCTCTCCATCTCCATTAATGATGACCGACTTGACACTGACATTTTTTACAAACCATTTTTTACACAGCTACCTGGATTACACCTCTTCCCACCCGACCTCTTGCAAAAATGCCATCCCGTATTCCCAATTCCTCCACCTCCGCCGGATCTGCTCCCAGGAGGACCAGTTCCACCACAGAACACACCAGATGGTCTCCTTCTTTAGAGACCGCAATTTCCCTTCTCACATGGTTAAAAATGCCCTCCAACACATCTCGTCCACATCCCGCACCTCCGCCCTCAGACCCCACCCCTCCAACCATAACAAGGACAGAACGCCCCTGGTGCTCACCTTCCACCCTACCAACCTTCGCATAAACCAAATCATCCGCCGACATTTCCGCCACCTCCAAACAGACCCCACCACCAGGGATATATTTCCCTCCCCACCCCTTTCCGCCTTCCGCAAAGACCGTTCCCTCCGTGACAACCTGGTCAGGTCCACACCCCCCTACAACCCACCCTCCCATCCTGGCACTTTCCCCTGCCACCGCAGGAACTGTAAAAACTGCGCCCACACCTTCTCCCTCACCTCTATCCAAGGCCCTAAAGGACCCTTCCACATCCATCAAAGTTTTACTTGCACATCCACTAATATCATTTATTGTATCCGTTGCTCCCGATGCGGTCTCCTCTACATTGGGGAGACTGAGCGCCTCCTAGCAGAGCGCTTTAGGGAACATCTCCGGTACACCCACACCAATCAACCACACCGCCCCGTGGCCCAACATTTCAACTCCCCCTCCCACTCTGCCGAGGACATGGAGGTCCTGGGCCTCCTTCACCGCCGCTCTCTCACCACCAGACGCCTGGAGGAAGAACGCCTCAAGTTCCGCCTCGGAACACTTCAACCCCAGGGCATCAATATGGACTTCAACAGCTTCCTCATTTCCCCTTCCCCCACCTCACCCTAGTTCTAAACTTCCAGCTCCGCACTTGTCCCCATGACTTGGCCGGACTTGTCCGACCTGCCTATCTCCTTTTCCGCCTATCTCCTTTTCCACCTATCCACTCCACCCTCTCCTCCCTAACCTATCACCTTCATCCCCTACCCCACTCACCCATTGTACTCTATGCTACTTTCTCCCCACCCCCAACCTCCTCTAGCTTATCTCTCCACACTCCAGGCTCACTGCCTTTATTCCTGATGAAGGGCTTTTGCCCGAAACGTCGATTTCGAAGCTCCTTGGATGCTGCCTGAACTGCTGTGCTCGTCCAGCACCACTAATCCAGAACCTAGAAAAATTACTAATTGGCATATGGCTAATTGTAATGAGGATTACAGGCGGTAGAATTTATTCTGTTGCTGACTGGAGTATCTGAGCTACATGTTTTAATTGTACTACAAGCTGAATGATTCCTGGAATGGAGTAATTGTCTTATGAGCAAAGGCTTAACAGGTTGAGACTCTATTCACAGGAGATTTTAGAAAATAAAGTTGACCTGATTGAAACATATAGGATTCTGAAGGGAATTGGCAAGGTAACTGCTGAGAGAATGTTTCCCCAAATGGATAATTGTAAGACTAGAGGACATAGCCTCAGAATAAAGAGGCACCAATTTAAGACTGAGATGAGCAATTTTCTTTGCTCAGGAGGTTGTGTGTCTTTGGAACTCATTGTCACTGAAAGCTTTGGCTGCAGAGTCCTTGTGTATATTTATGGCTGAGATAGATTTTTGATCAGTAGGGGAATCGAGGGTTATAGGGAAACAGCAAGAAAGTGGACTTGAGGAATGCTGGATCGTATTGTATGGTCAGCTCAAGTGTCAAAATTGCCTAATCCTGATTGTATTTCTTACGTTCTTATGAATGTTCTCCTCATCTCACTCCCTTCAAACCTGAAGGATAACTGCTTGGAGAAAATTAAAAAATCACACAATACCAGGTTATAGTCCAACAGGTTTATTTGAAAATAATTGTACTTTTAAATGAACCCGTTGGACTGTAACTTGATGATGTGTGAGCTTGTACTTTCAAATAAACCTGTTGGCATTGTGTGATTTTTAACATTGTCCACCCCAGTCCAACACCGGCACGTCCACAACAGGTTTGGAGAAAGTTCTTGGAGAGAATTTCTGATGTTGCACAGCTTGAATCTTCTGAATAGCATTTTGGAAATTGGAATGTTAGAATTAAAAACACTTCAATAGTTTAAAAAGTATACATTCTGTGGCCATAAGGATAATTCCTGTCTGCAGTTTTTTAATTCTGTGGCCAGTAATTTGGAATTGTAGTCGCAGAGATATATAATATGGAAACAGACCCTTCTCGGTCCAACTCATCCATGCCAACCTAAACTAGTCTCATTTGCAAGCATTTGGCCCATATCCCTCCAAACCCTTCCTATTCATATACCCATCCAGATCCCTTTTAAATTTTGCAATTGTACCAGTCTCCGCCACTTCATCTGGCAGCTCATTCCATACATGTACCACCCTCTGCGTGGAAAAAAACGTTATCCCTTAGGTCCCCTTTATATCTTTTCCCCCTCACCCTAAACCTATGCCCTCCTGGACTCTCGCACACCAGGGAAAATACTTTATCTGTTTACCCTATCCATGCCCTTCATGATTTTACAAACCTCTATAAGATCACCCCTCAGCCTTCGAAGCTCCAGGGAAAACAGTCCCAGCCTATTCAGCCTCTCCCTATAGCTCAAATTCTCCAACCCTCACAACATCCTTGTAAATCTTTCCTGAATCCTTTGAAGTTGCAAAACATCCTTCGGATAGGAAGGAGACCAGAATTGCAGGCAGTATTCTAAACTGGCCTCACCAATGTCCTGTACAGCTGCAACTAGACCTTTCAACTCCTGTACTCAGTACTCTGGCCATTAAAGGAAAGCATACTAAATGCTGCCTTCACTAACCTCTCTACCTGTGACTCCACTTTCAAGAAGCTATGGATCTGCATTCCAATGTCTCTTGGTTCAGTAACACTTCCTAGGACCTTACCATTAAGTATATAGGTCCTGCTTTGATTTGCTTTTCCAAAATGCAGCACCTCGCATTTATCTAAATTAAACTCCACCTGCCACTCCTCAGCCCATTGGCCCATCTGATTAAGATCCCGTTGTAATCTGAGGTAATCTTTTCATTGTCCACTGCCCGTCCAATTTTGGTGTTATCTGCAAACTTACTAAGTATACCTCCAATGTTCATATCCAAATCATTTATATAAATGACGAAAAGTAGTGGACCCAGCACTGATCCTTGTGGCACTCCACGAGTCACAGGCCTCCAGTCTGAAAAACAACCCTCCCACCACCCTCTGTCTTCTACCTTTGAGCCAGTTCTGAATCCAAATGGCTGGTTCTCCCTGTATTCCGTGAGATCTAACCTTGCTAACCAACCTCCCATGGGGAACGTTGTCGAATGTCTTACTGAAGTCCATATAGATCGCATCTACCACTGTCCTCAAAAATTCTCTTTGTTACTTCTTCAAAAATCTCAATCAAGGTCGCGAGACATGATTTCCCACGCACAAAGCCATGTTAACTATGCCTAATCAGCCCTTGCCTTTCTACATACATGTAAATCCTGTCCCTCAGGATTACCTCCAACAACTTGTCCACCAACAATGTCAGGCTCACCAGTCTCTCATTCCCTGCCTTAACCTTACCACCTTTGTAAAGTAGTGGTACCACGTGAGCCAACCTCCAGTCTTCCGGCACTTCACCTATGACTATCAATGATACAAATATCTCAGCAAGATGCCCAGCAATCACTTCCCCAGCTTCCCAGAGTTCTAGGGTGCACCTGATCAAGTGCTGGGGATTTATACAATTTTATTCGTTTCAAGACATCCAGCACCACCACCTCTGTAATATGGAAATTTTTCAAGTTGTTGCCATCTATTTCTCTATGTTCTGTATGTTCCATGTCCTCCTTCACCGTAAGTACTCATGCAAAATACCCATTTAGTATCTTCCCCATCCCCTGTGGCTCCACATAAAGGCTGCCTTATTAATGTTTGAGGGGCCCTATTCTCTCTCTACTTACCCTTTTTCCTTAATGTATTTGTAAAAACCCTTTGGATTCTCCTTAATTCTATTTGCCAAAGCTCTCATGTCACCTTTTTGCCCTCCTCATTTCTCTCTTAAGTGTACTCCTACTGCCTTTATCCTCTTCTAAGGATTCACTCTGTCTCCTGTCTATACATATGCTTCCTTCTTTTTCTGAACCAAATCCTCAATTTCTCAAATCATCCAGCATTCCCTACACCTACCAGTCTTTCCTTTCACCCTAACTCTGGACTCTCGTTATCTCATTTCTGAAGGCTCCCATTCTCCAGCCAACTCTTGTCCTGCGAACATCTACCCCAATCAACTTTTGAAAATTCTTGCCTAATACCGCCTTGCGGACTTCTGCAAGCATACTAAAGTGATCTGTTCTGAATTCCTATTTCCTGCATTTCTGTCTATCGCATGCATGAAGTTCTACGTAAGTGTATCATGCGAGGCCTGGTGCAAATGACCATTTTTAACTTTAATTGTGAAGAATTAATATTTTTATTAGTGTTGAATTTTCTTCCCTTAGCATTGCAAGCAGTATATGCAAGATCATAATTCACTGCATAAAATTAAATCTCAATTCCCCTCAGGTGCTTTTGTCAGTTATCTAATATCTGCATCTTCTGGTTAAGGCAGCACCGTTAGAAACCGTTTTATGCTTTGTCACAAAAGACCACGTCAGCATATGCTACGTTTCTATCCTTGACCAGCTGCATTGCTCCACTATGAGCCGTATTTCCATTAAGCTGGTTCCAGTTACCACATTCACGAGAGGAGCATAAACAAAACTGGAAACGCAGCACTAAATTTTCCACATAAGCATTCTATGGCCTTCAGCATTCTATGTTCAGTTCATCAACCACCACTGAACATGGGTATTGTCATCCATTTTATTACAGCCACTTCTCCTCTTGTGTCTTGGTTTTATGGGTTTGCACTCAACAAAGTTGAGCTTTCTTTAACCATTCACAATTACCTTTAAAACTTATTATGCACTCTGTAATCTTCCCCTGCTAACAATAGCACTCACTCTGACATTTGATCAGGGAACCCTCACATTTCTTCCTCCTTTGTTATTAGCGCAGAAACCACCATGTTCCTCTCCCCTTTAGTTGAAAAGATGAGTCATGTTGTCTTAACATTAATTGTGTTTTTCTCTCCACAGATGCTGCCAGGTCTGCTGACTTTCTCCAGTGCTTTGTTTTCATCACTAACATTAGTTTGTTGAGCCCACTTGCTAAAATACAGACTTTGAATGTCAGGTGTTGCTGCGAGTGTAATTCCGTTCTTCTTTTAGAAAGGGTTGCTTTGACGTACAGTTTACACGAGTTTACCTCATCTTGTCCAATATTGAATGTTATGTCATCATTGACTGTATCTTTGTGAGCATAGACAAATCAAATGGTATAGGTGACAAATTTCACTGTCTTGATCTTTGACCCTGGCACTAAAAGGAGAAAGTGAGGACTGCAGATGCTGGAGATCAGAGCTGAAAAATGTGTTGCTGGAAAAGCGCAGCAGGTCAGGCAGCATCCAAGGAGTAGGAGAATTGACGTTTCGGGCATAAGTTCAGGAATGAGGAAGGTGTGCCAAGCAGGCTAAGATAAAAGGTAGGGAGGAGGGACTTGGGGGAGGGGTGTTGGGAATGCGATAGGTGGAAGGAGGTTAAGGGGAGGGTGATAGGCCGGAGAGGGGGTGGGGGCGGAGAGGTCGGGAAGAAGATTGCAGATCAAGAAGGCGGTGCTGAGTCCGAGGGTTGGGACTGAAATAAGGTCGGGGGAGGGGAAATGAGGAAGTTGGAGAAATCTGCATTCATCCCTTGTAGTTGGAGGGTTCCTAGGCGGAAGATGAGTCACTCTTCCTCCAGGCGTCGTGTTGCCATGGTCTGGCGATGGAGGAGGCCAAGGACCTGCATGTCCTTGGCGGCATGGGAGGGGGAGTTAAAGAGTTCAGCCACGGGGCGGTTGGGTTGGTTGGTACGGGTGTCCCAGAGGTGTTCTCTGAAACGTTCCACAAGTAGGCGGCCTGTCTCTCCAATGTAGAGGAGGCCACATTGGGTGCAGCGGATGCAGTAAATGATGTGTGTTGACTTGCAGGTGAATTTGTGACGGATATGGAAGGATCCCTTGGGGCCTTGGAGGGAAGTGAGGGGGGAGGTGTGGATGCAAGTTTTGCATTTCTTGCGGTTGCAGGGGAAAGTGCCGGTCGTGGAGGTTGGGTTGGTGGGGGGTGTGGACCTGACGAGGGAGTCGCGGAGCGAGTGGTCTTTCCGGAACGCTGATAGGGGTGGGGAGCGAAATATATCCTTGGTGGTGGGATCTGTTTGGAGGTGGTGGAAATGATGAAGGATGATACGATGTATCTGGAGGTTGATGGGGTGGTAGGTGAGGACCAGTGGGGTTCTGTCCTGGTGGCGATTGGAGGGGCGGGGTTCAAGGGCGGAGGAGCGGGAAGTGGAGGAGATGCGGTGGAGAGCATCGTCAACCACGTCTGAGGGGTAATTGCAGTCTTTGAAGAAGGAGGCCATCTGGGTTGTTCGGTATTGGAATTGGTCCTCCTGGGAGCAGATGGGGCGGAGGCGAAGGAATTGGGAATATGGGATGGCGTTTTTACAGGGGGCAGGGTGGGAGGAGGTGTAATCGAGGTAGCTGTGGGAGTCGGTCGGTTTATAGTAAATGTCCGTGTTGAGTCGGTCGCCTGAGATTGAAATGGAGAGGTCTAGGAAGGGGAGGGAGGAGTCTGAGACAGTCCAGGTAAATTTGGGGTCGGGGTGGAACATTGCCAGACCATGGCAACACGACGCCTGGAGGAAGAGCGCCTCATCTTCCACCTAGAAACCATCCAACCACAAGGGGTGAATGCAGATTTCTCCAGCTTCCTCACGTCCCCTCCCCCCACCTTATCTCAGTCCCAACCCTCGGACACAGCCCTGCCTTCTTGACCTGCAATCTTTTTCCCGACCTCTCCGGCCTATCACCCTCACCTTAACCTCCTTCCACCTATCGCCTTCCCAACGCGCCTCCCCCAAGTCCCTCCTCCCTACCTTTTATCTTAGCCTGCTTGGCACACCTTCTTCATTCCTGAAGAAGGGCTTATGCCCGAAATGTCGATTCTCCTTCTCCTTGGATGCTGCCTGACTTGCTGCGTTTTTCCAGCAACACATTTTTCAGCCCTGGCACTAAAAGTTCTTTTCAGTCAGTGATGGATTGGCATCCAAGTTTTGCTTGGTCGGTTAAAAATCTTTGGACTGTAATTGTTCATGTCTTGTCAGCAAAAATGTGTTGGGAGATACGTAGGAAAGGCAAAGCTACTGTGGTCAAGGGGGTGAATTTCAATACGCAGATGGACTGGGAAAATCAGGTTGGTAGTGGATTGCAAGAAAAGAAATTTGTCAAATGTCTACGAGATGGCTTTTTGGAGCAGTTTGTGTTGGAGCCCACAAGGGAGCAGGCAATACTGGATTTAGTGTTGTGCAATGAGAGAGATTTGATAAGGGAGCTCAAGGTTGAGGAACCTTTAGGAGGCAGTGATCATATGATTGAATTTATTCTGCAGTTTGAGAGGGAGAAGGTTAGAATCAGAGGTAGCAGTATTACAGTTGAATAAAGGCAACTACAGATGCGTAATGGAGGAGCTGGATAGAACTGACTGGGAGAGGAGCCCAGCAGGACAGACAGTGGAACAACAATGGCCGGAGTTTCTGGGAGTAATTCAGGAGACACAGCAGAGATTCATCCTGAGGGAAAAAGTAGCATGGTACAGGGAGGGTGAGGCAACCATGGCTGACTAGGGAAGTCAGGGGCAGCATAAATGCAAAAGAGAAAGCATGTAATATGGCAAAGGGCAGTGGGAAACAGAGGATTGGGAAGCTTACAAAAACCAACAGAAGTCAAAAGAAAATCAAGGAGGGAGAAGATTAAATATGAGGATAAGCTAGCCAGTAATATAAAGGAAGACTGTACAAGTTTAGATATATATAAAGGCAAAAGAGACCCAAAAGTGGACATTGGATGCTAGAAAATGATGCTAGAGGGATTAGTGGGAGAGATGGAAATAGCTGAGGAAGACATGAGTAATATCCCAACAATTCAAGAGCGTGAGGGGACAGAGCTGAGTATGGTGGCCATCACCAAAGAGAAGGTACAAGAAAAACAATGGCCTGAAGGTGGATTAGTCACCTGGACCAGATGGACTACACCCTGGAGTTCTCAGGGAGATAGTCAGCATGGTTTTGTGAAGGGCAGGTTGTGCCTCACAAACCTTATTGAATTCTTTGAGAAGGTGACTAAGGAGGTGGACAAGGGGAAAGCAGTAGATGTGGTGTATATGGATTTTAGTAAGGCGTTTGATAAGGTTCCCCATGGTAGACTACTGCAAAAAATACGGAGGTATGGCATTGAGGGTGAGTTGGAGGTTTGGATTAGGAGTTGGCTGGCTGGAAGAAGACAGAGGGTAGTAGTTGATGGCAAAGGTTCATCTTGGAGTGCCGTCACTAGCGGTGTTCCGCAAGGATCTGTTTTGGGACCATTGCTGTTTGTCATTTTTATAAATGACCTGGAGGAGGGGTTAGAAAGTTGGGTGAGCAAGTTTGCGGATGATACGAAAGTCGGAGGAGTTGTAGACAGTGAGGAAGGATGTGGCAGGTTACAGCGGGATATAGATAAGCTGCAGAACTGGGCAGAAAGGTGGCAAATGGAGTTCAATGTAGCTAAGTGTGAGGTGATTCACTTTGGTAAGAGTAATAAAAAGATGGGGTACTGGGCTAACGGTCGGATACTTGGTAGTGTGGATGAGCAGAGGGATCTTGGTGTCCATGTACACAAATCTTTGAAAGTTGCCACCCAGGTAAATAGTGCGGTGAAGAAGGCATATGGCGTACTGGCTTTTATTGGTAGAGGAATTGAGTTCCGGAGTACTGAGGTCATGTTGCAGTTGTATAAGACTCTGGTGCGGCCACATCTGGAGTATTGTGTGCAGTTTTGGTCGCCATACTATAGGAAGGATGTGGAGGCACTGGAACGGGTGCAGAGGAGGTTTACCAGGATGTTGCCTGGTATGGTAGAAAGATTGTATGAGGAAAGGCTGAGGCACTTGGGGTTGTTTTCATTGGAGAAAAGAAGGTTTAGGGGTGACTTGATAGAGGTGTATAAGATGATTAGGGGTTTAGATAGGGTCGACAGTGAGAATCTTTTTCCTCGTATGGAGTCAGCTATTACAAGGGGGCATAGCTTTAAATTAAGGGGGGGTAGGTATAGGACAGATGTTAGGGGTAGGTTCTTTACTCAGCGAGTCGTGAGTTCATGGAATGCCCTGCCAGTAGCAGTGGTGGACTCTCCCTCATTATGGGCATTTAAGCGGGCATTGGATAGGCATATGGAGGATAGTGGGCTAGTGTAGGTTAGGTGGGCTTGGATCGGCGCAACATCGAGGGCCGAAGGGCCTGTACTGCGCTGTATTCTTCTATGTTCTATGTTCTATGTTCTAGATAGCTGAAGAGATAGCAGAGATGTTAGTGGTGATCTTTCAGGAATCGCTTGAGTCAAGGAGAGTCCCAGAGGATTGTAAAATCGCTAACGTGACATCACTGTTTAAAAAGGGAGTAGGGCAAAGATAGAATATTACAGACTGATTAGCCAAATCTCAGTTATGGGTAAGATCCTGGAATCTATTGTGAATGATGAGGCTTCTGAATTCTTCGAAGTGTATGGTAGAATAGACCAAAGTCAGCATGGTTTCATCAAGGGGAGGTCATGCCTGACAAATTTGTTAGAATTCTTTGAGGTGGTAATGAGCAGGCTAGACAAAGAAGAGCCAATGGATATTATCTACCTGGACTTCAAGAGGGCCTTTGACAAGGTGCCTCATAGGAGGTAACTGAGTAAGATAAGGGCCCATGGTTAGAGGAAGGTGCTTGCATGGTTAGAAGCTTAGCTGTCTGGTAGGAAGCAGACAGTGGGGATTAAAGGGTCTTTCTCAGGCTGGCAGCCGGAGACAACTGGTGTTTCGCAAGGTTCAGCGTTGGGACCACAACTTTTCACTTCATACATTAACAATCTAGATGAAGAAACTGAGGGCATTCTGGCTACATTTGCAGAAGATACAAAGATATCGTTGATAGGTAGAGGGGCAGGTAGTATTGAAGAGGCAGGAAGGTTGCAGAAGGATTTGGACAGGTTAGGAGAGTGGGCAAAGAAGTGGCAAATGGAGTGCAATGTGGGAAAGTGTGAGGTCATGCACTTTGCCAGGAAGAATAGAGTTATGGACTATTTCCTAACTGGGGAGAGAATTCAGAAGTTTGAAGTACAAAGAAAGTTGGGAATTCTAGTCCAGGATTCTCTCAGGGCAAACTTGCAGATTGAGTCAGTAGTTAGGAAGGCAAATGCAATTATGGCATTTATTTTGAAAGTAGTTGAATATAAAAGCAGGAATGTACTTCTGAGGCTCTATCAGGCTCTGGTCAGACCACATTTGGAGTATTGTGTGCAGTTCTGTGACCCATATCTTAGGAAGGAAAAGCTTAATGTATGAGGGATGTTTGAGGACCTGGGTTTATACTCGGAGCTTCGAAGGATGAGGGGTTTTCTAATTGAAATATGCCGAAAACTGAATGGACTGAACAGTAGTTGTTGGAAAGATGTTTCCAAATTAGGAGAGACTAGGACCTGAGGGCACAGCCTGAGAGTAAAGGGAAGACCTTTTAGAATGGAGATACTTCTTCAGCCAGGGAGTGGTGTATCTATGGAATCCTTTGCCACAGAAGGCTGTGGAGGCCAGGTCTTTGTGTTTATTTAAGACTGAGATTAATAGATTCTTGGTTGTCAAGGGCATTAAAGATTATGGGGAAAGGGCGGGAGAATGGGGATGAGAAGCTTATCAGCCATGATTGAATGGCAGAGCAGACTCAATGGGCTGAATGGCTTAACTTCTACTCCTGTCTTCTGGTCTTATGCTGTGGATTATCAGTGCAGTATCTATGATATATTAGTGGACGGCCCTCTGGTTGTACAGTGACACTTCAATTTCATGCCTCAGCTGTAATTTAGTAACCCCAATACTTGATGTTGCATCTCTCCTCTGACTTGCTACAAACAATGTCACTGGTGTTTTACCAGTTACCAGAGCAATATGAAACATTCAGCATGTTGATCTTGATTTGATGAGATCATGGTTAATTTGTATCTTAATTCAGTCCATGGGACACCACAACCTGCAAATTCACCTCCACATCATTCATCATCCTGGCTTGGAAATGTTATCTTTAGTAATTTTGGGTCAAAATCCTAGGACTTCGTCCCTAATACATTGTCGGTCTATCTGTAGCATATTAATAGCAGCAGTTCAAGAGGCAGCCCACCATTATCATCTCAAGGGCAATTAGGGCCCAACAATAAATGTTGGCTTGGACAGTGAAGCACGTATTACATGACTGAATATAAACTAGCAAGATTTTATAACTTTTGCAATTAAATTTAAGTGTTTTAATGTTTTGTGGCATAGATTTCTACAAATTTGTATGACTGGGTTAAAATGGGTTTTGCTAACATCTTGCCCGAACATCATGCTTCTGATTATAAACTTCCTTCTCCTAAATGCCTCTACTTCCAGAAAGTCTTCTATCATCTATTCTGTCCATCTCTTTCAAAATGTTTAAAACATCAATAAAATCAGCACCACTTTCTGTAAAGCAGAGAATATAAACTTAGATTATGTATTGACACTAAACCTTGAAGCCCTGGTAACATTTTGAGGAATCTGCACTGCATTTTAGATTAGATTACTTACTGTGTGGGAACAGGCCCTTCGGCCCAACAAGTCCACACCGATGCGCAACCCACCCAGACCCACTCCCCTACATTTTACCCCTGTCCCTTACACTACGGGCAATTTAGCATGGTCAATTCACCTAACCTGCACATTTTTGGACTGTGGGAGGAAACCGGAGCACCCGGAGGAAACCCACGCAGACACAGGGAGAATGTGCAAACTCCACACAGTCAGTCGCCTGAGGCGGGAATTGAACCCAGGTCTCTGGCACTGTGAGGCAGTAGTGCTAACCACTGTGCCACCGTGCCGCCCAAATTCTTCCAAGACAGTTAATTTCTTGCAAGATACAATGCCCAGATATGTATCTGTTATCCACTGCTGATCTTAACAGGACTTTCGAGCTGATGTTTCTTCTTTTCATGTTCTTGCCACTACTTATAAGAATTTATATCAATCGTGAAATGTTTACATTTAATTAAAATGCAAAACCAAATAAATGGGAGAAAATGCATGATCGTGTTGATTAATCTGTGGTTGAATTTGCTTCTAGATGTGACGTTGAAACACGATACCAGGGTAACCCACTGAAAGGGACCTGTTACTGTAAGTCTAATGCACTTTGTGATGTAAAATTGGAATGAATCAAATCGAATGACTTGACAAAACTTACTTTTTCAGAATTGTGCACAACTAGACTGACCCTGCTCAGTTATTGATGATCTTCAATTATCTCTGAAAATTTGATTTAAATAATTTTTGGTCTATGAACCAAGATCTGGAACAATATCATGATTTAAGGAATTGGCGAGGTCCAGGGATGAAAGTTGCATTGAATATAACTAGCACTTTTTTCAATTGTATTAAAGCTATTCTTCAAAAATGAATTTGTTTTATTGCACATCGGTTTTCAAGGTGATATTAATAGCTGAAATAAAATAGAATATAATGTGGGGAAATGTGAAATTGTTCACTTTGAAAGGGAAAGCAAAAGACTATATTTCCATTGAGAAAAACTGCAGAAAGCTGCAATACAAAGGGACTTGGGGGGAATTTGCACCAAACGTGCAAAGGTAGCACGCGGGTGCAGCAAGTAATAGTGGAATATTGGCTCTTATTTCAAGGGGGGTGGTCTGTCAGAGTAGGCAAATGTTCCTGCAACTGTACAAGGTGCTGGTGAGACCATATCTGGAGTATTCTGAGCAGTTTTGGTCTCTCTATATTAGGAAAGATAACATTCCATTGGAGGCAGTTCAGAGGACTTTCACTGGGATGATTCGTGATATGGAGGGATTGTCTTTTGAGCAAAGACTGAAAAAGGTGGAACGCTACTAACTGGTGTTTATAAGAAGAAGAGCTGATCTCATTGAGGCACTTTTAGGAGCTTGTCAGGCTAAGCATGCTTCTCCTCATGGGAGAGTCTAGGACCAGAAGGCACAGTCTCAGAATAAAGGGGCACCAATGTCAGGCTGAGATGAGGATTTTCTTCTCCGAGGGTTGAGAATCTTTGGAACTGCTCACAGAGAGTTGTGGGGACAGAGTTCTTGTGTAAATTTAAGGCTGGGAGAGATTCTTGATCAATTGGGAAATCTTTGATTACAGAAAAAGGCAGGAGAATGGAGGTGAGGAATGTCGGATCAGCCATTATTATATTGAATGGCAAAGTAGGCTCAAGGGCCTGGGTGACCTACTTCTGTTTCTATTTCTTACAGTCATATGGTTAATAACATGGGATGGTTCCTTCATGAAGTTTTAAAAAATTGTAACCAATGGATTTTTGGGTAGCGATCAGTTTTAAAAGAAGAAGCGGAGAAAGCAATTGAGCCTTTCCTTTAATAAATGATATAGAATCGTAGGATTTGTAAATAGTGGTCCAGACTGCCAAAACACACGGCTAACACCGAATCAATTTTCTAGAAAGGCTGGCTACTTCCTGTCAGAATAGGAACAGTACATTACATACAGTAGTGCCTTGAGATTGTGCTGATGTTCAAAGGTACCATGGCCGATTTGGTCTTTGCCTCAACTCCACTTTCTCCATCAACCTTGACCCTCTCTGAACTCAAAATTCTACAATGCCAGCCTTGAATATATTCACTGACCCAGCTTCAACACTTTCCTAGGGTATAGAATTCCACACATTTGTAACCCTTAAGGAGCAATTTGTCCTCATTTCTGTTTAAAGTGGCCAAACCTTCATTCTGTAATCATGAGTCCAAGCTCTAGATTCTCTTATCAGGGTACTATCCTTTCAGCATTTACACTGGGAGATTGAAAATTATTAGAGCCATCGTTTTCAAATCTTGTTGAAAGGGATGGCATGGTGGCTCAATGGTTAGCACTGCTGCCTCTTGGCACCAGGGTCCCACGTTTGATTCCAGCCTATGGTGACTGTGTGGAGTTTGCACATTCTCCCCCTGTCTGCATGGGTTTCCTCCCACAGTCCAAAGATGTTAGGTGGATTGGCCATGCTAAATTGCCTCAGAGTATTGAGGGACATTCTGGCTTGGTGGATTAGCCATGGAAAATGCAGGGTTACAGGGATAGGATGGGGTGACGGGGTGAGTCTGGATGTGATGCTCTTCAGAGGGTCAATGTGGACTAGATGGATGAATGGCTCACTTCCACACTGCAGGGATTCTATAATTTATAACTTAAAGAAAAAATATTAAGTTAGTGGAGTTAGAGATTGCAAGTGTTACACTCTTGTTCAAAAATCAATTGAAATCGAAGAATCTTCTCCAAATGTTAACTTGACCAAATGAGTGACCTTTCAAATCCCAGTTAATTAAGAAAAGTAAATATAGATTTGTTTCAATAAGTTGTTGGTGTTGTTTGATGAAGTTATATAAGTTTGAAGAAATGCTGTTGATGTGGTGTATGTAGTCTGCTGAAACACATGAAAACAATGCTCTGCAACATATTTGTGAGCAGTTACACTCATGTCATAAAAGGAAGGTAGCGGAGATATAAATTTAATGGAGTGACAGGGTTTCGAGGAGAGTTTCCCAGGTTTTGGTGTTAATGATCCTTACTCTTCCTGATGCATATTTAGACCGGAACATGAGAACTTAAAACTGTGGAGCCCATTTGACATTTCAATCTTGTCCATCATGTGTTAATATCATTGTTCATCTAGTTGTCTTCTCGGTTCTGTTGTTGGCACCCCATGAGCCTTGTCTATCAAAAATCAAATTCAGTTTGCCTTGAGTAAATTTTATCACCCAGCCTCCAGTGTTTTATTATTATGGGCATAGAATACAAAAGCAAGGAAGTTAACCGCTGGCTTCACCTCAATGGAATGCTGCATTCAGTCCTCAACATCACACTTCAGGAAAGCTGTGAAGGAAAGGTTAGTGGGAGTGGTTCTGAGAAGGTGGAAATTAAATTGGGGCTGTCTTCCTTGGAGAAGCAAAGTTAAAAACAGATTCAACATCAGAGATCTGGGCAAAATAGGCAAGGAGAAACTGTTTCCATTGGCAGAAGGTTTGAGAACCAGACAGCCACAGATAATTAACAGAAGAACGAATGGAAAGACATCATTACGCAATTAATGATTCAGATCTAGATTACGGTGAGTATGTGGTAGAAGAAGATACAGTATCATACCAGAGATGTTGGAATGTTACCTGTCTTTGGGGAGAAGATGGGAAATTAGACTAGGTTAATTGTTCCTTTAGAGAGTCAGCACAAACATGGTATGCTCATAGCCACCTTTTGGGTTGTGGTTCTTTGTGCATCATTGCTTTATCTCAACTTTATTTATTTATTTATTTCCCTTGTCTTGAACTCTGATCTTGTAAAAGAACATTTGGCTTCCCAGAATCTATTTGTTGGAAGTAACTGTTAGGAGTTTTCTAGCTTTTATGAAGGTAACATGAACTCAGCATTCCCTCATCTGCATGGCTTTCGTCAAATGATGGTCTGAAACTAATCTTTGATAAAGGACTGGGTGCTTGGGATTTGAGTATCTGATTAATAACTGATGCATGCTCATTTATTTCTCTGGAAAATCGGACTGAGACGTGGAGTGATGGAACTGAGCCTACCAAAATCTCATTGCTAGTGATCTTTGAAAAGATGATAGTGGGCCAGCTCCTGGTCAGTGTGAGGTTATTGGACTCTTTCTTTATGGAGGTGGTCACTGTTGTCTGATGCTCGAGACCTATGTGTTTCCCACTAACTAGCTGCCCAAACCTGCATGTGGATGTGGTCTGTTTTATTGTTACTGGAATTATAAATGGAGCTGAACATTCCAATCATCAGCATTAAGTCCCATATCTGACCAGTAGTAGAGGTAGATATGATCTAGCTGGAGATTGTTCGATTAGATTAGATTAGATTCCCTACAGTGTGGAAACAGGCCCTTCGGCTCAACAAGTCCACACCGACCCTCCAAAGAGTAACCCACCCAGACCCATTTCCCTCTGACTAATACAGCTAACACTATGGACAATTTAACATGGCCAATTCACCTGACATGCGCATCTTTGGATTGTGGGAGGAAACTGGAGCAACCAGAGGAAACCCACGCAGACACTGGGAGAATGAGCAAACTCCACACAGACAGTCGCCCAAGGCTGAAATCAAACCCTGGCACCTTGGTGCTGTGAAGCAGCAGTGCTTACCACTGAGCCATCGTGCTGCCCCAATATTCAGACACTGCCTTGAGGAACTGTTAAAGCTGAGGCTGGGTTGATTGGTTTTCACAAACCACAATTACCTTTCTATTCAACCATTAAAACATGATTTTCATTGACTCCTGTTTTATTATCTTGCAAATGTTTCAATGATGTTAAGTGGTCATCTCATCTGTGCTCTTGTACCCATGTTTAGACAAAGCTTTCAAGTGTGTCTGAAGTGTGATTCAGGCAGAACTGAAAATTGTTGAGCAGGTGTTTGACAATGCAATCTAAGGACTTTTAACAATTCCTTCTGGCATTTTGCTGATGACTGAGAATAGGCTGATAGAATGGTGATTGTCTGGTTTAAATTTGTCCTGCTTTTTGTGGTCAGGACAGAAGTGAACAATTGTACACATTGCTAGATAAATGCCAGTGTTGCATGTATATGGTAACTGAGGGCTTAAAAATGTGTTGCTGGAAAAGCGCAGCAGGTCAGGCAGCATCAAAGGAACAGGACAATTGACGTTTCGGGCATAAGCCCTTCTCCAGCATCTGCAGTCCTCACTTTCCCCTATGGTAACTGAGGGGTCCAGCAAGTTGTGAAGTCCAGATTTTCAACAATATAATTAAGACATTGTTAATCATGGCCTTTGTGTTCAGTGCACTCAACCATTTATTGAAGTCATGTAAGGTTCATTGCAGACTGGCATTTCTGGTATTAGGACCCTCAGAAGAAGTCAGTGCTAGATTATCCATTTGGTATTTATGATTAAAAATAATAGTGAATGCTTTTTCCTTTCCTTTCTGTTGGTGTCCATCCTTGTTGCAGGTAGGATTGTTGATTAAGCTTTTGTCTCCTGATTGTTGTTTACTTTTCTATCTGTCTGTGACTGGGTTGCCAAAGCTGGATCTGTTGATTCTCAGATCGCATCACATGCTGCTTGTACAGAGCAGGTTTAGAATGCATCTGATTATATGTTGCAACTTAATAATTTCCAGCTGCTCTTAACCAAATGCTGGTGCTTTTCTCACATGCTGTTCTACATGTTTTGTTAAAGTAGGGTGAGTCATCTGGAACTAGGGATATGCTGGGCTGTGAAGTTACAGATTGTGGAATATAGTCCTGCTGCTAAGACTCCACAGCACAGCATAGATACAAAATTTTGAATCGTTAGATCTGTTTTTAAATCCATTTCGGACTATAAGGGAGTCTTTGGTGTGAAAATGGGGCATGGTTTCCAGGAGAACCATGTTTGTGTTGTAAATGGACCATCAGTTTCCACCTCTATACCTTGGCTTGACCCTGTACCTGCCTCACTGATCTTCTGGAATCGTAATCCATGCCTCGGCTAATTCTAGACTTGGTTATTCCAATGCACTCCTGGTCAGTTCTCACATTTATCCCCCTGTAAAATTCAGGACATCCAAAATTCTGTGCACGGCCCAAATAGTACCAAGTCTTGTTCAATCATCAACCCTGTGCTTGGTCACCTACATTGGCTTCCATTTAAATAATGCTTCTGTTTTGATTTTGTTAAGTGTCCTGTTGAGTATGAAATGTCATGCTTGGACAAAATGAATCCTTTTCCGTAATACACATTTCAGATTCATCCACCACCACCTTCGCCCTTGCTATCTCTGTAATCACATTGAGTCTGCAATCCTCAGATGTCTTTGCTGCTTCACTCATGACCATCCCAATTTGAATCCCTTCACTGCTGACAGTGTGCCTTTTGAATGCCCTAAGTTCGAGAAATCCCCCTCCACCCCCAAACCTCGCTTTCTTTTGTTTCCTCTTTAAGGGTCTTCTTAAAATCCACCTCTTTGGTCATCTTTCCTAATAGAGAAAGTGAGGGCTGCAGATGCTGGAGATCAGAGCTGAAAATGTGTTGCTGGAAAAGCGCAGCAGGTCAGGCAGCATCCAAGGAACAGGGGAATCGACGTTTCGGGCATAAGCCCTTCTTCAGGATTCCTGAAACATCGATTCTCCTGTTCCTTGGATGCTGTCTGACCTGCTGTGCTTTTCCAGCAACACATTTTCAGCTCTGATCTCCAGCATCTGCAGCCCTCACTTTCTCTCGAAGATTTTAACCTACTGCGAATCCTCTTACAAGGATGACTTCCTTGAAGAAGTTCTCTTCCTCCCTCTACAAGGATTTCAATGAGTCCCTCTCTCACTGCACACCCCAGGTCAGCCTCATTCCTGAAGAAGGGCTTATGCCCGAAATATCGATTCTCCTGTTCCTTGGATGCTGCCTGACCTGCTGCAACACATTTTTAGCATCTTTCCTAATGTCATCTTTTGTGAAATGATGTCGAATTTTGTTTTCTTATTCTACTGTGATGTGCCTTTGGGTGTTTTACAATGTTAGGTTCACTAACTTCTATTTTTCTGTTTTGAGTTTTTATTTTATAAATATCTTCAATTTATAAAAATTGTAAAGGAAGTCCTGAGGAAAAGTTTGAAGAAATATATCTATAAAGATAGAATATTTGAAATGAATAGTTGTGATTCCAGTTGTTGTGGTCCAGCATTTCAGTTCGTTATTTTAATTTCTTTCACAGATACTCTACTGATTGACTACCAGTTCACCTTCAGCCTCTCTCAAGAGGATGATCGTTACTACACTGCCATCAATTTTGTAGCCACCCCTGAAGAAGTAAGTATCCCCATGCACTGAATTTAGGTAGGAGTTCAAAATAGTTCAGTGTCTGTGTTAGAAGTGAGTTTGTGCTGTTTGCCTATTTCTTGCAGACAAATCCACAGGATACAAAATCGCACTTGGCATTAGTAGCTATTAATTTGACAACCCGTTTTAGATGTTCTGTAAGGATGGCAACGAATGTGGAGCTGGAAATAAGTACAGGCCTTAAAGGAAAACCTGGGAAATTGGGTGGTTGGAATGGGCATCTGTGCCATTATCTTGGGTACTTTCACATGTTTTGCATAACCTTCAGTTTTACTTGGTGTTTTCTCTTGAGAAGTTCTGCATTTATAGCTTGAGTATATTATGATGACAGCGCTTACACATGATTCTCTTGTTGCCTTTTATGTAGATTGCCTGACTCTTAATGGTTTTTAAAAGTTTATTTTAAAAGATGTGTGTAGCTTCTTGAAATGCATCAATATTTCGCAACTGTGACCCATAGTTTTGCAGTCATCTTTATTGCTTATTGTTCTTTCCAATATGCGATTCTCTGGAAACTTATTTTGAAGCAATTATTTTATACATTTTCTTTCAGCAAAACCGAGACTTGGACATGTTTATTAATGCGTCAAAGAATTTCAACCTCAATATAACGTGGTCTAGTAGCTTTTTAGGTAAGGTTTTATTTATTTAAATATTTAAATAACTATTTAAATAAATTAAGAAGAGATTTCATCCCTTGTATTGCTGCAGAAAGAACAGTTTGATTCAGCTAGTTCAATCCTAGCACTGATGTTGCTGTATCTTCCCCATTGTTTATCTATTGCCTTTTAAGTAAAGAAGGAAAATTGTAATTTCTTTTAATGATCCAGTGGTAAAGCGGAGCCTCTTGTCACATAATATAGTCTTCTTACCACTGAGCTAGGAAGCCTGGACGGAAATCCCACATGTTCTAGGGTAAGTAACAACACCTTTAACATCATTAAGTTGATTTAGAAATAAACATGCCAGATTAGGTTAAGGACACAGATTCTTATACTTAAGTGATGTGAGAACCGCATGGGTCTGTACATCAAAGTGGTAGTTCATGATAGTTCAATAATAATAATTGAATTTGGTGGAAACAACACTTAAATGTGACGCCATCCAGGTCAAAGTAACCCACTTGATTAGCACCATATCCATAAGCATCCACTCCCTTCGCCACTGACACTCTAACAGCAGTGCATTAGCTGCAAGATGCAGTGCATAAATTCACCAAAGATTCCTTAGATAGCACCTTCCAAACTCATGACCATGTCCACCTCGAAGATCAATTTAGCAGATTATCACCACCTGCAAGTTCCCCTCCATTCCACTCCTCATCCTGCCTTAGAAATACATTGCTGTTCCTTCACTGTTACTGGGTCAAAATCCTGGAATTCCCTCCCAAGGGCATTGTGTGTCTACCTACAGCACATGGGCTATAGTGGTTCAAGAAGACCTCTCGCCACCATCATGTCAAGAGCGGCTAGGGTTGGGCAACAATTGCTTCCCACAAATGAATAACTTTTTTAAAATTACAATCCGTAGCTGCAGTCATGGGCTTGACCTCATGTCTTTGGATCATTGGTCCATGCTTCTGAGATCATTAAATCTTGCATCATAGCTATTGTGCAATTGTACCCATCTACAGTTTTAAGAAGTGAGGTCAATAGGTATTTGTGAGATAAGGATAGTAAACAATATAGGTCAAAGTTGGTAAAATAAAATTGAGCCACTGATCGGCTCAGACCTAACTAGAGCAGGATCGAGAGATTGTATAGATCCTCTTTAAGGCGCTATAGCCTAATTAGTGGACGACACAAAACCAGAAGGGACAGTAAATTGCAATGAGAAAATAAGAACTTTAAAAATGAATATAGATAGGTTTAGACAGTGGGCCAAAATAGGGTAGATGAAGTTTAACTTTGGCAGTATGGTCACTCAGTGGTTAGCAGTGCTGCCTCACAGCGCCAGGGATCAAGATTCGATTCCTACCTTGGGCAACTCTCTGTGTGGAGTTTGCACATTCTCCCAGCGTCTGCGTGGGTTTCCTCCAGGTGCTCCAGTTTCCTCCCAGAGTCCAAAGATGTGTAGTTGGGTGAGTTGGCCATGCTAAATTGCTCATAGTGTTCAGGGATGTGTAGATTAGGTGCATTAATAAGGCCTTTGATAAGATGCCTCGCGGGAGGCTGCTGAGTAAGCTGAGGGCCCATGGTGTTTGAGGTGAGCTACTGGCACAGATTGAGGATTGGCTGTCGGACAGAAGGCAGAGAGTTGGGATAAAAAGTTCTTTTTAGAATGGCAGCTGGTGACAAGTGATGTCCTGCAGGATTCAGTGTTGGGGCCGCAGCTGTTCACTTTATATATTAATGATCTGGATGAAGGGACTGGGGGCACTCTGGCGAAGTTTGCCGATGAGACGAAGTTAAGCGGACAGGCAGGTAGGTCTGAGACAGTGGAGAGGCGGTACAGAAAGATTTAGACAGTTTAGGAGAGTGGTCCTGGAAATGGCTGATGAAATTCAATGTGAGCAAATGCGAGGTATTGCACTTTGCAAAAAAGAATACAGGCATTGACTATTTTCGAAACGGTGAGAAAATGAATAAAGCCAAAGTACAAAGGTTTCTGGAAGTGCTAGTCCAGGATTCTCTAAAGGTTGACTTGCAGGTTGAGTCCATGTTAAGAAAGCAAATGTAATGTTGTCATTTACCTCAAGATGAATGGAATATGAAAGCAGCAATGTGCTTATAAAGCTCTAGTTAGGCCCCATTTAGAATACTGTGTCCAATTTTGGGCTGCACACCTCAGGAAGGACATATTGCACTGGAGCGTGTACAGTGGAGATTCACATGGATGGTCCCTGGAATGGTAGGCCTAACATATGATGAACGTCTGAAGATCCTAGGATTGTATTCATTAGAGTTTAGAGGGTTGAGGGGAGATCTAATAGAAACTTACAAGATAATGCATGGCTTAGTAAAGGTGGACACTGGAAATTTGTTTCCGTCAGGTGGGGATACTAGGGTCAATTTAGAACAGAAATGAGGAGACATTTCTTCAGCCAGAGAGTGGTGGGCCTGCCATGGAGCACAGTGGAGACCAGGATGTTAAATGACTTCAAAGTAGAGATTGATAAATTCTGGATCTCACAAGGAATTAAGGGCTACGGGGAGAGTGTGGGTAAGTGGAGTTGAAATGTCCATCAGCCATGATTGAATGGCAGCGTGGACTCGATGGGCTGAATGGCCTTTCTTCCACTCCTATGTCTTATTAATCAGGGGAAATGTACAGTAATAGAGTAAGGGAATGGGTTGGGTGGGTTACTCTTCGTAGGGTCGGTGTGGACTTATTGGGCCGAATGGTCTATTTCCACACGGTAGGGATTCTATGATTCTATGCTAAGTGCAAGGTCATGCATTTAGGTCAAAAAAAAGGAGAGATTACCTAAATTGGAAAAGACTTCAGGGTGCTCTGTTGCAGAGGGATGTATTCGTTCATGAGTTGCAGAAAACTAGCATGCAGATAATAAAGCGAATGGAGTGTGGCTTTTATAGCTAAAGGAATAGAATATAAAGGTAAGGAAGTATTGTAGCAACTATATAAGGTATTGGAGAGACTGCACCTGGGATATTGTGCACTGTTTTGGTCTCCTTATGTAGTGGCATTGGAGGAAGTTCACTAGATTGATCGCCAAGATGACGGATTTGTCGTATGAAGAGAAATTGAACAGTTCAGGTCTATAGTCTCTGGAATTTAGAAGAATGAGAGGAGATCAAGTTGAGATATTCAAGATGATAATAGGGATGGATAAAATAGATGTAGAGTGGATGCTTTCATTTGTGATGTATTCTAGGATGAGAGGTCATAGTCTTAGCAGAAGAGATAACAAATTTAAAACACAGTTGAGGAAAACCTACTTCTCCCAAAGAGTTGTGAATCTGTGGTAGTCACTATCCCAAAGTGAAGGCAGCAAAATGGGATTAAGGAGCATATTAGCCATGATCGACTGGTGGAGCAGACTCAATGGGCGGAATAGTCTTTCTTCCACTCCTATGTCTTATTAATCAAGGGAAATGTGCAGTAATAGAGTAAGGGGATGGGTTACTCTTCGTAGAGTAATTCTGCTCCTATACCTTTTGAACCTGTGAACTCTTTGGTTTGTGTGTTTCTGTGCTTTCAGCTATGCCTTTGATGAAGTTTGGAGGAGCAATGAAATATAGAGGGCCAGAACATACTACTTTTTGGCTTTGCTTTTTGCAGGGAGAGCAGGCAGTGGAAATATAGGGGCATTGTTTTATTGAATCACAGCTTGTGCTTTGAGCCAGATTGACTTAGACCATTATGGCAAACTTCATATTTCTATCCTGTGTGGATTAGCCTAAATCCAGTTGGGAGAAAATAAAATTCTTGCATGAGGTTGTTAATACCAGATGGCCTCCTTTTTTAGAGACCGCAATTTCCCTTCCCACCTGGTTAAAGATGCCCTCCAACGCATCTCGTCTACATCCCGCACATCCGCCCTCAGACCCCACCCCTCCAACCGTAACAAGGACAGAACGCCCCTTGTGCTCACCTTCCACCCCACCAACCTACGCATAAACCAAATCATCTGCCGACATTTCCGCAACCTCCAAAAAGACCCCACCACCAGGGATATATTTCCCTCCCCACCCGTTTCCGCCTTCCGCAAAGACCGTTCCCTCTGTGACTACCTGGTCAGGTCCACGCCCCCCCCCCCCACCCCCCCCCCCCATAACCCACCCTCCCATCCTGGCACCTTCCCCTGCCACTGCAGGAACTGCAAAACCTGCGCCCACACCTCCTCCCTCACCTCTATCCAAGGCCCTAAAGGAGCCTTCCACATCCATCAAGGTTTTACCTGCACATCCACTAATATCATTTATTGTATCCGTTGCTCCTGATGAGGTCTCCTCTACATTGGGGAGACTAGACGCCTCCTAGCAGAGCGCTTTAGGGAACATCTCTGGGACACCCGCATTAATCAACCCCACTGCCCTGCGGCCCAACATGCCAACTCTCCCTCCCACTCTGCCGAGGACATGAAGGTCTGGGCCTCCTTCACCGCCGCTCCCTCACCACCAGACGCCTCATCTTCCGCCTCGGAACACTTCAATCCCAGGGCATCAATGTGGACTTCAACAGTTTCCTCATTTCCCCTTCCCCCACCTCACCCCAGTCCCAAACTTCCAGCTCAGCACTGTCCCCGTGACTTGTCCTGACTTGTCCTACCTGCCTATCTTCTTTTCCACCAATCCACTCCACCCTCCCCCGCCCCAGACGTATCACCTTCATCCCTCCCCCACTCACGTATTGTACTCTAGGCCAGGTCATTTCCTCTGCCCTGAAGCTCTTCAACCATGTTGTGAAACAAACGCGACTCTATGCTACTTTCTCCCCACCCCCACCCTCCTCTAGCTTATCTCTCCACGCTTCAGGCTCTCTGCCTTTATTCCTGATGAAGGGCTTTTGCCCGAACGTCGATTTTGCTGAAGCTCCTCGGATGCTGCCTGAACTGCTGTGCTCTTCCAGCACCATTGATCCAGAATACTTTCTCCCCACCCCCACCCTCCTCTAGCTTATCTCTCCACGCTCCAGGTTATGTGCCTTTATTCCTGATGAAGGGCTTTTGCCCGAAAAGTCGATTCTACTGTTCCTCGGATGCTGCCTGAACTGCTGTGCTCTTCCAGCACCACTAATCCAGAATCTGGTTTCCCGCATCTGCAGTCATTGTTTTTACCTTGTCAATACCTTAGATTTATACAGCGCCAGAAATGACCAATGCTTAAAATAGCATGTTGTATTTATGTACATTTTGTTTTTTGGGGGCCAAACCCTTAAATCCAAAGCAGATTTTGGAGCCATATAACAAATGTGTTTATCAACATAACAATAAAAGCTGAAACACAATCCTTACCTGGTCTGACCTACATGTGAGTCCAGACCCACTGTTTACTGCCCTCTGGGCAATTAGGGCTGGACAATAAATGCTGGATTCTGGATTAGTGGTGCTGGAAGAGCACATCAGTTCAGGCAGAATCCAAGGAGCTTCGAAATCGACGTTTTGGGCAAAAGCCCTTCATCAGGAATAAAGGCAGTGAGCCTGGAGCGTGGAGAGATAAGCTAGAGGAAGGTGGGGGTGGGGAGAAAATAAATGCTGGCCTAGCCAATGACTCTCATCCTGAGAATAAATGTACCATCAGCAATATTTCTTGCTTAGGTTTAATGATACTGGATATGGAGTATATTGCTGCAGCTTGTAGAGAACTGATTTGTTTTTGGTGGCAAAATAAATAACTAATGTTACTGTTGTAAGGAAATTGAAATGATACATGATTGCAGGAATGTAATATATCACAGACTAGGAATGATGGGCAAGATGCAGTGATATGGTAAAGAACAAATGTGGTGTAGTTGGTTGGTCAAGGCAAGAAAAAAAATGAATCAAATGAGAGAACCAGGTGAGAAAGTTTAAAAATCATAATATTTATGAAACATACAGGGCAAAGTCTGCCCTTTCACTGTAATGCCCTCAGATTTACAAGTGGAGTTCCGCAGGGATCAGTTCTGGGTCCTCTGCTGTTTGAAATTTTTATTAATGACTTGGAAGAGGGAGTCGAAGGGTGGGTCAGTAAATTTGTAGATGATACGAAGATTGGTGGAGTTGTGGATAGTGAGGAGGGCTGTTGTCAGCTGCAAAGGGATTTAGATATGATACAGAGCTGGGCTGAGGAGTGGCATATGGAGATCAACCCTGTCAAGTGTGAGGTTGTCCATTTTGGAAGGACAAATAAGAATGCGGAATACAGGGTTAACGGTAGGGTTCTTAGTAAGGTGGAGGAGCAGAGGGATCTTGGGGTCTATGTTCATAGATCTTTGAAAGTTGCCACTCAGGTGGATCGAGCTTGTAAGAAGGCCTATGGTATATTAGCGTTCATTAGCAGAGGGATTGAATTCAAGAGTCGTGAAGCGATGCTGCAGCTGTACAGGACCTTGGTTAGGCCACATTTGGAGTACTGTGTGCAGTTCTGGTCGCCTCACTTTAGGAAAGATGTGGAAGCTTTGGAGAGGGTGCAGAGAAGATTTACTAGGATGTTGCCTGGAATGGAGAATAGGTCGTACGAGGATAGGTTGAGAGTGCTAGGCCTTTTCTCATTGGAACGGCGAAGGATGAGGGGTGACTTGATAGAGGTTTATAAGATGATCAGAGGAATAGATAGACTAGACAGTCAGAAACTTTTTCCCCGGGTACAACAGAGTGTTACAAGGGGACATAAATTTAATGTGAAGGGTGGAAGGTATGGGGGGATGTCAGGGGTAGGTTCTTTACCCAGAGAATGGTGGGGGCATGGAATGCGCTGCCTGTGGGAGTGGCAGAGTCAGAATCATTGGCGACCTTTAAGCGGCAATTGGATAGGTACATGGATGGGTGCTTAAGCTAGGACAAATGTTCGGCACAACATCGTGGGCCGAAGGGCCTGTTCTGTGCTGTATTGTTCTATGTTCTATTTCTTTTCTTGAAAAGTTCTGGCCTCTTGAGCAAGTCCAACTTTATTTGCTCTTCATTTGGCTGTTGTGCCTTCAGCCTTTGAGACAATAGAATTCCCTCCCTAAATTATTTCTTAATACATGACAATGAAATACCTTGGCATATTTTCAGTCTAATTACACATTGTCCTTGGCTGCATACGTGGTATGACAGAAATTAGTGAGTGATTTTGTGTTGTGTTGCATCAAAGCAGAAGTTGGTAAAAATGTGCTGACTTTGTTCCAGATCATACAATGGCTGTATAAAAATACTGTTTTGTCTGTGCCTTGTATGAGCTCTCTTACTGTTATGAATGAATTTTCTTAATGTTAGCAGTGTTGAGTTTGCAAATTGTAGGATTTGCGTACATTCTGGGATTTTAAAGAATGAATTTTGATTTTTTTCTCTCTACTTAAGCGGGCACACCACCTGGAGAAGAAATGCCAATTGTTTCAAAAACTAACATTAAGGAATACAGGGACAGCTTCTCGAATGAGAAATTTGATTTTCGTAACAATCCCAATATAACTTTCTTTGTGTATGTCAACAACTTCACCTGGCCCATTAAGATACAGGTGAGTTTCTTTACGTTTTATTTCAATGTAAATAAAGTATAGTGAATAAGTTTTTGTTTCCTTTTTCAGAAATGTTTGGCAGTATTTTAAAAATCATATTTCTGAACCAAATTGTCTCAACAACTCCATGGCTTCAGGAGCTTTACTGATGATTTTTCAAAGTCTGGCAGTCAGTCCATTGACTTCGAATAGACAGGTTTGCCATGGACTTTCTCTGGGAGACACTTTGGGCTTGCTCAGTACTGGAGGATAAATAGGCTGTAGCATGTTGGGGCTTTTTTGCAAGTTGTTTTCTTTTGCCAGCAATTATTGCTTAAGGATGGGATATGAATGTTGGCCTTTTAACCATCCAGTGTGTGGAGTAAACACACTCAGGTCAGACTTGTGGTTAGGTACAACATCAACTTTTTCTGTTCCAACACAGATTTTCCCCCACAGACTTGATAACTGTAATCTTGGCTGTACTGGTGGAATGGCTTTCTGTTTCCCTCAGCAGCTGTCCTCTGACTAATAACATGGAAGATAACAAGCAATTTCAAATAAAAAGACAGGATATATTGGCTAAGGTATTCTTCTTGAATGGTGGAGCAGGCTTTACTGCTCATTGTTTAATTTTAAGTCTGTTTCTCACTCCAGATACTGCCGGAACTGCTGAGTATTTTCAACATTTTTGTTCTTGTATCATCTACAATTACCTGTTTCTTCCAACTAAACGTTTCAACTGTACCAAGTAAATTAGTACATAATAGGAGTCGTCATGGAGAGCAAATTGAGAGGTATCAATTAAAATTAAGCTTGACGAGTGAACTGGATTCTAAAATGAAGTTTTTTTCTTTTCATTTAAGGTTATGTTGGATGGCTGAGACTTGTTTGCACTTCTGTATCTTAGGTAATTTGGAGGGGTCAGGTGTGTAGAAAGTGCCTGGAGAAGTAGCTGGATTCGGTATAGAGCATCAGGGAGGATAAGAGTTTCCTGGATTGTTGGAATAAATGGGTCATTCTTGTATTGTCAGGCTGTGATTACTGGGTACCTCAAGGATTGGTACTTTGGTTCCAGTTGTTAGCAATATACATCAGTGATTTAGAGGTGTGACCCAAATGTAATATTTCCAAATTTATGGATTCAAAAACACCAAGTGGGAATGTTTGTTGTGAGAAAGGCTAAAACTACAGAAAGATTTGGATATGCTTGGTGCATGGGCAAGAGCATGGTAGGTGGAATATAATGTGATAGAAATGGGAGGTTCTCCACTTTGGTAGGAGGAACACATGCAGTTTTTTTTTTAAGTTAGGAGTGATTGGAAAGGACCAAGGTATTTTCAGTAATTCACTGGTGCAGCAAGCTGTTATGGAGGCTAATGGAATATTTGTTCTTCATTCCATGTCTCAGGAAAAAATAGGGAGTGCAATAAAGATTCAAGATTCACCAGATTTGTTTTGTGTATGGTGGAAATGAAGAGCAATTGGATAGAACTTCTGCCCTCAACCCTTATCTTTCTTCTCAGAAAAATAACAAGGTTCCCCTTGTCCTTATTTTTCACTCCACCAGTCTCTACATTCAAAGGATGTTCTCTGCCAACAGGATGCTACCATCAAACACAGTGATTTAGCAGGGAAACAGATCCTTTCGTCCAACTCATTGAAGCCAACCAAGTTTGCCCAACTAAACTAGTCCCACTTGCCTCCATTTGACACATATCCCTCTAAACCTGTCCAAAAGACTATTAAATTATTGTAAATGTACCTGTGTCTGCCACTTCCTCTGGCAGTTCATGCCACATATGAATCATCCTCTGTGTGAAAAACGTTGCCCCTTTAAATGTATCTTCTCTCACTTTAAAGATTTGCCCCCTAGTTTTGAACTCCTCACCCTGGTGAAAAGATCTTTATTATTCATCTTATCTACGCCCCTCGTGATTTTATAAACCTTTATAAGGTCACCCCTCCCTTCTACTCTCCAGTGAGAAAATTCCCAGCTTCTCCTTATAACTTAAGTTCTCCAGTCCTGACATCATCCTGGTAAACCTTTTCTGAACCCCCTCCAATTTAAAAATAGTATTTCTATAGCAGAGAAACCAGAACTGTACACTGTATACCAAACGTGGCTCACCACTGTCCTGAACAACTACAACATGATGTCCCAATTTCTGTACTTAATGATCTGAGCAATGAAGACAAACATACAAAATACCTTCTTAACCCCCTTGCCAACCTGTGACGCATATTTCAAAAAAACAATGTCCCTAAACCCCCAAGTGTCTCTGTGCAACAAACTACCCAGGACCCTCATATTAATTGTATAAATCTGTCTTTGTTTGCATTAACAAAATGAAATGAATACCTTACATTTATCAAAATTAAAGTCCATCTGCCACTCCTCAGCCCATTAGCCCAATTGATCAAGATCCCTTTGTAATCTTAGATAACTTCCTTCACTGTCGAATATACCACCATATTGACCCTTCATCAGACACCAGACCTGCTGAGTTTTTTCAGGAATTTCTGTTTTTGCTTCTGATTTCCAGCATCTGCGATTCTTTGTTTTTTTTTGAGGATTTAATGCTTCATTCATACAGGGCATTGGTGAGTACCTGTCTTGAATATGATGTGCTGTTTTGTAATTGCACTGGAGGTGATTCAGATGAATGAGTCGGTTGTCTTGAGGAAACTTTATTTTGTTTTCACTGGAGGTCTGTTAAGTGTGGTTAAAATTCATAAGATCCTGAATAGTCTTGACAAGTTGGACATGCAAAGGATATTTACTCTTGTGTGAGTACAGAGCAAGGAGGAACTTGGCATCTCCTTTTAGGTGAAAGTGAGTACTGCAGATGCTGGAGATGAGAGTCAAGAGTGTGTTGCTGCAAGAGCACGGCAGGTCAGAACAACATCCGAGGAGCAGGAAATCTTTCAGGCAAAAGCCCTTCATCAGGAATCCTGATGAGGGACTTCTGCCTGAAACGTCGAATTTCCTGCTCCTCTGATGCTTCCTGACCTGCTGTACTCCTTTTAGGGTAGAGTTGAGGGGAAATACTGTCTGGAGGTTTTGTGACTTTGAAACGTGCTCCCTTAGAATACAATGGAGGCAGGGTCATTGAATATTTTAAAGGCTAGACATAGATTCTCGTTCAGCTAGGGAATTAAAGATTGTCGTATTGGATGGAAAAATGGAATTCAGGACAAATCTAGTCCTGATCTTATAAAATGACAAAGCAGGCTTGAAGGGCTGAATGGAATGCTCCTATTATATATAAGTATTATATATATAAATAGAGAAAAAATGATTAAGTTTCATTCAGAATTTCTCAATGTTTATAAAACAAGAGGCTGATATAGATGAGAGCAGAATAAGAAGGGTTAGGAAGAATACAACACTATCAAATACATTATAAATAAAAAATGAGATGAATAAGGTTAGTGATCAAAAGGGAAATTGTGAATATAATGTGCCAATAATTGAAATATGGTTCAAAATAGTGAGAACTGAGCACTTTAATGGTCAAGTACCTAAAATTCTCAAGAGAAGACAGCGAAGAAAGAAAAATGAGCAGGTGTGTTCCACTGATTAGAAAAGATATTGCAGCCTTGAATATCCTTCTGTAAAGAAACAGTTGAGCAGCCAAAGACAGAATACATATGTATTTTAAGTTGAGAAGCAGAAAGGGATCATTCTACCGTGAGGATATTCTGTAGGTTTCCAAAAAATGGGATAGACAGCAGAGAATCTGCATGGAAATCACAGGGATGTGCAATGTTCAGTGCTGATCCCAGGTAATCTGCATTACCTAAATTTTTATTTTGTTCTTCCATGGAATGTGGACATCACTGACAAGGCCAGCATTGTTTGTTGATTCCTAATCGTCCTTGAACAGGCGGTGGTGATCCACATTCTTGGACCACTGCAGTCTATTGGTGCAGATGTTTCCACAGTATTCTTAATAAGGAAATTTCAGGATTGGCATCCAATGGTAATGAAGACATAATAAATTAATTACCAAGTCAGGACAATGTGTGGCTTGGGAATAAGCTGTAGATGGTGGTTTCCATGTATAGACTGCCATTGTCCTTCTCAGTCATAGAGCTTGTGGATTTGGAAGGTGCTGATGGAGAAAATATGGTATGTTATTGTAGTGATTCGTGCAAAAGGTTTGTACTGTCGTTGCTGCAGAATGAGAGTGGAGTTGATGTATTGGGTACGAGTCAAGTTTGTTTTGTGCAGGATGATGATAAGTTGTTGTACTCACCCAGGCACATTATGCTCCTGATTTGTGTATTTTCTTTAGATTACATTACAGTGTGGAAACAGGCCCTTCGGCCCAACAAGTCCACACCAACCCGCCGAAGCGCAACCCACCCATACCCCTACATTTACCCCTATACCTAACACTACGGGCAATTTAGCATGGCCAATTCACCTGACCTGCACATCTTTGGACTGTGGGAGTAAACCGGAGCACCCGGCGGAAACCCATGCCAACACGGGGAGAATGTACAAACTCCACACAGTCAGTCGCCTGAGGCGGGAATTGAACCCGGATCTTTGGCGCTGTGAGGCAACAGTGCTAACCACTGTGCCACCGTGCCGCCCACATTTCTAGATAGTGGACATCCTTTTCATGAGTCAGAAGGTTAGTTACCTCAGAATCACTGGTTTCTGACTTCCTTTTGTATCTGTGTGGCTATTCTCATTCAGTTTCAGTCTGTAGAGTATTAGTAGTGATTGATTCAGCAATATTTAAACAAAAATGTTGAACAGGCTAGGTCTGTTCTAAACATTTGAGTTTCGAACAATGAGAGTTGACTTTATTGAAACATAGTAGAGCGTGATGGGTGGATGGGGTTATGTCCTTAGGATTCAGGATAGCCCATTTTAAGACTGGGGTGAGGAGAAATTTCTTCCCTGAGTGTGGTAACACTGTAGAATTCTTCACAACAAGGCAGTGTGGAGGCTAAGCCACTGAATGGTATTTAAGAAAGTTAAATCTTTGATAGAAAAGGGAGTTGACACTCATAGGCGACGGATAGGAAAGTTGAACCAAAATCTTATTGAATGATTCGGGCTTGATCGGTTAAAATGCCTACTCCTACTATGGAGTCCAGTGTTCCTGTGTAATGATACTAAATGTCATGGAGAGGTGGTTCAGTCCTCTCTTGCTAAAGAGGATTGTTATCTGCCACCTTGTGTCTGATGAATGTTACTTTCTGATTTGAGGTTACTATGCAGGACTCTGCTTCTCAACCTCTTCCCTCACCTGAGGTCTGATGGCCCTCACATTAAGTCACCACCAGTCACTTCTCCCTCTAATGAGAGAGCTGCCCCTGTGGCCTGGTAAGATTATGGTGACACAAAACAACAACTTTCCATCGATCAGCTAAAGTATGAATGTTGTCCTGGTCTTACTGTAAATGAACATGGACTGATTCTGAGGAGTCGTAAATGATACTGAAAACTCTGCAGTCATTAATTAACTTTCCCACTTCTGACATTAGGTCAGTAATGAATCAACTGATAATTGTTTGTCCTAGGATATTTGCCTGAGGAAGTTTGCATTTGATTTTTATTTTGTCGTGTGTATTTTACAGTAAGAGTACAATAAAATAGAGCGAAAAGCTTTCATTCACCACAAAACGGTGTTGTTTTGAAAAATTTAAGAATAAGAAAAAATAGAAATATTTTGCTTTAAGAGAGTCCAGTAGTCCTGAACCAGGTCATCACCATCAGTGACACCTGCACTCTAATCCCTTCCCACTGCCTCGCTGCTGTCTACACCAGAACAAAGCAACATTGAAGTTCCCAATCCTCAGGCACCATCTTTGCTGCTGGGCTGATACTTGTTAACCAGAACCTCGTGCCATCTGTGCTGGACCCACCAACACCAGACACGTCTCTCTCAATGCTGGACTCACCTCATCGATGTTGCTGTGATTTCCTTCCGCCACCACCAAACAGCCAGCAATGAAATCGCTAATCCTTGGTTGCCAACTTTTGCCACTGGGCCAACCTCGCTGATGTTGCTTCTTGCTGATTTAGTAGCTACTGGTTTCAGGTCCTGTACTAGCTCCAGAAAAGTAAGCAAGGGCTCACTCTTTCCTCCATGTTGAGCTTGCTTGAGGTCCTTGCCTTGGGTCTGCTTAAGCTCTGCTCCCTGGGTCCGTTCGAGGTCTGCTCCCTGGGTCTGCCTGAGGTCCGTGTGCTGAGCTTTTGCCATTGCTAATGCCATTCAAACTCAGGAAAAGTTGAGCAAGTTTTTAAAAAAAAGAAAAGAGAAGGAAAAGAACAAGATAAGTGTTCAGGGTGGGCAAGTTTTGGCACAGAACCTTTGTTCCGCCAGCATTTTGTGCACTAAGGTCCTGGGATTAAGAAATTTGATCTTGAGCAGCCACGTGTGTTCTCCTTTATGGCCAGGTATGACTACAACAATAAGACATGGGAGCAGAAATAGGCACTTGAGCCCAACAAGTCAGCTTTGCCATTCAACAAGATTATGGCTGATCAGATAGTCCTCATCTCCATTTTCCTGTCTTTTCTCGAAAACCCCTAATTTACTGAGCAATTAATAATTTATTCTGGCCTTGGATATACTGAATGACCTGACCTTGTTAGCTTTTTGCAGTCAAGAATTCCACAGTTTCATTACCCTTTGAGAGAATAAGTTCTTTCTCATTTGTCTTAAATGTGCAACCCCTTATTCTGAGGTTATTCCCTTTGGTCTCATACTCTCCCACAAGGCGAAACAATCTTTCCACATTTACCCGCATCTGTCAAGTCCCAAAAGAATCTTTTATATGTTTCAAAAAGTTCACCATTCGTTCTTCAAAATTCCATGAGATTTGCCTCTCCTCATAAGACAGTCCCTCCATACCCAATGAGCAAATCTTCTCTGGATTCCCTCCTTATCTTTCCTTTAATAAGGGAACCAAACCTGTTGACAGTATTCTGGCTTTGGTCTGACTAGTGTCTTGTGTTGTTTTCGCAAAACCTCACCACTTTCATACTCCGTTCCCTTTGAAATAAAGATTAACATTCCATTTACTTTCCCTATAACCTGCTGAACTTGGAGATAACTTTTTGTGATTTATGATCAAGACTCTCTAATCCCTTGAGCAGAGATGTTCTCCCCTGATTCCCATTCATGTCAGTTTTTCCAGAGCTGCTTGCTGTGCTGTCAGTTGCTGCCGTGATACCCAGAGCAGGGGCACTCTCACATCTCATCTTGAGCTCAGCTCCCCCTTCATCCATATTTGGACCAAGGCAGGAGCTGAGGGACAGTGACAGAATGCACACTGAGCAGCAGAGAGTATTTGATTGCTGTGTGAATGCCTTTTATTAGATCTGTTGATGCGTCTTTGCTTATTCCATTGATGCTCGAGGTTGCTGGGGTTTTTACAGGATTAGTTTTGTCCTGCTTCTTGTGAGTGGGACAATACCAGGGCATTTTTACCACAGAGGCAGATCCCAGAGTTGCATTTGTACTGAAAAAATTTGGTTAGGGGTGACAACTGATTGCAATATCCAAATGCAAGGCTAGGGCTGTGCTTAGTTTTTGTTTTATTTATTCAGGAGGTGTGGGCATCACTGACCTGGTCAGCATTTATTGCGTATCGCCAGTTGTCCATGAGGAGGTGGCGGTGAACTGCCTCCTTGAACAGCTGCAAGGACCTTGAGGTGCCGGAGTACTGGAAGGTTGCTCATGTTGTCCCCCTGTACAAGAAGGGTAGTAGGGATATTCTGGGTAACTATAGACCAGTGAGCACAACGTCGGTGGTGGAAAGTTGCTGGAGAGGGTACTGAGCGATAGGATCTATTTATATTTAGAAAAGAATGAGCTTATCAGTGATAGGCAACATGGTTTTGTGCGGGGAGATCATGCTTTACCAACTTAATAGAGTTCTTTGAGGAAGTGACCAAGTTGTTAGATGAAGGAAGGGCTGTTGATGTCATATACATGGTCTTTAGTAAGGTGTTTGATAAGGTTCCCCATTGTAGACTAATGGAGAAAGTGAAGTCACATGGTGTGCAGGGTGTTCTAGCTAGATGGATAAAGAGCTGGTTGAGCAACAGGAGACAGAGAGTAGTAGTTGAAGGGAGTTTCTCGAAATGGAGAAAGGTGACCAGTGGTGTTCCACAGGAGTCAGTATTGGGGCCACTGTTGTTTGTAATGTACATAAATGATCTAGAAGAGGGCACTGTTGGTATAATCAGCAAGTTTGCAGATGACACAAAGATTGGTGGAGTAGCAGAAAGCATAAGGGGCTGTCAGAGAATGCAGGAGGATATAGATAGACTGGCAGAGTTGGGCAGAAAAGTGGCAGATGGCTTTCAATCCAGACAAATGTGAGGTGATGCATTTAGGCAAGACTAATTCTAGAGTGAATTATACAATGAACGGAAGAGCCTTGGGAAAATTTGATGGGCAGAGAAATCTGGGAGTGCAGGTCCATTGTACCCTGAAGGTTGCTGTACAAGTGGATAGAGTGGTCAAGAAGGCATATATGGTATGCTTGCCTTCATTGGACGGGGTATTGAGTATAAGAGCTGGCAAGTCATGTTAAAATTGTACAAGACATTGCGGTGTACAGAATACTGTGTACAGTTCTAGTCGCCACATTACCAAAAGGATGTGGACGCTTTGGAGAGGGTGCTGAGAAGGTTGCAAGTATGTTGTCTGGTATGGAAGATGCTAGCTATGAAGAGAGGTTGAGTAGGTTAGGTTTATTTTCATTAGAAAAAAGGAGATTGAGGATGGACCTGACTTGAGGTTTACAAAATCATGAAGGGTATAGACAGGGTGGATAGAGACAAGCTTTTTTTCCCCAAGAGTGAAGGATTCACTAATGAGAGGTCATGCTTCCAAGGTGAGAGGTGGAAAGTTTAAGGGGGATATACGCAGCAAGTACTTCACACAGAGGGTGGTGGGTGTTTGGAACGCGTTGCCGGCAGAGGTGGTAGAGGCAGGCACGGTAAATGCATTTAAGATTAGATTAGATTAGATTACATTACATTACATTACATTACAGTGTGGAAACAGGCCCGTCGGCCCAACAAGTCCACACCGACCCGCCGAAGCACAACCCACCCATACCCCTACATTTACCCCTTACCTGACACTGCGGGCAATTTAGCATGGCCAATTCACCTGAGCTGCACATCTTTGGACTGTGGGAGGAAACCGGAGCACCCGGAGGAAACCCACGCAGACACGGGGAGAACGTGCAAACTCCACATAGTCAATCGCCTGAGGCGGGAATTGAACCCAGGTCTCAGGCGCTGTGAGGCAGCAGTGCTAACCACTGTGCCACCGTGCCGCCCACGCGTTTGGACAGATGCATGAGTAGGTGGGGAGCAGAGGGATACAGATGCTTAGGAATTGACCGACCGGTTTAGACAGTGCATTTGGATCGGCTCAGGCTTGGAGGGCCGAAGGGCCTGTTCCTGGGCTGTAAATTTTCTTTGTTCTTTATTCCATATTTTCTAAGTAGACCCAGAGTGCTGTTTGGGAGCGAGTTCCAGGATTTTGTCCCAGACATACAGAAGGAGTGGTGATATATTTCCAAGTCAGAATAGAGAGTTGTTTGGAGGGGAACTTGCAGGTGGTAGTGTTTCTGTGTATCCCCCATGTAATCCTGGAGCACAAGTCTTTAGTATTGTTGCTGAAATGAAAAAACTTTGCAGTATTTGATAATTGTTTGGATATTCTCATCAGAGTAAAATTTTGACAATTGTCACTGGTCCCAAACTTGATCTTTGGTCATAAGATGGGTAAGGGGTGTTCAAGTGCTCAATGAGCCATGATCATATTGTATGGTGAGGCACATTCGGTGGGCTGAATGGCCCACATCTTGTCCTGCAAGGTGTAGCAAATTGTGAGGATGACACAGTTGACAGGCTATAGATTGGACTAGGCAGTCAGTGAGCAGGATAACATTTTGATAGAAATTTGATGTGATGCGTTTTGTTAGAAGAGCTGGGAAGCAAAATATATGTAACAGCAGAGTTTCGAAGAGTATACAGGGACAGAGTAACTCTGATTTCATCAGCAGAAGTAGACGGTGACAGAGCCTGTTGAGATTTGTTGCAAATCATCAAGTAAATCAAGTTGTCAGGTATGAAAGGACACAACTATGCTGAACCCTAAAAATGCTGTGGTTTGGTTACAGTTAGGATATTGCATTCAGTTCTGGTCAGAGCACTTTAGTAAGGATGTAAGGATTCTTGAGAGATTGCAGCAGTGAAGAACTGAATGGTTCCAGGAAACAAAGATTATAGATTTAACGTTTAGTTTGGTGAGGCTGTGTGGCTTTCCTTGGAGGAAAGGAGGTTGAGAGAAGATTTGTTGTGTATAAAAAGATGTACAAAATGGTGACAGGTTTACATAAAGTGGACAAAAGAAAGTTGTTCTCAGCTGATGATACAGGTACTAAACTACGTCAATTCAAGTTTTTAGGAAACCGATACCTTAGGTATATGAGGATGACATGCACATTAGTGATCTGGAACTTGTTACCGATATGTGTGGTGGAAGCAGAGGCGATGAATGATTTCAGAAAGTAATTACCTTGTCACTTTAGCAAGGGTTCTGTGCCAAATAGAAAACCTGGAAAAGTTAAGAAAATTTCTGAAATGGGTCCAAAGTCTTTGAAAAGTAATCGAAGTTTATAAAGATGAGATGGAACTTCTCTAAGCAAACTTCCAATCACCTTCCATGTTTTTCTGACTGACGACCTCAATTCCATAACAGCTTTCTTTGCTTTTGTCTGGAATCCAGTACAGATAATCAGACTGGTAGCACTTTTCATGGAATGCAACCCATCGACAAATGGGTTAGCCACATGAGAAATTGAAGTCACTGGACAATTTGCAATAATTTAGGGTTACAAATGTAAATTTACAAATACCAGAGTACATGATATATTTGAATGAAAAGAAAGGTTATTATCTATTTCACTTGGGTAATGGAACAAGTTTATGTAATTCTGTATTGCTGAAAGTGTAGGAGTTTTGTTGAGGGAAAGTGACTTGTGGGACTATGGGGTAAGAGCTGGAGAATGAGACTGACTGTTTTAGTGATTCATCATGGAATTGATGAGCGAATTGACTACCTCCTGTGCCATAGTGTCTCTGACTCTCTGATCAGGGACAACATTGAAGGAACCAGATTGAATATCTGTAAAGAGGGCTATTATGTGGAAGTGGTTATGTCCTTACCTTTGGGCTAGAAGGCCTTGGTTCAGGTCCCACCTGTTCGAAGTATGATATAACATGTCTGAGGTAGTTGATTTTAAAAATAGCAAAACTGTAGTACAGAGCAGACTTAAAATCTGGCAGTTCAGGTTGAATTTTCATCTGGAATAGCTTTTCATTTTAAATTTTCTCTTAGATTTAAATATATTGCTTGTAATGATGGATTTATTAAATTTTTGCAATCATGATTCCGGAAAGCTTTTAATCTGAGCCACAGCTATCTCACATTTGCTATTAAGGTCTTTAAAATATGAACCAACATTGATTGTTAATTTAGCACAAGGAATTCTTAAGTTTTCCATTTTAACAAAGATTTAACCAGGTTTAAAGTAGGTTGATGTTTTGTCTCAGTTTGTCGAAGATACATTTCTGATGCATGGTGCAGTTTTAGTGACTGTTTTAAATAAATGAAGAATTGTAAAATTGTTGATTTAGTGTCAGTGAAGTTATGGAGCCTCTTTTAGGTAAAAGCGTCATTTATAAAATCCAGATTGCATTTATCTAGGGTTGATGATTCTTTCACAAGAATATTTATCTAAGATTTTTATATTTATCTCAGAAATTTTGGTTACCTGAATATAATAAACAAATTATTTAGCAATTTTTGTAACTGGTGATTAAACAGTGACTGATTATCTTCCCAACAGACACTTCAAGAGTTCACTAAATTTCATTAAAGTGTGCTGTATTTTAATCACTGATGCTGAGCAGAACTGCCACAAAGCTAGTGCTTCGATTTGTGACTGTAAAATGACCATTTATAATCTCTTCTGGTGAATTACAGTGTCTTAATCAAATGGAGCTAATTGGAGTTGGCATTAAATTATCTTGGCTCCAATTGCTGCAGCCTGAAACTGAATTACATTACATTATGCTTTGTCCTTTAACTTGCAATCAGCCTAGCAGCTGTGTCCAGTTCAGTTATATGAAGCATGTCTTTTTTTGCCTGAAGCCACCGATACTGTCTCTTATGTTGGTTGATTTAATCCCTGGTTTTCCTAATTATTAAGTGACTTTTCAAAAAAACTCAAGTTTTGTAATGATAGCAATGTGACCTTACAAATGTTGCACCACAGATTTTGTGTTATTGCGATAATCAAAAAGTTGTTTTTTTTTAGTGATTTTTTAAAAGAAAAATCAGTCTTCAGAGTTTGAAAGGATAGAATTGTCGATTAATTCTAGAGGTATTTTCTCTAGGGGCAATCTTGTACCATCTTATGACTTGTTCTTCCTTTTGTAATATGACGCTTGTCATTTTTTTGTCATTATGTCATATACTATTGATTTCTTCGCTCATAAACAGTGAAATTAGATGGTTCCATTATACTGTTTATGTCTATTTGATGTCCTAAAAAGTACTGAACAGCCTGAGCACTCCTGTAGAAAGCACCATCAAGCAATTGGGGTGTGCTTTTATTAATCCCTTGCACCCAAAAGCTAAATTATTATGTAATTTGTTTCATACACAACAATCTTTTTGTACTTGGGTCATGTGACTTGTGGCAAGATCAGCATTAATTAGATTCTAATTGACAGTTGTGAAAGTTATAGTGAGAAGCTTTGCTGAACTCCTGAACACTTTGTGGTGTATATGGTGGAAGAGAGAAGGATTCCAGGATTTTATTCTAGTGACAGTCAAGTGACAACTTTGTTTTACTCTGAGGGGAAGTATAATGTGGCGATTTGTTCTTCTAATTCTTAGACATTGCTGGTTTGGAAGGCGGTGTTAAAATTATGTTCACGTGTTATTGCACTGAATACTACAGATGATATGCACTGTTGCCTTTGTGCATGTGATGGATAGAATGAAAATTCGAGGTGGTGGATTGGGTGCTAATCCAGTAGTCTGCATTTTCTTAAGTCGTGTTGAGGTTCTCAACATTTTGTTGGCCTTCACACATCCAGATAGTGTATCACACTCTTGACTCATGGCTCGTGGACAATTAATAGGTATTGGGAATCAGGAGATAAGTTACTTTGCACAGAATTTTCCACCTCTGTCCTTTCTTGCAGCGACAGTATTTATGTGAATGCTTTAACTCAGTTTCTGGTCAGTGATGATCATTGTTGGTGAGGAATTTAGTTGCAATTGCGCATCTTATGTCATCATAGTACTGTAAGGGCCATTGCCTATCCTTTTCCATTCCATTTTGAAATGTTTTGTATTCTGGAACATGTATTTCCCAGCCTTGGCTACCTTTGTAACTACAGTGACAAGAACAGTTGTATAGAAATATCTATCAGAAATAAACATCTAAGGCAAATAAGAATGAAGAAATTAAGGTACCTAATGTTAACAAGGAAAAGGTGCTGGAGAAATCAGAGATCAACATTCAATAAATTCTCACGACTCGATGGCCTACATCCCAGAGATGTAAAGAGAGCTAGCTGGAAAAATAAAGGGTGTGGTGGCTAAGATTTTCCATGACTCTCTCTTCTGGAATGGTTTCAGCAGATTGCAAAGTAAACAAATGTAACACCACTATTCAAGAAAGTAGGGTGAGAGAAATTGAACTATAGGTCAATTCGGTGACATTAGTCATCAGGAAAGTGCTGGAATCTGTTATTTAGGAAATGATAAAATGTATTTGAAAATTGTAGTCCAGTGAGCCTGACGTCGGTGGGGGGAAAGTTGTTGGAGGGAAACCTGAGGGGCAGGATGTACATGTATTTGGAAAGGCAGGACTGATTAAGGGTAGTCAACATGGCTTTGTGCGTGGGAAATCATGTCTCATAAACTTGATTGAGTTTTTTGAGGAAGTAACAAAGAGGATTGATGAAGGCAGAGCGGTAGATGTGATCTATATGGACTTCAGTAAGGCGTTCGAGAAAGTTCCCCATTGGAGACTGGTTAGCAAGGTTAGATCTCACGGAATACAGGGAGAACTAGCCATTTGGATACAGAACTGGCTCCAAGGTAAAAGACAGAGGATGGTGGTGGTGGAGGGTTGTTTTTCAAACTGGAGGCTTGTGACCAGTGGAATGCCACAAGGATCAGTGCTGGGTCATCTACTTATTGTCATTTATATAAATAATTTGGATGCGAGCATAAGAGGTATAGTTAGTAAGTTTGCAGATGACACCAAAATTGGAGGTTTAATGGACAGCGAATAAAGTTACCTCCGATTACAACAGGATCTTGACCATATGGGCCAATGGGCTAAGAAGTGGCAGATGGAGTTTAATTCAGATAAATGCGAGGTGCTGCATTTTGGGAAAACAAATCTTAGCAGGACTTATACACTTAATAGTAAGGTCCTAGGGAGTGCTGCTGAACCAAGAGACCTTGGAGTGCAGGTTCATAGCTCCTTGAAAGTGGAGTCGCAGGTAGATAGAATAGTGAAGAAGACGTTTGGTATGCTTTCTTTTATTGGTCAGAGTATTGAGTACAGGAGTTAGAAAGTCATGTTGCGGCTGTCCAGGACTTGGTTAGGCCACTGTTGGAATATTGTGTGCAATCCTGGTCTCCTTCCTATGTTGTGAAACTTGAAATGGTTCACAAAAGATTTACAAGGATGTTGCCAGGGTTGGAGGATTTGAGCTATAGGGAGCGGCTGAATAGGCTGGGGCTGTTTTCCCTGGAGCATCGGAGGCTGAGGGGTGACGTTACAGAAGTTTACAAAATTATGAGGGGCATGGATAAGATAAATAGATAAAATCTTTTCCCTGGGGTTGGGGAGTCCAGAACTAGAGGGCATAGATATAAAAGAGACCTAAGAGGCAACTTTTTCATGCAGTGGGTGGTACATGTATGAATGAGCTGCCAGAGGACGTGGTGGAGGCTGGTACAATTGCAACATTTAAGAGGCATTTGGATGGGGTGTATGAATAGGAAGGGTTTGGAGGGATATGGGGGGGTGCTGGCATGTGGGACTAGATTGGGTTGGGATATCTGGTCGGTATGGACGGGTTGGACCGAAGGGTCTGTTTCCATGCTGTGCATCTCTATGACTCTGTGTTAGAGTAAGCCAACATTGAATTTATGATGGGAAATCCTGTTTAGAATCCCTACAGTGTGGGTCAAGGCCATTCAGCCTATCCAGTCCATTCTGCCCTCCGAAGAGCATCTCACCTCCCTACCCTATACCTGTAACCCTGCATTTACCATGGCTAATCCACCTAGACTGTATATCCTTAGACACAAATGAGCAATTTAGCATGGCCACTCCACCTAACCCGCACATCCTTGAACTGTGGGAAGAAACCAGAGCATCTAGAGGCAACCATCTTAAACATGGGGAGACTGTGCAAATTCCACACAGACAGTTACCCAAGGGTGGAATCGAATCTGGGTCCATGGCACTGTGAGGCAGCCATGCTAATCAGTGAGCCACTGTGCTGCAGTGACAAATTTATTGCCAGTCTTCTGATCCTGTAGGTAGTCGGAAAGATAAACAGGGTCCAGTTGATGTCATGTACATGTATTTCCAAAAAGCATTTACTAAGGTGACACACACACAAAAAAAACGATACAAAATGGAGGGCTCCTGGAGATGCAGGTGATGCATTAGCATAGATAGAGGATTTATTAATGGACAAAGCGGAGAGTAAGGAGAAATGGGACACTGTCTTTTCCAGCAATGTGACAAAGACAGTATCATAAGAAGCAGTGCTCAACTATCTGCAGTCTGTTCATTAATGACTTGAATGTAGAGTCAAGAGAAAAACATATCCAGATTTTTTTTAATGTAAACTGAGATGAGAATACAAGTTGTGAAGAGAACAAAAAGTGACTGCAGAAAGATATTGACAAGTTAAGCTCCTTTGTTTCTATATCTTATTTAAATGAGTAGGCAAAAAGATTGTAGATGGAATATTCTCAGAGGTGAGAACTTTTACTTGTAAGAATAGAAAAGCAAAATTTTAAGACAAGGCAGAAACTTGTAAAATTTGATGTACAGAGAAACATTAGTCTCCTTATACAAGAGACACCAAAAAATAGCATGTCGTACAGTAAGCACCGAAGAAAGCAAATGATGTTTTGCCCTTTATTAGAGGGTGATTAGAGTACAAGAATAATAAGTCTTGTCACATTGTGTGAGGCTTTGATGAGGCTACATGGAAACTGTAGGTACTTTTATTCAATTGCCTCTAATTTAACTATATAGATTGGTCTCTGGGGTGAGGGTTGTCTCATAACAAATAAGGACAGGAGTAAGCTATTCAGCCTCTTAAGCCTGCTCCACCACTGAATAAGATCATGGATGATCTGACATTTCTTACATCCACGTTACTGCCCTTTCCCCATAACCCTTAATTCCCCTACTGATCAAAAATCTATCTCGCCCTTCATCACAGCTGCCTGTGGTAAGGAATTGTAAAGTCACTCAACCCTCTGAGAGAAGATGTTCCTCCTCATCTCAGTCTTAAATTGATGCCCTCTTATGGAAGATGGCCTGGACAGCAAAGTAGTATAACAAGATCTTGATCAGATGGGCGGAAGGGCCAAGGAGTGGCAGATGGTGTTCAATTTAGATAAATGTGAGGTGCTGCATTTTGGAAATGCAATTACACTATTAATGGAAAGGTCCCCAGGAATGTTGCTGAACAAATGACCTTGGAGTGCAGGTGCATTGTTCCTTGAAAGTGGAGTCGCAGATCGATAGGATAGTGAAGGCGGCGTTTGGTATGCTTTCCTTTATTGGTCAGAGCATTGAGTTTCCGAGTTGGAAGGTCATGTTGCAGCTGTATAGGACATTGGTTTGGCTAATTTTGGAATGTTGTGTGCGATTCTAGTCTCTCTCCTACAGGAAGGATGTTGTGAAACCTGAAATGGTTCAGAAAAGATGTACAAAGATGTTGCCATGGTTGGAGGTTTGGGGCATAGAGAGAGGCTGAATAGGCAGGGGCTATTTTCCCTGGAGCGTTGGAGGCTGAGGGGTGACCAGATAGAGGTTTATAAAATCATGAGGGTGTGGGATAGGATAAATAGACAAGGTCTTTTCGCTGGGATGGGGGAATTCAGAACTAGAGGACATAGGTTTAGAGGGGAAAGATTTTAAAGGGACTGAAGGGAATCTGAACCTTTTCATGCAGACTGGGGTGCATATGTGGAATGAGCTGCCAGAAAGGTATTGAGGAAGTGGTGAAGACTGTTCCAATTACAACATTTAAACAGCATCTGAATGGGTATACGAATACGAATACGAATGGTTTAGAGGGAGGTGTGTCAATTGCTGGTAAATGGGACGAGATTAGTTTGGGATATCTGGTTGGCATGGACTGGTTGCACTGAAGGGTCTATTTCCATGCTGTACATCTCTATGACTCTGTGACTATGCCTTCTGACCCTGGACTCCCATGAGAGAAGCATTGACTCAGCATTTACCCTGTAGAGCCCCATAAATATCACATATGTTTCAATGAGATCACCTCTCGTTCTTTTTAATTCCAGTGAGTAGAGTCCCAACCTATTTATGGGGCATTGGTTGTGAAGGAGTTAAAATTTGTGTTGTGGTAGAGTTTATCAGTATAGGAAGCCGTAAGTTCATAAAAAGGCATTGAATTTCCTGAAAGTTGCAAATGGAATTTTTGTTGCTTTCTCGACGGCTCCGCTTTGAGAATTGCATCCTGTGCGCCTGATATTTTTCCAGCCTGTCTTATCACTACTTTTCTGTTTTCTCCCAATAGTATTCCAGGACTTTATATGGGCTTCTAATGCAGTTCCTGGATGCAAGCTTCAATGGGTGTCACTGTTTTCGCCAAATTCATATTCTTCTAAATTACCTATCTTGTTGCAATATATTCTTGCCCACAATGAAAGTTGTTTGATAATTGAGAGCTTATTTTTGATTGTAAGTTATAAAGCAATTGGACATGTGCACTTCTAAGTAACAGGAGAATGCTTTAAAATCTGTTCATTTAGTTAATATGGATGTTCAAGGGGTAAGATCTTTTTGTACAATTGTACTGAACGTTGGTATATTTGTTCTAATGTACTGAAGCATTTTACTCAGTTAAATCTCTTAACTATTTTCCATTCTCAAACTGTACTCTTTTGTTTTAATCATTGTAACTGGAAATGTGAAATATTGTGTGCCCAACTTGCAGTGATGTCTGAATGTCAGCTGTGTGTGTGTGTTGAGGATAGACAAATATTTTCAGAATGATTGATTTAATTCTTTCATGATTCTACATTATTTTGTGCCTCAAATCATACAGTGTAGCATTTTTTATGTTGTGTATTACTGGACCTATTTGAATATTGAACAGTTCCACTTGTTTGATCAAATAGAGAGGGATTTGTTGAGGCAAGTGGGAATAGAGTAGTTCTTATGGGAGAGCCGATACAGCTGCAATGGGGTGGAATATGCGAAGAATGAATTTGTCGTTCAATGGGAACTATTTTGAAAAGGCAGGAGATTAACATTATCACTATCTCACCATGTTACATGATTTATGACATTAACAAAATGTGGTGCAAATATTTGAAAAGGTCAACGGATGGCTACAGGGAAACAGTGATCCACTTTGTAGAAGAAAAAAAATTGCTAAATAAAATTTTTTATTCATTTAAAAGGAAGACTTCTGCCCAAGGGGTAGTGATCCTTGCTGTAGACCAACTTGCATACTGAAAATGCAGTGCACTTCCTTTTGAAAGCAGCTGAACTCTCAATTGAATTGATCAAGGGAAGGCATGCGTAATCCTCATGACTGGCAGTTAGAATGAAAAAAAAATTAGGATATCCCAGGGCCTTTTAATTTCTGATTCTTTTTAATTTACTTGAGTTTGGACAGGTGCAAGTTAACAATGTACAGTTGGTTTTGATATAATGCGATAGGCCTGTTCTCATGCGATATCAAGTTGTAAGAAAATTCTGCAATAGGTGCGCCATGTAAACTAATGGGGCCAGAATTGCGTTATAGCCAATACAGGTAAGGAAAATTCGCGTTCTACAAATAATAATCTAAATTCTTCAATTGCATTAAAGCTAATTCGTGTTGAAGAAACATGTGTTATAACAGAGCCGACTGTACCGTAGAAGCTTCAGAATTTAACTTAAAATAATTTTTTAAATAAAAGTCTCTCTCTCCTTTCTCCACTGACCAGAAGCTATATTGAAAGGAAACATTGTTGCAGTTATATCAGCAACCCAAATTCCCCTCTAGCGGGCTCAACACTGGGAATGAGATCAATGAAATTATCTTGATATTACAAGGGTTCCTGACTTGTAGCCCTGAAGTCTGCTCTTACTCAGTGAAAGTACACTGAATTAAATTAACAAAATTCATTTATGTAATATGTTTATGACCATAACACGCTCATTGCATTTGTCAGCTTTGTTTTAAATTTCACTTGCAACCCTTTCTCTCTGTAGATTGCCTTTTCTCAGCACAGCAACTTTATGGACCTTGTGCAGTTCTTTGTCACTTTTTTCAGGTGAGTCAAAATATATATCATTTCTGAATTATAAAATCCACAGTCCAGTGGAACTCATGTAATTCAAAATGTGAACAGTTGCAATATTTCATTATTGAAGTAATATTTGTCTTTTAAAGAGCACTGTGTAAGTTCAACTGATTGCTTTGGGATCGCCAAGCAAACATAAGCATATCATGAGCTTATGTAAATCACAGTGTTCTATTTCAAAACAATTTCAAATTGATAATCCTAATATCATATTATATACTAATGTATTATGTCAACATTTCACATCATATTAGTTTCTGTAAGTGCATTCTAACTTGCATGTGCCGATTCTCAGTGCTTTCTGTGCTCAGTGCCAACAAGAACAAAATCTTTGAATTATTATATTTCAGAGTAGATTGATTTAAACTTTGGCTGATGGGTTGCAGTCACCCTGCAAGACACACGAGTCATACTTGTAAAGCTCAAGCATGGTATTCTTTTTGTGTTATGATGTTTCTTCTTTCCCTCCATTTTGCTTTTGCTACTGCAGTCTTGCTCATTGAAATCCAACATATGTTATCTTCAAATTCAGATGTATACAAGTTGGACAGCCAGCAATGCCCAAGTCACACAAATGAATAAAAATAAAGCTGGTAGGAACTGGTGAGGCCTCTTCTGGAGTGTTGAATCCAGTTCTAGTCACACCGTTAGAGGAATGATATTACTAAGCTGGAAAGGGTTCCGTATGTTGCTGAGAATGTAAGGTTTGAGTTATAAGGAGAGGCTGGACAAGCTGGGACTTTTTTCACTGGAGAGTAGAAAATTGAGGGGTGACCTTATAGAGACTTATAAAATCACGAGGGTTATAGATAAGATGAATGGCAGGTGTCTTTCCCCTGGGTTGGGGGACTTTAAGATTAAGGGACATGAGGTGAGAGGAGAAATATTTAGAGAGTTGGGGGCAGTTTTTTTTTTACACACAGAGTGATTCGTATGTGGAGAAAGTGGACTGCAGATGCTGGGGATCAGAGTTTAAAAATGTGTTGCTGGAAAAGCGCAGCAAGTCCGGCAGCATCAAAGGAGAAGGAGAATCGACGTTTCGGGCATAAGCCCTTCTTCAGGAATGAGGAGGGTGTGCCAAGCAGGCGAAGATAAAAGTTAGGAAGGAGGGACTTGGGGGAGGGGCGTTGGGAATGCGATAGGTGGAAGGAGGTTAAGGTGAGGGTGATAGGCCAGAGAGGGGTGGGGGCGGAGAGGTCAGGGGCGGAGAGGTCAGGAAGAAGATTGCAGGTCAAGAAGGCGGTGCTGAGTCTGAGGGTTGGGACTGAGAAAAGGTGGGGGGAGGGGAAATGAGGAAGCTGGAGAAATCTGCATTCATCCTTTGTGGTTGGAGGGTTCCTAGGCAGAAGATGAGTTGCTCTTCCTCCAGGTGTTGTGTTGCCATGGTCTGGCGATGGAGGAGGCCAAGGACCTGCATGTCCTTAGCGAAGTGGGAGGGGGAGTTAAAGTGTTCAGCCACAGGGCGGTTGGGCTGGTTGGTGCGGGTGTCCCAGAGGTGTTCTCTGAAACGTTACGCAAGTAGGCGGCCTGTCTCCCCAATGTATTGGAGGCCACATCGGGTGCAGCGGATGCAGTACATGATGTGTGTGGAGGTGCAGGTGAATTTCTGATGGATATTGAAGGATCCCTTGGGGCCTTGGAGGGAAGTGAGGGGGGAGGTTTGGGCGCAAGTTTTGTATTTTTTGTGGTTGCAGGGGAAGGTGCCGGGAGTGGAGGTAGGGTTGGTGGGGGATGTGGATCTGACAAGGGAGTCACGGAGGGAGTGGTGAAAGATGAGAAAATTTGAATATTCATGATTTAACCAAAGCTCATAGACAGACTTACAGCTGGTTCTGGATCAGTGGTGCTGGAAGAGCACAGCAATTCAGGCAGCGTCCGAGGACAGGCAAAATCGACGCTTCGGGCAAAAGCCCTCGATTTTGCCTGTCCTTGAATGCTGCCTGAATTGCTGTGCTCTTCCAGCACCACTGATCCAGAATCTGGTTTCCAAATCTGCAGTCATTGTTTTTACCTCGAGACTTACAGCTGGTGTCAATGCATTGTGTCACTGTGACTTCATTCGAGTAATTTGTTTTCACATACTGCAACCAGTCATGCTTTTTCTGCAGATGTAGTCCAATAAAGTAAAGATTTTTTGTGACAAACTGTAAGGTGGCTAAGGATATTCTACCCCATCTCTGAGACTTGAGTTATGTTAAAATGAATGGGTAGACAGATCACTCTAATTGTCATGGTGATGTGTGTAAGAAGTGGTCTGTTAATGTACTGATAATTGTTCAAGGTGATATGCGATTTGGAGATTGTGAAGCAGAATGACAAGAATGGCTCAGAAGTGTTTAAACCATGCTTTAGAATTGGTATGGGAATATGATAGTAGATGTCAAGAGTTCAACTCTTGTTCTTTTTGTCAAGCATCTAAAGAGACCATAAGTTTATAGGAGCAGAATTAGGCTATTCAGCCCATCGAGGTTGCTGTGCTATTCAATCATAGCTGATTTGTATGTCAACCGCACTGCCTTCCCTTCTCCCTGTAAATCTTGATCCCCTTACTCATCAAGAATCCATCTATCTCTGTATTCGAACAGATGAAAGACTCAACAAACAATCCAGGTATTTTTTAATGTATAATTTCAGTTACATCACACTGTAAACTTGTACTATAAATTCTGTGTCGTACAATTGTGTACTCCACAACCATCTGATGAAGGAGCAGTGCTCCGAAAGCTAGTGCTTCCAATTAAACCTGTTGGACTATAACCTGATGTTATGTGATTTTTAACTTTGTACACCCCAGTCCAACACTGGCATCTCCAAATTATGACTTCAATACTCTCAATGACTTTTCCTCCAAAGCCTTCTGTGGCAATGAGTTCCACAGATTCTCACTGTCGCTGAAGAAATTCCTCCTTATCTCAGTTCCAAAGTGTCGTCCTTTCTCTCTCGGGCTGTGCCCTTGTGTCCGAGACACTCCTCGTAGTGGAAATATCATTTTCCTATCTATTTTATAAAGGCCTCTCAGTATTCTGGAAAATTCAATCAGAACCCCGCCCAAAAAAAATCCTTTTCAACTCCATGTACCACAGGATTCTGGATTAGTGGTGCTGGAAGAGCACAGCAATTCAGGCAGCATCTAAGGAGCTTCGAAATCGACGTTTCTGGCAAAAACCCTTCATCAGGAATAAAGCCAGTGAGCCTGGAGCGTGGAGAGATAAGCTAGAGGAGGGTGGGGGTGGGGAGAAAATAACATAGAGTACAATGGGTGAGTGGGGGAGGGGATGAAGGTGATAGGTCAGGGAGGAGAGGGTGGAGTGGATAGGTGGAAAAGGAGATAGGCAGGTAGGACAAGTCCGGACAAGTCATGGGGACAGTGCTGAGCTGCAAGTTTAGAACTAGATTGAGGTGGGGGAAGGGGGAATGAGGAAACTGTTGAATTCCACATTGATGCCCTGGGGTTGAAGTGTTCCGAGGCAGAAGATGTACCACAGACCTAGAATCCTCAACTGCTCCTTATGTAGCAAGGTCTTCATCCCTGGGATCATTCTTGTAAAGCTCCTCTAAAACCTCTAAAATCCTAACAATGACAGAGGCCAGGCTAACCAGCCTATAGTTTCCTGTCTTCTGCCTCCTTTCTTTCTGAAACAGAATGTTCTATTCGCCACTTTCCGGTCATCTGGGATCCTTCCTGATTCGTGGTTCCTGAAAGATCACTAGTGCCACCTAGAGGTCAGAGTTGTTGAAAGGTCTTGCTGTATTTACAGTCAACATTTAAAATTTAACTTTTCATCACTTCTAGAGTCATAGAGGTGTACAGCATGGAAACAGACCCTTCGGTCCAACCCGTCCATGCCGACCAGATATCCCAACCCAATCTAGTCCCACCTGCCGGCACCCGGCCCATATCCCTCCAAACCCTTCCTATTCATATACCCATCCAAATGCCTCTTAAATGTTGCAATTGTACTAGCCTCCACCACCTCCTCTGGTAGCTCATGCCATAAACGTACCACCCTTTGCGTGAAAAGGTTGCCCCTTAGGTCTCTTTTATATCTTTCCCCTCTCACCCTGAATCCTCTCGGTCTGGGCTCGCCCCCCCACCCCCCAGAGAAAAGACCTTTCAGTTTATCTAGGGCTAGATCTTTCTGCATCTGAAGTCTGATATTGTTAGCGGAGACTGGGAGTGATCTAGAAAATTTAACACCATTACAGACTCTTCTACTGGGGATACCTCTGGTGGTGTCTCTGCCAGTGGTAGGTGACTCAAAGCATCTGCATTTTCTACTCGACCTCTCGGACAGTGTTTTAACTTGTGATTATACACACTTAGCATTAGAGCCCACTGCTGAATGCAGCTGAAGCTATGGGTGGTACTGCCTTGTCCTCTTTAAGCTGATCAAGTAGGAGTGTGTGTGGTCTGTAATTATCACACATTTTCAACCATAAAGGTATTGATGGAACTTCTGGACTCCAAATATAACCACCAACCCTCCTTTCTCTATCTGGGCCTATTTTCACCCTGCATTAGAATATTGGGCCGCTATGCTTAGATCAGCCAGACGAGCTGATATGAAAATTAATATTATAAGCAGAATGAAACCAAAAGAGAAAATGCTGGAAAATCCCAGCTGGTCTGACAGCATTTGTAAGGAAAGAAAAGCGCTGACGTTTTGAGTCTAACTGACCCTTTGTCAAAGCTAAAGAAAAGGGAGAAATAGGGAGGTATTTATACGAGGCTGAGAGAAGGTGTCATGGCTCCAAAAGCAAAGGTAGCAATAAAGAGGTGATAATGACAGTGCAGAGAGAGATTATAGGGAGATTCGGAGCTGTGAATGACCAAGGCTGAAACCAGTGCTATGTGACAAAATATGTGGGGGATGGAGGGGGGAAACGGGTGAAGCAGAGGCAAGATGGAAAACAGGGGAGAAGGGTAGCAAAGGGGGACGAGGAGAGGAAAAAGGTGATGAAAGAATGGGGAGCGAGAGAAAGAGAGACGATCAAGAAGTAAGAGGTACAGAACAGTGAAAAAAATGTTTAAAAAAAAATAGATGAAATAAAATTATGGAGCAGAATGAAAACAGAGGGGTTGAGGTGGGATAATCAACTGAAGTTGTTGAATTCAGTGTTGAGACCGGCAGGCTGTAACGTGCCTAGTCGGAAGATGAGATGCTGTTCCTCCAGTTTGTGTTGAGCTTTCAGATGGCACAGTGGTTAGCACGGCTGCCTCACAGGGCCTGAGACCCGGGTTCAATTTCCGCCTCAGGCGACTGACTGTGTGGAGTTTGCACATTCTCCCAGTGTCTGCGTGGGTTTCCTCCGGATGCTCCGGTTTCCTCCCACAATCCAAAGATGTGCAGGTCTGGTGAATTGGCCATGCTAAATTGTCCGTAGTGTTGGGTAAGGGGTAAATGTAGGGGTATGGGTGGGTTGCGCAGGTCGGTGTGGACTTGTTGGGCCAAAGGGCGTGTTTCCACACTGTAATGTAATCTAATCTAATCTTCACTGGAACATTGCAGCAGGCCAAGGGCAGACATGTGGGCCCATTCCCCACATATTTTGTCACATAGCACTGGCTTCAGCCTTGGTCATTCACAGCTCCTAATCTCAATATAATCTCTCTATGCACTGTCATGATCACGTCTTTATTGTTACCTTTGCTTTTGGAGCCATGACTCACCTTCTCTCAGCCGAGTATAAATACCTCCCTGGGTCAGTTACACTCAAAAAGTCAGTTCTTTGCAGATAATTCCAGACCTGCTGGGATTTTCCAGCATTTTCTTTTTGGGTTTCAGATTCCAGCATCCACAGTAATTTGCTTTTAAAAGCAGTATGAATTTGTCAGTGCATTCTACAGACTAATTGGAAACTTACCAATTGTCAAATAATGTGTACATTTCAAATTTAAAAGCTTTGGTCTATCTGGTCTAGAAAGAAAATCTCAAATCTCATTACATTTCAGGATTTTTATTTGAATTCTTGCAGCACATTAAGCAAATATTGGAACGATGTCTTCCTGTGGCATTGCCCAAGTGCCGTGATAAAGTATAAACCAGAAAGGTTGTTCCGTAATCTGGTGTCAGTCATGTCCACAAGGAGGTGCCATCTACAAGTAAATTTCACAAACTGCAAGATGTTAGGTATCAGCAGGGAATGTTAGGAAATAAGTGCTCCTGAAATGAGAGATCTCTCTGTTTTCCCAGGTGAAGGCTTTATGACAGATACATCAAAAGAAGTTTTCCTTTTCATGGAGCTGTCATTGTTCAGTAGGTGCAGGCGAGTAATGGGACTTAGTGAACTGGTTTGGTGTCAGCTGTGACAAACCGCTTTCATTTATGCAAGCCTATGTGATGTTTAAAAGAACAGTGTTTTCATTTAAAGCTGAGTATATCCACTTCAGTCCATAGTTTGCAGGTGACAGAAAATTATTTTGCTTGGGAGCGAAAACACCAAATAAGAGATGCTTCTTGAGCAATCATCTTGTGATGCAAGATTGAATGGCATCTCAAGATGGTTGAAGCTGTCTGAGCAAGAGTAGTCTCGTGTCTGTAACACCACCCCATGGCTCAACGCGCAGATTGCTTCTACTAATGTAGACTTGTACTTTTTTCAGCTAGTTTGATCAGGTTTGAGAATTTTAAGACACATTACTTGTGTAAATCTCTTTGCGTTTCAGCGTGCTCTGTTTTGATCCAATATTCATGTTCTTGCGAAAAGTAAATGAACAGTGCAAAATAGGTTAACATTGCTGTCTCTCCTTTCGGAAGACAAACCAGTGTTTTAGACCTGAGAGAGCTACAGCTTTTGAAGAGACATGATGCATTAATTAATATATTTCATTCCCGATGAATGCTGGGAGACAGCTTAATGTTTTGGTTACAAGTCTGTGTATGATGACAACTTTGCAGCCCTTCCGTTTTGCTTGAGACAAGTGTTACCTATCAACAGTATTAGCCGGGATGCATTAATTTGAATAATGTCATGGAAGGCTTTGGGAGCATTTTATCAATGTGGCCTGACTTGTGGGCTAAGAGTAACATCGTTTACTTCCAAAAGCTACTTCCATGCCCATTTCTGTTGATAGATCTCACTTAATTGTAGGAGGAATTGCAGAATGAAACAAGTGCAACATCTTTTCAAGTGTGGATTTGGTATGAGTTGGAAGGGTACTTGGAGTGATGGTGTTTCCATAACCTAATTATTTGTACCCTTGTTGATAGGTTTAGAATTTTTAACAATTGCATTCACTCTCTCTGCTGCCAGTTCCTTTAGGGATATGTGCCGGGTGCTGACAGGTGGGACTAGATTGGGTTGGGATATCTGGTCAGCATGGATGGGTTGGACGGAAGGGTCTGTTTCCGTGCTGTACATCTCTATGACTCTAAAATGTGAGGATGTCAGCTATCAGGCCCTGGGAACCTGTCTGCCTTTAATGACAATAGTTTGCTGAGTACTTTTTCCTAGTGATCATCGTTTTAAATTCCTCCTTTCCTTTTACTCCGAATCCCACCTAAAAGGGGCATAAAATGTCCTTGGCAAATAGGATTAAGGAGAATCCCAAGGCAAATTGCATGTATGTTCTGAGCGAGAGGGTAGTTACGGAAAGGCTCGGTCCACTCAAGGGCAAAGGAAGGAATTTAAGCAAGGAGCTGAAGGAATTTAAGCAAGGAGCCAAAGGAAGTGGGTGAGGGTCTGAATGAGTGCTTAGCATTGCTATTCACTAAGGAAAAAGACTTTGGTGAGACGAAGGACCCGATACCCAGCATGAGTAAAACTAATGTAGTGTACAAAATCCCATGCAAGGACTGCACAAAACACTATATAGGACAAACAGGAAGACAGCTAACGATCCGCATACATGAACATCAACTAGCCACGAAACGACACGACCAGCTATCCCTAGTAGCCACACACGTAGACGACAAGCAACATGAATTTGACTGGTACAACACTACCATTATAGGGCAAGCGAAACAAAGAACAGCCAGGGAATTCCTAGAAGCATGGCACTCATCCACAAACTTCATCAACAAACACATCGACCTGGACCCAATATACCGGCCACTACAGCGGACAGCTGAAACTGACAACCGGCAGGGACAGACCATTATAAATGCCGGAGGAAACACCACAGAAGCGCTTCACAGGAGGCTCCCAAGCACTGAGGATGTCACCTAGACAGGAGACGAAACGTTTGCAACAAAAACTTCCAGCTCGGTGAACAGAACCACAGTATATAAGTATATAAATTTGAGAGGTGTGGATAATGGGTGTCTTTATCCCAGGGGGGAAATATAAATACTAAGGAGCATAGAATTTAGGATGAGGTGGGGCATGTTTAAAGGAGATGTAAGACAAGTTCTTATGCAGATGGTGGTAGGTACCTTGGAGCATACCATCAGAGATGGTGGTAGAAGCAGATACAACATCAATATTTAAGAGTCATTTAGACTGACGCATGAACAGACAGAGCATAGAGGGATATGAACCATATGCAAGTAGATGGGAATAATTTGGAATTTTATCATGGTTGGGGGGGCAGTAATGGTCGATTGAAAGGCCTGTTCCTCTGCTGAATTGTACTATGTTCTATAACCTCTGCATTACTACTATGTTACTATTGGCCTGGTTTCACTGTCTTTCACCATAAAAACTGAATCACAGTTGTTGATTGTGTCTCTGCCATTCGTGTTTTCTCCCCAGTTTCATTGTCTAAGGGATCAGCATTCACTTTCGCTACTCTTTATACATTCATAGAAGCTTCTACTTTAGATTTTTATGTTTTGTAATGAAGCCTTGTTCTTTTATTACTTTTTAATAACCCATTATTGATCTTGAAAAGTTTTTCAATCCTCCAGCCTGCCACTGACCTTTGCAATATGATATGATTTAGTTTTCTCCCCCATACATGGAATGTGAGTGTTGCTGGCTGTCTGACTCTAGTTGCCATTGAGAAGATGGTGATTAGCTGCCTTTTTGAACCATTGCAGTCTAGTTTTTCTCTTACATTAAGTATGTAAGTTAGCCCACTGAGCTGGGAAATTTGTTTTCAGATGTTTTGTTACCATACTAAGAAACATCATCAGTGAGAGTCTCTGGCAAACCCAAACAAGCAGACACAACACAACCTAAAACTACGGCCACTTTATCTAACATCAAAGACATATCACATATGACTTCCAGACTACTCAGACCCCTTGGTATCATGGTAGCCTACAAACCTACCAACACACTTAAACAGCAACTAATGAAATAAAAGGATCCATCAGATACTACCATCAAATCTAACGTCATTTACAAGATACCATGCCAGAACTGTAAAAAACATACATTGGACAAATAAACAGGAAACATGCCACCAGGATACATGAACACCAACTGACCACCAAAATACACGACCCAATATCACTAGTTTCCGTACATACAGACAAAGAGGCACACCACTTTGACTTGGACAACACACACATTCTAGGACAGGCGAAACAAAAGGCACGCAAGAGAATTCTTAGAGGCATGGCATTCTCACGGCATGGCATTCTCACCAGAACTCCATCAATAATCACATTGATTTTAGATCCTATCTACCTTCCCTTGAAAAAAAGAGCCAGAAATGACATCACCCACCTTGAGAAACCAAGACCGAGAGAGAGAGAGGTGGGACAGGCCACCAGCGCTTCACCGGAGATTGTCACTGATGATGTTACCTAATATGGTGACATCTGAAAACAAACTTTCCTCACATTATTTTGAGCTCATTGCTTTGCCATGAGAGCCATCTCTCCCTCCCCCATCCCTTCCAATCTTTGTTCCTCTCTGGAATATGTTTTAGTTCGGAATAATTGAATTTCTTACGTTTCTGCCACCGTTCATCTCTGGACTCCATTTTAGAATTTCCACTCTGTTCACCAGGGTTAAATCTGTCCTCATGCCTGTGTAATTATCTTTGTTTAAACCAGAACACAAATATAGGACTCAAATTTTGTGTCCTCAAACTAAGTTTGAAATTCCGACATGCTACTATCACTGTTCTCTACACAATCTTTTTTGATGTGATTATAGATTAATCCCATCTCATTACATGACACTAAATTCAGAACAGCCTGCTCCTTGGTTCATTCCCCAACATATTGCTTCAAGAAACAATCTCCATTACACCCTGTGAACTATCCATTGAGTCGAGAGTGTGGCCTGGAAAAGCACAGCAGGTCAGGCAGCATCCGAGGAGCAGGAGAATCATCATTTCAGGCAAAAGCCCTCCATCAGGGTTGAGGCTTGTGAGCAAAGGGGGTGGAGAGATAAATGCGAGGGAGATGGGCTGGGGGTGGGAGGTAGCTGGGAGTGCGATAGGTAGATGACGGTGAGGGTAATGGTGATAGGTTGGAGAGGAGGGTTGGATGGCTAGGTGGGAAGGATGATGGAGAGGTAGTACAGGTTATGAGGGTGCCGAGTTGGAAGGTTGGATCTGGGATAAGGTGGGGGGGAAGCAGAAATGAAGAAACTGGTGAAATCCACATTGGTCCCATGTGGTTGGAGGGTCCCAAGGCGAAAGATGAGGCATTCAGGTTGGATGATTAGGGTTTGGCGATGGAGGAAGCCCAGGACCTGCATGTCCTTGGTGGAGCAGGAGGGAGAGTTCAAGTGTTCGGGGCGGTGGGGTTGGTTGATGAGGATGTCCCGGAGATGTTCTCTGAAGCGTTCTGCAAGTAGACGTCCTGTCTCCCCAATATAGAGGAGGCCGCATCGGGTGCAACGGATACAGTAAGTCGAAGTGCAGGTTAAACTCTCATGGATGAGGAAGGCTCCTTTGGGGCCTTGGACGAAGATGAGGGAGGAGGTGTGGATGCAGGTTTTGCGATTCCTGTGGTGGTGGCAGAGGAAGGTACCAGGATGGGAGGGTGGGTTTGTTGGTGGGGTATGGACCTAACAAGAGAGTCTGGAGGGAATGGTCTTTACGGAGCACAGATAAGGATGGGGAGTGAAATATATCTCTGGTGGTGGAAATTGCGGAGGATGATGCGATGTATATGGAGGTTTGTGGGGTGGAAAATGAGGACTGGGGGGGGGGGGGTTCTGTCCTTGTTGCGGTTGGAGGGGTGGGGTTCGAGGGCAGAGGTGCAGAAAATGGATGAGATGTGCTGGAGGGCCTCATCGGCGACGTGGGAAGGGAAATTGTGGTCATTGAAGAAGGAGACCATCTGGTGTGTTTTGTGGTGAACTGGTCCTCTTGGGAGCAGATGAGGCAGAACTCTCTGTTGAGGCTACCCTTGCTAATTTGACTAATCTTATCTACGTCCATATTAAAATCGTCCATGTTGTACCTTTCTTGCACGCCCCTTACACACATTCCTTAATTACATTGGTTCTACTGTGGATCTACTATTTATGGGACTGACTGATATCATTTCTCACTCAAAGCATTGATCTCTTTCTTTCCTAACAAAGCTGCAGCATTTCCTTTTCCTTTCTCTACGTCTTCCTGATTCAATGAGTATCTTTCGATATTAATTCTTAAACCTTGTCTCCCTGAAACCAAGCCTCAGTAAAACCACCAGATCATACCCATTTGTCTCTGATTGTTAACTCATTAATTTAGCTTAGAATGTTACACACCTTCAGATACAAAGACTTTGTTTATTCTGCTGTTATCCCATTTCTTGTATGATTCCTTGCTCCAGTATGATGTGCATATGCTTTGTCCCTTTCTTTCATTTTCTCAGAACTATCAGGCTTATCACTAACATGTGCTTCACCCTTCTTGAATTTTGTTTTGTTGATTTTCCATGCAACTGAATTCTCCCTCTACCCTACTACTTGAATTTTTGGTTTATGATCAGTTTGCTCAATTTTCCCTTTGAACCCCACTCTCATCCACATGGGGAGGAAGAATCTTGAACCTGTTGGGAAGGACGGGAGTGGAGGATCTTGAGGGATTACTGCCTGGATCCTTCTACCTGCCTTTTCATAGTCAGAGCCTCCTATCCTTGACCACTGACCGAATTTAAGATAGTTGATGGGGTGTGATTGCCTCTTGCACCATTGTGCCCAGGCAACTCAACCCACTCCACCCCTATTTCTCCACCCATCACAAAAACAACAGAAAAAAACTCCCTGGTATGTCACAGCGTCCGAACCTCGGACTGCAGCTCATGAACTCTGAACCCAAATTCCTGGAGCAACCACATTGTTACGGATGTGGTCATGATGAACCACAATGAAGTCCACTGGCAGTGACATATCACCTGGCTCTGCATCTCTATTTATTAATTAGTTTTTCAATTTGTTTTTCAATTTACTACTGATTTTAGCTTTCAACCTGTAAGTGTTTCTCCTATTTAGCCGTTTAACCTAAAAGCAAATCCGAATAGGTAGGAGTAAAAATGTTCTCTGACCAATCACTTAGGTTTGCCATTTGTGATTTTAGGGATCTGTGGAGGTGGCTGTATTGGATCATCACATGACACTTTTTGCCTAAGATTGTCATCAGTGCCTTATCTTGCCTTATCTTTTACAATGATTTGCTAAGCTCCCCCATCATTGAAGATTGAGATAGTTGGGGAGCCGCCTTCTCCTATATGTTGTTTAACTGTCTACCAGCATTCACAATTGTTTGTAGCAGGACTGCAAGGCTTGTATGGAATTACTAAGTCCCGTGAAGGCAGGTAACTAACAATCAAGTATTTTGTTAATCACAAAGTGCATACTCAGTAGCCGTGAAAGTGTAATAATTTGGATAATATATTCAAACATTATACTTGATTGGTTCGCATAATCCGATGTACAAGATTTGAATATGATAGGATGATAAAGTCATATCTACTGGACTGTAAAGTAGAATGAGTACCGTTGGATAGAAATAACTGCATAAATGTGTAACCTTAGTGGAAACCTGTTATCTCAATAATATAAATCGTCTTGTAACAATTTGGAGAGTTGTGCACCATCATTTGGTACACCTCCTATGCAAACACCAATAAATGCTTTGACAAAGAAACTAAGTCTCTTGTGATCTTTGTGGAATCAAAGAGTTAAAAATATTTAACTTTCACCCTGTTTATCACTTGCTGTGTATGCTGTTTGCACATGGGAAGTCCTGTTATTACAATTTCGCCAGGTTGACAACACATTTTCAGGTATTCCTGGCATATCCTCTTATCACATCTCTACTATTAACGTCAAGCTAATGGATCAACGCTGGTCAATGAGGATAAGAGGACTTTTTTGTGATTGCCCATTGTGCTGGAATACAAGTCAATTGTTGCTGATGGCCCACATTGCCTCATGGATGCCATTCTTGATGCCATGGGTTTTAAGATCTATTCAAAGTCTGTACCACTTAGCACTGTGACATAGAAATGTAAAAAAGTAGGAACAGGAATAGGCCATTTGGCCTTTCAGGCTTGCTCCTTCATTCAGTGTGATGATGATAACTCGTGCAACTCACTACCCTGTTTCTTGATTTTCCCTCTCTGTGATCCCTCTAATCCTAAGAGCTTTATCTGACTTCAGTGGTGGGAAAGATGCTGGAGTCAACTATAAACGATGAAATTACGATACATCTGGATATCAGTAACAGGATAGGTCAGAGTCAGATTAATGAAGGGGAAATCATGCTTGACTAATCTTTTGGAATTTTTTGAGGATGTAACTCTGAAGATGGACAAGGGAGATCCAATGGATGTAGTGTACCTGGACTTTCAGAAAGCTTTTGATAAAGTCCCACATAGGAGGTTAGTGAGCAAAATTAGGGTGCATGGTATTGGGGGCAAAGTACTGACTTGGATTGAAAATTGGTTGGCTGACAGGAAACAAAGAGTAGTGATGAACGGCTCTCTTTCGGAATGGCAGGCGATGACCAGTGGGGTACCGCATGGATCAATGCTGGGGCTGCAGCTTTTTACAATATATATTAATGATATAGAAGATGGTATTAATAGTAACATTAGCAAATTTGCTGATGATACAAAGCTGGGTGACAGGGTGAAATGTGAGGAGGATGTTAGGAGATTACAGGGTGATCTGGACAGGTTAGGTGAGTGGACAGGTGCATAGCAGATGCAGTTTAATGTGGATAAATGTGTGGTTATCCACTTTGGTGGCAAGAACAGGAAGGTAGATTACTGGAAATGGAATCAATTTAGGTAAAGGGGCAGTACAGAGAGATCTGGGTGTTCTTGTACACCAGTCAATGAAGGCACGCATGCAGGTACAGCAGGTAGTGAAGAAAGCTAATAGCATGCTGGCCTTCATAACAAGAGGGTTTGAGAATAGAAGCAAAGAAGTTCTTCTGCAGCTATACAGGGTCCTGGTGAGACCGCACCTGGAATATTCTGTGCAGCTCTGGTCTCCAAATTTGAGGAACAACATTCTGGCTATTGAGGGAGTGCAGCGTAGGTTCATGAGGTCAATTCCTGGAATGGCGGGACTATCTTAAGTTGAAAGATTGGAGCGACTGGGCTTGTTTACCCTTGAGTTTAGAAGACTGAGAGGGGATCTGATTGAGACGTTTAAGATTATTAAGGGATTGGACACTCTGGAGGCAGGAAACATGTTTCTGCTGATGGGTGAGTCCCGAACCAGAGGACACAGCTTAAAAATAAGGGGTAGGCCATTTAGGACAGAGATGAGGAGAAACGTCTTCACCCAGAGAGTGGTGGGTGTGTGCAGTGCTCTGCCCCAGAAGGCAGTGGAGGCTCAGTCTCTGGATTTGTTTAAGAAAGAGTTGGATAGAGCTCTCAGGGATAGTGGAATCAAGGGTTATCGAGGCCATGATCATAATGAATGGTGGTGCAGGCTCGAAGGGCAGAATGGCCTACTCCTGCACCTATTGTCTAATTCTTTGAAAATATTCAATCTTAACCACTTGCAGTGGTAGAGCATTCCACAGGCTCATCACTGTATGGGTGAAAGACATTTTTCCTCATCTTCGTCCTAAATGGTCGAGCCTATATCCTTTGACTGTGAATCCTGGTTCTGCACTCCTTGGTCATCAGGAACATTCTTCCTGCATTTACCTTGTCGAGTCCTTTTAGAGTTATGTAGGTTTATGGTGTCACACGATACAATGGGGTTATTCTCAGTGTGTAGATGGAACTTTATCACCACAAAAACTTCGCAGTGGACACTCATGGACAGATACATCTGCAGCCAGCAGATTGGTGAGGATGAGGTTAAGTATGTTTTGCCTCTAAATGCTGTTCAACATGGTAGAACACTAAGTCATCAACTGAAGGTGTGATGTTCTATGGTAATCATCATGACGTTTCCTTGTCTCTGTTTGACCTGATGCCTTGAGGCTTCTGTAGTCAATGCTGAGGATTACCGTGGCAGCTCCATTCTGACTGTGCCCCTGCACCATCATTTCTGTTGGATCTACCTTGTCAGTGGGACATATAAAACTGGGGTGATAGTAGTATTGTCTGGTGCATTATCTAGAGAATATGATCCTTTGGGCATGATGATATCAGGCTGTTGCTTTACCAGTCTGAGATTTCTCTCCCAATTTGACACTTGCTTCCAGATGTCGCAATGGAGGATTTTGCAGGTTGAATTTGCTGTTTTTATTTCTGGTGCTTGGAACGATACCAGCCGCTCCATGTGGTTTCATTCCTTTTTTTGAGACTGAGACTATTTTGATTAAATAATTTGCTCGTCTTATTCAGAAGACAGCTAAGAGTCGACCACATTGCTGAGAGTCTAGAGTTACTTGTTTGCTAGACCAGGCATGTACATTAGATTCCTTTTACCTGAAGGATATTGTTGTGTTTTTATGACAATTAACAATAGTTTCATGATCATTATTAGCCAAGAATTCCAATTTTAAAACCACTTGCATTCCATCATCTGCTGTAGGTTATTCAAACATTACTTGAGTGTCTTAGTTACTTATCCTGCTGTAATACTACTCTGCTATTGGTCCCCTATTATAGGACCCCTCGTACAAACAATGCCTTTATTAAGGAACTGCTGTTGAATATCAAAATGATTGATTTTAAATGGATGTAGTTTTAAAATTTACCTGATCTTTGCTTTAAGTCGTTAAGCCATGTGGTTTGGTGCCAAAAGCTGACTTCTAGCATTAGATGGATGTTTTTCTCAGCATTGACTGTTGTTTTTGCAAAAAAATATTTTGCAGTTGTTTTCTGTCGTTACTATTGGTGGCTGCTGTGGTGTGGAAGATTAAACAGAGCTGCTGGGCATCAAGGCGGAGAGAGGTAAGCTTGTGTTCACGGAAATACCAACTGACTACCCTCACCCCATCACCACTCGACTATATCGTCATATTTGTGCTTACTGACAGGCTAACTTGGTAATTAATCTTGCATTATTTTGCTGCATTATTTGTGCCGCATGATTTTGTGGCCACTATAACAAAGAAAAACAAATCTGCAAAACTAAATTTATTTAGGGTTAAACCTTATGAGTCCTCTGGGCATGTGTGGTTTTGTGAACGTGTAATGATGTAATTAACAGCAGGAAACCGATGCCAACTTGTTTCAGTAGTCCATTAATTAAGGCACAGATACTTAAAAATAACGATGCAATATTTAAATAATAGATTGATAAATTATGTTAAGTTGTGAACACAGTACAACAAGTGGACTTTGTAGAATGTGTAATATAGAATGTATGGAATGAGAAGCATTTAAATATTGCTGCCTTTTCTAAAGGCTGAAGCTTATATTTGAGTGTAGTTTCATTTGGTATTGCAACATTTATGTCTTGCCCAAGTACACTACCTTCAGATGTAAATCAAAATGACAATTGGGATATTTGATCATAGTGACCATGATGGATCATTCTGTTAATCTTCACATGATACCTGCTGGATAATTCATGTCAGGGTAGTGGTATTTGTCTTTATTCTAAACAATTAACATTCCAGACAACAGTTAATATTTCGTTAAAATGAAAGAACTCGACAGGAAAAGTGGTCCACCCATAATTAACAAAATATTGAAGGAATGGGAAATGCATGGTAGGTGCAGTATAACATAGTTAAATGTAAACAATTGCATTTTCGTAGGAAAAACAAAATAGTAGAGTATTGTTTAAATGTTAGATTAGGAAATGCTGTTATTACAAAGTGACCTGGGTATCTTTGTACATTGGTCATTCTGGCTTTTGAGGGAGTGCAGCGTAGGTTCATGAGGTCAATTCCTGGAATGGCGGGACTATCTTATGTTGAAAGATTGGAGCGACTGGGCTTGTATACCCTTGAGTTTAGAAGACTGAGAGGGGATCTGATTGAGATGTATAAGATTATTAAAGGATTGGACACTTTGGAGGCAGGAAACATGTTTCCGCTGATGGGTGAGTCCCGAGCCAGAGGACACAGCTTAAAAATAAGGGGTAGGCCACTTAGGACAGAGATGTGGAGAAACTTCTTCACCCAGAGAGTGGTGGCTGTGTGGAATGCTTTGCCCCAGAGGGCAGTGGAGGCCCAATCTCTGGATTCGTTTAAGAAAGAGTTGGATAGGCTCTCTAGGATAGTGGAATCAAGGGTTATGGAGATAAGGCAGGTACAGAATACTAATTGAGGATGATCAGCCATGACCATAATGAATGGTGGTGCAGGCCCGAAGGGCAGAATGGCCTACTCCTGCACCTATTGTCTATTGAAAAAAAAAATGCAAGTGTCACAAACAGCAAGGCAAATGATAGATTGTCCTTCATTTCAAGAGGGAATGATAGCAGGAACAAGTAAGTCTTAGTGCAACTGTACAGGGCTTTGGTGAGATCACATCTGAAGTATTGTGCACAGCTTTGATCACCTTATCTCAAGAAAAACTTGCCGTGGAGGGAGTTCAGAGTTGAAAAATGTGGTGCTGGAAAGACACAGCAGGCCAGGCAGCATCTGAGGAGCAGGAGAATCAACGTTTCATGCATAAGCCCTTCTTCGGAAAGGGCTTATGCCCGAAACGTCAATTCTCCTGCTCCTCGGATGCTGCCTGGCCTGCTGTGTTTTTCCAGCACCATAATTTTCAACTCTGGGCTCCAGCATCTGCAGTCCTCACTTTCTCCATAGAGGGCGTTCAGCAAAGATTCATCAGACTGATTCCTGGGATTGCACATTTTGCATATAAGGAAAGATTTAGTCACCTGAGCCTGTATTCACTGGAAGAATGAGAGAGGAACTCATTGAAATGTATTAAATTCTGCCGGGGTGGATAGACGAGATACAGGAGTAGTTTTGCCTGGCGTACGTCATAGTCTCAGTACGTGTAATTGGCCATTTTGGAATGCAATTAGAAGAGGTTTCTTCATTCAGGCGATGAATGCGTAGAGGTTTCTATTGCAGAAGCTATGCAAGCAAAGTCACTGAATATATTTAAGAAAAAAATGGACTTCTGATACTAAACATGTCAAAATTTGGGGCAGAAGCGTGACATTGAGGTGGAAGATCGACCGTCGATCCTTTCGAATGGCAAAGTAGCCCGATGAGTCAAATGCCCTACATCTCTTTTCAGTTTGTGTGTCATCAGATCTTGATTATAAACTGACATGCTAAGAATTATTTTCTGTTAATAAATTAATTTGAATTGATGCTGGAATGCATTCCCTAACGATAGTCTTTATGACTGTTAAAGCACAATGTTCAAGCACTAAGTGGAAGCATAAATGAAGTCTTTTTTGTAGTTCAGATCTCTTGTTTATCTTGTTTCTTGTGTTTTGTTGTGGAGAATTGAAATGCAGACAGTACTTCACATTATTTTGGCTTTAGCTTTACACAGTGCGAGGTGAAGTGTGGATTTAATTTACTTTGTTTTCCTGTGGGTGATGAAAACTTGCTGGTAATACCTTATGCTAATTTACACAAGATAAAGTAATGATCAATTCTAAGGATATGTGTAAAGTTGCTTATTTTAAGTTTTGTTTCAAGTTTCGGCCTTCCAATTTCACAATATTTAGAAACCTTCACTTTTTTTTATAGCTATTTGATGTGGAAGCCATTGAAAGTCAAAAACAGTCCTGCTATATTTTTCGTTTTATATCAGAATGTCAGGAAACAAATGCATGCAGAAAATGAAGGCATTGTTATCAATTGTGCATAAATATTTAATGTTGAAGAATAATGATAGTAATATTGTATTTGGGTTTTCATGAATTTCTGACAGAAAGGACAGGAAAAAAACATATATCTCGCATTTCATGTCTCTTTTCATTTAAAGTTGGTAATAATATTTATTACTTTACAATCCTTTGGGATTGGGCTTAAGTCCAATGAGCTTTGTAAAACATTTACACCAGGACTTGCAACAATTGACTCAGGTCCTACAGAACTCTGGGAGCCTTTATTTAAAGATTTTTTGAAGCTATGTTCACGCTTCACCAACCTTCCCAGTACATGATCTTCATTTTTGCAATCTGCACTCATCTTCATACTCAACCCTTTTGTTATTTGTATGTCCAGAAATATTTTAAGTACCATAGGATTTTTTTTCTAATTGAGTACAGCAGTTTCCCATTGACACCCATGTTGAAAGCGTATTAAGTACGTCAGAGTTTTCTAAATGTATGCAACTCAGTTGCCAATGAACTGAGGGATTCAGTTTGTCCACAAACAACAATCACTTAATATTAGTGGACAAGTTGTTTTTAAAAAAAAATTAAAAAGCTAATGTAATGTCAGTCCAATCCTGAGGGTTGAAGCGTGAAAGTAATGTTACAGCTCTACAGAGCCTGATGTAAAAGGCATTCCTTTCTGGACATTGCATACTAGCTTTGGCAGGGGTATGAAATAGATTTACCTTATAATGCTGGAGTTCACAGGATTTAAACTATGTAGACAGTATGCACAGACTAATTGAGCATTGCCTCAAAAATGTAGGCATGATTACGTTATACTACTTAAGGTAATCATAGAAGTTGATATGTTTTGGAGGGAAGGACCACAACTCTCAAAATGTTTTCAAACTGGGTAGTGAAGGTCCAAATCTTCTCTTCTTTCAAACCTCTCTCACCCCCACCTAAAGAAATGCTATTGTCTGAGATCAATGTAAGAACTACAATCGGCAGATTTTTATTGGCAACAATGTTTGCATTATCAGAACCAAACTGGATTAATGGAATTAAGATGCAAATTGGCCATGATTCAGTTTCATGATGGAACACGCTTGAAGGTTTGAGTGGCCATTTCCTGTTCCTATTGAAGTCTGTCCAGACGTCAGAGAGACGCGTATATGAGCACTGCTGTTATCCAATTATAAGAGTAAAGCACAGTTTCGCATATGAGCCCTTCATCCTGACTCCTGATGAAGGGCATCAATTCTGCTGCACCTCAGATGCTGCCTGACAGCTGTGCTTTTCCAGTTCCACACTCTTTGACTCTGATCTCCAGGATCTGCACTCCTCACTTTCTCTACAGATATCACAGTGTTTGTATTACCAGCAAAGCCGTTGACCAGAGCAAGATGTTTTGGATCAGTTGTCAAGCTAAACCTGTAGTCCAAAAGTGGATGGGTATTGGCAGGGATTTGGTGGAATTATTCAGTCAGCATTTAAGATATTGTGTGTTAATGCAGTGGCAGAAAGACCAGCGGGAGTGTTTGTAATACCTTGTGAAAGGTTACTGTCTTTTTAATGTATTAACAACTCCACAGAAGTGACGACTCTGGCAGGTTTATATTAAAGATATCCTTCATGTCTTATTGTAGAATACTGTTTAGTGGCCTTGTGGTTATTAAATTATGAGCTTGTAATGCTGTAGTTTCATTCTCTTGATTTCTGCTGCAGTTTGGTAAAGCTTAGGCTTAGGGGAACCTTAAATTCGATTAAAACTGATAAGGGAGGAAGATAGTGAAGACAGGCTCTACAGTAAAAGGCAAAAAGCTCAAGGCTAACTCAACGTTTAGCACTGGCTTTGCAGTGCAGAAATAATGTTTGAGGAAATGATTCTGTCATATAAAAACATGAGTAAGCTGCAGTAGTTTTTTTGCATTATTTTCGATAAAGCTGCTCAAAATGGATGAACTTTAAACATGAGTTGCAAATTCTTGTAGCTTGCTAAGATAATTGGAATGCTTCAAACTTTAGTGGGTGGAAGATTTCTGCTGCTACAGTAGATGTCAGTTTTCCTTTTAGAATGGTGTGATTGTCATTTATTCTTGTGGAAAACTCATAATCCTGCAAAAGTGTGGTATTAGAAAAGCATCGAGAATAGGTCTTGGGAATATTGCTCACCATCCAAAAGATAAAAAAAACTGAAAAATTTAGATTTTTGGCAGAAAACTGAATGTTGGTAAAACATCAACTTTAATGATTGGATAAAATGATCTGTTCCTAAGGGTACAGAACAGCCAATCGCTGATATTGTAATGCATAAATGATCAATCGCTGTCTGGTCCAGAATTTAATTCAGATTGTTAATGCTGAAATTTTTCTCAATTTATTAAATAACTTGAATGACTTTAAAAATATAGATTCATACAGAAAAGGCCCTTTGGCACATTGAGTCCACACCAACATAACTAAAAGCATGCTAATCCCAATTTCCTGCACTTGTCCCATATCCTTGAATATTATGTTTGAAGTACTCATCCAAACTTTTTTCAAGGGTTGTAAGGTGTCCAGCCTCCACTACTTTCCTAGGCAATGCATTTCAGAATCCCACCACTGGCTGAGCGAAAATGTTTTTTTCCCCTCTGAATCCCCTGCCCCTTTTACCCTAAAAGTCTGACTATGACATAAATGTACCACTGGTAAGTCTTTTGCTTTATAACCATCAGCGTTAACTGGTATGGATGATTAACTGGAATACGTTTTGACTAATTTGGGAGAATAGATCATTGAAGGTGAATGGGTTTCCTTCAGTGTTGAAATTTTGAGTGTTTCATGTCACATGCATCCCTTGTTCTCAGCTGCAGATATGGTGTTATATGTACTGTTTATCATCCCTCACCATTTACTACCTTGCATTGATGTACTTTATTCTAGTTTATTCTATTTTCCAAACTCTGCATCTAATTTTGTTCCTCCTACGATTTGACTTTTAAAATCGAAGGCTGTTCTCTCCCACACTCACCTCCTTGATTTGCACATGTCCCATCTTTAATACGTGTGTTCTACAAATGTATTTCTTCAAAACATGTTTCAAACTGTCTCATCTTGAATGACTAACAGCGGGACTTAATGGCAAACTTTTACTCTGCAACTCTGAAAGCTTTTTTTTAAAATGTGCTGTCTTGTGAAAAATGTATACCCAAGTGAACGAAAATGATTCAACTTGAAGTATTTCACTTAATGTTAAACATTACTTGTCAAACTCAACCTGTATGTACAGGTGGGAGTCCTGATCTGATGAGGTCATTGGTACTAATTAGATCTTGTTTATTTATACTGCTGCACATTTTTTTATTATTTCTCTCAAGCTCAAATTGGACCTTGGGTCTTAGCAAGAGGAATTTGATCGAGCATAAAGTGTGCGATCTGACTAGAGCTTTATGAAATTTGATTATCACCTCTCCTGATGTGTATCCTACGGTGTTTACTCTATAATTTCTTATCCAGTTGGCTTTGTTCATTGCTGCTCTCATCATTTCATTACTTTTAGCATCATGTTCTCAAATATTTTCAACTTGTACTTTTTCAGTACTAGTTATACCTGCATCCAGCTTCCTTATTGTGTGTAACTCCTTGTACTTGTTATTATGATCCTAATCTCATTCAGTTCCTCCTACGACTTTCAAACCAAAATGCACCCCCTCCATCTCCAATTCACTACTCTATAAATGCAATTTTCTTCTTCCTCCTCCTCTTATCAGAGGTACATCAGTAACTTTTTGTGGCCTTGGAAAATCCCAGAGAAATAATTTGAATGACTTAAATAAAATAGATTCATGCAGCGCAGAAAAGGCTCTTTGGCGCATGGAGTCCGCACCGACATAACTACCACGAAAAGTATGCTAATCCCAATTTCCTGCACTTGTTCCAAATCCTTGAATGTTATATTTGAAATACTCATCCAAATTTTTTTCAAGGGTTGTAAGCTGTCCTGCCTCCATTACTAGGCAGTGCGATGTACCAAGTTAAAAATCACACAACACCAGGTTATAGTCCAACAGGGTTACATGGAAGCACTAGCTTTCAGAGCACTGCTCCTTCATCAGGTGCTAATATCGTAACTCACAGAATTTATAGCTAAAGTTTGCAGTGTGATGTAACTGAAATTATGTATTGAAAAAGACCTGGATTGTTTAAGTCTCTCATCTTTTAGAATGAACATGTTGGTTTCAGTTCTTTCTTATGTAAATCTCAGAATGTTTTAACAAAGTTGCACTCTCAAGTGAACTTTAACAATTGGTGTCATGTTGGCCCAGATATGGGTGTGTGTGATGAGGTGGGGGAGGTCTATGAGTGTCTGTGAGTGTGTGTGTGTGTGTAAAGGAGTATAAGTATCTGAGAGGGTGTATGTGTGAGCGTTTGTATGTGTGTATGTATATAGTGCAATGGGATCACATGTAGTGTGACATGAACCCAAGGTCCCGGTTGAGGCCATCCCCATGAGTACCGAACCCACCATGCACACATACACATATAAGTTTGTGGGGTGAATTTATACTTGCACAAATTAGATTTTATTTTGCTCAAAAACTGCATGAATCCATGTAAGATTCTGTAAATCCGTTTTTCAGATTAGAATCAGCCTGATCATTGTGGCACAGACAGTCTCACACAGGGAAGCTCACACCTTCAATACATTATCTGGCTGACATGACACCAACTGTTAAAGTTGGCTTGAGAATGTAACTTTTAAAAAAGTTCTGTGATTTACATGTGAAAGAATTGAAACCAACATGGTCATTCTAAAAGATTCCACATCTTGTTCAATATATAATTTCAGTTACATCACACTGCAAACTTTTGCTACAAATTCTGTGAGGTTATGATATTATACTCCACAACCACCTGATGAAGGAGCAGCACTGCAAAAGCTAGTACTCCCATATAAACCTGTTGGACTATAACCTGGTATTGTCATTTTTAACTTTGTACACCCCAGTCCAACACCAGCATCTCCAAATTGTGCTGTGTCGTCACTGTTGGCTTGAGATTTCATCATGGTAGTAATATGATGATGATGATTAGATCAACTGTTTTGGTGGTGTTCATTGAAAAATAGATTTTTGCTCGACCAGAGAATTTCTTTGTAATAAAACAAGATGTCTTGGTTCTGAGTCCATCTAAAAGAACTGACGACTGCCTCAGTTGAATTTTGATTGGACAGATCATACAAACCTTCCTCGGCACTGTAAAGGAATGTGTGTCTGTAGATTGTATTGACTTGAACGCACAATGTGACTGCAGTTAAGAAAAAGGTCTAACAACACTACCTCAATAAATTTGGAGGTAAGCAGCATTTCTTTTAAATTAATTGAATTGTACTTCAGTATAATTGTTAACCTCACATGTTTCAAAAAATTATTTTCTATAAATTATATGCAGCACCGTGAAATATTTTGTTCATTGTGACTTTGTTGGAAAGTATGGATTCCATTGCCATTATCTGCACATTGTGTCCAATTCTTTCCTTATTTCGCTATATTTGGTTTTCCTAAGTTTCTCTCACTGAGCTATCATACTTTATTTGCCTTCATTGGCACTATTCAGTCGTTCTCGGGAGATACGAGAAAGCAAACTGATGGACAGATGTTCTGAAATTTAGGGGTTTTTTCCATCTTCGTAACTGTCTAGTCACTCTTGATAGCTCCTCAAATGACACCTTGCAGCTGACTTGAGAAACCCAATAGAATGGAGGTCAAATCTACCACTGTCAATTCATATCTATGTAATGTCTTTAACATAGTAAAACATCATTAAGCAATTTCAGAGGACAGTTAGCAAGCAAAATTTGACGTGTCACCAGTTCATACTAGCATAATGTCCAGTCAGCTTTTTATAACACAGCATGAAACTCTTAACTTGCAGTCTGTGTCTTTGTCTCAGTCTGCTTTTTCGTATTCTCCTTTTATCATTGTAATTGAAATATAGTGGCAAAGAAGCCAGTTGATCCATTGGAATCATGCCCAGGATAGGGTTGAGTAATTCAGTCATTCTCAGATTGCTACTCTGTCATTCTGCAAGTTTATTTTTCACAAGTGTCCATCCAGTTTCCTTTGAAATCCTTATCTCTGTCTCCAATGCCCTTTGTGCACAGTGCATTCTATGTCATTACCGCTCACGTACTAAAAAATTCATCCTCTCATCACCTTTTGGCATCTCTTAAATCTGTGTTGCCTAATCCTTGCATCATTCACTATTTCAAACAACTTTCGTTTGGTCCGACTTCTCTGAAATTGTAATCCTAACATTCCTATTAAATTACCCTTTGTTCTTCTTGAATAAAGAAAATCGCCCTTAGCTTCTTCAACCTAAATTTGAAGCTGGAATCCCTTAGTATTGCAGGAACCATTCAGCTAAATCCCTTCTACACTCCCTCAGGAATTCTAGCTTGCACCTTAACAAAGTGTCGATCAGATCTGGACACAAAACTCTGATTGCAGCTGAATCAATGCTTTATAAACATTTAGCCAACCTTCCCTGTTTTTTTAATTTGATGCCTTTATTTGCCAGTCCCCAGATTCCGTATGTATTCTAATTCTCAGTATTTCTTGCTGTATACAGTAAAGAATCTCCAGTTGCCTTTGTCCCTGTACACTCTTGGGAACAGTGTCATTCTGCGCATGTTGCCTCCCCCTACCTTTCTGCCAAAGCTATCACCTCATACTTCTCTTTATTAATTCCCATGTGCCGCTTCTATTCTACCTATTCTGCTGACGTGTATCATTTGTCTTTTCTCTTTAATGAAACTTATAGTCACACATCGAACCTCAGTTGTGGGTAAAACCCTGGAATCTTTTATGAAGGATGAGATCTCTAAATATTTGAAAGTGTATGGCAAAAAAGGGCAAAGCTAGCATGGTTTCATCAAGAGGAGGTCATGCCTGACAAATCTGCTAGACTTCTTTGAGGAAATAACGAGCAGGTTAGACAAAGAGCCAATGTATGTTGTCTTCCTAGACCTCAAGAAGGCTTTTGGCAAGTTGCCACATAGGAGGCTACTGAGTAAGATAAGGGCCCACCGTGTCAGAGGCAAGGTGCTAGTATGGATCGAACCTTGGATATCTAGCAGAAAGCAGAATGGGGATAAAAGGTGACGAATGGTGTTCCGCAAGAACATAGAACATAGAAGAATACAGCGCAGTACAGGCCATTTGGCCCTCGATGTTGCGCCGATCCAAGCCCACCTAACCTATACTAACCCACTATCCTCCATATACCTATCCAATGCCCACTTAAATGCCCATAAAGAGGGAGAGTCCACCACTGCTACTGGCAGGGCATTCCATGAACTTACGACTCGCTGAGTGAAGAACCTACCCCTAACTTCAGTCCTATATCTACCCCCCCCTTAATTTAAAGCTATGCCCCCTTGTAATACCCGACTCCATACGCGGGAAAAGGTTCACACTGTCAACCCTATCTAACCCCCTAATCATCTTGTACACCTCAATCAAGTCACCCCTAATCCTTCTTTTCTCTAATGAAAACAGCCCCAAGTGTCTCAGTCTTTCCTCATACGATCTTCCTTCCATACCAGGCAACATCCTGGTAAACCTCCTCTGCACCCGTTCCAGTGCCTCCACATCCTTCCTATAGCATGGCGACCAAAACTGCACACAATATTCCAGATGCGGCCGCACCAGAGTCTTATACAACTGCATCATGACCTCAGGACTCCAGAACTCAAGTCCTCTACCAATAAAAGCCAGTACGCCATATGCCTTACTCACCGCACTATTTACCTGGGTGGCAACTTTCAGAGATCTGTGTACATGGACACCAAGATCCCTCTGCTCATCCACACTACCAAGTATCCGACCATTAGCCCAGTACCCCATCTTTTTGTTATTCTTCCCAAAGTGAATCACCTCACACTTAGCTACATTGAATTCCATTTGCCACCTTTCTGCCCAGATCTGCAGCTTCTCTATATCCTGCTGTAACCTGCCACATCCTTCCTCACTGTCAACAACTCCTCCGACTTTCGTATCATCCGCAAACTTGCTCACCCAACCTTCTAATCCCTCTTCCAGGTCATTTATAAAAATGACAAACAGCAATGGTCCCAAAACAGATCCTTGCGGAACACCGCTCGTGACGGCACTCCATGAAGAAACTTTGCCATCAACTACTACCCTCTGTCTTCTTCCAGCCAGCCAATTCCTAATCCAAACCTCCAACTCACCCTCAATGCCATATCTCCGTATTTTCTGCAGTAGCCTACCATGGGGAACCTTATCAAACGCCTTACTAAAATCCACATATACCACATCTACCGCTTTCCCCTCATCAACCTCCTTCGTCACCTTTTCAAAGAATTCAATAAGGTTTGTGAGGCACGACCTGCCCTTCACAAAACCATGCTGACTATCCTTGATCACATTATTCCTATCCAGATGTGCATAAATCCTATCCCTTACAATTCTCTCTAAGACTTTGCCCACAACAGAAGTGAGACTCACTGGCCTATAGTTACTAGGGTTATCCCTACTCCCCTTTTTGAACAAGGAAACCACATTTGCTATCCTCCAGTCTTCTGGCACTACTCCTGTAGACAAAGAGGACATAAAAATCAAGGCCAATGGCTCTGCAATCTCCTCCCTTGCTTCCCAGAGAATCCTAGGATAAATGCCATCAGGCCCAGGGGACTTATCTATTTTCACCTTTTCCAGGATTTCCAACACCTCTTCTCTACATACCTCAAAGCCATCCATTCTACTTATTTGTGACTCAGTATTCACATCGACGACAATGCCCTGTTCCTGAGTAAATACTGAAGAAAAGTATTCATTCAGTGTCTCCCCAATCTCTTCCGCCTCCACACGCAACTTCCCACTACTATCCTTGACTGGACCTATTCCTACCCTAGTCATTCTTTTATTCCTAACATACCTATAGAAAGCCTTAGGGTTTTCCCTAATCCTACCGACTAAGGACCTTTCATGTCCCCTCCTTGCTGCTCTTAGCTCTCTCTTCAGGTCCTTCCTGGCTACCCTATAACTCTCAATCGCCCCAATTGAACCTTCACGTCTCATCTTGAGATAGGCCGCCCTCTTCCATTTAACAAGGGATTCCAATTCCTTATTAAACCACGGCTCCCTCGCACGACCCTTTCCTCCTTGCCTGACAGGTACATAATTATCAAGGACACTCAATAGTTGCTCCTTGAACAAGCTCCACATATCATTTACAAGGCTCAGTATTGGGACCACAACTTTTCACTTCATACATTAAAGATCTAGATGAAGAAACTGAGGGTATTCTGGCTAAATTTACAAATGATGCAAAGATAAGTAGAGGGACAGGTCACATTGAGGAGGCGGGGAGGCTGCAGAAGAATTTGACAGGTTAGGAGAGTGGGCAAAGAAGTGGCAGATGGAGTACAACCTGGCAAAGTGTGAGGTCATGCACTTTGGTAGGAAGAGTAGAGGCATGGACTGTTTTCTAAATGGGGAGAAAATTCAGAAGTCTGAAGAGATTTGGGAGTTCTCGTCCAGGAGTCTCTCAAAGTAAACGTGCAGGTTGAGTCAGTAGTTAGGAAGGTATGTGCAATAATGGCATTTATTTTGAGAGGACTTGAATATCAAAGCAGGGATGTACTTCTGAGAGTCTTTCAGACTCTTACATGAAATATTGTGCGCAGTTTCTGGCTCCATATCTCAGGAAGGATGTACTGACCCTCGAGTGCGTTCAGAGGAGGTTCACAAGAATGATCCCAGGATTGAAAAGCTTAACATATGAGGAATGTTTGAGTACTCAGGGTTGAGACTCAATGGAGTTTAGAAGGATGGGGGTGGTGGAATCTAAATGAAACATACAGAATAATGAATGGCTTGGACAGAGTGGATTTTGAGAAGATGCTTCCATTGGTAGGAGAAACTAGGACTAAAGGGCGCAGCATTAGAGTAAAGGGAAGACCTTTCAGAACAGAGATAAGGAGAAACTTCTTCAGTCAGAAAGTGGTGAATCTATGGAATTCATTGCCACAGAAGGCTCTGGACGCCAGGTCATTGAGTATATTTGAGACCGAGATGGGTTCTTGAATATCAAGGGTTATGGGGAGAAAGTGGAAGAATGGGGATGAGAAACTTATAAGCCATGATTGAATGTCGGAGCAGACTCAATGGTCACATTTCTCCTCCTTTGTCTTATGGTCTTAAGTGGTAACTGATGGTCTGTTTCTTTTCTCCTTTGCACTGTATAATGTTTTATACTTCTTAGTATTTTACATGTTAAATTCTGCACAAATGTTTGACTTTTTAAATCAATTTCTAGAAGAAAGCTACTTCATTAAAGCAGTTTTTTTTTAAATGCGTTAATTAAATGCACTCTGGGTTTGTCTAAGTAGATCTCATTGGAGCATGTTCACTACCCATCCTTGGTGTTTGATTGGGGGGGGGGGGGGGGGAATTACGTAACTTTCAGTCCCTTACCTACTCTGTTCACTGACTCTTGAAAAGCCAGTTTTCATATGTCAGAAGTGCAGAATCTTAAATTTTCCTCAATAACATTGAGGGAATTATTTTTGTTTCACTAATTTGACCAATGTCTCGGTCTCATGACATGTTAATAGTGGAACATTTAAAATAATGCATAATGTATAGGTTTTACTTATAATTGAGACAGGCTCAGGTTCAGTATTGCTTAGAATGAACCAAAGAAAATTGCAGTACATGGACAGATTTGAACTGCTTTCATTAGATTGTGCAAATGCAAACTCTAGGATGCTATTCACAAATGTTCTTAAAATAGCCATGTCTTGATTGTGGGAGGATTGCCATGTTTAACCTTAAATTGTAAATTTAGAGAGTGCTTAGAGAAATAATTCTGACTATTTATTTTAAAATTGCTGTTAAGGGAGAAAGAAAGGCTTTAGTGGTCTGATCGCTGCTCTCTCAATATAACAGTTTGATCCTCTTGCTCTTTGACCAGTTATTGTTGATTTCGACTCTTTGTTGATACTAAAAGGTTCATTATTAAGAATACCGGTCAAAAACATTAAATCATTCTGCTGTGTCCTATCTCCAATTCAAAGTTGCTTCACCAAACTAGAACACACATAATGCAGTAACTGTATACAGCTTAGTATTCTTCTTGTATTATTTTCATGTCTGTTATTAGTGTTGCTGGTGTCAGTTTCACTTTTTCCTAGATATAATTTTAAGACAAACATCAATTCACATGTCGGATTATGTTCACCATTGCGTCCTGTACTATTTTACAAAGCCTCAAATTTGCTTTGTTGTATTACATAGAAGTTAACAGCAGAAGTAGGCCATTTCCCCCCCCCCGCTCCCCCAACTGAGTCTGTTCCACCATTTGATATGATCCTGATTGATCATCAAGTTCAATACTGTTATGAAGGCTAAGGTACAAAATGTAGAGGTGATGTTCTTGGGACATAACATGGGTTACGGAAGGTTGATCTCATGGAACGCAAAGACGAAGGCCATCGAGGAATTTCCATGACCAACCTTGGAGAAAGAGGTGCTTTGATTCTTAGGACTCAGCGGATTCTATTGGAAGTTTATTCCAAACATCACAGTGTAGTGGCACCGTTAACCGCTTTGCTGAAGAAGAACACACAATTTTGGTGAACTGAACAATGCCAGGAGTCATTTGAAAGCCTTATTAACCACAGCACCAATTTTAGCTACACAAAACTTTTCAAAACCTTTTAAAGTCGCCATCGATACTCGTGACATAGGAGTTGGAGCTATACTCCAATAGGAAGATGACGATGGGATTGAACTGCCACTTGGTTACTTTTCAAAGAAGATCAACATCCACCAGAGAAAATACTCCACAATCGAAAAGGAACTATTGAGTTTAGTACTGGCCTTGGAAAATTTTAATGCGCATGTCCCGAACAATATGTCTGAGAAGGTGATGTACATGGATCACAGCCCACTTACATTCTTTAAGGCTTTAAAGACTAGAATATGAGGCTATTTTGTTTGAGTCTTATGTTAGAGACTTTTAATTTTAAAATTATACACTTTGCAAGTCGTAAAGGATGTAATTGCAGATGTGTTATGACAGATTTAACTGATGAAGGTTAGATGAGATTTGCATTTATTTAATGTTTATAGATATATGGGAAGAAGTTAAGGTGACCGTACATTGAAGTTTTCTGTATGTTAGGGTAATGGGCTTAAAAAGTAGGAAATAAAAAGCCATCTTTTCATTCTGATAGTTAATTTCTTTCTTAAGGGGGGAGATATTATGAAGATGTGGGTGGACTGTACCTTTAAGAGAGTTAAAAACAACAGAACTACCTGACAGAACCAAGTGTTGTGAAAATAAAGTATAATGTAACATTTGGTCGAACAACTTGATTAGCTGGTTGCCCGAAAAATAGCTCTCTTAGCTTACCTTTATTGATCAGTAACCTGTGAAGCAGAATCCCCAACAAGGAAAAAAAGACCAAAATACAGAGAAGAACAAAAGCTGCCTGGTTTTGAGATAAGAAGTTTTGTTTTGTAGATCGTAATCGGGAGTTTTATTGGACTAGTGTTATAGAAGGGAGGATAAAAGATAGATTAAAAGAAGGAATTGTAAGTAGTTGTTAGATAATTATTCTCTGTTATATTTTAAGATATAAAGTTATTAATTTTTATTTTGTCTAGTTCTTGGACTATCGAATTTCCACAGATTACTGCAGGGGATGAATCTTTTCTGTTGTGGTTTTAAATTAAGCAGAAGAGCTTAACCTGTGTCATAACAATATCCTAATCCGATCCTCTCCCCATAACCCTTGATCACTTTAGCCATAAGAGCTATATTGAAAACACTATATTTTGGCCTCAACCATTTTTTGTGGTTTTTGAATTCGATAGGCTCGCCACACCCTGGTTGAGGAAATTTCTTCTCCTCTCAGTCCTAAAACTATGATTCTTAATTTGAAGTCCCTGCCATTGGGAACATCCTTTCTGCATCTAATCTGCCTTGTCCAGTTAGAATTTTATAGTTTTTTTTAATGTGATTTCCTCCCGCCACACCCACCCCCACACCCACCCCCACACATTCTTCAAAACTCCAGTAAATACAATTCTGACTGACTCAATCTCTCTCCATGTACTGTCATCCCAGGAATCAATTTGCTAAACATTTGCTGCACTCCCTCTTCAGCAAGGGCATCCTTCCTTAGACCAGAAGACCAAAACTGTGCGCACACTATTCCAGGTGTGGTCTCATCAATGGCTCATATATATATATAATATATTTGTTCACTGTACTCAAATCCCCTCACTATGAAGGCTAACTTAGAGTTTTCCTTCTTTACTGCCTGCTGTACCTACACATGCTTAGATGCAGTGACTGGTGCACAAAGACAGCCAGGTCTCATTGAACATTCCCCTCTATCAATTTACAGTCATTCAAATAATAATTTGCCCTCCTAATTTTGCTACCAAAGTGATAACCTCACATTTTTCCACATTATACTGCATCTGACATGCACTTGCCCATTCAGCCTATCAAAATCACACTGCGACATCTCTGCATCCTCCTCAAAACTGGCCTTCCACCCAGTCTTGAGGTATTACATTTAGTTCCTTCATCTAAATTATTAATGTATATTGTGAACAGTTGGGATCTGAGTATGTACGCCTGCAGTACCCCACTAGTCACTGCCTATCATTCAGAAAGATCCATTTATTCCAACTCTGTTTCCTGTCTGTTGACCAATTTTCGATCCTTCTCAATTTCCCTAATCCCATGCACTTTAATTGTGTACATTAATCTTCTCTGAGAATTTGTCAAAACCTTCTGAAAGTCCAAAACGATCACATTCAATAGTTCTCTGATCAATTCTGCTAATTTAATTTCAATGTAAATTGAAGCAAAATAGATGACAATAGACAGCAAGTAGGATAACGAGTTGTAATTGAAAACATCTTCAAAAGTTTGTTTTTATAGTCTCTAAGAATATAATACTATTTTCAAATGAGTCACAAAGTTGGTGATCTTCTGAAAGACAATGTTCCATTTTATATGTTTGCCATCCGTGTTCTTATGTAAGCTCCATGTCTTTCCTAGAACGTTATTACTCTCCGTAGGGTAAAACTATACTTAAAACTTATGTTGAAGTAGCTATGCAAAGGAAGGCCTTAATTTGCCAAGCCAAATGGTATCGTTTGAAGGTAATTTATGATCAATCTGTTCAGAGATGTCCCTTCACACCTCTCGAGTAGGTGGATCTTGAACACAGGCTTCCTGATTCAGCAATTGTGGCATTACTGCTGCATCACAATTGTCCTTGGTGTAGTTTGAAATTAATGGTCTTGAATGTGCTGCTTCTTGGGTATAATTATTTATATCAATCGCTAATTAGGTGTTCAACTTTTTGTTTGAAGTTAAATAGTCAGTGCTTCTGTCAAGTCATAATCTTCTGAAGGATTATGCAAAGTTTGTGTATTGCTTCATATTTTCTGCTGAAGTAGTACTTAGAATTAGTAAAATAGTTTGACTATTACCCTTATTGGAATATTGTTTAAATTGCAGACACATTTGTGTTTTGATTTCAAAAATCTCAGTTTTGCTTTTGAAAAAGAACACTTGGGTATTCCTGTCTGTGCTTTAGACCTCTAAACAGAAAATAGTTGGATCTTGGAAATATGTCAGCTCCATGTCATAAATAAAAAGGTCTGCTTCCTATATGCCTAAATAAGAATGCAATCTGAAAATAACACACCAGATACTTAGAGTCAAAACGTATTGCCCTGGATAAACACAACAGGTCAGGCAGCATTCCTGATGAAGGGCTTATGCCCGAAATGTCGACTCTCCTGCTCCTTGGATGCTGCCTGACCCGCTGTACTTTGAGAGCCAGACTTTTCGACTCTGATGTCCAGCATCAACAGTCCTCACTTTCTCCACACCAGTTAGTTAGTTTATGGAACATCGCTATGCACAATTGAGTAGCTGGACTTCAGACTGTTTGTAGTTGGTGAATGTTGTTGTTTGCCAGGTTGACTCTGTTTTTACCTAACATTATTCAATGACTACAGATGCTGGAAACCAGATTCTGGATTAGTGGTGCTGGAAAAGCACAGCAGTTCAGGCAGCATCTGAGGAGCAGTAAAATTGATGTTTCGGGCAAAAGCCCTTCATCAGGAATACAGGCAGAGTGCCTGAAGATTGGAGAGATAAATGAGAGGAGGGTGAGGGTGGGGAGAAAGTAGCATAGAGTACAATAGGTGAGTGAGGGAGGGGATGAAGGTGATCGATCAAGGAGGAGGGTGGAGTGGATAGGTGGAAAGGAAGATAGGCAGGTAGGACAAGTCATAGGGACAATGCTGAGCTGGAAGTTTGGGACCGGGGTGAGGTGGGGGAAAGGGAAATGAGGAAACTGTTGGAGTCCCCAAGTAGAAGCCAAATTTTCAATTGTATACATGTTGTAATTACCTGCATGAACTAAATTGTTCTACACTTCCGTTTATTTCTGGGACATGTAATGTGCAGTATATATTGTCGTGCCACAGTTCAGATTAAATTCCAAAATTATGTCTGCTCAGCTGCACATGTTGTGAAGTACTGTTTTTTAAATTATGTCAACATTTTTCTTTGGTCCCAGACCAAAGGGCAATCAAATTGGTGCACAAACGTTGAGCATTTCCGCCTCTGTTTTGGTTGTGATTGGATCACAGACTAATATCTGAATGCTGGTAGCTTTCCAGTATGGGTAGCACTGGCTAACCAGCTTGGTCTATTGAGATGGTAATCCTGGGAATGAAAACTTTCACGTGGAAAAAATCTAAAGATGGGACTTGAAGATTTCAAGTGATGGACCGTTGGCAGCTTGTTGTATTGTAAGATTCTCCTTGGAAGGTAAGACTGATAATACAATGTCTTCAAAACAAATGATCCTTTTAGTTTGTGTGGATGGCTACCTGGCCTTTTCTCATTGCCCAAGGGCACGCGATACTTGTTTCTGTTCATTCCCATCAATCTATTCCATATCTTAGAATGTGGTCAGTCTCTTTTTCACACTTCCCCCTTCCTTTTCCATCATAATTGCTATTCCAAACCTTTGGTTAAAGATTTGACACTGGTGTATTGCCTGTATAATATCTGTCAAGTTATCTAACACATCTTTGACCGTAACCTAATATCTCCATGTGGAACATGTACACTTGAGGGGATAAGTAAATGCTTGGTAAGGTATTGCTATTTTTTTGTTGCAATCCCTAAAATTTCTCCTCAAATCCAAGAACCATCTCAATTTGGATGTTAACTGCTGAACATGGAAACTGTGTTGAAAATTGTTTTTTAAGATTAATTACTAGTTATGGCTGTATACGCCGACCTTTTGAGCAATTTAACTATAGAACTTAAAGCAATCTTTGGGTGAATCCCTTTTTTGTGTTGGTGCAATGCCAAACATTTCAGCCACTGTTGAAATTCTAGGAGATCATTTAACAATGAATTTAAATGGTTTTGACTTTTTCCTGATGCATAAACCACACTGCAAATAGTATCACCCTTTTTAAAATTTAACTTAACGTGTTAAGGAGAGTCGAGCTCCCATCAGTTAGCTGGGACATTCCAAAGAGAGAGTTTCTAGAAAATGATTGATCCCCATTGTAAACCGCTGTTGTCTTCTGGCATGACATTGCCAGATCCAATTTAAACATGTCTTCCTGATTCCATTGTAGATTTTATAATTTATTCTTCAATGGGATATAGGCATCTCTGACAATGCTTGTAGTTTCCTATCCCCAATTGCCCTTGAATTGATGGGCCAAGGGGTCAAGGAGTGCGAGATGGAGTTTAATTTACATAAATGTGAGGTGCTGCATTTTGGTAAGGCAAACCTTATCAGGACTTATACACTTAATGGTAAGGTCCTGGGTAGTGTTACTGAACAGAGAGACCTTGGAATGCAGGTTCATAGCTTCGTGAAAGTGGAGTCGCAGCTAGACAGGATAATGAAGAAAGCTTGAGATTTTGGAGAAGATTTGTAGCTCAGGTTGTGGATCAGATTGTAAGTTTGCTCACTACGCTGGTGGATTTGTTCTCAGACATTTCGTCACCATGCTAGGTAACAGCACCAGTGAGCCTCTGGTGAAGTGTTGATATTCTGTCCCGCTTGCTATTTACCTATCTCGGTTTGTTGTGGCAGGTGATATCATTTCCAGTTATGTTGCTGAGAGATTGGTAGATGGGCTCCAAATCTATATGTTTGTTAATGGAGTGAAGAAAGCACTTGGTATGCTTTTCTTTATTGGTCAGAGCATTGAGTATCGGAGTTGAGAGGTCAAGTTGCAGTTGTATGGGATATTTGTTCAGCTGGTTTTGGAATACTGCATTGTATTCTGCTCTCCTGGCTATAGGAAGGATGTTATGAAATTTGAAAAGGTTCAGAAAAGATTTACAAGGATGTTGCCAGGGTTAGAGGGATTGAGCTCTAGAGAGAGATTGAATAGGTTGGAACATCTGAGGCTGAGGGGAGATCTTATAAAGGTTTATAAAATCATGAGGGGCATGTCAGACAAAGGAGAGCCAGTGGATGTGATCTATTTGAATTGCAAAGAATGCATTTTGCAAGATGGCACACAGGAGGCTGCCAAATAAGAAAAGAGCCTCTGGTGTTAGGGGCAAGGTAGTTGCATGGATAGAAGACTTGCTGACTGGCAGAAGGCAGAGAAGCTGCCAGTGATTAGTGGAGTTCTGTAGGGGCCAGTATTGGTTGAAGGAACTGACTTCATTGTTGCTACGTTTGCAAATGAGACAAATATAGCTGGAGGGATAAGTAGTGTTGAGGAAACAAGGAGGCTAGGAGATGGTCAAAAAACTGGCAGATGGAATACAATGTGGAAAAGTATGAAGTTATGTGCTTTGGTGCAAAGAAGGAGTGTAGACAATTTTCTAAATGGCAAAAGTCTTTGGAAGTCTGAAGCACAAAAGGACTTGAGAGTGCTAGGTCGGGATTATTTTACCTTTAACATTGTTCAGATGGCAGTTAGGAAGTGTGATGATGTCACTTTTAAAGGTTTTTTTTAAGAGAGGTTTCAAGGCAGAGGTGTCGATCTGACTACTGAAGACTACTTAAGTAAACACATTGTGAGTCCTTGGGAGTTTGTTTTTCCAAGTTGGACTAATTAAAGCAGCCTGGGTGTGGCCAGCTCTCTCTCTCCAGGCTTTCTCATTTTGTTTTAAGCTTTAGCATCAGAAGCCATTGGGTTCTCAAAGGGTTGGAAACTTCAGTGGATAGTTTCTAATTGCTACTTTTTGTGAAATTTCTCTTGATGTTTTTTCCCTTCTGGATTGTAGAATGGCATGTAAGAATCTGTGTTTGAATTTGCCTTATTGCCAAGGGGTGTATTTATGGGCTGTTACTATTTTAGAACAGTTAATTAGTAATAGTACTGTATCTAATATTTATTTAAGTTTTCCAATAATTAAGTTATTTTAATTCCTCTTTCTTTTGTTTGTTTTTTAAAAATATAGCATTTAAATAAATTGTGTTTTGTTTGACATCGAGAGTTTGACGAGTTGTACCACATCTGGAACACCCACTTCACATCTAACTTCAAAATCAGAAAAATTAGGATTCTAGGCTACCTTCTTAAAATATTTTGAGGGGGTCTGGCCTGGTCCATTTGACAAAGCCATACTAGCTCTATTACTATTCTAGAATTGTACATAAAAGCAAGGGTAATTTGTTGTTTTTCCCCCAGTTATAGTCATTAGACAATATAGATCTTGAGTGTTGCTCATAGAAGATCTTCTTTTGAAGTTTTTATCTTACATTCAGTGGGACAATTCACAAGAAATATTATAGCAAGGTAAAACAAAATCTTTATTGTGTGAGTATACTCAAGGCAACGTCTTGCCAAATTGGAGTGAATTTGTCTTGATTAAAACTTAATCAAAGTTATACAGTGAACTGACAGCCATTATTTATTAGTGCATTCTCCTTAGCAACAACTGTCAGTGTATCTACTTGAAAATTAATTGGCACTTTCCCCTCACAAATTACTCTCTTTGGTGTTATTGGTGAGTTGTCCCCATTCATATAGGCAAAAGGCTTTGTTAAAATGTGGGTGTGATGGTGGGGTATTTTCGACAATACTTTACTGCACTTCCAAACTTATCTCTGAACATCCTCACCCCAACCCTAATGTCTTCCTCTCCACCAACAAATTGGAGAAGCTCACAGTTGACTTTGTCACTAAATTGGAAACATCTGTTCAGCTTTCCTATCCATGAAACGGCTTCATTTTCTAATTGGTATAGGCTACAGTTGGGAGCACTGTCTTCAAGTCAGAAGGTTATGGATTCAAGTTCCACTCTAGAATGTGAAAATATAAATCAAGTCTTACACTTCAGTGTAACACTGAGAAAGTGCTGCAGTTTTCAATGGGACATTAAATCAAGGCCCTGTTTATTTGAGACATGAAAGGTCCCATGGCATTACTCCAAAGAAGAGCAGGAGAGTTTCATTTCATGTCCTGGTCAATATTTATCCCTTTATGAAAATCAGATTGTCAAACCAATATCAGATTAATATTTAGTGCTGCATTTTCCTGCAGCACTAAATATTAATCTGACATTGGTTTGATAATCTCATTGCAACTTCAGAAGCACTGCTTTGGCTGAATAGTGCTTTCAGATGCTCTTGAGATGTCACTTAAGGCCCTTGTAACAAATAGTTTTTCTTTGCTCTTTTGCTTCATTTCTCCCCTGCCCCAAGTTTTTTTTGTGCATATTTTGTTCCTGTAATGTGCTTCCTGCTCTTTGCCCCTGTTTGCACTAATCTGTTGGCTAGCCGTCTTTTCTGAATGCCTGATTCAGTTGACGTAAATTATTTTCCCTCAGGCATAATCCCCCTCCCTTTCAAGACCATTGTCATCAGTCCCCAAAAAGAAAATTAAGACTTTCTCTGCTGAAAACAAGTCATGACAGCAAAACCACTGCTGAAGGAAACTTGACAAAATCCTTCCAGTTTCCTGCAGAACCAAGAATCTCCAAACAACTAATCAACTGCAAAAATCAGCACTTTTAGAATTACCTACATTAGCAATCTTCAACCTTTGATAAGATATTTACCAAAGTGAAGCCAAAAATTGATTTTTGTTTTCTGACTTCTACTTTTTTGGATACTTCTCTCATTTATAGGCTCTGTGAGCATGTCATGCTTTATTGTCTTTCTCACATTTTAGTAGATCAGCCAGCATAACATCAAATTTGGAAGACAATGCCTGAGTCAGTTGTAAAAGATATGATAACAGAGCACTTGGAAAGCATTACTAGAATTAAACAAAGTCAACAGATTTATGGAGGAAAATCATATTTTACCATTCTACTAGAGTTTGCTGAGGATGTAACCAGTGGAATAGATAATAGAGAACCAGGTAATATGCTGAGAAAATGTGTTGCTGGAACAGCGCAGCAGGTCAGGCAGCATCCAGGGAACAGGAGAATCAAGGGCTTATGTCCGAAGCAAGTCATGACAGCAAAACCACTGCTGAAGGAAACTTGACAAAATCCTTCCAGTTTCCTGCAGAACCAAGAATCTCCAAACAACTAATCAACTGCAAAAATCAGCACTTTTAGAATTACCTACATTCTCCTGTTCCCTGGATGCTGCCTGACCTGCTGCGCTGTTCCAGCAACACATTTTCAGCTCTGATCTCCAGCATCTGCAGACCTCACTTTCTCCTCCAACCAGTTAATATGTCATATTTTTGAGGAAGCTTTTTATAATGTCCTGCTCAAGAGGCTGTTGGATAAAGTTAAGGCATGCAAGATCAGAATAATATACTGGCACGGATTGAGAACTGGTTGACAGGCATAGTGTGGTAATAAGTGGGTTTTTTTCTGGGTTGCAGGCTGTGAATGGTGTACTATAGGAATCAGTGCTCGAGTCCCAGCTGTTCACAGTATGTATATAAGTGACATGTATGAGGGAACGGAATGCAATACATCATAGTTTGCTCACAAGGCAAGTGAGGAATGGTATGTTTCCACTCATCCTAAGAGAATTTGAGTTTAGAAGTAGGGGAATGTCTTACTGTAGTTATACAGGTGCCCGGTGAGATCACACCTGGTGCATTGTATGCAGTTTTAGTCTTCCAGCCTAAGAAAGGACATACTTGCCATACATGTAATGAGTTCAGGAGCCAAGTGGTCCTGATGGAACCCTAACTGGGTATCATTTACCTTAGGAAGTCCAGTCAGTATTCAATATGTTAATTCTGGGGCTGGTGGCAGAGAGATATGAGAAGAGATTGATTTGACTAGGCCATATTCATTAGAGTTTAGAAGGATGAGAGGGGATCTGATTAAAACATACAACATTCCAACAGGTCTCAACAGACTGAATACAGGGAGAATGTTCCCCTGAGTTAGGGAGTCTCGAACCAGGGGTCAGAGTCTCAGGAGATGGTGTTAGCTATTTCGAAATGCCATGAAAAACTTATTTATTCAAAGGTAGTGAACCTGTGGAATTCTCCACCATAGAAGGTTCTTATACCACAAATGAGTCACTTAATGTATTCAAGAAAGAGATAGACAAGCTTTAGATTTGACAGGTACCCAGGTCTTTGGAGAGGAAGTGGAAGTGTGGCATTGAGATAAATGATCAGTCATGCTCAGATTGAATTGTGGAGTGGACATGAAGGGCTGACTGACCTACTCTTCCTTGTTTCTCTGTTTCTACAGTTCTTTAACTCAAGAAAGCCTGGTTGAATTAGCTCCATTTAAATTTTAAATATGTTCGGCTGAGAAAATATATCCATGCGAAAAGGATTCCTTTTAGGTTAACCTTGTTTGGTGAACCAGGGAAAGGGTTGAGACAGGAGGGAAGTCCCTTCTCCCTCCCTTACCCAGGAAAATAACCAGGAAGTGTCCTGTCTGAAATGATAATAAATTAGGAATCCTACCTGGGACCTACTTGGGTCTGGATGGGTTGCTCATCGGAGGGTTAGTGTGGACTTGTTGGGCCGAAGGGCCTGTTTCCACACTGTGAGTAATCTAATTTATAATATAAGTCATGATAAATAGTATTTATCAGCCTGGAGGATGGAAGTGTGCACCTCAACCAGGACCAATGCTATCTGTATTGCATATTGAAGTGGAGAGTAAAATTAGAAAATTCACTGATACCAAACTTACAACGGTTTAAAACAAAACTGAGAGGAACTGGACACATCTGGACTGACAGAATGGAGTGGCATTTGAAAGAATATGGAAAGATGTGAGGTTATGCATTTTATCCAAAAGGATGTAGAGGGCAAATGCATTGTGAAATCATCAGGATACATCCCCATTTCTCATTTTGTGCTGAAGATGATTGAACTTAAGACACTGCTCTGAGGAACTCCTGCAGAGATGCCCTGAAGCTGAGATGACTGACTCCAATGTGGGCGGCACGGTGGCACAGTGGTTAGCACTGCTGCCTCACAGCGCCAGAGACCTGGGTTCAATTCCCGACTCAGGCGACTGACTGTGTGGAGTTTGCACATTCTCCCTGTGTCTGTGTGGGTTTCCTCCGGGTACTCCCGTTTCCTCCCACAATCCAAAGATGTGCAGGTCAGGTGAATTGGCCATGCTAAAATTGCCCGTAGTGTTAGGTAAAGGGGTAAATGTAGGGGTATGGGTGGGTTGCGCTTCAGCGGGTCAGGGTGGACTTGTTGGGCCGAAGGGCCTGTTTCCACACTGTAAGTAATCTAATCTAATCTAATAACCACAACCATCTTCCTGTATGCAAGGTATGACTTCAACCAGCAGAGAGTTTGCCTCCTATACTCATTGATTCCAGTTTTGCTAGGGCTCCTTGATACCACACTTGGAGGAATGCGACCTTGATGTCAAGGGCTATCTCTCTGACTTCGCCTCTGGAATTGAGTACTTTTGTCCCTGTTTAAATTAAGGATGTAATGAGTTCAGGAGTTAAGTGGCCCTGACAGAACCCTAACTGGGCGTCACTGAGAAGGTTATTGTTGAATAGGTGCTGCTTGAAAGCACTGTTGATGACACCTTCCATCACTTTACTGATGATTGAGAATAGAATAGCGGTTAATGACCGGGTTGGATTTTTCCTACTCTTTATGTATAGGACATACCTGGGCAGCGTTTTGCATTAGAGAAAGTGAGGACTGCAGATGCTGGAGATCAGAACTGAAAAATGTGTTGCTGGAAAAGTGCAGCAGGTCAGGCATCATCCAAGGAGCAGGAGAATCGACTTTTCAGGAATAAGCCCTTCTTCAGGAATGAGGAAGGTGTGCCAAGCAGGCTAAGATAAAAGATAGGGAGGAGGGATTGGGGGAGAGGCGTTGGGAATGCGATAGGTGGAAGGAGGTTAAGGTGAGTCTGATAGGCCGGAGAGGGGGTGGGGCAGAGAGGTTGGGAAGAAGATTGCAGGTCAAGAAGGCGGTGCTGAGTCCGAGGGTTGGGACTGAGGTAAGGTGGGGGGAGGGGAAATGAGGAAGCTGGAGAAATCTGCATTCATCCCTTGTGGTTGGAGGGTTCCTAGGCGGAAGATGAGGTGTTCTTCCTCCAGGTGTCGTGTTGCCATGGTCTGGAGATGGAGGATACCAAGGACCTACATGTCCTTGGCGGAGTGGGAGGGGGAATTAGTGTTCAGCCAAGGGGCGGTTGGGTTGGTTGGTGCGGGAGTCCCAGATGTGTTCTCTGAAACGTTCCGCAAGTAGGCGGCCTGTCTCCCCAATGTAGAGGAGGCCACATCGGATGCAGCGGATGTACTAAATGATGTATGTGGAGGTGTAGGTGAATTTGTGACGGATATGGAAGGATCCCTTGGGGCCTTGGAGGGAAGTGAGGGGGGAGGTGTCGGCGCAAGTTTTGCATTTCTTGCGGTTGCAGGGGAAGGTGCTGGGAGTGGAGTTTGGGTTGGTGGGGGTGTGGACCTGACGAGGAGTCGCGGAAGGAGTGGTCTTTCCGGAACGCTGATAGGGGAGGGGAGGGAAATATATCCATGGTGGTGGGGTCTGTTTGGAGGTGGCGGAAATGACGAAGGATGATACAATGTATCTGGAGGTTGGTGGGGTGTAGGTGAGGACCAGTGGGGTTCTGTCCTGGTGGTGATTGGAGGGGTGGAGGAGCGGGAAGTGGAGGAGATGCGGTGGAGAGCATCGTCAACCATGTCTGAGGGGAAATTGCGGTCATTGAATAAGGAGGCCACCTGCGTTGTTCAGTATTGGAATTGGTCCCCCTGGGAGCAGATGCAGCGGAGGCGAAGGAATTGCGAATATGGGATGGCGTTTTTACAGGGGACAGGGTGGGAGGAGGTGTAATCTAGGTAGCTGTGGGAGCCGGTTGGTTTATAATAAATGCCCGTGTTGAGTCGGTCGCCTGAGATAGAAATGGAGAGGTCTAGGAAGAGGAGGGAGGAGTCTGAGACAGTCCAGGTAAATTTGAGGTCGGGGTGGAAGGTGTTAGTAAAGTGGATGAACTGTTCAACCTCCTCGTGGGAACACGAGGTAGCGCCGATACAGTCATCGATGTAACGGGGGAAAAGGTGGGGGTTGGTGCCAGTGTAGCTGCAGAAGATGGACTGTTCCACATATCTGACAAAGAGGCAGGCATAGCTGGGGCCCATGCAGGTGCCCATGGCTACTCCTTTGGTTTGGAGGAAGTGGGAGGATTGGAAGGAGAAGTTGTTCAGAGTGAGGACCAGTTCAGTCAGTTGAAGGAGGGTGTCAGTGGAAGGGTATTGGTTGGGTCAGCGGGAAAGGAAGAAGCAGAGGGCTTTGAGGCCTTCGTGATGGGGGATGGAGGTGTATAGGGACTGGATGTCCATCGTGAAGATAAGGCGTCGGGGGCCGGGGAAGCGAATATCTTGGAGGAGGTGGAGGGCGTGGGAGGTATCCCGAACGTTGGTGGGGAGTTCTTAGACTAAGGGAGATAGGACCGTGTCGAGGTATGCAGAGATGGGTTCGGTGGGGCAGGAGCAGGCTGAGATAATGGGTCGGCCGGGGCAGTCAGGTTTGTGGATTTTTGTCAGGAGGTAGAAATGGGCGGTGCGGGGTTGTGGGACTATGAGGTTGGAGGCGGTGGTTGGGAGATCCCCTGAGGTGATGAGGTTATGGATGGTCTGGGAGATGATGGTTTAGTGGTGGGAGGTGGGGTCATGGTCAAGGGGGCAGTAGGAGAAGGTGTCCGCAAGCTGGCATTTAGCCTCAGCAATGTAAAGATCGGTGTGCCAAACTACCACCATGCCTCCCTTGTCTGCCGGTTTGATAGTGAGGTTGGAGTGGAGGGAGTGGAGGGCTGCACGTTGTGAGGGTGAGAGGTTGGAGTGGGTAAAAGGGATGTACAGGTTGAGGCGGTTAATGTCACGGCGGCAGTTGGCTATGAAGAGATCGAGGGCGGGTAAGAGGCCAGCACGGAGTGTCCAGGTGGATGGGCATCTCCTCCACTTCCCGTTCCTCCACCCTTGAACCCCTCCCCTCCAATCGCCACCAGGACAGAACCCCACCGGTCCTCACCTACCACCCCACCAACCTCCAGATACATTGGATCATCCTTCGTCATTTCCGCCACCGAAAACAGACCCCACCACCAAGGATATATTTCCCTCCCCCCCCCCCCCCCCCCCCCATCAGTGTTCCGAAAAGACCACTCCCTCCGCGACTCCCTCATCAGGTCCACACCCCCCACCAACCCAACCTCCATTCCCAGCACCTTCCCCTGCAAGAAATGCAAAACTTGCACCCACACCTCCCCCCTCACTTCCCTCCAAGGCCCCAAGGGATCCTTCCATATCTGTCTCAAATTCACCTGCACCTCCACACACATCATTTACTGCATCCGCTGCACCCGATGTGGCCTCCTCTTCATTGGGGAGACAGGCCACCTACTTGCGGAACGTTTCAGAGAACACATCTGGGACACCCGCAACAACCAACCCAACTGCCCCATGGCTGAACACTTTAACTCCCCCTCCCACTCCACCAAGGACATGCAGGTCCTTGGCCTCCTCCATCGCCAGACCATGGCAACACGACACCTGGAGGAAGAGCGCCTCATCTTCCTCCTAGGAACCCTCCAACCACAAGGGGTGAATGCAGATTTCTCCAGCTTCCTCATTTCCCCTCCCCCCACCTTTTCTCAGTCCCAACCCTCGGACTCAGCACCGCCTTCTTGACCTGCAATCTTCTTCCCGAACTCTCCGCCCCCACCCCCTCTCCGGCCTATCACCCTCACCTTAACCTCCTTCCACCTATCGCATTCCCAACGCCCCTCCCTAATCCCTCCTCCCTACCTTTTATCTTAGCCTACTTGGCACACCTTCCTCATTCCTGAAGAAGGGCTTATTCCCGAAACGTCAATTCTGCTGCTTCGTGGATGCTGCCTGACCTGCTGCACTTTTCCAGCAACACATTTTTCAGCTTTTTGCATTGAAGTATTCTAACTTACTGGAACAGCTTGGCTAGGGGAATGGCAAGTTCTGGAATGTAAGCTTATGATATCATTGCCTGAATGTTGTCCAGGCCCTTTGCTGGTCTGAAGAATGACCACTGCACAGTTCTTGTGGAGTCGAAGTCCTACCTTCACATTGAGATTACCATGTAAGCTTACATTTCAGTGGACAACAGGTCATTACTGTTGTCCAGTATCCAGTGTCTCCAACTACTTCTTGATAGTATGTGCAGTGAATCGAATTGGCTCAAGTCTGGCATTTGTGATGCTGGGGACCACTGGAGGAGGCAGAGATGGATCATCCACTTGGCACTTCTGGCCAAAGATTGCTGCGAATGCTTCAGACATATCTTTTGTACTTGGGTGTTGGGCCTTTCTGTTTTTTAGATTACTTTAGATTTAGATTACTTTACAGTGTGGAAACAGGCCCTTCGGCCCAACAAGTCCACACCGACCCGCCGAAGCGCAAACCACCCATACCCCTACATTTACCCCTTACCTAACACTACGGGCAATTTAGCATGGCCAATTCACCTGACCTGCACATCTTTGGACTGTGGGAGGAAACTGGAGCACCCGGAGGAAACCCACGCAGACACGGGGAGAATGTGCAAACTGCACACAGTCAATCGCCTGAGGCGGAAATTGAACCCAGGTCTCTGGCGCTGTGAGGCAGCAGTGCTAACCACTGTGCCACCGTGCTGCCCTGTTATTGAGGATGGGGATATTTGTGGAGTTGCCTCCTCCAGTGAGTTGTTTAGTTGTCCATCACTATTCATGATAGGATGAGACAGGACTGCAGAGCTTAGATTTGATCCATTGATTGTGCAATCACTTAGCTTTGTCTATCCCTTGCTGCTCATGCTATTTGGCATGCAAGTAGCCCTGTTTAAAGCTGCACCGGATTAACACCTAAATTTTAAATCTGCCTGATGCTGCTGCTGCACCTGCATTGTTCATTCTACCAGGGTTAATTCCCTGGCTTGATGGTAATGGTTGAGTGAGGATATGCTGGGTCATGAAGTTGAAGGTTGTGCTGGAGTACAGTTCTGCTGCTGTTGATGGCCCACACTGTCTCATGTTTGCTTAGTCTTGAGTTGCTATATTTATTTGAAGTTTAGCCCATGTAACACACTGATAGTACCGCACAACCCAATGGAAGGTAATCTCAATGTGAAGGTAGGACTTCGACTCCACAAGAACTGTGCAGTGGTCATTCTTCCTGATAATGGCATGGGCAGATGCATCTGCACCTAGCAGATTGGTAAGGATGAAGTCAAGTATATTTTTCTCTCATGTTGGTTCCTTCACCACCTGCCACAGATGCAGTCAAGTCGCTATGTCTTTTAGGTCATGACCAGCTTGATCAGTAGTGCTGCTGTTGAGCCACTCCTGGTGGTGGAAAGCCCATTTCCTTTTTGTTTCAGAATAATCCTGTGACCAATCTTCTAGTTATCTTTTTTTTCTCTCATTCAACTTCTGATAAGCATTTTGGAAAATATTTCTACATTACAGCACAATATAAACACATGTGTTTTTCTACAGATGTGAATTAAATCCATGTTGACGCATTCCAAGTGCTGCTAATAATTTGGCATGTCTATCCAGATTTGGTAAAACTTGCATTTTCTTGGTTTGATTGTTAGCATGGCATTTATCTGCTTCGTGTACATCCTTGAGAGCGGTATTACGTATGTTTTAACATTGCTAGTATTTGTTTTACCCAAGTTATTTTTAAAGTAACACGATAAAGTTAAAACTATGATACTAATATTCAAGGAACTTTAATCCTGTTGATTGGAGCTTTTGTAAATTTGTTTTTTTTTATTTCATGGAGTTCCAAAGTGTCTCACAAGGAAATAGTGATGCAAGTTTAACGCACAATTCTCAGTAAATATTCCTTTACAAAACTAGTTTGTTCATTGAAATCAATAATGTTACAAAGCAATTTTGAAACATAAACCGATGTGCCGTCTGTGACTTTACGTACCAGTATGACTTCACAGCAGCTGATTTAAGTAATCCCTGTGTGATAATTAATCACTGTAAATGGAGGTCTTGGCTATTAATATATCATTTAAGTATTTCTTGTAATGCATAGTAACTAGAGCTGGGTTTTATTTTCTCACAGTTTTCATTTGTTGACTTTATGTTCAGAGGGCATGTGAATAAAAAGTAATACTTAATTGACTGCACTTATTTGGAGTTCCCTAAGCAGTGTCTGTTTTATGAACACTTTTTTTACTTGATTTTAAATACATAATCATCCAATATAGATGGTTGCAGCACAGGAGGTGCCATTCAACCAAACGTGTCATTATTAGATTTCTGCAAGAATTCTCATCTAGCCTGATCACCCTTACACTTTCCTGGTTAAGGAGTGAAATGTTTGAGGAATGATTTAGTTTGTAAGAAAACACTACTCTGGGAATAACATTGTACTGTTGCCTGTTGTTTGAGAACAATGGCAGTATAACAACGCTGTAGTGGAAGTTTCCCACTCCTTCATGGTGAGGAAGTCTGTTTCCCAAAAGTCTGATTACTCCTCCACCTGGCATCTCCTGTAGGAATACTTTTAAATGATGTAATCGGACTGTGGTCAAAATAACTTTTAGTTTTGAACAGCTCCTTTTGAAATCTTATCAAGGTTACCTACTGATTCTTGGGGACTATCTTTTGGTTTTTGGGAGGTGCTTTTTCACTCTAATTTATTTCCATCCTGTACTAACAATACCTTTTGTATTTCTGTTGAAATATGGGATATTTGAATAATTCACCAATACCTGCAATGATTATCAATTCTCCACACCAAATCAGGAAGATGTTAATTTCTTCAACACCATAGCTTAGAATAAGCTAACAGGCATTTGGTAACAAAAACTATTTTCCAAAATAACTGACAAATGTTCCTACACACAGGAATACCCTAAGTACAGTTTTTGCACAATAGTGAAGTCACAGCTTTTGCACATGCCCAAAGCTAGAAAATATTACCATGCAGTTATAACACTATTTACTGCACTTTGAATCTCAACCTTTGACCCAAGTTTAATAATTGACAGGGTACATTGCAGCAGGATTGACTACATTTTTTCTGAAGTATGTTGTTTTCAAGTTATGCAACTTAAAGGAATTCATTACCTCCATGCTTTAAATTCATTACCTCCTGATAGCTGAGTATTCCTTTGTTGACAGGTTTGAAACTTTTCTCTTTCCCTACAGCCTCTCTTTCCACCCAACCCACCACAACCTTTGTAACCATCCTTTCCCACAGTGTTCTTCATTTTACTTATAATGGTTACAGCCTCCTTTTCATCCCCTGCCTCAGCACCCTACAGTAAAACCCTGTTGAAGCCTCATGTTTCACTTCATCCCTCTCGCAGCCTGCTTTTTCCAGCTACCATTGCAAACGTTTTCTCCTCCAAACCTTTGCAGCTCCTGCCGACCTTGCTCACTTCTTGCAGCCTCCATCTCCTCCTCCGCTTGCACCCTTTCTTGCAACTGCCTCATACCCTTACTGAGTAGGAGGAAATTGCAGGATTTTGACCCAGCAACACTGCGAAAAGGCAATAAATTTTCAAGCCAAGAAGCTGAATGATGTAGAGACTAACTTGCAGGTAGTGGTGTTCCCATGCATGAGCTACTCTTGTCCCTCTAGATAGTATAGGTTAAGGTTTGAAACATGCCATCAAAATAATCTTTTTGACTTATTGTGGTGCATCTTGTAGATGGTACACTGTTGGTGATTGAATTGCTGGTGAAAGGTGTGAAAGATGAAGGCCTTTGATGGGGTGCCAACCAAGTGGGGTGCTTTGCTGAGCTGTTTTCAAGCTTCTTGAGTTGTTGGAGCTGTGCTTATCTTGACAAGTGGAGAGCATTCCATCACTCTCAGTTGAGCTTTTCGATTGTGATCAGGTATTGGAGAGTCAGAAGGTGAGATACTTGTTGCACAATTCCTTGCCTGCTTTTGTAGCCACTATACTATAATGGCTAGATCAACTCAGTTTCTGGTCAGTGGTAATTCCTAAGTTAATAGTGGGTGATTCAGCAATGATAAGACCTACTTCTCTCTTCATATGTTTTTTCCAGCATCCTTGCCCCATCCTCGAAATATCCTCCAGCCACCAGCTTGTCTTACCTCCCTGCACTAAGGACAAACAAGGCAAGGGAGTACATGAAAGGTGGGTTTCTGGGAAGTACAGAAGATCAGAGGGACCTTGGTATGCATGCACACTGGTCCCTGAAGGTATTAGAGCTGGTGGATAAGGTTAAAGAGGCCTATGATATGCTTGCTTTATTAGGCAATGCATCAGGTTTCAAAGCAGGGAAGTTATGCTGGAACTATATAAAAAGTTGGATAGGCTACAGCTGGCATATTTTTCTGCAGTTCTGCAATCCACATTATCAGAAGTATGAGATAGCATTGGAGAGGTTAGAACATTGACCAGGAAGTTGCCTGGGCTGGAGAGTTACTCATGAGTTATGAAGAAAGATTAGACAGACTGGGGTTGTTTTCGTTAAAGTAGAAGCAATTAAGAGAGGATATTAAGGTTGAACTGTATAAAATTATGATGGGTGTGGTTAGGGCAGACAAGAAGGAACTTTTCCCTTTGATGAAGGGATCAATGACCAGGCAACAGAGATTTAAGGTAAGGGGCAGAAGGTTTAGAGGAGATGTGAGGAAAACAACTTCTTCCCCATGGGATGGTGGCAGTTTGAAACACACTGCCTTTAAAGATGATAGGGCAGAAACCCTCAAAACATTTATGTGGTATTTAGATGTGCGCTTGTGATGCCAAGGCATCCCAAGTTTATGCATCAAGTGCTAGAAAATGGGATTACAATAGTAATATCATTGTTTTTGATTGGCATGGATGTAACAAGGCCTTTTTCTATGCCAGTGATCTATAACATATGGAGCTTCCAGACTCAGCAAACAATGGTGACTCCCTCCCTGGCCAAAAATATCTTGCGTACACAGACGAGTAAGCCTACCTGCACTAAGCACTGGGGGACCTTGTGATTGGATGAGCAACTCATCACTATTTTCTTCAGTTCTATTTACGGAGTGACCTTTATCTGCTTGTCCCCTTTGGTGAATTTTCCAGAGTGACCTATGGATTCTGAGGTCTCTTCAGCCTGATTGTCCTCATAAAATATAGTTAATATTTGTGAATGGCTGGATAAAACTGCATTTAAAATAAGTTAAAAGGATTTGATTTGAATTGAGAGTTTTATTTTATCCACGCACTGGTCAGGTGTGTCATCGCAGTTAGTGTAATTATTGATCTAGCTGTTTCTTGATATCGCATAGTGGCTCAGTGGTTAGTGCCAACGTCCCAGGTTCGATTCCAGCCTTAAGTGACTGTCTGTGTGGAGTATGCACATTCTCCCTGTGTCTGCATGGGTTTCCTCCGGATGCTCTGATTTCTTCCCACAATCCAAAAATGTGCAGGCCAGGTGAATTGGCCATGCTAAATTGTCCATAGTGTTAGATGCATAAGGGGGTGGGTTACTCTTCAGAGGGTTGGTGTGTGGACTTGTTGGGCCAAAGGGCCTGTTTCCACACTGTAGGGAATCTAATATATCTATTATGGAGGAAATCAAATTACTAATGACTGCATGTGTGATGGTAAGATGAACAATTCTATCAGTACTTCTGAAGATTATTGCAAATGCATAAAGGGTATTCAGTTTTCAGAGGGTTCTCTGTATTGAAATGTAATCCTGCAGTGCATGAGTTAACCTTGTCAGTTGAAGCTACAGTGTAGACACATTTTGATACTTCATTGCATCCTGATGAGGATGAAGGAGACACAGTGCCAGTAAATCAGAACTCCCAGTTCTGATTGCTGTCTGGTGACCAAAATTGGCAGATGTTTCTGCACTACCCTACATTGAAAAATTTCTTGACTTCCCCTGGATTGGACTCCAACCTGACCGAAGATTGAAAGGTCTAACTGTGCTGTTGGAACAATGTTGCAGCAAGAATCAATGCCTTCAGGGTTAATGTAAAAATGAACTTTAAAAAAAACAATACATTAGCCATGCAGCATTTAATAGATTTGGAATAGTGATCATCCCAGTGATTAAGCAAAACTTGGTGTGATAAACACTGCTTTATATGATGAAATATATTCAAAAGTCGTGTACCCAAAAGACTGATGTAAACCATTTTATTAAACAGATAATAACACCATCAGAAAGCACTGACATGGACATGCATACAAATGCTTTGCAATCCTCTGTGAGCTGCACTGTTTTGTGATGCTAGTGGAGCAAAGGTAACAGTAGGTGAACACTGCATCTCCCATGCCATTAGTGTAATGTAATGCCAGATGAAACCTGCTGCTTTTATTTGTCACCTGATAGAGTGGTAGATTTTAGTTGTGACTTGAAATATATTAAAACACTTATTAAAATTGGTCACTTCTAAAGTCTTACTATAACTATGCACCCTTGCTGTTTAATTGGCTTAACATGTGACATTGTGGCGTAAAGCACAATGAAAGGGAGATTCTTGGTTTGGTATGTGGCATAACTTTTGCAAAACTGTTGTATTCCCTTGGGGAGCAGAAAGGAATTAGATTTCCTTACAGGGCACAAGCATTGAAATGGGATTAGATGGGCTAGCTCTCGTTGAAGAATTTTCATTAATGCAGATACAATGGGTTGAATGATTTTCTTTGTACTGCGGTGTTTGTGATAATTGTAATTAATTTTACATAAACTCCTGGAGGAATTTTTCATGGGGTGGTTTCTGGATTTAAATCTTTTTCCTCTGCCAGCTGAAGATATCAAAGGAAATCATTTTGGGATGTTTCAAACTAGATCAGTGAACTAATCTAAACATAATTAGCACAAAAGGTTTATTTTCTTTCAGACCTAAAGAATGGTCGATATCAGAAATGTCTTGTGGAATCAGAGGTATTTCTGTCAGATTTGGATTAAAACAGCTAAAAGGTAGAGAATTGTGCTTTTTTGAAATTACTTTAATCACAGCTGATCATATAATTTCAACATCCCATGCCGGCTTTCTCTCCACACCTCTTGATCCCTATAGCCATAAGGGCCACATCCAGCTTCATCTTGAATATATCTACTGAATTGGCCCCAATGCTTCCCTGTTGGAGAGCATTCCACAAGTACACAACTCTGAGTGAAGAAATCCTTCCTCATCTTAGTCCTGAATGGTTTCCCACTTATTCTTAGACTGTGACCTCTAGTTCTGGACTTCCCCAATATCACCAAGAAAACCATAAATTCACTGGTTGGTAAGAGCTGCTAATTTGACTATCGATTGGGGGTTACGTTCCGATTGACTATAAATAGGAAATTATTTACAGATTATGAACTAAAAGACAAATTTCAAAAACAAATCTAGACCCAAGTAATTAAAATAGAGATGATGGGCTAGGTGATGTGTTTAAAAACTGCATTATGCGGGAACTGGTAGACCCCATTGTGATACATAGTGACCACATCTCTCTAGCCAGTATTACAATTGAGTGAAGATAACTAGTAAGACATCAAGGAGGAGCTGGCCAGACTTGACTGGAAGGGGAGGCAAGAGGGAAAGATGGTGGAACAGCAATGGAGGGGTTCTGGGTTTAACTTGGGAGGCACAGAAGTTCATCCCAAGGAAAGAAGAAACATAATAAGGGAAGGATATGACAACCATGACTGACCAGGGAAGTCAGGGGTAGCATAAAAGCAAATGAATAAGCATACAATGTGGTAAAGAATAGTGGGAAGCCAGTGGATTGGGATGCCTTCAAAAACCAGTAGAGATAACTAAAAAGATGAGATATGAGAGTAAGCTAGCTAGTAACATAAAATAGTTTTACAAGAGATTTTTAGACATCTAAAAGGTGAGAGAGAAGCAAGAGTGGATATTGGAAAGCCACTGGAAAATGAAGTTGAGAAATATATCAGTCATGATCGATGGGCCAAATGACCTAAATCTGCTCCTTTATCTAATGGTCATATGGTGTATGGCTTGGAAGGGAACATGCAGGCCATGGATTTCCCTTCTGTCTGCTGGCCTCTCCTTCTAGTTGGTATACTTCACCATGTTATAAAGGTGCTTTTGCAGGACCCTGATTGGCCCTACTGTCTCTCTGGTCATTCTCTTATTTCTCACATACCTGTATAACACCTTTGGGTTTTTCCTCATCCTTCCCGCCAAGTTTTTTTTTGTGTTGCCTCCGAGCTCTCCTCTGTAATCCTCTAAAGCTGTTCCAGATCTTTGCTTCTCCAACCTTCAGTATGCTACCTCTGCACCTTCTCCAGAGCAATCACATTCCTCTGATAGTGTGGTGATCAGAACTGTGCACAGTATTCCACCTGTGGCCTGACCAATGTTTTGTAAAGCTGTAATGAGACGTCAGTGCTCCTATATTCTCTGCCCCAATGCATTCCATTTATTTTTTCACCAACTTTTTTACCTGTGTTGACACATTTGAGGATGTATGGACCTGTACACCAAGGTCCCTTTGTTCCTCAGTACTCCATAGGGATCTACCATTCACTGTGCACATCTTTCCCTTTTTAGATCTCACAAAAAGCACCACCTTGCAGTTGTCAGAATTAAAATCTATCTTCCAGTGGCTCAGTGGTTGACTTGGTGGTTAGCACTGCTGCCTCTCAGCGTCAGGTACCTAGATTCGATTTCACCTCAGGTGACTGTTTATGTGGGGTTTGCATATTATACCAGTGTCTGCATGGGTTTCTTCCGGGTACTCAGGATTTCTCCCACCATCCAAATATGTGCAGGTTAGGTGGAATAGCTCCAGAAAATTGCACATACTGTCAGGTATTTAGAGTCTAGGTGGATTAACCATGGGAAATGTTGGGTTGCAGGAGTGGGTCTGGGTGGGATGCTGTTGGAGGGTTGGTGTGGAATTGATGGGCTGTATAGACTGCTTCCACACTATAGGGATTCTATGCCATTGTTTTGCCAATTTACCAGCTGATCGGTATCAGGCTCCAGTATCAACAACACAGCTAATTTTTGTTTTCTGCAAAATTACTAATCGTACCTTCTACATTCATACCCACATCATTGATATGCTGAGGAACTCCCTCAATTAGTCCTGGAGTTCCGACCACTGACATCAAACAACCACAATCATCTTCCTTTATTCTAGCTATAGCTCCAACTAGCAGAGAATGTTCTCAGATTACCATTTAACCCAGTTTTGCTCAAGCATCTTGTTGCTGTAGTCCATCAAATGCTGCCTTGATGTCAAGGACAGTCATGCTTGCCTCACCTCTGAAGTGGACTTCTTTGTTCATTTTTGGATCAAGTCTCTAGTGAGCTGCATTACCTTGGCTAACCTGATGTTGTTATAGTCACAGGTGCATAAAGCTGTTGAATGCTACTCCACCGTCAAGGCTTTCAGCGTCATTCCTGCTGAAGGGCTCCTGCTCGAAATGTCGATTTCCCTGTTGCTCGCATGTTGCCTGAGCTGCTGTGCATTTCCAGTACCACTCTAATCTTGACTCTAATCTCTAGCATCTGCAGTCCTCACTTTCGCCTTGTTAAATACTACTGCTTATATTATGTTTTTTGTTGTTAGTAGATTACACAAGATCATTTTTTTGACTATTTGTTGGATCAATTTACCTTTTCCAATGAGTGAATTCTTTCTGAAGTCTGTTATAGACTAGGCCAGACCACTCAAAATGTTCTTAAGCAGGCAGCCCAGCCCATAACTTTGCAATTTCTTTCAGTAAGCGTCCAGTGAACATTACCCAGATTAAAAAAGCAGTACTACAGTTCCTGGGATTGTGTGTATTTTACTGAAAGTTTGTGCCGAAATTCAGCAGCGTGGCTGCTCCATTCACTGAATTTTTTAAAAAAGGGCAAGAAGTTTCAATTAACAGCGGACTGTCAAAAGGCATTTGACAGGCTCAAAACTGTTATCTACTGCCCCAGTATTAGCACACTGGAGTATACTTTCAAGGTGATTATCGATGCTAGTGATTAGTGAGATTGACTACCAGGTTTAAAACAGGCAAAACATTTATTCACAAAATTACACAATGAAACATGAACAGAATGAAGAACCCCTACAGAACTCAGTCTATCCAAACTAAACTTAAGTATGCTGTTCTGAATGTACACAACAGTCCCAATAAGCAAACGCCCTTTAAAATACAGTAAATAAAAAGGTCAGATGCTTACAGGTTGAAGAGAGAGTTTCCATACGGCTGACTGTTGAACTCCCAACCAGTTCTGGACTGAACTAAACTGCTCAGCTAGAGAGCTGACCACTCCCCTTTCATTATACAGGTCACTTCTAAAGCATGACCACTTTGACCTGAAATCTCATCTGTTTACATATACACAAAAGGCCTTTCAAAATGCTTTTCATCTCTGTACCAAACCAGTTTGATCAGAGTCTGGCCTGATGTGTTACCCCTCTGAAAAAAAAATAAAGGACAGAGTATTTTTGAGCCAAGGAACAGCTTTTAGACAAAAAAAAAAGGGACTAGCTTCGTGACAAGTCATTCTGCAAACTCTCAGCATGGGTGAATCTTCCTGGGAATGAACAGAACTGACTAGACTAGCACCCTTTCAGGCCATTGGAGAAATGCAAACTTGTGTTCCCTGACAAGAATTTCAAAAGTAACTCTTAGCAGAACTGCTGCACCCAACTACCCTCTCTTTTTTCAAAAACGTGCGTCTTTGGAGTCTCATCATTCAAGGACCAGTCATTTCATCTGAAGTCTCCTCTTCGTGCCTTTTTTTGTGGTTTCAGACATTTTCTGAAAGGTTAGTTTTCAGGAATCTATAAACAACCACAGATGTAATAGTGAAGAGAGGAAGACATCAGTTTATGATGTCGTGTTCTGCTGCTTCACCAGTCTTTTAACAAACATGAGGTAATTGAGCATGCAGTCGCAGTTCATAATGATTGTATCTGAAATGACTGAGAATTTTCCACATCTTTGCACTTGAATAACAGATCTCTCCCACATAATAGTGTGGGCTGCTTTTGGATGCAAATAAATGTAACGCTGTCATTGATCTACATATCATTGAAGGTTGATCTTCATTTCCTTAAATTGAGGGTATTGTTTCATCATGTCATGAAGTAGGATTATGACAAATGGCTTTTTAATCCCTGCTTGATTTAGATAAACTTACGCAATTAAGACAGTATGAGTCGTCAGTGAATCAATTACTAACAGCATATTGAGAAACAACATCTCAAATTAAAAGCAAAAATGGCTCATGAAGCAGGTTTATCGCTGATGAATTGCTATGAGAAGAACAAGTGCGAATACAGTAGAGACCACTAATTGTCTCAAAGTCGATTATAAAGGATTCTGAACTCAGTTGTGGAAACTAGACTGAACAGTTTAGGAAACGTGCACAGAATTTGCACCATACAAATACAACTACCATGCTAAATGTAACAAATTCTGCAGCGGTAAGGAAAAAGAGGAAAATGATTGATGCGGACAATGATAAAAATAATGAAGGAAGTCAAAGCAAAAGCATGTTTCTAGTAGCATTGCAGATACATTCAAAACTGAGCTACGAGATGCAAAGCATCTTCGAAAAGCTAAAATAGAAAATGCAGTTAGGATAGTAGGCAAAGTATACAAAAATAAAATCCAGGCATATCTTTCAACGTAGTTGCAGTATAGTAATCTAGTTTTTCAAAAAAGTGAAACATCATTGGAATGTACTTAATCATATGAGCAGGAATAGACCTTCCTTGGAGATCAAGGCTAACCTGATGTGGCTTTAACTCTTTTTCCTACCAATTGCTAAAAACCTTTGACCCCCTAATTATAGTCAAAAGAACTGTCTGCCTCTGCCATAAAGATATTCACTAACCCTGTCTCCATCTGCTGTTTGGGACAGATTAGGGACGGGTTACCTTTCTCTTCATATATGTCTTAAGTGAGAAGCCGCTGTTTATAATTGGTGTCTGATAGTTCTCATTTCTCATGAAAGGAGAAGCATTGCTTCAGCATCTATTCTGTCACTTTCCCTTAGGATCGTTATATGTTTCACTCTCTAACTCAAGATCTTTTCTTATTTCTCAAATCTTCAATGGATACAGCTCAACTTGTCCAACACTTTCTCATACAGCAATACTCACCCCAGGAATTGTTCAAGTACAACTTTTCTGAACTAATTGCAACACAATAACATCCTTAGATAAGACTGCAACGGTATGCAGTATTTTAGATGTGGTTTCATCAGTGCTGTATACAACTGTAACACAATATCTCTTTTATATTTCATTCGCATTGAAATAAATGACAATGTTTCATTTGCCTTCCTATTCACTTGGACCTGTCCTAAATTTGTAATTCAACTCAATGTCTCTGAATTTTGCCATTCTTTCCATTCAAATAACCTGCTTTTCTATGCTGCCTGACAGCCAGCAAAGTTCACACTTTCTCAAGTAATACAGCATCTACCAAACCTTAACAGGCTTCTGACTTAACTTATTCTGTACACCTTTGTGTCCTGAGGAATAACATGCAGCATCATTGTGAAACAGACTGGGAGTATGGACCTTTGGTAGGGAGCCACCTCACCGTGTTTATACTTGTCAGAGCAGAAGTGTGTTGTCACAAGAAAACAGGTGATTCATCGATGTTTCTTCCATGGCTGTCTTCATTGGATGGTAGTTTTAAGTCAGCAGATGTTATTACAGCTGAAGTAAGTTAAGAATTCACTTTTAAAGTACTTAACTTTCAAATTGATGCATTAAATAGCATAGGGGTGGCTTAACAGGTTGCAGCTGTAGTATGTGGAAGCTGGTGGATGCCAGTATGATCCGCAGTGATCACAACTGCAGCAAGTGTTGGCTGTTTGAGCAACTCTAGCTCAGAGGTGATGAGCTGACATCTGCATGATGGAAACTATAGTACAGAGTCTGACAGCATGGAGACAGGCCCTTTGGCTAAACTGGTCCATGCCGACCAAAACGTCCATCCACACTAACCCCATATCCCTGCACTTGACCCGTATCCTTCTAATCCTTTTGTAACCACGTATTTGTCCAAGTGCCTTTTACATGTTGTTAATGAACCTGCCTCAGTCATTTCTGCTGGCAGCTCATTCCATATCCGTGCTCCTCTCTGTGTAAAAATGTTGCCCCTTAGGTTCTCTTTTATTTCTCCCCTCTAACCTTAAACTGATGCCCTCCAGTCCTCAATTCCCTAAGCCTGGAAAAACAATTGAGTGCATTCACCCTATCCATGCCTCTAATGATCTTCTATACTTGTATAAGATGCCCCCCTCAGTCTCCTATGCTCTAAAGAAAAAAGTCCGAGCTAGTACAACCTCCTTTTAATTCAGACCATTGAGTTCAGGCACGATCCTTGTCAATTTCTTCTGCATTCTTTCCAGTTTAACAACATCTTTCCTATAACAAGATGACCACAACTGAACACAATACTCCAAATGTCCTGTACAGCTGCAACATAAGCTCCCAACTACTATATTTAGTGCCCTGACTGATAAAGACCAGAGTGCCAAAAGCCGCCTTCACTGCCCTGTCTATCTGTCACTCCACTTTCAGAGAACTGTGAACCTAAACTCCAAGATCCCTCTTTTCCGCTGCACTCCTTAAGGCCCTGCCATTCACTATGAAACTCCTACCACGTTTTGTGGCCATTGTTCAGGCAACAGTCACATGCCTGAGATTAATTGCAACAAATTTGGTCTGTTATCAGGTATGACTGCAGGTAAGGCAGCTATACGGATCCAGAATGTAGCTTTGGAAAATCCTCAGTTTGACCAGTAGTTGTGACGTTCTATCATCTGGTTGGGCAAGGTCACAGATTACAGGAAGGATGAGTGAACTGATCAAAACAGTATATTGTCCAGCGCTGATTGAGGGTGAGAAAAGACAATTGCAGCAGGAATAGGGAATAGCACACTTGGGGGACTAGATGCTGTTCTTTGTACTAAAGGCAGAGTTCTGAAGACTGTGTTGCTTACCTGGTGCCAAGGACATGTCTTCTCAGCTGGAGAAGAATTTGGAACGGGAGGGGAAGGATTCAATTGTCATTGTCCACATGGACATCATTGATTAGGTAGGACTAGGAAAGATGTTCTGCTGAGGAGTTATAGGCCATTAGGGTTAAATTATAAAGCTGAACTACAAAAGTGGTAATCTCTTGATTACTACTTGATTTACGGGCAAATTGGCAGAGAGTAAATAAGATAAGAGAGAAGGTTGAATGTGTGATTCAAAGAATGGTGTGGGAGAAACAGGTTTTCATTTGTGGGACACTGGCACCAATATGGAAATGAGATGTACTTTGAGATGGGCTGTGGATTCCGGAAGGATTCCAGCAGATTGAAAACTGCTTGTGTTGCCCAGGAAGGAGGGAGACAGAAAGTAGGAAACTGTATACTAGTCAACCTAACATTTAATGTTGTAAGAATGCTACAATCCATTACGACCAAAGAAATAGCAGTACTTTAGTAAATGTTAACTCAACCAAACAGAGCCAACATGGTTTTGTGAAAGATAAGTTAATTTTCTAACATTATTTCAAGTTATATCAACCAGGTTGATAAAGATGAACTAATATTTATGAATGCCTGACTTAGGAACATTTGTACTTAAGAATTCAAACCCTAACATACAAAAAACTGCTTTCCATTATCTTGTATTCAAGAACATAATCCAAAGAAGGCCTGGATTTTTGGAAGGCGTTCACTAAGTTGCCACATAAAAGGTTATTGCACAAAATAAGAGCACATGATAGTGGGTGTAATATTTTACCACGGATTATGAATGGGAAATACTCAAGACAGTGTTGGGATTAATGAGTCCTATTTAAGTTGGAAAAAACATAATGAGTAGAGTGCCACAAGAGTCCCAATTATTTACTATCAGTATTAATGATTTATAGGAGAAGGCAAAGTATAATGTATTCAAATTTGCTAATAATACAAAAATAACTGAGGGGGCATGCAGTAATGAAGGCATTGGCATCTGCAGGGGGATATAAATGAGTTGAATGAGTGGGAAATTTGGCAGGTAGAGTTCAATGTCCATAAGATAGAGGAGCCGAGTTAGGCCATTTGACCCATCACGTCTGCTCTGCCATTCAATCGTGGCTGCTATGTTTATCAACCCCATTTTTCTGTCTCCTCCCTGTAACCCTTGATTCCTATCTATCTGCCTTAAATTCAGTCACTGACTTGGTCTCCACAACCTTCTGTGGCAGAGAGTTCCACGGACTCACCAGCCTCTGGCTGAAGAAATTCTTCCTCGCCTCATCCTAAAAGATGGTCCCTTCATTCTGTGCTCTCAGATCCTAGTCTCTTCTCCCAGTGGAAATATCTTCTCCACATCCAAGGTCTTTCAGTATTCGGTATGTTCCAATCAGATTTCACCCCCCGCAACTACAGTGAGTGCAGACTCTCAGTCTTCAACCACTCCTCATAATACAAGCCCTTCATCCCCACCATCATTCTTGTAAATCTCCTTTGGACCACCTCCATCACCAACAAATCCATCTTTCGATACAGAGCCCAAAACAGCTTGCAATATTCCATATATGGTCTGACCGGAGTCTTACGCAGCCAAAGCAGTGCAAACCTGTTCTTGTGTTCTTGCCCTCTTGAAATGTATGTGAACATTGCATTTGCCTTTCTAATGGTCAATTAAAGCTGCATGTTAATCTTAGGAATATTCTGATTTCTAGGTCACTATATGCTTGATATTTCTGAAGCCTTTCCCCATTTACAATATGCCCCTCCTCTGCCTATCCAAGTGCATGAACCCTCACATTCCCACGTTGTATTCCATTTGCCACTTCTTGGTCTTTAACACTACCTGTCCCTTCATATATCTTTGTGTCATCTGAAAACTTAGCACAATGCCCTTGGTTACTTCTTCCCGATGGTTAATGTATAAAGTGGATAGATGTGATCCTAACGCCGATCCCTGTGGAACTTTGCAAGTGTGCAGCTGCAATCCTGAAAAACATCCCTTATGCTCACTATCTGCCTTCTGCCGGTCAGCTAATCACCTCCTACTTGTAATAACATAACCTTTTCAGAGGTCATGCAGTTTTGTAGGAAGATTCAAAAGACAGACTATTATTTAAATTGAAAGGGACTTGAAAAATATGCAGCACAGAGAGATCTGGGTGCTCTTGTGCATGAAACATACAATGTTAGAACCTAAGTGCTGTAAGTCATTTAATCAGATAGAATTTTGACATTTATTGCAAGGGATTGGAGTTTATAAGTACAAATTCTTGAAACGTCAATACAGTGTGTTGAAGCCACTGGAATACTGGATACAGTTTTAGTCCCGTATTTAATAAAGGACATACTTGTATTGAAGACACTTCAAAAGACATTCACTCAGCTCATTTTTTGGAATGCAAAGGTTGACCTTCAAAAATTGCAAAATACTTTAGGCTTTATATTTACTGGAGTTTTGAAGAATATTGGGGGATCTTATTGAAATGTACAAGATTCTGAAGGGCATAACAAGGTAGATGTTGAGAAGATGTTTCCACTGTCGGGTAATCCCAAACTAAGGAACACAGTTATAGAATGTGTGGACATTCATTTAAAACTAAGATACAAAGGAATCTCTTCTCCAAGAGGATAGTGCATATCTAAAAATTTTTTGTCTCAGAAAGTTGTAGAAGCGAGATCATGAAGTATTTAAACAGGATGTAGATAGATTTTTGAAATTATGAGGACTGACACAAGAGGAGATGAGTCCTGGGGCAGATCAAGCATGACCTTATGGAGCAGGCTTGATGTGTTTAATGGCCTTATATGTGCTCCAGTTTCTTAGTTGTTCCTTGTTATTGTCATCTTACTTTCTTACCTATCTTTGTGGAATCAATAAATTTAGCAACCGTGCAGTGTGTCTCTTCATCTAAGTCATTGATGTGGATTGTTAGTAATCAAGACCTCTGCACTGATCCCAAGACACTAAAAGAAACGTGAACAAGAGTAGACCACTCTTTGCGCGTGCTCTGCCATTCAAGAGGATCTATCATTTATACTTCCTGCTGCATCGGGAAAGCAATCAACTTAATCAAAAATCCCTCCCATCCACTTATACTTCCTTCGCCCTCTTCTGTCAGGTAGGAGATATAAATATTTGAATACATGTATGAACAGATTCAAGCAGCTGCTTCCCCGGTGTTATCAGACTTCTGAATGCACCTCTTAAATGTTGATCTCTCTCTGCACCTTCTCAGCAGCTGTAACACTGTATCAAGTACTCTATTCAATTATCATGATGCATTTGTATAGTGTGATCTGCCTGTAATGCATGTAAGTCAACACTTACATAGGTACACAACCTTCTGAGAGAAAAAAAACCTCCTTACCTCAATCTTAAATTATTGTCCCTTTATTCTGAGACTATGCCATCTGGTCCTAGACTCTTGGGAGCATTGCAGTCATTATATCTCACCAACCTGACCATTGCAGTCATTATATCTCACCGTTACAAATGGGTACAGTAAATTAATTGGTATGCATTTAGGAACGATATCATGGACAATATGCCAACTTTACCTTTTTGTGAATTTGGCTACCATGTTTACAAATGGTTATATTTTGCAAGTGCTCTATTCAAAACAATTAAGTATTTGGTGACAAAATATTCATGCAACTTTTTTTTTCAACAAATCCAAAACTGTAAAATCTCTCACCCTTGTACAATCAAGAGTAATTGGAACAGCATTTTGTTATCTAAATCTGAAGCTTCTATCTGAATTTGGAAGACCTTACCAAATGACCTCTAAAATCTTGATACTCAAATGAGAATGGCCCCAACTTTTTCAACTGAACTTTATAGTTAAGATGGTTCAGCCTTGGAACCAATCCAGTAAATAACCTCTTCAACCTTGCAAGGATGCTTGCATCTTTCCTAAAGTGTGAGTTTCCTGAGTAACCAAGATTTGAGCAGACTTCACACCACTGTCTTGTTTTTGAGTTCAATACCTTTTTTTAAACAAGATCCCACCTGTTTCTTTAATAATTCTCAACATAACATGACATGCCACCTTCAAAGATCTATGCACATGGACTCCTTGGTTCCTCTCTCTGAAAACTATTTAGAACAGTACAATTTAATCTATATCTCCTATGCTGAATGACATCATTACATCTCTGTGTTATGTTCATTATGGCATTCTTACACTCTTTCTCATATCATCCACATTATCAGCCATATTGGAATCTTTAAATTCTGCTTTCTCTTGTATGTTGAAGGTGAGCCATTAAGGGACATCGTTAAATATGCGGATATACACATTAAAATGCAGGGTGGTAATCCGAAAATATTGATTAGTATTTTGCTGAAAGCTACAGCAGTGGAGAAAGCATTAAGGGTTGAAACTTGATGACCTGAAGAGCTAGCACATTGCCCTGGTATGACCAAATCTGGTGCAATGTGACCACAAATCTTGGACAACCCTACAATGTAAAATGCTACCAAATATCAAGCAACTGAGCTCTGAGACAAGGATGGAAAGCTGACAATTGCTTAGGATGGAAAATGGAAATTTTGAGATGAATTGAAATATCAGTGATATTGTCAAGATAGCTGAACTCTCAAGTTGGAGGTATGGACTAGGCTGGAAGTGTACATGTTCATATAAGATTCATATTTAATACTTTGCTGCAAGTGATGAATATACACAATGAAAGCCTGAAAGGCATAGGAAAGATAAGATTTGAAGTTTGAAAGTTAAATGTTTTAAGTCTTTTGCTGCTTGAAAGCTGGTCATGTTTTGAAAGGCTAAATGGACTGTGGAGTTATTTTTAAACTTATTGAGATTTTGTATCAGGTGTAAGTTTGCATTCCACTGCTTATTTGAAAGAGGTGGTTTAGACTCATGAGAATGCTTCCTTCTCCTCAAAGATTGTCTTCTGGATGCTGAAAACCTTTGATACCTCTAACCTTTCCTAGTTTTCATAAAATCTGAAATTTGATTCAGTCTGTAAAGTTGACTGTTTCTCACTTCACAGATGCCTGATCTGCTGAGTCATTACAGCATTTTCAGTTTTAATTTCTGATTTTCAGTATCTGCAGTATATTGACTGAAGTAGCTGATTTGACCCAACAAGCCTCACGATCTTTATCCTTCATGTGAACTTTATAGCCAATCTGTTTCATCACACTTCTTTACCCTTTTATTCTTAGCGTACTATACTTGTGCCTGAGCAAAAGTCAGTGCCTGTGGAAAAGTCCACTCAAATTAATGATGTAAGAATGTTCTGTACAAATAATTTATGATGGTGTTTGCATTTAGTGACATTTTGTGCTCCACCTCAATACAATATCAACATATGGTAATCTTCAATATTTGCTTGGTCAGCTTGATAATAAACTTAGAGCAGAGTAACTACAGAAGTAATAGAAAAGCGCAATACAATGAATGTTGGAAATCTTAAATTAAAAAGACAAAATACTGAATAAACACAAGAAAACAATTTCCGAGCTTGAAGTGCAAGAACTCATTTTGAGAGTTCTGTTCTTTCAGGAGATCATTTTTTTAAAAACATCTTCAAATTGGTATTTCTCACCAAGAAGAACATAAACTACCAAGGGCATACCATGGAAGTTGGGTGCAAGCAAACTTAATAGAACTGTCAAAGCATGCAGTGGAGGTTGTTACAAAATCACAAGTATTGCAGCTCAGAAGGAAGTCCTTTGGCCCATTGTGTCAGCACCTGCTCTCCAAAAATAAATCTGGACTTTGTACCTTTCTCTGCCTTTTCTCCATACCTTTGCACATAATTTATTTTCAAGTAATTACCTAATGCCTCCTGAACGCCTCCGTTGAACCTGCCTCCATTTTGCGTCCAGGCAGTGTATTCCAGACCTCAACTTCTAACATAATTAATGGTATTTTTCACAGTTAAAAGTCACACAGCACCAGGTTATAGTCCAACAGGTTTATTTGAGAACTTATTGAACTATATCCTAGTGTCATGTGATTTTTAATTTTGCCCAGCCCAGTCCAACACCTCCACATCATGGTATTTTTCACATCACACATTTATTGCAAGTTGATTGTTTGACAGTGGAAGCAGTTTCTCTCTATCCAGCTCCCATATGATTTTGAAAGCTTTTGTTAGATCGCTCTGCCTTCTCTCCAAGGACAGCAATTGCAGCCTCTCCAATCTGTTCTTATAACTGAAGCTTTTTAGCATCATGCAAACCTCTTTTATCCCGTTTACAAAGCATTGACATACTTCCTATAATGTGGCATCCAAAATTGGCCACAAACCTCCAGGTGAGATTCATCAAATGCCTTATACAAGTTCAGCATAACCTCTTTGCTCCTTTAATCTATCCCTTTATTAATATAGAACAGGTACTTTATGCTTTGTAGCTTCTAACTCCACCTGTCCTGCCATTTTTAATGATCTGTGCTTGTACACCACCTTGTTTTATCTTGTCTGTCCATGTTCTCCCTATTGAAATGAATTATTTTTCACTTGTCTGCATTGAACTACACATACTATTGATTGGCCTGTTCCATCAACTTGTCTAAGTCCTTCAAGGTTTTGTGTCATGCACAAATTTTGAAATTGTCCCTTGCACACCAGGATCCATTTCATTGATAAATAGCAAGCAAAACAGTGGTCCTGATTCTGACAGCAGAAATGATTCTCCAAACTTCTTCCAGGTGACACATATCTATTGACCATTAAGTTGTGTTTCTTATTATTTTGTCAATTTTGTATCCACATTTCTACTGTCCCTTCAATTCCATGATCTATAACTTTCCGAAAGTTTGATGTGTGGCACTATATTAAATTCCTTCTGGAAGTCAATGCACACCATATCAATAGACAATAGGTACAGGAGTAGGCCATTCTGCCCTTCATGCCTGCACCACCATTCAATATGATCATGGCTGATCATCCTTAATCAGTATCCTGTTCCTGCCTTATCTCCATAACCTTTGATTCCACAATTCTTGAGAGCTCTATCCAACTCTTTCTTAAATGAATCCAGAGACTAGGCCTCCACTGCCCTCTTGTGCAGAGCATTCCACAGAGCCACCACTCTGAGTGAAGAAGTTTCTCCTCATCTCTGTCCTAAATGGTCTACCCCTTATTTTTAAGCTGTGTCCTCTGGTTCGACACTCACCCATCAGCGAAAACATGTTTCCTGCCTCCAGAGTGTCCAATCCTTTAATAATCTTATATGTCTCAATCAGATCCCCTCTCAGTCTTCTAAACTCAAGGGTATACAAGCCCAGTCACTCCAGTCTTTCAGTGTAAGGTAATCCCGCCATCCCAGGAATTGACCTCGTGAACCTATGCTGCACTCCCTCAATAGCCAGAATGTCTTTCCTCAAATTTGGAGACCAGAACTGCACACAGTACTCCAGGTGCGGTCTCACCAGGGCCCTGTACAGCTGCAGAAGAGCCTCTTTGCTTCTATACTCAATCCCTCTTGTTATGAAGGCCAGCATGCTATTAGCCTCCTTCACTACCTGAAGAAGTGTTACCCTCCAAGCCTTTCTGTTGCCTCTTCAAACAACTGTCACAAGTTAGTTAGTTAAGCATCATTCCCTTCTTAGAAATCCATGCAGATACTTCTCACCTCCTTCCATGTGACTACTAATTCTGTGCAAAATAATTCCTGAAGCTTCCCCATCATAGAGATAAAAATCTGCAGTTATTGAGCCTGTTCTGTAATCTTATGAATCCATAAGAGCATGTAGTAACAAAGAAAATAGGTGCAGGCGTAGATTCAGCCCTTGACGTCTGCATCACCGTTAGGATGGCTGTTTCATGCAATTTCAGTATCCCACTCCCACTCCCTTGATTCCTTTAGCCTCAAGGACCATGCCCAGTTCCCTATTGAATATATCTAACAAACTAGCCCCAGTACCTTTCTGTGGTCAAGAATACTGTAGGTTCACAACTCTGAATGAAGAAGTTCTTCCTCATCTCAGACCTGAATGGCTTGCCCTTTGTTCTGGACTTGGCCAACATTGGGAACATTCTTCCATATCTAGCCTGTCCAGTCCCAACAGGATTTTATGTTTCTATGAGATCCCCACTTCATGCTTCCAAATTCCAGTCAGTATAAGCCTAGTTGATCCAGTCTTTCTTCATTTGTCAGTCTTGTCATAAATCAAATTTACAGAATGATCGCTGAATTAAGAACTTCACCATAATTAAGATTGAGTTTGAAGCTTGATTTGACAAGGAAGTTCCAGGGTATTAAAAGCAAGAGGATAACTAGGGAGCAAGTAGGATTGTTCTAGGATAAAGGAGGAAATTTGTGATTGGGGGCAGCAGATGTGGGCAAGATCCCAATTGAGTACTTTGCATCGGTATTCACACAGGAGAAGGATGTGGAGGTTAGTGAGATTTTTGTAGAGCATACTAATATTTAGATTAGATTAGATTACTTAAACAGGCCCTTCGGCCCAACAAGTCCACACCGACCCGCCAAAGCGCAACCCACCCAGACTCATTCCCCTACATTTACCCCTTCACCTAACACTGCGGGTAATTTAGCATGGCCAGTTCACATAACCTGCACATTTTTGGATTGTGGGAGGAAACCGGAGCACCCGGAGGAAACCCACGCAGACACGGGGAGAATGTGCAAACTCCACACAGAGTCACCTGAACCAGGGTCTCTAGCGCTGTGAGGCAGCAGTGCTAACTACTGTGCTACTGTGCCGCCCACGTAAGTAATCTAAATCTAAATCTAATATTCTAGGTCATTTGAGATAAGAAAGAAATGGTGTTGGATCTCTTGAAGAGCAGTAAGGTGGATAAGTTCCCAGGCCAGGTTATTGAGAGTGGCAAGAGACAAAATTGGGACCTTGGCAAAAATCTTTGTATCATCGTTAGCAACTGGAGAGTCCCGGAGGATTGACAAGTAGCTAATATTATTCTGCTGATCAAGAAGGGAAATAGGAATAATCCAGGAAACTATATATCAGTGGTTCTCACATCAGTGGTTGGGAAGTTATTGAAGAGGTTTCTTAGCTATAGGATTTACAAGTATTTAAAAGAGTATGGCCTAATTAGGGAGAATCAGCATGGCTTTGTGCAGGGCAGGTCACGTCTTATTTGGTTGAACTTTTCGAGGAGGTACAAAGGTGAGTGGAGTGGATGTTGTTCATATGGATTTTAGTAAGGCTTTCAACAAGATACCTCATGGTAAGCTTATCCAAAATATTAAGATATAGAGGATTCAACATGACTTGGCTTACCCATAAAGATAGAAGGTAGTAGTGGAAGGGTGTTTTTCAGGATGGAGGTCCATGTCTAGTGATGTTCCACAGTGATCTATACTGGGATTTCCGTTTGTGATATGATTGGATGAAAATGTAGATGGGTGGGTCAGTAAGCTTGCAGACGATACAAAGATCAGTGGAGTTGTGTGTAGTATAGAAGGTTGTCAAAGGATACAGCGGGACGGATACAAATCATTTGCAGATATTGGTGGAGAAATGGCAGGTGAGTTTCATCTAGGTAAGTGTAATGTGCTGCACTTTGAAAGATCAAACGTTATGGATAGGGTACATAGACCAGTATTTTACTTGGAGTGGGGGAGTCCAGAACTAGAGTGCATAGGTTTGGGGTCAGACGGGTAAAATTTAAAAGGAACCTTAGGGTGGTACATATATGGACTAAGCTGCCAGAGGAAGTGGTAGAGGCTGGTACAATTACAACATTTCAAAGATATCTGGATGGGTATATGTTTAGGAAGAGTTTAGCAGGATATGGGCCAAGTGCTGGCAAATGGGATTAGATTAGTTTAGGATATCTGGATGAGTTGGACCAAAGTTTTCCATACCGTAGATCTCCATGAGTCTGTACAGTTAATGACACGATCTTGAACAACATTGATGTACAGAGGGATCTTGGGATTCAACTCTGAAGCTCCCTGAAAGTGACTACGTAGATAGATAATGTGGTAAAGAAGGTTTTGGCATGCTTGCCTTTATTGGTTGAGGAATTAAGTACAAGAGTCAGGATGTCATGTTGCAGCTTTGTAAGCGTTTGATGAGGTTGCACTGAGAGTTTTGCACTCAATTCTGGTTGCCATATTACAGGAGCGATGTGGAGGCTTTAGAAACTATGCAGAAGAGGTTTACGAGGATGCTGCCTGTATGAGAGGGTATGAACTGTAAGGAGAAGCTAAAGATACTCAGGTTGTTTTCTCTGGAGCGGCTGAGGGGAGACTTGATAGAGGTCTATAAAATTATGAGATGCTTAGATAGGTCAGAATCTTTTTCTCAGAGTTGAAATGTCTAATACTAGAGGGCATACATTTAAGGTGAGAAGGGAAGAGTTCAAAGGATGCGTGAGGGGCAAGTTATTTTACACAGAGGGTGATAGGAGTCTGGAATGCATTGCCAGGGTGGTGGTGGAAGCAGATTCGATAAGGGGGCTTAAGGGACTTAGATAAGCACATGGATATGCAAAAAGTGGAGGGATATGAACCAAAGATAGGCAGAAGGTTTAATTTGGAATGATGTTCGATACAACATTGTGGGCCCAAGTGCCTGTGCTGTACAGAGTCACATGATATGTTAAGGGAATAACCAGAAAATTAGAGTTGAGGTCACAATCATACCATGATTTTTTCCAATGGTGGAAGAGGCTAGAGGGACCAAATGGTTATCTTCTTCTAATTCATATGTTGTCAGTCCACTGAAATAAATTAGGATAGGTTTGGTAAATATCATGTGTCACAAATTTTCATCTCTCTTTCTCTCTCTGGCACTGCAGTACATTCCCAGCATTGTCACCGTGATTTTAAAGTTTAATTCCACTTAAACAATGAATGCTCCTGTCCCCCATTGAAAATAGTTTCCATCTTCAACATCATTCTTTAAGGCTGAGTTCATAAATGAATTTTATACTTTGTTGTTCTTTTTCTGATATTCTCTCTTCTCCTTATAGAATAAATGCATGCTGCAGTATAGTCTTGACACTACTTAGTGGTGATAGTCATAGTCATAGAGATGTACGGCTTGGAAACAGCCTGTCGATTCAACCCACCCATGCCAACCAGATGTCCCAACCCAATCTAGTCCCACCTGCCAACACCCGGCCCATATCCCTCCAGACCCTTTCTATTCATATACCCATCCAGATGCCTTTTAAATGTTGCAATTGTACCAGCCTCCTCCACTTCCTCTGGCAACTCATTCCATAAACGTAACACCACCCTCTGAGTGAAAAGGTTGCCCCTTAGGTCTCTTTTATATCTTTCCCCTCTCGCCCTAAACCTATGCCGTCTAGTTCTGGACTCCCCGACCCCAGGGAAAAGACTTTGTCTATTTATCCTATCCATGCCCCTCATGATTTTATAAACCTCTATAAGGTTACCCCTCAGTCTCCGACGCTCCAGGGACAACAGCCCCAGCCTGTTCAGCCTCTCCCTATAGCTGTTTTGATATTCAGTTATTTTGAAGAGACAGTGTTCTGTCAGGAAAAAAGTTACATTTGTGATTGGAGATTTGCAAAACTTATTTATTGTAACTCTATGATTGCTAAACAGTGAATCATAGATTTCTGCACATAAATTGTTTATCTAATGTAATGCCACCTGTAGTTCTGATTGCCCAATTTTTAACTTCTGTAAACATGTAGTTATGAGCATCTTGGACCTGAAACACCTTTCAGCGAAATGAATTTGAAGACCCGCATTAGCAATTGAACGAATTTATAGTAGCTCATCTTTTATTCATTCTGTATTTCTCCGCAATCTGAAAAACAGTGATTAATTTAACAGAGACACTTCGTCTGTTCTTGCTCTCTTTCTGACAACTTATCACATGTGAAGCTGAGGCGAGAGCAGGAAAAATGAGGCACATAGTTCAAGTTGCTAGTGTAAGTCACAAAATGCTACATCTAAAGGATTGGGGAAGCCTTTATGTTTTTAGATGGAGGACGTTTTTGGAAAGTGGCTGGGTGCAAATCACTCCAAGTTTTGGGAGGTTTGAATGAACCAAATAATTGACAGCAAACAGATTTGTGTGTTCTTCATTCAACTTCAATTTTAATAAAGCAATCATATTTTTAAAACCGTTCCTACACATAGGTCTATTGTAGCCTGATAATATTTAATATAGGGATGTAATTTACAGAATAAGCAGTTTGCTGTCTTACATTTTTCAGCATCATTAAGAAAGCTATCCATCAAATTCTCCCGTTACTGCTTGTCACTGACAGTATTCACAGTATGGTCCATTCACTCTTAGCACAAGGCTCTTTATTTTTAAAAAGATCAACTGCCAGCTTACATGAGTGGTGCAGTGATAAATTCTGACTATTATTGTTCACCTCCATGTTTTTAAAGGCTGCACATGTGAAACATAAAGCTGTTTTTTTTTAAAAAAAAATGAAATCTGCTTTATGTTAAAAAAAATTTAACATAATTCATTATATTTGCATTTTTGTTAATTAGATTTCTAATATTCTGCATTTAAGTTTAACTTGGAAATTTTGCTGCTATGATGCATGCTATAAAATATCAGCAGACCCACTCCACAAAAAAAGGATGTACCAGGTATAGTTCTTTCTTCCATCTGACCAGGCAGAATGAGATTAGGTCACGTTCCTCGTGGGTTTGATTTAAATGAGAAAATCAGAATTTTGCTTTCTGATTATCCTCCAAAAAGCAGCAGATCGGTATAACTTTTCAGTTAGAAACAAAAAGACCTTAGAGTGCACGTTCAAAGTTCCCGACAGGGAATTGCAGATAGATAGGATCGTGAAGAAGGCGTTTGGTATGCTTGCCTTTATTGGTTAGTGCATTGAGTACAGGAGTTGGAAGGTCATATTGTGGCTGTACAGGACATTGGTTAGGCCACTTTTGGAGTATTGCATGTGACTCTGGTCTCACTCCTATAGGAAGGATGTTGTGAAACTTGAAAGGGTTCAGATAAGATTTACGAGGATGTTGCCACAATTGGAGGGTTTGAGGTTTAAGGAGAGGCTGAATCGGCTGTGTCTGCTTTCCCTGGAGCGAAGGAAGCTGAGGGGTGACCTTATAGAGGTTTATAAAATCACGAGGTGCACAGATAGGGTGAATAGGCAAGATGTTTTACCTGGGTTGTAAGAGTCTGAAACTGGAGGCCACAGGTTGAAGGTGAGAGGGGAAAGATTTAAAAGGGAGCTAAGGGGAAACGTTTTCACACACATGGTGGTGCATGTATGGAACAAGCTGCCAGACGAAGTGGAGGAGGCTGGTACGATGGCAACATTTAAAAGGCATCTGGATGGGTGCATGAATAGGAAGGGTTTCGAGGGATATGGACTAAATGCTGGCAGATGGGTCTAGATTAATTTAGGATATCTGGTCGGCATGGACAAGTTGGACCAAAGGGTCTGTTTCCGTGCTGTATATCGCTAATGCTGTAAACGACAGCACATCCTCAACACTACAGTGAACTGAGCGAAAAACAGAAGTGACGTACTGCAAATGCTAGTAACCATAAATAAAATTGTTAGAAAGCTACGCATGTATGGGGAGCAATAGAATTGACTTTTCAGGCTATTGGCTTATGCCACACGGGATGTGTTAGAGATTAACAGCTTTTGAGTAAATAAGGAGCCTAGAGGGGACAAACAGGAGTGGAGAGGTCTTAATGAAAGAACGAAGGTAATGTGGCAAAAGTGATTTTGAGACAAGTAAAGAAACACTATATTCAGTTATGATATTGATGACTACAGCAAAAAGCAGAATGGTGCTGAACGTTATGCAATCATCAGTAAATATCACCACTTCTGATCTTATGGTGAAGGAAAGGTCATTACTAAAGTTACTGACTAACACACAACCTCGAAGGAGTTCCTACAGTGATTTCCTGGAGCTGAGACGATGGACCAGCAACAACAACAAGTTCCTTTCGACAAGGTAGGATTCCAACCAGCGGAGAGTTTTCTTCCAATTCCCATTGACTCGAGTTTTGCTTGGGCCCTTCAATGCCATACCCAGTTGAATGCTGCTTTGATGTCAAGGTTTGTTGTCACCCTCACTTCCCATATTGAATTCACCTCTTTTATTGGGCTTTGGACCAAGGCTGCATGAGGACAGGAGCTGAGTAACTTGGCAGAATTATTTCAGAGGGCATTTAAAAGTCACGTACATGTGGATAAGATTGGGTGAGTTTGCCAAATTTGCCGCCTTTAAAGATGGGCTTTTACAACAGTCAACACTGGGTCACTATTAGATTAGCTTTTAACTCCAACTTGAATTCAAATTCCACCATCTGCCATTATAGCACTCAAAGCTATGTCTCCAGAGTATTAGCCTAAGTCTGTGGATTACTAGTCCAGTGATGCTACTATGAGACTGTCTCCCCAAATGAATTTCCAAATCTTGAATCTGCTGGTTCAGTGGTTTTATGTCCTGATCTTTCCACCTGATAATCGCATTGAGTGCATAAGTGTGAACTGTAAGTAGGGACTGTAAGTAAGCCTTCTGGCTTATCCTATCCTCGATAATCTTTGGTTTCTGCTATAAAACCCATTTAACAATGTTGGATGATCAAACGTTATTCTTGTGCAAGTTCATTTGATCAGATTGCTAGTCACAATGGTTCCTCTCCCAAAATGCATGCTGGTCAAGTTGGCTATATCAAAACACTGACATCTCTTCATCTCCCCGTTTCATCCCCCACTGCCATTAAATAATCCATAAACTGTCCAGTACCGTCTCAGATGCCTCTTCGTTTTTGTGGTCCTGAAATGCTAATTATAATGGGAACAGATTGGCAGCTGTGAGACTACTTCAATGGGAAAAAGTCAAAACAAGTTTATTAAATTTCAGGTGAACCATTTCAATAAACTATTTTTTGTCTTATTTTCTAGATTTCTTTACTGTGTGGTAATTCATTCAGGCGATCCTTTTTTTTGTGTTGGCATTTATCCAATTTAACCATCCTTCCATGGCCAAGAATAGTACATGTGGCAGTTGCTAGCATTGCATATTTAGGCAATGCACTCTGGATTTGCCATTATATGTAACAGTTTTTATGCCACGTCCCTGTTTAGGACAAAGTATCTACATTCCGTTCATCCATGAGCAGTTTCTCACAGACAGCCTTCGAAGTCTCAGGTTTTTGCTACATTAAATAGCAAAACTGTACTTGACTCTATGCAGGTAAAGGGACAACTGACAAGTTGGGACCTTTCAAGAGTGTGATGACGAGAGTTCAGAGACATAATTTTCCAATTGGAGTGAAGGATAAGGATGGTAAGATTAAGGGACAATGGATAAATAAAGATATTGAGGTTTTAGTCAAGAACAAAACAATCTTATTTTTGATATAGACAACTTGGTTCAATTGAATAAAAACTGAAGGAACTGCAGATGCTGTACATAACATTCAAAACCAGAGGTTGTTGGAAAAGCTCAGCAGGTCTGGCAGCATCCAGGAAGAGAAGTCAAAGTTAACATTTTGAGTCCAGTGACCCTTCCTCAGAACTGAGCTGAGCTTTTCTAGCAACTTCTGTTTTTGTTTTTGTTCACTTGAATTTCATAATTAATATAAAGTGTTGGGGCAAACTTAAGAAAGAAATCAGGTAGGCAAAAGGGAGTTATGAGATCGCATTGGCAGATAAGGATAATCCAAAGAGATTCTACAAAATCATTAAGAGCAAGGGGATAACTAGAGAGAAGGGAGGGCCCCTTAAAGATTGAGGAGGTTGTCTTTGTGTTGAATCCTAGGAGATTGGAGAAATACTAATTGAATATTTCGTTTCAGTTTTCATTGTGGAGTAAGAGGTGGAGTCTCGAGAATGCAGAAATAAATTTTGATATTTTAGAACGAGTTACCATTATAGAAGAGGAGGTTCGGGAGGCCTTAGAGAATATAAAGGTGGATAAATCTCTGGGACCTGATCTAATGTATCCCAGAATGTTGTGGGAAATAGGGGAGAAAATTGCAAGACCCCTTGCAGAAATAATTGCATCATCCATAACTACGGATGAGGTGCCTGATGAATTGGAGGGTGGCTAATATTGTACCTTTGTTTAAGAAAAGGAGAAACTGGAAAATTGTAGACCTGTGAGTCTAGCATCGGGTAAATTGTTGGAGTTGATTATAAAAGAAAGGACATTTAGAGAGGCAGAATTTGACTAGGGATGGTCAGCGTGGTTTTGTGTGAGGAAAATTATATCTCACAAACTTGATTGAATTTTTTAATGAAGTTACCAAAAAGATTCATGAGGGCAGAGCAGTAGACTTTGTTTACTGAGACTTTGGTAAAGCCTTTGACAAGGTTCCGCATGGTAAACTAATAAATAAAGTTAGGTCACGTGGAATTCAGTGTGAACCTGCCAGTGGGATACATAATTGGCTTAATAGCAGGAGACAGAGTGATGGTGGAGGGTTGCTTTTTGGACTGGAGCCCTGTCACCAGCAGTGTTCCACAGGGATCAGTTTTGGGACTTCTTTTGTTTATTATTTATGAAAATAATTCATATGAGAATATAGAAGACATGGCTATTAAGTTTGTGGACGACACCAAAATTGTTAGCATAGTTGACAGTGAAGACCTTAGGACATAGGAGTAGAAATGAGGCCATTCAGCCCATGGAGTCTGCTCTGCCATTCAATCATGGCTGATAAGTTTCTCAACCCCATTCTCCTGCATTCTCCCCATAACCCTTGATCCTGTGACAATCAAGAACCTATCTATTTTTGTCTTAAATATACTCAATGGCCTGGCCTCCACAGCCTTCTATGGTAGTGAATTCCATAGATTCACCAGTCTCTGGCTCAAGAGGTTTTTCCTTATCTCCGTTCTAAAAGGTCTCCTCTTTACTCTAAGGCTGTATCCTAGTCTGTCCTACCAGTGGAAATCTTCCCAACATCCACTCTGTCCAGGCCATTTAGTATTCTGCAAGTTTCAATTAGATCCCCCCCTCATTCTTTTAAACTTTTTAAGTATCGCCCCCAAAGTTCTCAAACGTTCCTATATGTTAAATTTTTCATTCCTGAGACCATTCTGATGAGCCTCCTCCAAACCCACTCCAGAGCCAGTACATCCTTCCTGAGTTATGGGGCCCAGAACTGCGCACAATACTCAAAATGTGGTCTGACCAGAGCTTTATATACCTTAAGAAGTACATCCCTGCTTTTATATTCAAGTCCTCTCAAAATAAATGCTATCATTGCATTTGCTTTCCTAACTATTGAACTCAATCTGCAAGTTTACCTTGAGAGAATCGTGGACTAGAACTCCCTAGCTGCGCCTATAGCTGCCAGACCATAAAACCTGAAATTTTCTACTTAAAATCCTCCATCTATCTTTGTTTGATTACATTTTGCTTTATGGTACTCCTGTAAAGCACCTTGGACATTTTATTATTTTAAAGACCCTGTAAATGAAAACTGTTGTTTGTGACTGGTGAAGGTATTATGGAACATATTTTATGGAGCTGGCTTTGCAGTAATGTTCTGAGATTCTCAATGCAGAATGGTGGAATGGCATCCTTGGTACATCCAAGGAAGAAACACTGGAGTAGCTCAGATAGAAATTTCATTCTGTCAGCCTATCCTACCAATCACCCACCCATCTTATTAATTTATGAACCTGCTGTATAATTCACAGAAACTTCTCTTTCTTTGTGAGCCAATAGATGGTTGACTTGAATGCAACAGTTCATACTGAAAGCCGGTGTAAAGTGCATATTTCTAGCTAGGAAGAGATTGCGGTGACGGGACCTGTCTTTGCTAGGAAATAGTTTTGGTGAAACAGATGTTGTGTGCTGTTGACTTTCTGCACAGAAATATACAGACCTTGTATTTCAGTATCTGTCAAGCACTGTGATATAAGATACAGAATCCACTGAACTGACACAGATAATGGATATGCTCACAGCATGGTAAGCACTGATGTTGAATCATTGCTCTAAACTTGTCTGGAGAATTAAAACAATGAATTATTTCATTGTGTTATTTGGAGACTTCAGATTTCTTGGAAATGTTAGAATTTCACAGAGATCAGAGAATTGAAGACATCAGTGTTTTGTGATGGTAGAAAACTAATTTGATTTTTTTGTGCTGTTCACTTTCATCAAATAAGTAAAAAGAATTTCAAACCATATTGAATACTAGACACTTGGTGCAAAGATACAGAAGCTCATGTGTAATGTAAGTAGATGTTCCACATAAGTGATCAACATCAGGATCTGACCTTTTTGATGGTATTGGGTATGGTGTGTTTCCAGAACTTGCTGTTTTCATTTCGCTGTTTTCCATTTCTGAAGGAATGTACAAAAAACATCCAGTGGTCAGACTGCATCAGATACAGAATGATAGATCCACTTTAGAGTAGCTTGTATCATAGCATTGTTATTGATTTGTATTTGACTTGAGCCTCTGAATCAGAAGATTGTTTTGTAGGTTCAAGTACCACACCAGAGATTCAAACATGTAATCTAGACTGAAGCTTCAGCAAGTACTGTGAGAATGCTGCATTTTTATGGGTGCCAGTGATTCGTTAAACTGAGCCTTTCTTTTGGGAAAGTTTTGCCAAAGTTTTATGGTACTTTGAGGAAGAACAGCAGCATTCTTTCCTATGTCCAGGCCAATATTTAATCCTCTACCATGATCATAAAAGTACTTATAAGATCATTATCATTGCTTCTGGAAGCTTGCTCTGCCTGCATTCACTCCTGGATTCCCTTTATTGCAGGAATGGCTATATTTAAGTATTTAATTTACCGTCTGGCACTTTCTAACTTCCTGAGATGATGAAAGGCACTTTTAAGGTTTTTTTTCACCCTAATGCCAGTGGTTATGATATCTCAAATAATGAATGGTGGCACGGTAGCACAGTGGTTAGCACAGCTGCCTCACAGAGCCAGAGACCCGGGTTCAATTCCCGCCTCGGGCGACTGATTGATTGTGTGGAGTTTGCACATTCTCCCCGTGTCTGCGTGGGTTTCCTCCGGGTGCTCCGGTTTCCTCCCACAGTCCAAAGATGTACAGGTCAGGTGAATTGGCCATGTTAAATTGCCCATCTTGTTAGGTGAAGGGGTAAATGTAGGGGCATAGGTGGGTTGCACTTTGGCGTGTCGGTGTGAACTTGTTGGGCCGAAGGGCCTGTTTCCACACTGTAAGTAATCTAATCTAATTTTTTTTTTAAGAGGAGAGGTGTGTCTCTATTTTTGCCATTCCCAATTTCTGATGTCAGCACGGCCTAAAATCAAAACATTGTGGATGCTGAAAATCTGAAATATAAACAGAAGCTATAGAAAATACTGATAGGTCTGGCAGCATGACTTACCGACCTTTATTAGATCAGAAGTGAGGAAGTACACAGATTGTTCAGCATCATTTGAGATTCCTCCAGATACTGAAGTGTAGAAAGACCTGGGCAACATTCAGTCTTTGGCTGACAAAATGCCAAGTTGTATTTGTTCTATACAAGTGCCAGGCATTGACCATCTCCAATAATAGAGAATCCAACAGACTACGTTCATTGGAATTGGCCTTGACTTTCATTGGAATTACCATTGTTAAATATCCCACCATCCACATTCTGAACGTTATCATTGACCAGAAACTGAACTAGAAACTGCCATATGAATGCTGAGGCTTGTAGAACTGTTCAGAGGCTGGGAATTCTGCATCAAGCAAATTCATTTTCTAACCTACAAAGGTCTGTCCACCACTGACAAAGCAGATGTGTGATGGAATGCTCTCGACTTGCCTCAATGAGTGTGGTTCTAACAATGCCCTGGAAGTTTGATGCTATTCAGGATAAAACAGTCTGCTTGATTAGCACCCTATCCACCGCCTTTGACATTCACTTTGCCCACTACCAACTAAACAGTGTACCGTACTATTTACAAGGTGCTTTGTATCAATTCACGAAGGCTGCTTCAGCAGCGTCTTCAAACCCCATGAACTCCACTACCAAGAATAATTAAAGTAGCAGATGCATGGAACACCACCACCTGCAATTTTCCCAGCAAGTTTCATATCATCCGAACTTGGAAATATATTGCCATTCCTTCACTGTTACTGAGTCAAAATCCTCGAACATTTTTTCCTAACCTAGGCATTTTAAGAAGGCAGCTCACCATTACCTTCTCAGGAACGGGTAATAAATGCTGTTCCAGCCAGCAGCACCCATATCTGTGAAACAGTTAGAAAAAAGACTTGCAGAGAGAGGAAAGCAGCATTAACATTTCAGGCCTGTGACTTTTCATCAGAGCCAAATTAATACCTGCATTTATATTCCATTTAACTAAAACATTGCAGTGCATTTCATAAGTTAAATTAGTTCTGAAATGTACCATCAGTGATGAGCTCAAAGTATTTTGTTCCAGCATTGAGATGAATAACTCATTCAGCTTTTGAAGATACATGTTGACAAAGGAATTCGATTACTGCATTTTCAGGAGGGCTCCTTATTCGAACCATAGAACTGTTACAGTATGAAAGAGGCCTTTCAGCTCATCTTACCTACTCCAGGGTCATAAACTAGTTGCTCATCACTTCAGGTACGGAGCCAGATTCCTTTTAAATATGTTGAAAGTTTCTGCCTCAACCACCATTCTGGAAAGTGAATTTCAGACACATACCTTCCTCTAAATGAAAATATTTTTCTTCATGTTCCCTCTCATCCTTTCACTCAAAATCATCTTAAATCTGTGCCTCTTGTTAATTGACCTGTTCACTCTACCATGCCCCTCTATATTTTGTATACCTTAATTAATTAACTCCACTGGTCTAAGAAAAACAACCGTAACTTTTTCCTCATAACTGCAATTTTCAGCCCTGGCATCATCATCTGAATCTCTTCTGTACTGCCTGTGGAGTAATTATGTTCTTCCTGTAGTATGGTGACCAGAACAGTACATCGTTACTCGCTGTGGCCGAACATGTGTCTGACATGGTTCAAGCATTACATCCCTGTTCCTGCATTCAAACCCAGCCAATGAAGGAAAGCATCCCACCTGCCTGATTTAACCCCTTATCTACATGCTCTTTCAATATCCTCCTATTTATTGTGTATTCCCTTGCTTTGTTTAGTCTGTTCAGATCCATAGCTTCACACTTGTCCAGATAGAATTCTATTTGCCATTGTTCAGTCCACTCAACTAAACAGTTGGTATCTTCCTGCATTCAATAGTCATATTCTTCAGTATCGACTACCTGGCCAATCTTTGTGTCATCTGCAAATTTCTCTTTGTGCCTCCCACATTTAGTCTAAATCATTTATATATACCACAAACAGTAAGGAACTCAAACATCACTGAAAACTGCTGTACATTCGCAAAAACAGCCATTGATCAGTACCCTTTGTATCCTGTCAATTATCATGCCAACTCACTCTATTCCCCCGTACCCTTCAGGAGCTTTTAATTTTTTTTTTAAACAGTTTCCCATCTGGGATCTTGTCAAATACTTTAGTAAAAGCCATGTAGATCCATCCAGCCATCATTGCAATACCCTCATCAACCCTTTTTCTTGCTTCCTCAAAGAATGAAATCAAGTTAGTAAGACACAACCTTTCCTTAGCAAAATATGGTAACCCCGAATAATTCCTGACTTTGAAAGTAACAGCTAGTTCTTTGTCTCAATATGATTCTAGTACGATGCCGACCATGAGGTCAGATAGACAGAACTATAATTATTTGACCATTATATTTTGAATTATAGTTTCAGATATCCAATCTTCTGGTGCCTCTCTTATATCCAGTAAGAATTGGAAAATGACCTTCAGAGCATTTGCTATTTCCTCCCTGACTTGGTTGAACAGTCTAGGATAAAATTCATCTGGTCCTTTTGATTTATCCACCTTCCATGGGTCAGTTCCTCCAGCACTTGCTTTCTCATTATGCTTATTTGACTTGATATTTCACAATCCTCCTCTTTAACTAGAATGTCTGCACCATTTCTGTCTCTTTTGAAGATAGATAAAATTCTCACCATGAACCTGACCCCATCGTATACATGCGAGCACAATTCACAGTATACATTTCTAATAGGCCTAATCTTTCCTTAGTCATTTTTCTTGCTCTTAATATACTGATGAAACATCTTTGGTATTTCTTGATTTTACTAGGTGATATTTTTTGAATCCTACTTTGCTTTTGTCATTTTCTTTTTCACATGCACCCTGCACGTTCCTGTACTTTCTGCACTCCATGCTTCACAGAGTAGTACTTTTTTTGGGATTGTTATGATCTCTGCTTTTTGCTTTCTCTTATCCTTCCGCTAAACCAAGGGGCTGTAACTTTGGCAGTTCCAATCTTTTTCTTTGTGGGGCCTGATGTGCACTGTACCTGTAGAATCTCACTTTTGAATGCCTTTCACTAATTTGCTGCTGACTTTCCTTCAAGTAGCTGTAACCAGTCCACTTTTGCCAGATCATCTTTCAGGTTTCAAAAGCTTGTTGTACCTCAGTGTAAAACTTATGTTCTTTCTTTGTCCCTTTCCATAATGATGCTAAATCTAGCTTTATTATGACCAATATCTCCAAACTGGTCACCCACTGCTACTTCACCAATTTAGCTTTCATTTCCAAAGACACAATCTAGAATTGCATTCTGTCTCATTTGGTTGCTTGCTTGCTGGCTGACTCTCTAATGTTCTGGTTATTGAAGTCAGAAGTCACATGACTTCTGACTTCAATGACTCTGTCACTTTACCTGATGAAGGAGCAGCACTCTGAAAGCTGTGATTTCAAATAAATCTGTTGGGCTATAGCCTGGTATTCTGTGACTTCTTTGTCCACCCCAGTCCAACACTGGCAACTCCATATCCTGGTGATTGAATTGGAAGTTGAACATTTTGTCCCATGGCACAATTTGAAGAGCAGTAATGTTTCTAGTACTCTCTTCATTAATGTTCATCCAACAAGCACCAATGCCGAAGTAGGGTCTTTGCCATGCAAGGAATGCCTGTACATTTGTAAAGGAATCACAACATAGGAACAAATAGATAAGCCCAAGTATCTCATGTTAAAAGATTTACAGGAGTCGTAATTCCTTGACAGTAGTCGTCACCATTCTACATAATTCCATTCCCCTTTACTTCAATCATCTATATAGGTTGTTGACCGTGTCCATCACTCATTCTGGCAGTATATTTGAAAGCCTCACAGTTTTGTGTGCATATATCAAAAGGAAATTCTCCTCCTCTTTGTTCTAAATGTCTCATATTTAATCTATATTTATGTCTCTTTGTAGAGACCCCTCAATCACTATTTCTATCTACAGTCATATCTCTTCACAATTTTAAACAACTCTGTCAAATCACCTTTTAATCTCTTCTGTTCAAATGAAAACAACCCATAATAGTAACTATGCTTTAAATTAATGCATTATATGTGACTTGCTATGGGACATTTTTCAGATATGCGATAAGGTGGCACATAAATGTAAGATTTTTCTTCACTATTTTATTATCTTCCTTTAGCAGTCGCACACTCTCAGCCTTAAACAGCCTTGGGCTGAAATTATAATCTACTATTTCAAGCATGGAAGTTTCAGTTGTGACCTCTTCACACAAAAAGCAAATACTTTTATTTTGTCAATCTTTTTATGTATCTCTTTCTCACAGCAAGCAGTCATGCCATTGTGAAACTGATTTATTGTCACAGTTGAGTCTGGCTGTACAAAGCAGCTGCCTGATACACAGTTGAAGCTCACTCACTACTAGAAAATATCTGTGGACCACCACCTGATGAAGAGTCATCTGGACTCAAAGCATTAGCTTGCTTTCTGTTCGTGGATACTGCCTAACCCACTGTGATTTCCAGCATTTTCTGTTTCCTGGTGGTTTATTGCACTTCTATAGTTGATTCTTGAAGATGATGTTGAGCAAACTGACTTGTTAAGTCACTACTGAAGGAGTTGGCATTCACTCACATGAATGTGGGCCACATAAAGGCCAACTAGGTGTAAGTGTACTTGTGTAATGACTGGGGTGCAATGTTATATTTCAGAGTTTAGCAATATTGGTACTGGTTCCACTGGAGCAGAGAATGTCAAGAGGACTATTAATCAAGTTTTATTTTAAATAAATTAAGAAATTGGGCTAAGGGAAGAAAATTCCTTTTGAGTGGGAGAGTTCTATGATATAGGATCATCAATTTAAAACCAACAGGGACAGAGTGACATTCATTACAGCCTTGGTTCAAACATGGACAGTTGAGCTGAACTGCAGAGATGAGGTGAGAGTGACAGCCCTTGACTGACTGAGGCACCAAGGAGCCCTAACAAAACTGGAATCAACAGGAATTAGGGGCAAAATTCTCTGCTGGTTGGAGCCATACATGGCACATTGGAAAATGGTTTTGGTTGTTGGAATCAGTCCTCTGAGCTCCAGGACATTGCTGCAGGAGTTGCTCAGGCTAGTGTTCTCGGCCTACCCATTTTCAGTTATTCATCAGTGACTTTCCTTCCATCAGAAGGTCAGAAGTTGGGGTGTTTGCCAATGATTGCACAGTGTTCAGTACCATTTGCGACTCAGATACTGAAGCAAACCATATTCAAATACAACAAGATCTGGACAATATCCAGACTTAGACTGTAAATTGGCAAGTAATGTTTGTGCCACACAAATGACAGGTGATAATTCCAGTAAAAGACTATCTAACAATCACCCCTTGATATTTGGTAGTGTTACCAGCACTGAACACCACCACCCCCAACTATCAACATCCTGGGGGTTACCATTGACTAGAAACTCAACTGGACTCACCATAAAAACAGTAGCTTCAAAAGCAGGTCTGACGCAAGGAATACTATGCCAAGTAACTCACCACCTGACTCTCCAAAGCCTATTCCCATTTACAAGGCACAAGTCTGGACTGTAGTGGAATCCTCCACACTTTCCTGCATGGATGCAACTCCATCAACACTCGAGAAACTTGACACTATTCAGGACAAAGCAGCCTGCTTGATTGGTGCCACATCTGCCATCTGTAAACTTCAATTTCCTCCATCACTGACACTCAGTAGCTACAGTATGTGCAATCTACTTCTGCATCCACTGATGCTGCATAGTAGCAGTTTCTACTTACAAGATTAACTGCAGAAATTCACCAAAGACTCAGAGACAAAGACCTTCCAAACCCGCAGTCACTTCCATCCAGAAGGACAAGGACAGCAGATACATTGGAACACCAGCACCTGCAAGTTCTCCAAGCCAATCACCATCCTAACTTGGAAATATTTCACCGTTCCTTGACTATCACTGGGTCAAGAATTCTCTCCTGAAGTATATTGTCAGTATACCTACAGTCAATGGGCTCCAGCGGTATAAGAAGGCAGCTCACCACAAGGGCAACTAGAAATGTGTAATAAATGCTGGCCATCCAGCAACACCCATATCCCATGAGAATTTTTTAAAAAGTTAATGCAATTCTTTTTAAAGGGGATTTTTGAAGCTTGGATCACTTTACTGCCAACCTTCTTTTAATAAAACAAATGGATAAATATGTGAGGCAGAAAAAGATATTTGATGGCACTTCGAATGTGAAGAAATGAGATTAGTTGTGGATTGCTCAGTATGGATGGTTGTGCAGACACTGTAGCCTGAGTGGTTCTGTGATGTAAACATTTATAGTTTAATGAACTGGGGAGAAAGAGAATTAAACTGGAGCTATTTTGTTTAAAAGTAACGTTGAGAGAAATACATGAGTATATTAGGGCAGAAGATTGCCACATTGGAATCAACTTAACCAACCACACTGTACAAACTGTTCCAATTTTATAACAATCCACAATAGTTAAGATATTGGGGCTGGGGAATTGAATTGAAGTGCAATTTGTTCGATGGAAAAGTAATGATTTTGGATTATAATGAGTATTCTAAAACAGTCTTCCTCAAGTTTGTTGCTCAAACTGAGGCAGAAATGTCCAGGCAACCTGGTTATGTGATTTGATTTTAGTAAATCCCTGTTGAAATATGTAAATGCACAACACTAACCTGTCCCTGCTAACCCCAAAGTTATTTTTCACTGAAAAACATGCTAAGAACAAAAATATACTTTTTTTTTTAAACCTTATTTAGTTCAGTTTTGATTTCTGTGCAATTCAGCAAATGTGCATTTATTTAAGGTTCTTTTTCCATCCAGAAATGTGCAGTGGCCTAACAAGTGTGAACCTACAGTGGTTGGCAACTTGTTATAGAGAGCTTGCTGTCTGAGGTGTAGACATTTTATGCCTGGCAATGCTGGTGGATTATTGATTAAAACTTTGATGTTTTTGTCAGCCCTTGCTAAACAAAAGGCAGGCTTCTAATGTATTTTGATGATTTCTGTAAAATTTGTCAAGAATTGCAGAGCATGGAACAATTTTTGTTTAAATGTTTGGTCCATAACTGAGAAAAGGTGCAGAACGAGAGGTCAATACCATGTTCTCCCAAAGTCTTGATAATTATCTGTCCCACCCACGGCTATTTTACCTGATTGTGGTATTTTTGACTCTCCTCAGTCAAACACTTCTCTTGTAACATTTATGGAATATTGAATATATACTGAGCTGGTTATTTCCTTTCAATTTTGGGTGAAAACTAAAGATGTCAGAAACTAAGTGAGCAACGACAGAGCTTGAATTACACTCTAGCACCACTTGGTTCTCTTCCAATGTGAAAATTACCAAAATACAGTGATAATGTTGAGGGGAGGATAGAATAGCCAAATTTAATATGTAATTATCCAGTGGCAAGTCTTATACAAAATTTCAAAAGTTGGTATTCATGCGACTATGTTCCTGACTATTACAAAAGCAAACGTTTTGACAATATTTCTCTATTTCATGGCAGTACTCTCATTTTGTACTGGCAAACGCAACTCTGTATTTAATCATCAAAATGAGCTAAAAGGAAATACAGCGATTTATATTCCACATCTCTCAGATTTGTATAGTAAGCGTATCCTAAAGATCACCTGCTGTAACATCGTTCTAGCTTGGCAAGATTTTATTTGTTTCATGCAATCCAAAGAGCCAGTAGTTCCTATTCTGAGTTTATACAATTATTTGTGCATGTGAAAGATCTGGCATATGCCAACCCTGTGCTGCATACGCTTGAACTGATACATTCACTTGGGTATTTCAGATGTTGATAAGTAACAGATAGTGATGGGCCACTGTGCCTTTCTCAATGTAACATGAGCTCCCGATGAATTATTGAGTGTGATGTTTTGACCTTTTAGACAAAAGCCCCTTTGTGGTTTATCAAATGTTTATGTATGTTTGTCTGTCTGTCTATCTTTCTCTCTCTCTTTCTCTCTCTCTCTTCCCTATCTCTGCCTTTTCCTTGCTCACCCTCTCTGGAAGGAGCTTCAGACCTGCAGGCAGTACCCGTGTATTTTTTTTTCCCAAGGATAACAAAGTGATTGTAAGAAGCAGATTGCTTCAGTCTTTAGTGTAATTATTCCCTGAAGTGATTCTTAAGTGCTTCTTCCTGACAGCATCACAACTAGAAAGCCAGCTGTTAAGATAAAATATGATACCACAAGTGGCAAATCATATTCACTCTTCAGTAATGAATTACTGATACTTCTTGCCTGTTTTATATATTTTAAAAATAGGCACTGCTTAGAATGGTGTGAACAACGAGGAACGTGAACCACTTTAAAGTCAAAAGCAGCCAGATTTGTATTATTCTAAACTTCGATCATTATACAGTAGTTGATACATAGTCCATGCAGTAGAAGCAGTGCTGTAAATCTGAGCTGATGGCATGTCATTACAATTCAGAAACTGGAGGTGCATACCTGCTGCCTGGAATAAACCAAGTTTATAGCACTGCAAAGTCTCTTTATAGGATGCCTACTTTGAAGAAGTTCTTTGCCTGATGCTGCCAAGCTTGCTGTGTTCTTCCAGCCTCCTGCTTGTCTACCTTAGATTCCAGCATCTGCAGTTTTTTTATTATCTCGAGAGGTACATCCCTCACATGACATAATAGAAACGAAGAGAGACAAATCATAAGAACAGGATTTGGCCATTTGGTCCTTTGAAGCTGCTCCATCATACATTTTAATCATGGTTGATCATCCAACTCGGTATCCTATTCCAGGTTTCTCCCCATATTCCCTTCAGCCCTGGAACTATATCTAACTCCATCTTGCAAAATTCATTTTTGACTTTAACTGCTTTCTGTAGTAGGCAGTCCCACAGACTCACTATCTCTGCGTCAAGAAATATTTCCTCATCGCAGTCCTAAATGGTCTAACCGATATTCTTAGATTGTGACCCGTGGTTCTGGACTCCCTGCTCATAGAGGGAATCCTTTCTGCATCTATCCTGTCAACTCCTGTTAAACTGCAAGGGTTTCGAAAAGGCTCCCCATCATTATTCTAAATTCCTGTGAATATAGTCATAACCAACCCAGTCTCTCAATACATTGGACCTTATATCCCAGGAGTCAATCTGGTAGTAACAAAAACAGCAATTTCTGGAAAAACTCAGCAGGTCTGGCAGCATCAGAGAAATCAGAGTTAATATTTCAAGTTCAGTGATCCTTCTTCAGAATTGATGGTGGCTAGGAAAAAGTTGTTTTTTATGCAGAAGATAGATTGGGGGAGTGGGGTAAGGAGTAAATGACAGGTGTAGATAGAGCCCAAAGAGAGATGGACAAAGCAGCGTATAATGGTCAGCCAAGGAAAATTAATGGCTTCTTCATGGGACTGTTAATGGCTAACAATGGATAATGTGTAAAAGCAGATCATGTGTTAACAAGCCCTGGTGTGTAATGGTTGAGGTAAGGACACTGGAGAAAGTGCCTCAAGCCTTAAAATTGTTGAACTCAATTTTGATTCTCGAAGGCTGTGGGGTTTCCAAGTGGAAAAAGAGGTGCTGTTCATAAAGCTTAGTATAGCTGGAGCACTGCAGCAAGGCTGACACAGAGATGTTGGTCAGGGAACAAGGTGGTAACCCATTGTTAACCACGAACAGTTCCCATTAGCATATTCATTCTCCTAGGCTGACTATTATCCACTTTCAGGGAGAAAGTGAGGTCTGCAGATGCTGGAGATCAAAGTTGAAACTTTATTGCTGGAACAGCACAGCAGGTCAGGCAGCATCCAGGGAACAGGAGATTCGACGTTTCGGGCACAGGCCCTTCTTCAGGAATTATCCACTTTCATCTGTGCTAACCAAGGAGGAGAAATGAGCTGCCTGACTTTTCAGCACCATGGCCTTGCAGATTGCAAGATTTCAGCTGCAAATCCAGGTACCTTTTCAATGATAATAATGGAAATTGCTGAAAATACTAAGCAGGTCTGGCAGCATCTACGGAGAATGCAGCGATAATGTTGTGCGTCCACTGATCATCTTTCAGAAAGGTCCAGTTCCCGTTTCTGAGGGAAGGTCACTGGACCGAAAATGTCAACTCTGCTTTCTTCACAGATGCTGCCAGACCTGCTTAGGTTTTCCAGCAATTTCTGTTACTGTTTCTGATTTCCAGCATCTGCAGTTCTTTGGTTTTTTTTGTGTAGTACCTTTTCAATGAGTTGAGCGGGTTTACCTTTATCATAAAAATGGACAGCAAATTGCAGATACATAGAACAATACAGCGCAGTACAGGTCCTTCGTCCCTCGATGTTGCGCCGACCTGTGAACTATTCTCAGCTCGTCCCCCTACACTATCCCAAAATCATCCATGTACTAATCTAAGGATTGTTTAAATCTCCCTAATGTGGCTGAGTTGACACCCTTGCCACTCTCTGCGCAAAGAACTTCCCTCTGACATCTGTCTTAAATCTATCACCCCTCAATTTGTAGTTGTGCCTCTCATACAAGCTGACGTCATCATCCTAGGAAGAAGTATTTCACTGTCTACCCTATCTAATCCTCTGATCATCTTGTATGTCTCTATCAAATCCCCCCTTAGCCGTCTTCTTTCCAATGAGAACAGACCCAAGTCTCTCAGTCTTTCCTCATACGCACCATGCTTTGTGTGTAAAAGATTTTCCTAACTTCTTCTCCTCCAATTATTTGGTAAATCTGCTCCCTGCAATAGACCTCTCAACTCGGAAAAACAGATTTTTTTTAATCTACTCTTTCTAGGCCCCTCAATTTTGTATGCTTTAATTAAATCACCACTTTTTTTTTCCAAGGAAAATAACCCTAGCCTATCTAATTTTAACTCATTAATGCTCTTCCAAACTCTAGTAATATTGTTGTAAATTTCCACCCTACTTTGTCCAGAGCAATTCTATCCTTCCTCTCATGTGACCAGATTGCCAGAACTGTAGATACAGTTCCACATGTGGTCTAATCTGTATTTTGTACAGTACCAGCATAACCTCTCTACAATTGTGTTCTACGCTTTGTCCACTCAGAGAAAACCTTCCATATGCTTAGCTTATTGACCTATCCTGCCACCTCCAAGGACCTGTGGCCATGCACTCCAAGATCTTTCACTCCTTCTATCCCTTTCATTATGCTCCCATTTATTGTATATTGTCTAGCTTTATTTGTCTGCCCAAATGCAGTATCTCACACATCTCCAGAATGAATTCTATTTGTTGTTGTTCAACAATTAGCAACCAGCTTTTCCTACCAACTGCCAAGCCAACTTTTGTGACCTGCAAATTTCCCAATTTAATTTTCCTCACAATAAATGATAATATTCCATTAAGTTTCCTGTGTGTAGGAAAGTTATTTATATCTGGCACCTATGGAACCAGGAGTGTGCTGATTGATCAAATATTCCAGATAATTAAGAGATTTATATAATCAATGTAAGAACACTCATTAATGAATAGAAATGTAATGCAAGGGATATACACATCATTTAAACTTCACTTATAGCATAAATCATTTAAATAATAATGCACCTAAAATAAAACTGACCGGCAGAGAGCCTTCTCACTCACAACCTCAACTGGCTGCTTGGACATCGCAGTATTTCAGGAGAAATTGATTCGGAATTGAATCAACTGTGGATATTTCATGTGGCCATTCAATTAAACAGCAAGTATATTTATCTTGAGGTAAATAAATTTAAAAATTATAATAATTAGAATAACACTTTGCAGTAATTTTTGCCGGTTTGTTGAGAGTGCCAGTTCATAAGGTGTCAATTAAAACAAAGTTTGCTGCAGCAGTATAGTCAGCGTTTGTTATTCATGCACAAGGATACCCAGATCCCTCTGCAGTCTCTCACCATTTAAATAATTTTTTTAAGTTCTTGCTGCCAGAATTATTCATTGATTTTATCACATTGTATTGTATTTGCCACGTCATGTAACATACCTATTTTTGTAATTTTGCCATCTTCACAACTTGTTTTCCTACCTGTCTTTGTGTCATCAAAAAATTAGCAGCCATACCTAATGGTTCCTTCATCCAAATCATTCATGTAATTGTAAACAGTCAAGGTTCCAGCACTGATCGTTATGGCAAACCACTCATCGCATCTCGCCAATCAGAAAATTACTCATAGAACATAAAATAGTACAGCACAGTACAGGTCCTTCAGCCCTTGATATTGTGCCGACCTTTTATCCTACGTTAAGCTCAGACTAACCTACGTACCCTTCATTGTACTGTCTTCCATGTGCCTATCTAACAATCACTTAAATGTCCCTAATGTATCTGACTCTACTACCACTGCTGGCAGTGCCTTCCATGCACCCACCACTCTATGTAAAAGAACCTACCCTGACATCTTCACCAAACCTTCCTCCAATTACCTTAAAATTATGCCCCCTAATGAATACTTTGCTTTAAGATTCTGTACTGAGAAGGACCTTGGCGAATCTGAGGACAGCTTAAAACAGACTGATATGCTAGAACAGGTTGATGTTAGGAAGGAGGATATACCTAGAACTTTGAAAAACATAAGAATAGATAAATCCCCTGGGCCAGACGGGATATACCTAGGTTACTACGGGAAGCGAGGTAAGAGATTGCTGCACAGTTGGCAATGATTTTTGCATCCTCACTGTCCACAGGAGTAGTGCCAGATGATTGCAAATGTTGGGCTTAACTTATAGAGGCTTATAAAATCTTGAAGGGCATGGATAGGATAAATCAACAAAGTCTTTTCCCTGGGGTTGGGGAGTCCAGAACTAGAGGGCATAGGTTTAGGGTAAGAGAGGAAAGATATGAAAGAGACATCAGGGGAAACTTTTTCACACAAAGAGTGGTATGTGTATGGAATGAGTTGCCAGAGGCAGTGATGGAGGTTGGTACAATTGCAGCATTTAAAAGGCATTTGGATGGGTATATGAATAGGAAGGTTTTGGAGGGATATGGGCCAGGTGCTGGCAGGTGGGACTAGATTGGGTTAGGATATCTGGTCGGCATGGGCGGGTTGGACCGAAGAGATGTACAGCATGGAAAAAGACCTATGACTCTAAGAGAGGGAATAGGATAATCCTGGGCATTACAGACCAGTCAGTCTTGCATCAGGCATGGGCAAGGTATTGGAGAGGATTCTGAGAGACAGGATTTATGATTACTTGGAAAATCATTGTTTGATTCGAGATAGTCAGCATGGCTTTGTGAAGGGATGGTCATGCCTCTCAAACTTTATTCAATTTTTTGAGGATGTTACAAAACACATTGATGAAGTTGGAGCAGTAGATATGATGTACATGGATTTTAGCACGGCGTCTAATAAGATTCCCCATGGTAGACTCATTCAGAAAGTAAGGAGGCATGGGATACAGGGAAATCTGGCTGCCTGAATACAAAGCTAACTGGCTATTTTGACAAGAAGACAGGGGGTGGTGGTAGATGGGAAGTATTCAGTCTGGAGCTTGGTGACCATTAGTGTTCCAAAGGGATTGATTCTTGGACCTCTGCTCTTTGTGATTTTTATAAATGATTTGGATGAGGAAGATTAATAAGTTTGCTGGTGACATGAAGGTTGGTGAACTTGTGGATAGTGTGGAGGGCTGTTCTTGGTTGCAACAGGACACCAACAGGTTGCAGAAGTGGTCTGATAAGTGGTAGATGGAGTTCAGATATGAAGTCATTCATTTCGGAAGGTTGAATTTGAATGCAGAACAGAGGATTAAAGGCAAGATTCTTGGCAGTGTGGAAGAACAGCTGGATCATGGGGTCCATTTCCACAGATCCCTCAAAGTTGCCACCCAAGTTGATACGGTTGTTAAGAAAGCATACGGTGTATAGACTTTAATTAGAGGGGGATTGAGTTTAAGAGTCATGAGGTTGTACTGCAGCTGTGTAGAGCCCTGGTTCGACCACACTTGGAATATTTTATGTTCAGTTCTAGTTGTCTCATTATAGGATGCGGAAGCTTTAGAGAGGGTGCAGAGGTCTGCGTGGGTTTCCTCCGGATGCTCCGGTTTCCTCCTCAGTCCAGGGATGTGCAGGTCAGGTGAAAAGGCCGTGCTGGATTGCCCATAGTGTTCAGGGATGTGTAGGCTGGGTGCATTGATCGGGGGAGGTTTGGAGTGATGGGGTGGGGGAGTGGGTCTGGGTGGGATACTCTTCAGAGGGCCAGTGTGGACTTGTTGGGCCAGATGGCCTGTTTCCATACAGTAGGGATTCTAATTATAATTCCTGAACCCCTTTGCCCCTCCACCATCCCTTCCCCTATTAAGATTAGCTTTTAAATCCACCTACTTGACAAGACCTTTGGCCAGGTTGTTGGTGGGTCTGGTCCCTTTCTCCTGGCAGTGGCAGCATGGTGGGTCTGGTTCGGAAATCTTTGTTTTGGGGGCCTCAGGGGCAGCTTTTGGGGCAGAATCCCATAGCGTCTCCACAAATCTAGCAGCCTAGCAAATGGCGAACTTTGTCTCAATTTTTAAAAATAATTTCTGTAATTAAAATTGTGCCAAATTGTGGCAACTTACACACATCTCACTGTACTTTCATAAAGACAAGTGACAATAAATGGCTGGTGGCACAGTGGTTAGCACTGCTGCCTCACAGCGTCAGAGACCCGGGTTCAATTCCCACCTCAGGCGACTCACTGTGTGGTGTTTGCACATTCTCCCCGTGTCAGCGTGGGTTTCCTCCGGGTGCTCCGCTTTCCTCCCACAATCCAAAAATGTGCAGATTAGGTGAATTGGCCATGCTAAATTGCCAGTAGTGTTAGGTGAAGGGGTAAATGTAGGGGAATGGATCTGGGTCTGGGTGGGTTATGCTTCGGCGGGTCGGTGTGGACTTGTTGGGCCAAAGGGCCTGTTTCCACACTGTAAGTAAGTAATCTAAAGATGCTACCTGGACTGGAGGGCATGTCTAATGAAGAAAAGTTAAGGGAGCTAAGGCTTTTCTCATTGGAGCGAAGAAGGCTGAGAGGTGACTTGATAGAGGTGTACAAGGTGTAAGGCATAGATAGAGTGGATAGCCGGAGACTCCTTCCCATGACGGAAATGGCTATCACGAGGGGGGCATAATTTTTAAGACCGATGCCTGCTCTCTTCCTGTTAGTGAACCAATCTCCAACTATTCCAATATATTATCCTCTGCACCATAAGCTTTTATTTTCCACAATAACATTTGAATTGATATGTTGATTGTCTTCTGGAAATCTCAAGTACAGAATATCTACTGGCTCTTCTTTATCTATAGCACTTGTGCAGCCTGAGGTTTTTGGTAAAATTATACTTTTCTCATCATCCATAGAAGTTTGCATTTCAAGAGGAGTTATGCCCCTCTGTTTTGGTACCTTTCTCCCATCTTTCCTCATTTCCCTCTCAGCTTCTGAGAAGTTGCTTCCTTTTGGGGATAATATTCAGAAGTTCCATGTCGTCTTTTCCAGCTAAAGTTAGTTCAATTTGACAGTTCCCTGTAATTGTTATGGAGCTGTGTTTTGTGTCGGAGGGCTTGATTTGTGTGGTTCCTTTTCCATGAATCAATTTCTTCTCACCACTACAACAATGCAGTAAGCACTCTGGGGAGCTGGTTGCTTGAGCTTTAATAGCCATTAGTTTATAAAATGTAGAAAACAGCAGGGTCGTTAGATTAGATTGTTATTTTCCAAGGCCCAAAGCTACAACTCCTGAGTTGCTGGAGTCCTGACTCCCACTCGTCTGTTCACTGCCTTAGAATTCTTGCCAATAATTGAGGTTCCAACAGAGTATGAATGTTGTTTTTTTAAAATTCAGTTAAACAAAATCATGTACATTGCTCCTCTGCTTAATTGAAAAGTGCGAAAGCAACTGATTTCTGGCAAACTTGTCAAAGTTTAATGAGATTCAAGAATTAAATGTATGGATATCAATCACTTTGACAAGAAAAGCAACCATTAACAGTCGAATTAGAAAGTGTGTATTGGCTCAGTAAAGCCATATGAAAATGATTCATTCACTTTACCTGGCTCAAGCAGGGCAAGGAACAAATTTACCTTAAAAATCAAAGTCAGAGGTTGTCAATGACTTTGATTATTTTGTGCTTCTATGATTTAAAATACCAATGGCAAGTTGTTGTAGTTGCTTAGTGTATAGTAGATAAGATAATCAGTATGATCACTGCACCTCCTGATTTATTCAATCTGCCTTTGCAGTGATGCCCTGTGAGAGAGAGGAAAAATTGTCTTGAGGCTGCTGCTCTTGAATTGTGCCTTCTAATCCAAAGAGGTTCAAAGCTTCCATTCACAATTTTGATTTTTGCTATCCTTAGTGGGGTTTTGTTTTATTTCTCTCTGCTCATTCCAAGTAGTATTTTACTCAAATGTTAACTCGTTCCAAAAACAGTTCAACTTGTATAACTTTTCTGGCATGAGGTTCATGTCTAGATGCTGCCCATACTTCAGTGTGACAGCTTAAAGCAATATGTATGATCTATCATTTGAAAAACGTTGTCAGATTAGGTTCCTGGAATTTATCCAACGATGGATATCTTTGATTTCTTATGCAACTTCATGTTTTGGAATATTACTTGCTCAACCTTTCAGTTCCACATGAAGTGCAGAATTCTACAACATACAAAAAGGCCACTTAACCTAACAGAACTGCAACATTTCTCTGATAACACGATAAATTTGCTCAGATATTTTAACCTGGTTTGAAACTTTTCTTCAGTACTTCATTTTTTATTCTAAATGTTCAAACTGAATGTTGACAGCCAGATTTTACTGTTATAATATTAAGGATGATTGTTTTTTCTTGTATACATGTGCAGTTGGTATAGCAATTTGAAGTGAGCATGGTTAAATGTGAAATTTAATAAATTGCTGTCTGAGATGTGCTGCACCCCTGTCAACTTCATGAAAGTTATAGTTTATTGTATGAATGTGTTGTATTTATATGGTAAACTCAACACAGAAAGTTGTCTTTTCATTTCAACCAGATACAAACTCTTTAAAAAACTGATTTCTAACCATGCCAGTCAACCCCTCTGACACTGAAAATTTAGCAATTCCTCCTACTACTACTCGAAGTATTAATTACCTTGATTTATTTTTTAGGGATTTTAGGTCCAGGTGTTTTGTCCTTGTCTTCATTTCTGTTTCTGTGCCTTTCCTCTTGGCGCTGAATTCACCTGCTCTGATTTAGCCAACATCTCAACGTTCTCACTTTTTGTTCCACTTTTCTTCAATCCGATTAGTTCAAGACATACCCTGTTCATGTATGCCCCGAAAACCCAAGCTGAAGACATGAACAACTACAATGTGCTTAGGTGAAGGGTGCAGGAGTGACATGAATATTGCTGATGCGTTGCTGCAATAAAAGGTCTCTACATTTTTGGTCTCACGGTGACATTTTCAGGAACTTATTGGCCCTGCAATCTCACGATTTCCTCTTTGAAAGTCTCCTAACTGTTCTTCTGATTTTCCCTCAAATAGCTGCTCCTAGTCCAGCTTGGCTAGATCTTGTCTTATCATGTTAAAATTGGCCTTCCACAATTCAAAACCTTATCTTCTGGTCCAACTTTGTCCTTTTTTCTTTGGCTATCTTAAATCTTACTGAGTTATAAGCACCTAAGTAAAATGAACAGGAGCAGGAGGCCTTTCGACCCTTCAAACCTGCTCCAGGTTTCAGTTCCTCTTTAATGCCAGCTCAACATTGCCACCAACTCCCTATTTCAAAAGTCTATCAATCTAAATTTGTTTTGAAGTTCCTTTTTTTGATCTAGCCTCCATAATTTTTAGGTAGAGAATTCTAGAATTGTGCTCCCTGCTGGGGAAAAAAATTCCTTGGCTTCTCAATTCGGCATTGGTGAGGACACATGTTAGATATTGTGTGCAGGTTTGATCTCCTTATTTGAGGAAGAATGTAAATGCAGTGGAGGCTGTTCAGAGGAATGTTACTGTAACTGATAACTGGAATGAATGAATTGTCTCATGACGAAAGGTTAGACAGGCTGGGCTTCTCGTGTCTCATGTTTAGAAGAGTCAGGGGCTGTATGATTTATAAGATCCTGAATGGTCTTGACAAAGTGAATGTGGAAAAGATGTTTCTTTTGACTCCAGAACAAGGGGACATTATTTTAGAATTAGGGGTCATCCTTTTAGGACATACATGAAAAATATTTTTCACTTTCAGGGTTGTATAACTTGGAAAATCTGTGTCTTGATAGATATTTTAATGTGTTTGAATATTTTAAGGTGGAGGTGGAAAGATGCCAGTGAACCTAACATCAGTGGAAGGGAAACTATTGGAGAAAATTCTGAAAAACGGAATTAATTTCCACTTGGAAAGGCAAAGCTTTACTAGGTACAGAGAATGTCTTTCAAATTTGATTGAAAATTTGGAGGAGATGACTAGTTGCGCAGCTGAGAGTGGGTGCAGTGGATGGTGTCTGATATGGACTTCAGTGAGGCTTCTGACAAGGTCTAGCACAGGAGACTAGTGAGGAAGGGGTGGAATCTGGGACAATTTGGCAAATTAGATCCAAAATTGTCTTAGTGGCAGAAAGTAGAGAGCGATGGTTGAGAGATGTTTTTGTGTCTGTGTCCAGTCGCATACCACAGGATTTGTTGCTGAGTTTCTTGCTATTTGTAGTGTACATTAATGATCTTGACAGGCATGTAAAGGTGTGATCAGTAAGTCCACCAATGACACGAAAATTGGTGCTGTGGCAGGAGGAAAGTGTTAGATAAGAGCAGTATAAACTGAGCAATGACAATGGAATGTAATGCAGCAAAGTATTAAGAGATGCATTTCGGAAGGCTAGCAATTTAAGGGAGTACATGTTTAATGGTAGGACCCTAGGAAGTACAAAGGATCAGCGGGACTTTGGTGCACAAGTCCAGAGATCCTTGAAAGCAAAAGGACAGGTGGATAAGATCGTTAAGAGGTATGTGAGTACTTAACTTTAACAGTCAAGGCCATGAATACAAGACCAGGGAGGCTCTAATGGAACTGTGTGCAACATTAGTCAAGCCAGAGTTGAGTGTTGTGTGAGTGAAATCACATCACATCCTTCCTACATGTGTCAACTAGAGAGGGTGCAGAGAAGATTCATCACCATGTTGCCTGGGATGGAATATTTCAGCTGTGAAGAGGGACTGGATAGGCTGGACTTGTTTTCCTTGGAGCTGAGAAGGCTGAGGAAGTGATCTGACCTTACAAAGTTATGATGGGCATAGATAAGAAGAAACTTTTCCCCTTAGCAAAAGAATTAATAACCAGGGGCAAAGATTTGAGTAAAGGGCAGGATATTTAGAGGGTATTTAAGGAAGACTTTGTTTTTCACCCAGAGCTTGGTACATATTTGGACATCATTGCTGGAAAGAGTGGTGGAAGCAGGAACCATCACAACATTTATGTTGTATTTCGATGACCAGTTGAAGGGTCATGGCATATAAGGTTACAGGCCAAGTGCTGGAAAATAGGACAAAGTCTAGATCAGTACTTGATGGCGTGGATACGATGGGCCAAAGGGACTCTTTCCATGCTCTTGATTCTTATGTATCATTTCTCTGACTTCATCTTTGAGCCATGCATTCAGTTCTCACATCATATTTATCCTTTTCCAATTTGCATGTGGCTCAGACAGGCTCAGAGATTGATACCTTTTGAGGTTCTGCATTTTAGTTTAACACACAAATTCTCACACTTCCCTGAGGCAAACCTCTTTCCTCATCCTATCAGTGTCATTGGTATTGATGTGGCCTATGACCATTGGATTGTCCCTTCCCCACTGCAAGTTTGCCTTCAGCCATAAAGTCCTGGAATCTGTCAGACAACACAGCTACTCTTTGTTGCAGAGAACAGTATCAATCATGGCATCCCATTCAGCCCATTGAGTCCATACTCTCCCTCCGAAGATGTTCCCACCCAGACCCAGTCCCCTTACCCTATTCCTGTAACCCTTCATTTACTCTGGCTAATCTACCGAGCCTGAACATTCCTAGACATTATGGGTAATTTAGCCTGGCCAATCCACCTAACCTGCATAGCTTTGGACTGAGGAGGAAATTGGAGCTGAAACTCTCACAGACATGTGGAAATGGGGAATCTCCACACGGTCATCCAAGACTAAAATTGAACACATATCCCTGGCACTGAGAGGGAGCAGTGCTAACCTGAGTCACCATGATGCCCTCACTCCCAATCTCTCTCAGTATACTGTGCACTGTTACCACATTACATCTTACTCCCCACTTTTGAACAGCTTCCTGTATCATGGTGCCATGACCAGTTAGCTCATCCATCTGACAGCCCTCTTTGTTATCCAAACAAGTTAAGAAAACCTTGAGCTTGTTGGACAATTGCAAAGTCTGAAGTTTGGATCTCTATTTTGCCTCAGATGAAGGGCTTGGTTGAGAAGGTGGGACTTTTGTGGTGACCTCTGCCAGTACGGGAATTGAACACGCATCACAATCCAACCTCCAGCAACAGAGCTAACAGAGGCCCCCCCCCCCCCCCCCCCCCCCCCCCCCCCCGCCAACAAAAATAACATACACAAATCAAAATAGAACCATTTAGATAAACATAGGTTAGTTTTTGATGTAACACTCTCTCTTTCTTTCTCTCTATTTCTCTGACTATTCCTTCTCCCTCCCCCACATCTGAAAAGAAATTGCAGCAGCTACAAAGGAACATGGATTTTGGTGTGTGGTGCAGAGCCTTAATGTATCTGATGATATACCTGCTGTGCTAAATGGACTGTAATGCCATTTGGAAGCCAAAGTGATGGTTGTTAGAGAAGCATGGTGCATAGCTAAGAATGGTACCATGAGCTTGCTGTTTACCTTGTTATGTGTATTTGTGTCTCCTAGCAACTTCTACGTGAGATGCAGCAGATGGCCAGTCGCCCTTTTGCCACCATCAATGTTGCCTTGGAGACAGAAGAGGAGCCACCTGATCTCATTGGTGGAAGCATTAAGGTAAGCATTGGTTGCTTTGTTTGCCATTGCTTTAATGAACTGTTGATAAATCACTCTTTCTACTTGTGTAACTGGCTTATTTAGTTCCTTTTGTTAGCTTTTATAAAATGTCCAGCTGTACCCAGTGTTTAAGATTTGTGGTATAGGGCTTTTAACTTATCATAACATTGCCTGTCTTCATTCCCTCCACTAGCATAGCATACTAGACTTAATAGTGCTATCAAATATGGCACTATTAAGTTAATTTATTAGAGCTCGGCTACTTCTCCCTGGAAAAGAAGGAACGGAAGTGAGCAAATAAAGAAATTTAAAGAATAACCATTTATTTTACTTCAATTGAAAATATGACCTTTAGATTTTCATGAAGTATTTTGGTGACATAAGATATAGGAGTGTCTACCCGACAATGTGCCCAGGGTATGTCATGCATACAAGAAGCAGGACAAATCACTGCCTCATCAGTCTACTCCTGATCATCAATAAAGAGATAGAATGGGTCATGATTAGATTAGGTTAGATTTCCTACAGTATGAAAACAGGCCCTTCGGCCCAACAAGTCCACAACGACCCTCCGAAGAGTAACCCACCCAGACCCATTCCCCTACCCTTTATTCACCCCTGACACTATGGGCAATTTAGCATGGCCAGTTCACCTGACCTGCACATCTTTGGATTGTGGAAGGAAACCAGAGCACCCAGAGGAAACCCATGCAGACACGGGGAGAATGTGCAAACTCCACACAGACAATCACCCAAGGCTGGAATCGAACCCGGGTTCTTGGTGCTGTGAGGCAGCAGTGCTAACCACAGCCACGGTCATCAATAGTGATATCAAGCAACTCTTGTTTAGAAATGAAGTGCTGACTGGCGCTCAGCTAGGGCCACTCATCTGCAGACCTTTTTACAGTCTTTGTTCAAACATGGACAAAAATGCTGAATCTCAGCGATGACATGAGAGTGACAGCCCTGGACATGAAGGCCACACTTTACCAAGTTAAAATCCTGAAGAAGGGCTTATGCCCGAAACGTCGATTCTCCTGTTCCCTGGATGCTGCCTGACCTGCTGCGCTTTTCCAGCAACACATTTTCAGCAAGTTAAAAATCACACAACACTAGGTTATAATCCAACAGGTTTAATTGGAATCACTAGCTTTCGAAGCACTGCTTCTTCATCAGGTGGTTGTCACCTTGGAATCAGCGCTTTGAAAGCTAGTGATTCCAAATAAGCCTATTGGACTATAACTTGGTGTTGTGTGATTTTTAACTTGATAAAACGTTGCCTTGAAGTCCAGGGCTGTCACTCTCATGTCATCGCTGAAATTCAGCATTTTTGTCCATGTTTGAACCAAGACTGTAAAGAGGTCAGCAGCTGAGTGGCCCTAGCTGAGCGCCAGTCAGCATTTTATTTCTAAGCAAGAGTTGCTTGATATCACTATTGATGACTCATTCTATCTCTTTATTGATGATCAGGAGTAGACTGATGAGGCAGTGATTTGTCCTACTACTTGTATGCACCTGTCCACCTCAGTCAAACACTGGCACCTCCAAATGAAGACATTTTACCAAGTGTGGCTTCAAGGAGTCCGAGAGTAAAACTGGAATCGATGCCTGTCAAGGGGCAAACTCTCTACCAGTTGAAGTCATACTTGGCAGGCACATGGGAAGATGTATGTGATTGTGGGAGGTTTGTCATCTCAGCTCCAAAACATCTCTTTCGGGGCTCCTCAGAATAGTGTCCTCGGCCAAACCTTATTCATCAATGATCTTTGCTCCATAATAAAGTCAGAAGTGGGGATATCTGTCAGTAATTGCACAATGTTCAGCACTATTTGTTTCTCCTCAGATACTGAAGCACACCATGCTCAAATGCAGAAAGGTCAGGGCACTGTTCAAATTTGGGCTGAAATATGGCAAGTAACATTCGTGTCTCACAAGCCAGGCATTGACTATCTCCAATAAGAGACAATCTAAATATTCTCCATTGTCATTCACTGGCCTTACCAGCACTGAATGCCCCACAATCAACAACTTTGGGGTTACTATTGACTCAAAGGTCAACTAGACTCACCACAAACAGTGCCTACAAGAGCAGGTCAGAGGCCAGGCATATTATCATGAGCAACTCACCTCCTCAAAGTTTGCTCACAATTTACAAGGCACAAGTCAGGAGTGTGATACTGTACTCTCCACTTGCCTGGATGGGTGCAGCTGTAACAACACTCAGAAGCTTGACATCCTTCAGGACAACATAGCCTATATGATTGGCATCACATCCACAAGCATTCATTCCATCCGCCACCAATGCTCAGTATGTACAATCTACAAGTTGAACTGCAGAAATTCACCAAAGATCCTTAAATCTGCATGTTCCAACTCCAAGACCACTTCCCCTAAAAGGGCAAAGGCAGCAGATACATAGGAATCACCACCACCCTGCAGGTTCTCTCCCAAGCCACTCACTATCCTTATTTAGAAATATATCACTGTTCCTTCACTGTTGCTGAGTCAAAATCCTGGAATTGCCTTCGTAAGAGCACGTACTTTTCTGTCTGCTTCATTTTGCTGAATAGAGGGTGACACTTATGGTTTACCGATTCACTGGACATTTCCCAGGAGTTCAATGATTATAAACAACACATTTGCTATCTTTGCAGCCATTTCTTTTAAAATCCGAAGCAAGCATCTCCCAAATTGTGCAAACACAGCTGAAAGAACCGATTTCTAAACAATTTACTACTGCTCCAGGATCCATGAGAGATGTCCCTAGTTTGGACACAGATGCATTCAATATTTCGCAGAACACTGTGAACTGCATATCAGTTACTTTTAAAGACCAGAAGCCTCTGTTCCTGGCCTGTTTGATGTCTTGGGTTAGGGAGCTTTCCTTCAAAAGAATTCCTAAATGGCCTATTATAGAGCTGAAAGAGAAAATGCTGGAAAATCTCAGCAGGTCTGGCAGCATCTGTAAGGAGAGAAAAGAGCTGACGTTTAGAATCTAACTGACCCTTTGTCAAAACTCACAGATGCTGCAGACCTGCTGAGGTTTTCCAGCATTTTCTCTTTCAGTTTCAGATTCCAGCATCCGCAGTAATTTGCTTTTATCCCGGCCTATTATAGATTTTCCCTTGATAAATGGTGAATTGGTCTCTGTAAACTGTGAAATTCAAGTGGTCTTAAAATTAGCCATTAAACAAACTATTTCAAGCCCTGGGGAAATTGTACAGATTAGTTGTTAGGAACTCTTCCCTTTGGTGAAGAGACAAGCACAGGGTCACCTTTCTTTTCACACAAGTTGTTAAGATCTGGAACTCAGTGCTTGATAGTGTGATGGAAGCAGATTCAATCATGGCTTTCAAAGGATGTTGGCCACCATAAATTACAGCATATAAGTTAACCAATCTAATGGACCCAGGGTCATGTTTTCGCATATACTCGCACACAATTGATTCCCTCTTTACAGGCACAAGCTTGAGTAGTTAGGTGTAATTTGTTGCCCTGCAAATGCACGTTTCACTTACCTGTACATTGAGCCTATGTCGACGGGATCAAGCTAGGAGTGTGGGTTATGTAATGAAGATGTGCAGGAGTGAAAGAAGGATAGATCAATGACATTCCAAAATATCCTGTGTTGGTAGTTCACTTTTATTCTCATTGCATGTGTTAACCCCCTGTTTTTTCAGGAATTTTTAAATGCTTCATTGTTTTATTTAATTGCTGGAAGTGTACTGGCATTTATCTTGAGAGAAAAATGCCAGGTCTGCAGGATAAAAGGTTTTAGAGGAATGGGATGAGGTGAATTGCTCTTGCAGAGATTGTCTTGGACACAAAGGTCCATGCTGTTATTTCATTTCTGATTCTACAAATTGATGTGGCTTTTCCAACTTATTTTTTGTTCAGCTGTAACTTTTAAAGTTTTCAAAGTTAGGCTTGATATTGATTCTGAAAAATTGCTTTCTTTGTTTGCAGTGAACTCTGCTTAAACTCAATTACAGTAGCAGAAGCTTGACATATTACTAAGATCTGAGCTCAGGTGGATCAATATGGAAAGCATGTGCTTTAAGGAATCCCATATTCAACTGCCTTTCCACCACTATGTAGTATCAGGATGAGCCACAGTCTGTTGAAACCAGTAATTATGTCTAAAAATGGTGACACATCAAAGAGTAAGACAAATCCACTGCAGTAGCTGAGATGATCCACAGCGTTCTAAATAAAACCATTTGTAAACTATCAATTTTCCCTCCCTTTCAATTTAGACAGATAAAATTTACAGACATCTTTGCCAAAAACTAATCAGTTCTTCCTTGAGCCATGCCTTATCAGTATACAACACTTAATTGAAATCCATCCATTAGCTTTTGAGATATGGTATTTACCATCAAACAGAGGAAGAAAAGGCACAAACATTGTCACCGCCCACCCTCAGTGACAAAGATAATTAAATGAAATACTTTTGAGGCTGGTTCGGTTTGGATATCTCTGTCACAACTGTTGAAGCAGAGTTCATGTTGAAGAGCAAGTAGGAGAGTGTAAATAAACTAGCTGGTTGAAGGAGAAAAACATTGATGCAAGCTAAGTGGCTTATTTCTGTAGGAAGCATTCTGTGATCTAGGATAATTAATATGTGCTCTCAATTATAACATTATGTCTTTGCTTGACTCATAAGGGCTCTTAAAGTGGGATGGAAGAGCATCTGTTTCTACACTTGATGTTTGCTTGAGTTATTGTGATGGTGGAGTGCTGTTTTTCAAGTGGGGTGTTAAATTTAACATCAAATTTGTGTTCACCCACCATTCCTTTCACCTCTCATTTGAAAATCTCTATTATCTACCACTTTCTCCAACTTTGATTAAAAACATTTCTCTGAGATGGTGAGGATGACAGTGTCTGCAGAGGTGAGTGGGAAAAAAATTAGCAGATATAATGCATCAATGTGTAAGGTTATGCACTTCAGAAAGAATAGAGGTGCTGAATTTTATTTAAATAGAAAAAGACTGCACAAATCTGCAGTACAGGGATTTGAAAGTCTTTGTGCAGGAATCACAAAGAAATCTCATACAAGTTCACTGGTAATAGGGAAGCAAATAGATTTTTGGTCTTTATTTAAAAGAATATGGAGAACTAAGATAGTCTTGCAAAAACTATACAAGGCACAAGTCAAATTACGAGGAGAAAGTGAGGACTGCAGATGCTGGAGATCAGAGCTGAAAATGTGTTGCTGGGAAAGCGCAGCAGGTCAGGCAGCATCCAAGGAGCAGGAGAATCGACATTTCGGGCATGAGCCCTTCTTCAGGAATTAGGAAAGTGTGTCCAGCAGGCGAAGATAAAAGGTAGGGAGGAGGGACTTGGGGGAGGGGCGTTGGAAATGCGATAGGTGGAAGGAGATCAAGGTGAGGGTGATAGGCCGGAGTGAGGATGGGGGCGGAGAGGTCAGGAAGAAGATTGCAGGTTAGGAAGGCGGTGCTGAGTTCGAGGGATTTGACTGAGACAGGGTGGGGGGAGGGGAAATGAGGAAAATGGAAAAATCTGAGTTCATCCCTTGTGGTTGGAGGGTTCCTAGGCAGAAGATGAGGCGTTCTTCCTCCAACCATCGTGTTGCTATGGTCTGGCAATGGAGGAGTCCAAGGACCTGCATGTCCTTGGTGGAGTGGGAGAGGGAGTTGAAATGTTGAGCCACGGGGTGGTTGGGTTGGTTGGTCCGGGTGTCCCAGAGGTGTTCTCTGAAACGTTCCGCAAGTAGGCGGCCTGTCCCCCCAATATAGAGGAGGCCACATCGGGTGCAGCGGATGCAATAAATGATGTGTGTGGAGGTACAGGTGAATTTGTGGCGGATATGGAACGATCCATTGGGGCCTTGGAGGGAAGTAAGGGGGGAGGTGTGGGCGCAAGTTTTGCATTTCTTGCGGTTGCAGGGGAAGGTGCCGGGAGTGGAGGTTGGGTTGGTGGGGGGTGTGGACCTGACGGGAGAGTCACGGAGGGAGTGGTCTTTTCGGAACGCTGATAGGGGAGGGGAGGGGAGGGATATATATCCCTGGTGGTGGGGGCCGTTTGGAGGTGGCGGAAATGACAGCGGATGATACGTTGTACATGGAGGTTGGTGGAGTGGTAGGTGAGGATCAGTGGGGTTCTATCCTGGTGGCGGTTGGAGGGACGGGGCTCAAGGGTGGAGCAGGAAGTGGAGGAGCTGCGGTGGAGGGCATCTTCGATCACGTCTGGCGGGAAATTGCGGTCTTTGAAGGAGGCCATCTGGGTTGTACGCTATTGGATCCGGTCCTCCTGGGAGCAGGTGCGGCGGAGACGAAGGAATTGTGAATATGGGATGGCGTTTTTACAGGGGGCAGGGTGGGAGGAGGTGTAGTCTAGGTAGCTGTGGGAGTCGGTCAGTTTATAGTAAATGTCCGTGTTGATTCGGTCGCCCGAGATAAAAATGGAAAGGTGTAGGAAGGGGAGGGAGGAGTCTGAGACAGTCCAAGTGAATTTGAGGTCAGGATGGAAGGGTGTTGGTAAAGTGGATGAACTGTTCAACCTCCTCATGGGAGCACGAGGCAGCGCCGATGCAGTCATCGATGTAGCGGAGGAAAAGGTGGGGGGTGGTGCCAGTGTAGCTGCGGAAGATGAACTGTTCCACATATCCAACGAAGAGGCCGGCATAGCAGGGGCCCATGCGGGTGCCCATGGCTACTCCTTTGGTTTGGAGGAAGTGGGAGGATTGGAAAGAGAAGTTGTCCAGGGTGAGGACCAGTTCAGTCAGTCGAAGAAGGGCGTCAGTGGAAGGGTACTGGTTGGTACGGCGGGAAAGGAAGAAGCGGAGGGCTTTGAGTCCTTCGTGATGGGGGATGGAGGTGTACAGGGACTGGATGTCCATGGTGAAGATAAGGCGTTGGGGACCGGGGAAGCGAAAATCATGGAGGAGGTGGAGGGCGTGGGTGGTGTCCTGAACGTAGGTGGGGAGTTCTTGGACTAAGGGAGACAGGACCATGTCGAGGTATGCAGAGATGAGTTCGGTGGGGCAGGAGCAGGCTGAGACAAGTCAAATTACATCTGGATTGCTGGGAACAGTTTTGGCATAGATTTATATATTTGACACTGGACATAACTCAGAGAATGTTGTTGTGGTTCTGTTCGCCGAGCTGGAAGTTTTTGTTGCAAACATTTCGTCCCCTGGCTAGGCGACATCATCAGTGCTTGGGAGCCTCCTGCGAAGCGCTTCTTTGATGTTTCCTCCGGCGTTTATAGTGGTCTGTCCCTGCCGCTTCCGGTTGTCAGTTTCAACTGTCCGCTGTAGTGGTTGGTATATTGGGTCCAGGTCGATGTGTTTGTTGATGGAGTTTGTGGATGAATGCCATGCCTCTAGGAATTCCCTGGCTGTTCTCTGTCTGGCTTGCCCTATGATAGTAGTGTTGTCCCAGTCGAATTCATGTTGCTTGTTGTCTGCGTGTGTGGCTACTAAGGATAGCTGGTCGTGACGTTTCGTGGCTAGTTGATGTACTAGCCACGAAACGTCACGACCAGCTATCCTTAGTAGCCACACACGCAGACAACAAGCAACATGAATTCGACTGGGACAACACTACTATCATAGGGCAAGCCAGACAGAGAACAGCCAGGGAATTCCTAGAGGCATGGCATTCATCCACAAACTCCATCAACAAACACATCGACCTGGACCCAATATACCAACCACTACAGCGGACAGCTGAAACTGACAACCGGAAGCGGCAGGGACAGACCACTATAAACACCAGAGGAAACATCAAAGAAGCGCTTCGCAGGAGGCTCCCAAGCACTGATGATGTCGCCTAGCCAGGGGACGAAACGTTTGCAACAAAAACTTCCAGCTCGGCGAACAGAACCACAACAATGAGCACCCGAGCTACAAATCTTCGCACAAACTTTGATCAGAGAATGTTCACCATGGTGATTCCTAGAAGGATTTTCTTGTGAGGAAAATACACGTACAGCCTCTGGACTGCAGCAGCTCAAGAAGGCAGCTCACCACCACCAGGGCAGCTAGGGACAGGCAATAAATGTTGGCCAGCCAGTGATGTCAACATCCCACCAGTATATTTAAAAAAAAAGTTTGGGCCTGTACTCATTGAAGTTTAGAAAAATAACAGGAAACCTGACAGAAACATACATGATTCTTAGGGGAGAAAGTGAGGACTGCAGATGCTGGAGATCAGAGCTGAAAATGTGTTGCTGGAAAAGCGCAGCAGGTCAGGCAGCATCCAGGGAACAGGAGAATCGACGTTTCGGGCACAAGCGCTTTTCCAGCAACACATTTTCAGCTATGATTCTTAGGGGACTTGACAGCGTAGATATAGAGAGATTGATAAGGCAAAAGTGAGGACTGCAGATGCTGGAGATCAGAGTCCAGATTAGAGTGGTGCTGGAAAAGAACAGCAGGTCAGGCAGCAGCATTGGAGGAACAGAAAAATCAACGTTTTGGGCATTCCTGATGAAGGGCTTTTGCCCAAAACGTCGATTTTTCTGTTTCTCGAATGCTGCCTGACCTGTGCTTTTCCTGCACCACTCTAATACAGAGAGGTTGATATGCTTGTGGAAGAGTCCTGAACCAGACGGGATAATCTCAAAGTAAGGGTTACTCATTTAAGTTCCAGATGAGGAGGACTTTTTTTCTTAGAGCGCAGTGAATTTGTGATTTTTTTTTAAACCACCGAGCACAGCTGAGACTGGATCTTAAATTTTTTCAAAGCTTAGATAGCATTTAATCAGTGAGGTCATCCAGGATTATGGAGACAAGAAAGTGGAGTTGAGGATTATCAGAGCAGCCAAATTGGACACAACTTGACTGAAGGAACAAAGATACCACGCTTTTCACTTGCGATGCTATATCCTCTGTAAAACTATTACTCTGCCTTACCCTCTCATTTCTCCAGTGTGGTTCTTGTCTCTGCTTCTTGAAGTCACTGAGTCACAAACTTGAACAAAACTGGTAATTTCTGGATTATTTTCTGTGCCATATGCGACTGAATACAGAAATAGGAGATGTGTGACTGGACAGAGAGTGTAGGAGGGAGGACTTTAGATTTCTGGGACTTTGGGACCGACTTTGGGGATGGTGGGGCCTGCACAAGATGGGTGGGTTATATCTGAACCGGATGCAGCCCAGTATCCTTGCAAAGAGGTTGGTAAGTGCTGTTGGGGAGTGTTTAAACAAAGTTGGCAGAGGGTGGGATCCAGAATGTTCAGCAGGGGAAGATTAATGGTCAAAATTGGAAGGGACAGCAAGTGAGTAAAAAAGACATAGACATTGTAGGCCAGATAAAGCACAAGGGGCTTTTGCAATAATTACATTGTATTTATTAATGCTAGGATTCTGAGGAACAAGGCGCATGGAGTAACGGCATAAATTAAAACATTAGGGTACGAAGCTGTTGCTATCATTCAGGCTTCACTGAGAGAGAGACTGGACTGGCTGTTCAATATTGCAGAGTACAGGATCTTCACTTGAAACATGGAAGGTAACAAAAGTGAAGAAAGTATCGCAATGTTGGTCAGGGAGAAAGGAAGGATGAGATGTTAGAAGGCTCTTCCAGTGAAGCTATTTTGGAGAGAATCGCATTGCTGGGAGTGGACTATATTTGATTGAAATAAAAGAGCAGATATGTAGCCAAATTTCAGGGAAGAATAGAAAGTATTAGGGTAGTGATAGGGGATTTCAACTTCCCTAACATGAAGTGGGGTATTCATTGTGCAAAATGCTTGGAGGGAGCAAAATTCTTAAAATGTACCGAGGTCAGCTTTTTCAGCCAGTACGTAGAAGGCCCGATAAGAGACAGAGCAGTCCTGGACTTCATATTAGATAATGAAGCTAGGCAAGTGGGTGAGTGGATAGTATTCATACCTCTATTCAATTCAAAATTTTTATTGAAAAGGATGAGAATTGGCCTGACTTCAAAATTCTCAACTGGGAGAGGGCTGATTTGTAGTCCATCTGACCCTCTACTTCTCAGGTTCCTTCTGTTCATCATGTATTCCCTTGCCTTTTTTTGTTCTGAGCTATGAACCTGCACTCCAAGGTCTCTTTGTTCAGCAACACTCCCTAGGACCTTACCACGAAGTGTATAAGACCTGCTAAGATTTGCTTTCCCAAAATGCAGCACCTCACACTTATGTGAATTAAACTCCATCTGCCACTTCTCAGCCCATTGGCCCATCTGGTCAAGATCCTGTTGTAATCTGAGGTAACCTTCTTTGCTGTCCACTACACCTCCAATTTTGGTGTCATCTGCAAACTTACTAACTGTACCTCTTATGCTCACATCCAAATCATTTATGTAAATGACAAAAAGTAGTGGATCCAGTACCGATCTTTGTGGCACTCCACTGGTCACAGGCCACCAGTCTGAAAAACAACCCTCCACCACCACCACCAGCTCTTCTACCTTTGAGCCAGTTCTGTATCCAAATGGCTAGTTCGCCCTGTATTCCGTGAGATCTAACCTTGCTAACCAATCTCCCATGGGGAACCTTGTCGGATGCCTTACTGAAGTCCATATATCCTCGTCAATATTGATCACCCCAAGAATTATTGTATCATCTGCTAACTTACTGAGCAAGGTTAGAATACAGGGAGAAGTAACCATTTTGGATACAGAACAAACTCCAAGATAGAAGACAGAGGGTGGTGGTACAGGGTTGCTTTTCAGACTTGAGGCCTGTGACCAGTGGTGTGCCGCAAGGATTGGTGCTGGATCTACTGCTTTTTGTCATTTACATAAATGATTTGGATATGAACATGGGAGGTGTAGTTAGTAAGTTTGCAGATGACACCAAAATTGGACATGTAGCGGACAGCAAAGAGGGTTACCTCAGATTATAACGGCATATTGATCAGATAGGCCAAAGGGCTGAGAAGTGGCAGTTGGAGTTTAATTTGGATAAATACAAGGTGCTGTATTTTGGAAAAGCAAATCAGAGCAGGACTTAACACTTAATGCTAAAGTCCTAGGGAGTGTTGCTGAACAAAGAAACCTTGGAGTGCAGGTTCATAGTTCCTTTGAAGTGGAGTCACTGGTCGATAGGATAGTGAAGAAAGCATTTAGTATGCTTTCCTTTATTGTCAGAGAATTCGGTATAGGAGTTGAAAGGTCATGTTGCAGCTGTACGGGACATTGGTTTGGCTACTTTTGGAATACTGTGTACAATTCGGGTCTCCTTCCTATAGGATGGATATTGTGAAACTTGAAAGAATTTGGAAAAGATTTGCAAGGATATTGCCAGGGTTGGAGGGTTTGAGCTACAAACCCTCCAACTAGGCTGGGTTTGTTTTCCCTGGAGCATTGGAGGCTGAGGGGTGACCTTATAGAGGTTAATAAAATCATGAGGGTTTGCAGTTACTAGCGGTGTTCCGCAAGGATCTGTTTTGGGACCATTGCTGTTTGTCTTTTTTTATAAATGACCTGGAGGAGGGGCTAGAAGGTTGGGTGAGCAAGTTTGCGGATGATACGAAAGTCGGTGGAGTTGTTGACAGTGAGGAAGGATGTGTCAGATTACAGCGGGATATAGATAAGTTGCAGAGCTGGGCAGAAAGGTGGCAAATGGAGTTCAATGTAGCTAAGTGTGAGGTGATTCACTTTGGTAAGAGTAACAAAAAGATGGGGTACTGGGCTAATGGTCGGATACTCGGTATTGTGGATGAGCAGAGGGATCTTGGTGTCCATGTACACAGATCTCTGAAAGTTGCCACCCAGGTAAATAGTGCGGTGAAGAAGGCATATGGAGTACTGGCTTTTATTGGTAGAGGAATTGAGTTCCGGAGTCCTGAGGTCATGTTGCAGTTGTATAAGACTCTGGTGCGGCCACATCTGGAGTATTGTGTGCAGTTTTGGTCGCCATACTATAGGAAGGATGTGGAGGCACTGGAATGGGTGTAGAGGAGGTTTACCAGGATGTTGCCTGGTATGGTAGGAAGATCGTATGAGGAAAGGCTGAGGCACTTGGGGCTGTTTTCATTGGAGAAAAGAAGGTTTAGGGGTGACTTGATTGAGGTGTACAAGATGATTAGGGGTTTAGATAGGGTTGACCATGAGAACCTTTTTCCACGTATGGAGTCAGCTATTACAAGGGGGCATAGCTTTAAATTAAGGGGTGGTAGGTATGGGACAGATGTTGGGGTCGATTCTTTACTCAGCGAGTCGTGAGTTCATGGAATGCCCTGCCAGTAGCAGTGGTGGACTCTCCCTCTTTATGGGCATTTAAACGGGCATTAGATAGGCATATGGAGGATAGTGGGCTAGTGTCAGTTAGGTGGGCTTGGATCGGCGCAACATCGAGGGCCAAAGGGCCTGTACTGCGCTGTATTTTTCTATGTTCTATGTCTATTTAACCTAACCATGGACAGGGTAAATAGACAAAGTCTTTTCACTGGGTTTGGAAAGTCCAGAACTAGAGGGCATAGGTTTAGTGTTAAAGGGGAAAGGTTTAAAAGGGACCTAAGTAGCTTTTTCATGCCAAAGATGGTGCATGTACGGAATGAGCTACCAGAGGAAGTGGTAGAGGCTGGTACAGTTTCAATATTTAAAAGGCATCCGGATGGGTACATGAATAGAAGGGATTTAGAGGGATATGAGCCAAGTGCTGGCAAAAGACACTAGATTAATTTAGGATATCTGGTCGGCATGGACAAGTTGGACCGAAGGGTCTATTTCCATGTTGTACATCTCAATGACTCTAATTCTCTTACATTTAGGTCAACATCATTTATGCAAACCGCAAACAGCCTGAACACTGACCACTGTGGACATAGTTCTAGTCAAAAAAATCATTCAACCATCACCCTCTATTTTCTGCTGTTATGCCAATTATGGGCCCAATTTGTCATTTTTCCTTGGATCCTGTGAGCTCTGACCTTTTCTATCAGTCTCCCAAGCAGAAACTTATCAAACACCTTGCTGAAATCCAAGTCAACTACATGAAAAACATATGTTGAAGGAAAATTGTCTAGCTAACACCCATTGTTACAGTTAACCTGAGAATGCAACTTTTTTAAAAAATGTTTTGTGATTGACACATGAAAGAAGTGAAACTATCATGGTATTTGAACAGATTAAAGACTCAACAGACAATCAAGGTATTTTTCTATGGATGATTTCAGTTACATCACACTGTAAACCTTTGCTATAAATTCTGTGCCTTACAATTGTGTCCTCCACAACCACCTGATGAAGGAGCGGCGCTCCGAAAGCTAGTGCTTCCAATTAAACCTGTTGGACTATAATCTGGTGTTATGTGATTTTTAACTTTGCACACCCCAGTCCAACACTGGCATCTCCAAATTATGGCAGTCATCAAAGACTCTCATCCTGAGGTGTACAAAGACGGTGGTTACAGATTGAATGTCATGTTGAATCTATACTACGATGGCAACTTTTGACAGATGTCTCCCCGAGTAGGCGAAACATTGCACATCTGGGAGGATAAGGAACTTGTCCTGGGAATGATTGGTTAAGAAAAGGCTTGAGTCTTAAGGTTGGGACTGAGACTAGCTCTCCATATATGTTTGTGAAGACAATAGAAAGGCTTGAAGGCTCTCTTCCAAGAGAGATGACATTGTCATCCACGTACTGAAGTTCTCCAAGTGAGTTTGGTGATGTTTTCTTCTTGAATTTCAACTGCTTGAAATTATTTACAAGATAGACAAAAGCATTTCCATGTCCATACGACTGGGAAACTTGTTCCTGAAGAGGACTCGAGTGCTGTAAAATGGGATTGGAATAGTTGGATGTCTGGTGACTGGCACAGGTATGATGAGCTAAAGGACCTCTATGCTGTGTATACTCTGACTATCTAAGATGAAGTGGCAATTGAGTTGAAGTGAAAGTGATTGCCCTTGTTATCAAGGCCATATTTGATCCTCTGTGACTTCAAGGAGCCTGAGCAAAACTGGAATCAATGAAAATCAGGAGAAAACTCTCCACTGATTGTCATAGATGATGGCTGTGGTTGTTGGAGATCAGTCATTTTAGGTCCAGGGCATCTGTGCACAAGTTCCTCAGGGAAGTGTCCTAGATTTGATTCAATTCGATTCCCCACAGTGTGGAAACAGGCCCTTTGGTCCACCCAGTCCACACCGACCCTCCGAAGAGTAACCCACAGATGCAACCATCTTGAGCTGCCTTACACATGACTTCCCTCCGTAATAAAGTCAGAAGTGGAGATGTTTGCCAATGATTCGTGACTCCTTGGATACTGAAGCAGTCCATGTTCAAGTGCAACAAGCATTGGACAATATCATGACTTGCACAAAAAATTGGCAGGTAATATTTGTGCCACACCAGTACTAGGTAATGAACATGTCCAAGTCAGTAATGTGATGAAATACTCCCCACTTGTCTGGGTGAGTCAGAACTCAACACTTAAGAAGCTTGATACCATCCAAGACAAAGCAGCCCACTTGATTGGCATCACACCCGCAAACATTAATTTCTTCCACTGATGCTTAGTAACAGCAGTACGTACTGTCGACATGATGCACTACAGAAACGCACCAAAAATCCTTAGCACCTTCAAGTTGCCTTAAAGAAGGTGGTAGTGAGCTGCTACCTTGAACCTCTGGAAGTTCACGTGCTGTATATTGATCCACAATGCCCTTAGTGAAAGAATTCCAGGATTTTGACCCAGTGACAGTGAAGGACCAGTGATATATTTTCAGGCCAGGACGATGAGTCGCTTGGTAGAGATCTTGAAGGTGATGGATTCCCATGTATCTACTACCCTTGTCCTTCTCGATGGAAGTGGTTGTGGGTTAAGAAGGTGCTGTCTGAGGATCTTGGTGCATTTCTACAGTGCATCTTGCAAATAGTACACACTGCTGCTACTGAATGTTGGTCACATAGGGAGTGGATTCTTGTGGATGTGGTGCCAATTAAGCGGGCTGCTTTGTTCTTGGTGGTATCAAGCTTTTTGAGTGTTGTTAGAGCCACACTCAGTTAGGCAATCCACGTTATAGGAAGGATGTGATAGTATTGGAGAGCATGCAGAGGAGATTTACCAGGGTTTTGCCTAGGCTGGAGACTTTCAGTTATGAAAGGTTTTCAGATAGACTGGGATTGTTTCCCTAAGGGCAATAATCTTGAGAGGTACAAAATAATGAGGGGCATAGATAGTAGTCAGGAAGAAACTTTCCCCCTTGATGGAAGGATCATTGACTAAAGGGGACATAAATTTAAGTTCAGAATGTTTAGAGTTATGTGGGGGAAACAACATTTTGACTCAGGACAGTGAGAATTTGGAATACTGACTCTCGGCTATGACTTTATTTCAGGAAAAATATTTAACCATCCACTATTGGCTAGGTCACTTGTAACATTGTCAGATCATGCTCTTATATGTTGCAATTACGATCAATTCTAAGAACATCCTGGATTGTGAAGATGCTCTTAAATCACTGTCCCCTGTCTCCTCCAGCAATAAGTGCAAGGAACCCAAGGACTAAGGTAAAAGTATCAGAGCAGGAATGTCATGTTGCAGTTGTACAGAGCCTTGGTGAGATCACATTTCGAGCATTGTGTGCAGGTTTATTCTCCTTCTCTGAGAAAGAATGGCTATGTTGGCAGTGCAACAAAGATGTACCAGACTGAGACCTGGATTGACCTATAAAGAGAGACTGGATCGGTTAGCAGTTTATTCATTGGAGTTTAGAAGAATGGGGTGGAGGAGATCACATAGAAACCTATAAAATTCCAGACAAGGTAAATGCAGGAAGGATCTTCCCAGTGACCAGGGAATCCAGGACTAAGAGTCACAGTGTTAGGATATGGGGTAGACCATTTAGGACTGAGATGAGGAGAAATTCTTTCACCCTGTGACTGCAATTCACTGCCTTAGAAAACAGTTGAGACCAAAACGTTAAATGTTTTCAAGAAGGAATTAGATATAGTTCTTTGGGTTAAAGGGATCACAGGGTATAGAATAAAAGCGTGAGCAGGATACTGAGTTGGATGATCATGTTGATTGGCAGACCGGGCTGAATGGCCTACCTCACTCCTATTTTCTATGTTTTAATGAATCTCTCCATTCAGCCTTCACCCATGTCACAGTGATTCTTGTCAAAATCCCCAATGGCACTTGAGGTTGTGACAACAGTAAACATTCTCTCTTTGTCTACCTTCATCTTTCTGCAATCCTTGATACGGTTGATCATGCCATTCTTTTCCAACTCCTTTCCACTGTTCTCAAATGGTTCCATTCTTGTTTATCTAATCACATCTAAGGGTATAATTTGCACGTGTTTCTTGTCCTGCTTCAGGACTGTTTTCTTTGTATCTCCTGAGGAACAATTCTTGATCCTACCTATTTCTCAGCTACATGTTGCCCTTGGCACTGTAATCCAAAAGCAACGTTTAGTTTTCACATTATCTTGTTCAATTCCTTCACTGTTTCTGGATTATCAGGCTGCTTATTCATTATCCATTTTTTGGGATAGGCTGAAATTTTCTTCACCAATGGGAAGACCAAAGCCATTGTTTTTTGTCCCTACTGACTTCGTTAGCTACCATCTTCACTCCCTTCCCTAGTAACTGTCTGATATTAAACTAGTCTGTTGCAATTGGGTCAAAATCCTGGAACTGAGTAGCTTCAAATGACTTAAAGTCAAAGAGATGTACAGCATGGAAACAGACCCTTTGGGATATCTCGTCCATGCCGACGAGATATCCCAACCCAATCTAGTCTCATCTGCCAGCACTTGGCTCATATCCCTCCAAACCCTTCCTATTCATATCCCGATCCAGATGTCTTTTTAAATGTTGCAATTGTACTAGCCTCCACCACTTCCTCTGGCAGTTCATTCCATGCATGTACCACCCTTTGCATGAAAAAGTTGCCCCTTAGGCCTCTTTTATATTTTTCCCGTCTCACCCTGAACCTATATCCTGTAGTTCTGAACTCCTCCATCCCAGGGAAAAGATTTTGTCTATTTATTCTATCCATGCCCCTCATGATTTTATAAACTTCTATAAGGTCACCCCTCAGCCTCTGCTCCAGGGAAAACTATCCCAGCCTGTTCAGCGCCTCCCTATGGCTCAAATCGTCCAGCCCTGGCAACATTCTTGCAAATCTTTTCTGAACCCTTTCAAGTTTCACAACATCCTTCTTATGGGAAGGAGACCAGAATTACACGCAATATTCCAAAAGTGGCCTAAACAATGTCCTGTCCAGCCACAACATGACCTCCCAACTCCTTTCATCAATGCTCTGACCAATAAAGAATTGTATACCAAAAGCCGCCTTCACTATCCTATCTAACTGCGACGCTACTTTCAGCAACACTTTCTAGGACCTTACCCTAAACTGTATGAGTCCTGCTCCGATTTGCTTTCCCAAAATGCAGCACCTCATATTTATCTAAATTAAACTCCATCTGCCACTCCTCAGCCCATTGGCCCATCTGATCAAGATCCTATTGTAATCTCAGGTAACCTCCTTTGCTGTTCACTACAACTCCAATTTTGGTGTCATATGCAAACTTACTAACTATACCTCATTTGTTCACAACCAAATAATTTCTATAAATCTGCATCTCCTATTCCTCAAGGCAAAAACTAGACCAATCAAAGACAACATGTAGGTGTAAACTTTAGGCCAAGCAAAGATGTGCAGGTTAGGTGAATTGGTCATGCCAAATTGCCCATAGTGTTAGGTGAAGGGGCAAATGTAGGGGAATGGGTCTGGCTGGGTTGCTCTTCGGAGGATCGGTGTGGACTTGTTGGGCCGAAAGGCCTGTTTCCACGCTGTAAGTAATCTAATCTGATCTAATCTAATCTTTGCAGTTTACGCTCATTATATGAATGATATTTTCTATGGCAATGCCTGTACTATTTACAGTTCATTTACCTACCAGCTAACAATTGCTTCTCATACAGTATAGTGTTCACCTGTACATTGCTATTGAGTGCAAGATGAAAATCTTTGGCAAAGTTTGTATGTTTCAACAATGTTGTGTATTTGTGTTGATGTAGCAGCTAATTGAACACTCAGAATCAGAATTCAAAGAAATTACCAGCATCCTCGATAATGAGCTCACTATTAAATGTAAAGGCACAAAACGCAGAGAAAGCTTTAATTTTCTGGTCACCCATCATATTTAAGTTAAATTAACTGAAAACAGCAAACATAAGTTTGGAGCAAACTTTTTTCAACATAACTAATGTAGACTTCATCACATTAATTTGCATGGACAAAGATAATGCTGATTGATGGGTCACTGAACTCAAAATGTTAAGTCTGTTTTTCTCTCCGAGGTGCTTCTAGTTTCTCCAACACTTTATCTTTGTTTCAAACCTCCAGCATCTACACTTCTTGGTTTTATTAATTTGCAGGGATTTTGATACCTCAGTAACTGCTGATTTTCCTGGTTTTCATACAGCTAGATCCTTTTGTTGACCGGTTTAAAACTTATTATTCCCATTGCAGCTTCCCTCACTTTATAGCCACTGGCTTCCCGCACCATGTTGCCTGTTCGGCTACTTGATTTTATCCCTCCCACTTTATAGACATCCCTGTACCCCCCAAATTACCACCACAGTCACTCATATTTCCCACCTCTTGCCTCTGTAGCCACCTCCTTCTTGCCTCATGCAGCAGAGTGGCTGTATCCTTGGTTTTGCAGGCAAATTCTCATTACCCTAACCGCACTCCACAAACTAGCAGCTTCCCACAGCCTTGTTCACCACTGCTACTTAACTTTTTATTAGTCTTCTGATCACAGGCTCTTTCCCTCCTGCATTTGCAAGTGGGTCCTTTCAAAATTTTTCTTTGGGACACTTGGGATGGAATCATTTGCCACCTCATGTGTTTTGAGCATTGAGTGACATGGTTACTATTGAGCAAAGATTGACACACAAAAGCAAGTTAATACCAACAAGAGGGCCATGTTGGAGCAAACATCTATCAGTTCCATGTGGTCTTGAAGACACTGGATGAAACTTTCCCACTTTTCCCTTTTGAAAACAGTGAGGAAATAGGTGTTGTCCTTAGATTTAAGAAAAGTAACTTAATAAATTATAGTTTCACTTTTGAAACTGCCCGTGTACAGGATTGCTGTCGGGAATTTCAAGTTGTCATTTTACGATTAGTGCTGTTATCTCTGAAGCTTAGAAAGTCTTAGAGATATCCTTCAAAAGTTATCCGACCAGCTTTGCACCTTCGTGACTGAGTGGGTCCCAGTGTATTTTTTGAAAAGTCTCTAAGTTACAGATTTTATGTAATTCCCTAGCCTTAGAAAATATTTAGATTATGTAGACAGTAAGGTACATTGCTTCGCAGGCTGGAATTCATGTAACATTAGAGATAACAAAACTGCAAACTGAACCACACATGGTATTGAAGTGGCATTTTCAATACTCTTGAGAGTTGAAATAAAAAGAATTGGAAAACATTTTATGCTACATTCATTTCACTATGGTAACTTCAATGAATTCCATTACAAGAGACAATTGACACTGGGGAAAAAAACGCTGTTTGGCCCATCGAGTTCATACTGATTTTTTTTTAAAATTCTTTCACAGGATGAGGGTGCCACTGTCTAGACCAGCACTTATTGCCCATCCCTAATCACCCAGAGGGCAGTTAAGAGTCAACCCCTTCACTGTGGGTCTGGAGTCACATGTATCAAGTCACACGTAGGCTTCCTTCCTTAAAGGACATTAGTGAACCAGGGTGGATTTTTCTGACAATCAGTAATGAATTCTTGGTAAAAACCCAAAGGTCTGCAGATGCTGGAAATCAGAAACAAAAGCAAAAATTGCTGGAAAGGCTCAGCTGATCTGGCAGCATCTGGGGAGAGAGAGTGTCGAAAAGTGTGGAGCTGGCAAAGCACAGCAGGTCAGGTAGCATCCGAGAAGCAGGAGAATCGTGCTTCGGGCATCAGCCCCACACCAGCCTCCATTCCTGATGAAGGGCTTATGCTGAAATATCGATTCTCCTACTCCTCGGATGCTACCTGACCTGCTGTGCTTTGCCAGCTCCACACTTTTCGACACTTTCTCTCCCCAGATGCTGCCAAACTAGCTGAGCCTTTCCAGCAATTTCTGCTTTTGTTTCTGATTTCCAGCATCTGCAGACCTTTTGTTTTTTACCATTAATTTATTACTGATCTCCTGTGCAACAATTTTTGACTCTGATGTCCAGCATCTGCCGTCCTCACGTTCCCCTCCTCTGTGGAGAGAATTCAGAGTTAACGTTTCAGATTCAGTGGCCTTTCCTCAGAGGGGTTTCAGGATTCATGGACTCTTAATTCCAGATTTTTATTGAATTCACATTCTACCAGCTGCTGTGGCAGGAATTGAACCTGGGTTCCCAGGCCATTATCTAGGTCTCTGAATCTAAAGTCTAGTAATAATACAGAGGCCTTTTCCTCCTTTTGCCTCAAATTTTGCTCTACTTGAACTGCCTCACATTTTCTTCTGCTCTAAATCTGTCATTGTAACCCTCTTCCTTCAGATTATTAAGATTTGATTTACAAGTAAACGATTCACTTCAGAAGGTCCCTGTGGCAGAGGGTTCCACACCATTACACGCATTAGGTAAAGAATCTCCTTCTGAATTCATCATGGCCTTTAGTTATGATCTTCCCATCAGTGGAAATGTTCTCTCATATTCGCTCTTACCAAAAACATTCATAATTTTAAAGACCTCTATTTGCCTACCTCTCATTCAGTCTCAAAGTCATAGAGATTTACAGCATGGAAACAGACCCTTCAGACCAACCCATCCATGCTGACCATATATACTAGATAAATGTAGTCCCATTTGCCAGCATTTGGCCCATACCCTTCTAAACCCTTCTTATTCATACACCCATCCAGCTGCCTTTTAAATGTAATTGTACCAGCCTCCACACTTCCTCTGGTAGCTCATTCCATACATGCACTATCCAGTGTGTGAAAAGGTTGCCCCTTAGGTCCCTTTTAAATCTTTTCCTTCTCAACTTTAACCTTTTGGACTCCCCCACCCCAGGAAAAGACCTTGTCTATTTACCCTATCCATTCTTTTTTTCTCAAGCAGAGATCCACCCCTGCTTCATACTTTTACTGTTATCAATAGAAGACAAATATAGAGGTAAGCATTTCTTAGACTGAGGAGAAGTTGAAAACGGTGTTCTATACAGATCGGTGTTGGGGTCCTTGCATTTTGTGATTTACATAAATGATTTGGAGGAAGGTGTTGCATATGATACTAAGCTAGGGAGCTTCCCGGCTGGACCCCAGCATTGCAGATACTCGTCTTCAGCCAATTTGATTCACTCCATAATGATATTAAAAAATGGCTGGAGGCACTGGCATTTGACAGTCTTCCATTTATATTCTAACCAAGGAAGGATACATTTGTCGTAGATGAAGTGCACTGAAGGTTCACCAGACTGGTCCCTGAGATGATGGGGTTATGGTGAGGAAAAATATGGGCCTGTATTCTCTAGAGTTTAAAAGAATGAGAGCTGATCTCATTGAAGTTTACATTCTTCTTAGAGGATGGGTGCAGGATAGGTGTTTCTGTTGGCTGGCTGGTCTAAAACCAGGAAACACTGAGAATAAGGTTATACTCAATAGATTTCTCGATTTTTAAGACATAAAGATATATAAATAGCATGCAGAAAATGACCTTGAGATAGAAGATCAGCCATGATCTAGTTGATTGAAGTGGTTGGTTCAAGGAGTTTAATAGCTGCCCACTGCTATTTCTTATGTTCCTAAGTAAATGAAAGCAGTATTTAATTTCTGGAGCAATCTTATTGATTGATGGAGTGGGCTCAAAGGTCTAAGTGGCCTACTCTTGTACCTTGTTTGTATGCAAGTATTCTTGGTTGTGACTACCTTCAACCTAAGGAGCTTCACATAAGTAGAACTCATGTAAAACTGAATTTTAAAAACAGTGAGTTTGGAAAAGATAAAGATAACAGGTCAGGTGAAACAATGTAATCACAAAATAAAACCTTATCCAAGTGCACTGTTTGCATACATTAGATGAGTGTTCAATGAAGCATTTGATGAATGATAAATCTTCAAATACCTCTACTTTTCAAGTAGCTTTGGAAAACTGTGACAGGTAGTTCTCCCATAACGTGGTAGCTACATTCCCATGTGACACCATGTTATAGGAAATGGTGCAATATAAACAATGGGGCCCATGGGAAAAACAGGGTTGGGGCGAACCACCAAAGATATCAGTAAAAATCAAAACAAAAATAGTAGTTAGCTTAACACAAACGATAGCAATCTAAGTAAATCTTTAATTCATGCATTTTAATGAAGTATTACAGTAAATTTAACACTTTAACACTAAAAACACTGACTACAGCACTGTAGCTATCACAAAGCTCTTCACCAGGAAGTGCACGAGCCAACTGACCACATAGATACCGATGAGGAATTCAGTCCTCCTCAAGATCCTTCCCTGGATTGAAATAAAGTTCCTTCTAAATATAGACTACAATTCCATTTCAAGCTAAGTTTTCAAAGCTTGCAGATCTGATTGCATTCCTATTTTAGTTGAACACACTGAATTTTCATTTCGCAAACAGAGTATCCTGAGGCTGGGTTTTGCTGTTCACCTAGTGCTGAGGATGGAATTGCGTAATAGCGAATGGGAGTTTGATTTGTTCTTTAAAAAGTCTGCAGTTCACAAATTGCATTACAACCAAATCGCATTTCATGAAGGTGCGATGTAGGAGAACTACCTGGAGTACAGAGTCCCAAAGGCATTCTACTGCTCCCTGCACAACTGCAGGTTAATGAAGAAAAATAACATCATTTGAATTACTGTACAATTTCCACAGAATACTTTGTAATCTGCAACGTAGCTGTCTTCATGTGTGGCTTTTATACATATTCATTCATGGGATGTGGGTGTTCATCCCTAATTGCCCTTGAATTGAATGGCTTACTAGGCCATTAAACATCCTGGTGAGAGTCTAAAGTCATATGGGTCAGACCAGGTAAAAACAGTAGATTTCACATTGAATCAACTGATGTTACAAAAATCAATTGGAGTCTCAACAATAATGACCATGAAAGTAACTTTCCGTTTCAGATTTTTGTTTATTGCTCTGGTAGAATTTGAATCCATGTTGCTAGGACATCAGCCTGGGAATTTGGATGACTAATCCAGGGCCATGCCTCTGCCCTACCATTTCCCCATTTTAATTTAGAAACTTTGAAGCATCCAATTCCTATAAGTCTTGTATATATTAACTCTTGTCCTTCTACTGAATTGTTTAAACTTGGCTTAATTTGCTTTATTTCAAGTTTATAATCCAAAGTAATTCCAATGAAGCTTAAAAATCAAACAGAGCTAATGAGATGTCACAAACCAACACTTGTGAAAAACCAGATGCAAAGTTTTCCACTCATGGGCAACCTTAAACTATATCCATTCACAACATGTCAGATGCAGATACCTGATACATATTAAAAACAATAAACTCTCTATTATGCATCCATAACGATGCATAACAGGTCAAAGAGCATACAATGACCCAATACCCAATTCCAATGTACAAAGGAGACTTGACAGCGATGCACTGCACTCAGCTACTCCTGATGTAATTATCTGGCTTAACCAAACTTAATTCAAATTATAATTTTTTGCTCTATATCTACATCAGCCACAAGAAATTGTAACTGAAATATGATTCTGAATCTTGACTCTGTGTGCCTATCACACCAATAAAGCTAGCTAATGCAGTCAAGCGTATACATTGAATGCCTTAGGAACTTTATGCTGTCTTAGATGTCATCGTAAACAGAGACAGATTTATGTGTGCCCTGGGGCAAGTGTTATCATATTCTCTGCTTCAGATGGATGACTGATGGAGGGTGAGAGTGTTGATGCGACCAGTGTAGGTGGTGTTTGCAATTTTGCAGTTTATCAAAATGTTTGGAAATGAAATTGTAAATTGAGAAAACCACAGCACATTAAATTACAATGAAAGTTTCAAATTCACATCAGAAGATTCAGCTACTGGCAAACAATCCTGGAAATTCTGTACATGAGAGCCGATAATATTGTTGACCATGCTGATTACTCTAAAGATCTATGACCTGTGCAGAATCTTACTTGATTTGCGAGATGCTGAAATTGCGCCATTATATTTTGTCACAGTAATGAGCCAGGCCTGCATAACAAGTGTTTTTAAATCCAATTTATTTGTGGCTAGAGTCCTCATCCCATCCCCACCCACACTTTCTTGTCATTAGCAATTTTCCTGACAACAAAATTTCAGCATCTCTCAATGTTGTTGGCTGATTGAGCCTTGCTTACTGAAAGGTTGATGAAATAGTAAAAACTTCAAGTTCAGTTGCAGTAAGTAATCAGCCACTCCTGGGATTGCAATTTTTTGATGAACCATCTAGTCAATTTGTCATCAAGATTCTAACCTGAAACTGACAATGCACTTAATCAATGATGTTTCATTACACCCTCGGGATGGTCAGTTCACTACAGTAAAATCAAAATGACCACTTTTAAAAGGGTTTTATTAAGAGGTTCGGTCAGTGTGTTGACAGAGATAAAACACATGGTGACTGACAAAATATCACTTTGAATTTGTTGAGGAGTTGATCCTGCATCTGTTTAGCTGAGCTAAATAATAGTTGATTAAGACATAGAATTTCATTAGAAACAGAAGGATATTTCAAAATAACAGATGTTGATGTATTTGAATGCTTTCCCACTTTTTCAATGTGGACCATTTCTGAGGGACTAATCAACCTGTTCTGCAGAAAGGACTAAAAGAACAATGTCTCCATTAACTTCACAGGCAGCATGCAGCTTGAGTGTCCTGGCAATCTGACCTTCAGAGAAACAGCAGATTCTGCTCCATTTGGAAGTGAATCAGTGATCAATACATTGAGGCCCAGGCTTGGGTCAGGGTTAGCAAATGCAAGTCTGGACAGTATCTGATTAGGAAAAAAACAAAATCAAAGAATTATGTCACAGGATAGTGTGGGTTGACTGGTTTATGAACAACTGCTGTTATACAGTTTTTAAAAAAACCTTCCAATACCTACAACTGCTACTTACTATTAGATGTTTATTAGTTTACTGGCAGCACTAAACTGATTGTGAGGTGTAATGCTTATCAATTGCAAATTAACTGAAATTATTACTTAACATGCAATAAAAATGGCTCAGCTGGCGATAAGCTGTGACTGCATAATATGGGAGCTCCTAGATGTAAGTGGGGTCCAGAGCAAACAGGACTGCAGTAACTGTCTGTAGCTGCAGGAACTTTAGCTCTACGTCAGTGAGCTTTAACATAAATGGGTACAGTGAGGAATCAAGCATTAGAGTTGATTCAGAAAAACAGTATATTAATAAGGAAACAAAGGTAGAAATGGCAGGAAGGGAGAAGAGAGGAAAAAAAAACCTTAGTGTGTAGGTTTGCTCGCTGAGCTGTAGGTTTGATATCCAGACGTTTCATTACCTGGCTAGGTAACATCATCAGTGGCGACCTCCAAGTGAAGAGAAGCTGTTGTCTCCTGCTTTCTATTTATATCTTTCTCCTGGATGGGGTTCCTTGGGTTTGTGGTGATGTCATTTCCTGTTCGTTTTCTGAGGGGTTGACAGATGGCATCTAGATCTATGTTTTTGTTTATGGTGTTGTGGTTGGAGTGCACAAAAGACCCAGTACAACCCATGGTCAAAACCAACGTCATCTACAAAATTCCATGCAAGAACTGCCACAAACATTACATAGGACAACCAGGAAGAAAGTTAGCCACCAGAAGACACAAAAAGACACGACCCTCTCTCTCTCGTAGCCCTACACACGGATGAAAAAAACCACCATTTCGACTGGGGCAACACATCTATCCTGGGACAGGCTAAGCAAAGACATGCCAGAGAATTCCCAGAGACCTGGCACTCCAACCACAACACCATAAACAAACGCATAGATCTAGATGCCATCTATCAACCCCTCAGAAAACGAACAGGAAATGACATCACCACAAACCCCCAGGAACCCCATCCAGGAGGAAGATATAAATAGAAAGCAGGAGACAACAGCTTCGCTTCACTTGGAGGTCGCCACTGATGATGTTACCTAGCCAGGTAATGAAACGTCTGGATATCAAACCTACAGCTCAGCGAGCAAACCTACACCCTAAACCTCAACCTGAGCTACAAACTTTGCAAAAAAACCTAAGAACATGCCAACAGTCAAGACGCAAAGTTACAAAGATAACGTAAGAACATAAGAGGATATCTGGCCCGTCAAGCTTGCTCCGCTATTTAATAAGATCATGGCTGATCTCTTCATGTACTCAGGTCCATTTATCCACCTGCTCACCATAACCTTTAATTCCTTTACTGTTCAAAAACATCTATCGGTCTTTGCTTAAAAAAAAGCAACGAGGTAGCCTTAACTGCTTCACTGGGCTGGGAATTCCAGATTCACAAACTCAGTCCAAACTCTCCTTCTCTCTATTTTGAAATTATGCCCCCTCGTTCTAATTTCGCTTGCTATGGAAACAACTTCCTGCTTCTATCTTGTCTATTCCCTTGATCATTTTATATGATTGGAGATCTCTTCTCATTCTTCTAAATTCCAATGAGTATAGTCCCAATCTACTCAATCTATTCTCTTAAGCCAACCCTTATTTTGGAATCAGCCTAATGAATCTCCTCTGCACCCCTCCAGTGCCAGTACATGCTTTCTCAAATAAGGAGATTAAAACTGTACAGAGTACTCCAGATGTGGTCTCACCAGCACCCTATGTAGCTCCAGCATTACAAGCATAACAAGTTCTGTGTCTGAATGTGTATAAGGTAAATGAATTGGTAGCATATACTGAAGTAAGTAAATATGGTCTGATAATTATTACACAGATATGGCTTCAAGGTGGCAAAGATTGGGACCTGAGTATTGAGGGACATATGACATTCAGCAACTTGCCAATGACATTTTGAAGTTCTGCACTAACCACCTAACAGTTGAAAATTCTCCCAAGTTTGTATCATCTAAAAACTTGCTACAGGGTTAGCTGTGGCTAGTCACCTAAGAGGATAGGCCACAGTCATTCCATCATCACAGTTTACAGAAGCTAAAGGGACGGGTTTGGAGAGACAGGTGTAGGCGCAATTATCTGTCTTGTGTAATGGCCCAGGGAAGTGTGAAGCCTGTAGTGTTAATGGAATAGGAACAGAGTAGGGAGTTGATGTTGAGGTTGAAATCCAATGGCAGAGGACCACTCGTGGTTATTTCCATCATGAAGCAGTGAACATTGCATTATGTCCAGGAGATGGACGCAAATGCACTTGCATTGACGAAGGGTAAGTGACTTGAGTTGTGAGGAAGAGAGCTGCATCCACAACTGATCACTGCGCATTTATGGGATAATGATGGGTGTTACATGTATGAATGTTGGCAACACAGACATGCAAGCTGTGTAATCTGTGGTCGTCATTTCTTTTTTAATTAATCCATGGGATGCGGGCATCACTGGCTGGGCCAGCATTTATTGCCCATCTCTCATTGCCCAGATCTTGTTTGTCTTGGAACATGTCCGGGAAGCCCCTCATAGTCAGGACCACAGAATTTTCTCATGCCATGGGCTGCGCAGGTGTCTAGTAACCAGCACTCGTCAGAGCTTCCCATTCCACAGCCCCCTTACGTTTTGTGTTAAACTTGAGGGACCCAACACTTAAGGAAATAATTTAAGGGAAGGAACTTTACTTGCACATGTGTTTTTTTAAATGGTAATGGAGTTACTATTCCAACTTAAGAAGGATAGTCTTCAAAGCTTGATAGTTTCGAGCTCGAGTTTTAAAAGTAATAGGTGCGAAAATTGCAGGTGCATTAGCCAAAATTTAATGAAGTTTTATTGATTCTGAAATTGTAATTACACATATAGTTTCATTAAAACTGGAGAAAACTACAGATCTCCATTTGTCAGTTGTAGGAAATTTTCTGAAATCTTCCATGGACCAATTGACTTGAATATTTTTTAAAAATTCTTTAAGGGAGGAGAGTGTCATTGGCTGGGCCAGCATTCATTACCTATCCCTAGATTCCCTTCGGGGCGTGGTGGGGAAGTGCTTTCTTAGAGTCATAGAGTCAGAGAAATGTACAGCATGGAGACAGACCCTTTGGTCCAACTTGTCCATGTCGAGTAGATATCCTAACTTAATCTAGTCCCATTTGCCAGCACTTGACCCATATCCCTCTAAACCCTTCCTATTCATGTACCCATCCAGATACCTTTTAAATGCTGTAATTGTACCAACCTCCTCCATTTCCTCCAGCAGCTCATTCCATACATGTCTGAAAAAGTTGCCCCTTTTATATCTTTCCCCTCTCACCCTAAACCTATGCCCTTTAGTTCTGGACACCCCACCCCAGGGAACAGACCTCGTCTATTTATCCTATCCATGCCCCCTGATTTTATAGACCTCTGTAAGATCACCCCTCAGCTGCAACATGATCTCCCAACTCCTATACTTAATACTCTGACCAATAAAGGAAAGCGTCCCAAAAGCTGCCTTCACTATCCCATCTACCTGCAATTCTACTTCCAAGGAACTATGAACCTACACTCCAAGGTCTCTTTGTTCAGCAACACTCCCTAGGACCTTAGCATTAAGTGTATAACTGCTGGTAAGATTTGCTTTTCCAAAATGCAGCACCTTGTATTTATCTAAATTAAACTCCATCTGCCACTCCTCAATGTATTAGCCCATCTGATCAAGATCCCATTGTAATGCAAGGTAACCTTCTTTGTTGTCCACTACACCTTCAATTTTGGTGTCATCTGCAAACTTACTAACTATACCTCCCATGTTCATATCCAAATCATTTATATAAATGACAAAAAGCACTGGACACAGCACCAATCATTGTGGCACTCCACTGGTCACAGGCTTCCAGTCTGAAAAGCAACCCTCCACCACCACCTTCTGTCTTCTACCTTCGAGCCATTTCTGTATCCAAATGGCTAGTTCTCCCTGTGTACCATGAGATCTAACCTTGCTAACCAGTCTCCCAATGGGAACCTTGTCAAACGCCTCACTAAGTCCATATACTGTAGATCGCGTCTACCGCTCTGCCTTCATCAATCCTCTTTGTTACTTCTTCAGAAAACTCAATCAAGTTTGAGAGACATGGTTTCCTACGCACAAAGCCATGCTGACTAGCCCTAATCAGTCCTTGCCTTTCCACATATATGTAAATCCTGCCCCTCAGGATTCCTTCCCAGTAACTGCCCACTGCCGATGTTGGGCTCACCACTATATAGTTCCCTGATCTTTCCTTACCACCTTTCATCAATAGTGCCACCATGTTAGCCAACCTTTCAGCACCTCACCCGTGACTATTGATGATACAAATATCTCAGCAAAGGGCCCAGCAGTCACTTTGTGAACTTATCACAGAGTTCTAGGATACACCTGATCAGGTCCTGGGGATTTATACACTTTTATGCGTTTCAAGACATCCAGCACTTCCTCCTTTGTAATATGGGCATTTTTCAAAATGTCACCATCTATTCCTCCATATTCTATATCTTACACGTCCTTCCCCACAGTAAACACTGATGCAAAATACTCGTTTAGCACTGCACCCCATGTGCAATAGGCCAGCCCACAATACCACTAGGGAGGGAGTTCCCAGATTTTGACCCAGCGACAGTGAAGGAACACCAATATATTTCTAAGTCAGGGTGCTGAGTGGTTTAGAGAGAAATTTTCAGCTGGAGGTATTGCCAATCTGTGTGTTGACCTTGTCCTTTTTAGATGGTAGTAATAATGGATTTGGAAGATCTAAGAAGCCTTAGTGGATTTCAGCGCTGCATTTCCTCCTGGAGGTTGTTATTAGATTCTCCTACATTGGATCTTGTCATTGCCTGGCATTTACATGGTACTTGCCGCTTTTTAGTCTCAGTCTGGACATCATCTGAAAAAAGCGCTGCTGAGTGAGTGAATAGAAATCAAGAGATGTGCGAAGAATGAGTTGTGAGGGATTTAGTTGTAGAGGGAAACTGCAAAATGAGTGACTTGGAGAGAGGTGTATTGTAAGGAAGCTAGTGAGCGAGTGGGTGGGGTTGGGAGAGGGGCTACTGATTAAGTGACTAAAGAGGATAGGCTTGGAAGTGATGAAGGGAGGAGAGAGACTTTAGCAAGTCCTCTGTCACCAAGAAAAATGGAGAGATTTGCTGAAAGTTACATAAAAATACAAAATAGTCACACTTTTTCTCATATTAGATCCTATAAATATGAAAATCTATGTTGAGGTGCAAACCTTAATAGTTAAATTACATTTCTTTAATTACAGTTCCTTTTTTTTAATGCTCATGTTTGGAATCACATATATTTTTTAAAAACTGTAGAAAACTAATATGTAGTTATTCATGGGATATAGTGTCTTTTCCAAGACCAGCATATGTTGCCTATGACTAATTGTGACTCAGAAGGAAGTGGAGTCAAAGCTGATCACATCATAAAATGGTTTAAGAAACACTGTTATAGTCTTTGGCCTCACTTTGCATGTTTATAATCCAAAAAGGTTATGCTCTGTTGTTACTATGGACTTCATTCTGCATTTAATGTGCTAAATTCATCAAATGCTGGGGTCACTTTGGTCATTCGATACAAATGGTTGGTGGCAAGACAGAATAATGAAGCATACAGTACTTAAGCTTTATTAATAGCTGTGAACTTACTGAACTTAAGTAAGATACTAGTTAGCCCTCAGTTGGATATTGTTTACTGTACAAGGCACTACACAATACGATGAATGTGAATGTATTGGAGGAGGTTTACAAGAATGGTTCTAGGAGTGAGAAACTTAAGTCATGAAAATAGATTTGAATAGTTGGGATCCTCCTCCTTGGAGTATAGAGGCTTGATAGAAAGTACTGGGACAGTGTAGACAGGAGGAAACTGTTCCCATCAATAAAAGAATCAAAAATAGGAGAGCACAGGTTCAATGTAATTTGCCAAAAAATTCTGTTGTGGTGTAAGAGAAATCTTTTTCACTAAAAAAAATTGAGCAGTTAAGGTCTGAAATCTACTACCTGGGCATGTGGTAGATGCAGATTAATCAAGATTTCAAGGGGGCATTCGATGTTATTAATCAATATGCAGGGTTATTGGAAAAGGCTATAGTCTTGAGTCATAACATTCATGCGCAGAGCCAGGTCAGGCATGATGGGCAGAATGTCCTTATGCCCTGTAGCAATTCTGTGATTCGGTTCACTGTCTTGTTAGCAACAGAAGGTAGATGAAAATGTTTATATCAACTTCAAACCTAACAATTTCACCTATTTGAAGTGGCCTAGAAGCATTTGCATTCACTACTGCTGTAAATACATGATTTCTTGTTAGACAATATCTTCTCAAGTTTTTGGCTTTAGCCACTTTTGTCCCTGTTGTACAACACAAGAACAAAAGAAAAGTAAAGCATTGGAACAGGCCCTTTGGCCCTCCAAGCCTGTGCCAATCATCATGCCCTAACTAAACATAAAATAAACATATCCCTCTATTCGCTCCCTATTTGTGTAACCATCCAGATGCCAACATGCCTACTTCCATTGCCTTTTCTGGCAATCCATTCCAGGGTCCTACCACTCTCAACGTGAAAAACTTCCCTTGCACATTTCCCTTTAACCTACCCCCTCTTACCTTGAACGTGTGACCTCTTGTAATTGAAACTTTAATCCTGGGAAAACGCCTCTGACTATCCACCCTATCCATCCCCCTCATAATTTTGTCAACTCTGAGGTCTCCTCTCAACCACCATTTTTCCACTGAAAACAATCCTTGACTTTTTAACAGTTCCTCATAGCCAGTGCCCTTGAGACCAGGCAATATCCTGGTGAACCTCACCTACACTCTTTCCAAAGCTTCCAAATCTTTCTGCTAGTGTGGCGAACCAAACTGAACACAGCACTGCAAATGCAGTTGAACAAGGGTTTTTATATAGCTGCAACATGGTTTGCCAACTCTTGTAGCCCCTGCCCTGGCTATTGAATCATTTCTTAATCACTTTGGCCACCTGTGTTGTCACTTTTAGGGAACCGTAGACCTGCACACCCAGATCCGTCTCTATATTAATGTTCCTAAGGGTTCTGCCATTTACTGTATAATTCACTCCTAAATTTGATCCTCCAAAATACATCACCTCGCATTTGTCTGGATTAAACTCCATCTGCCATTTCTGTGGCCAAGTCACCAGTCTATCTATCCTGTTGTATACTTTCACAATCCTCACCAACTGCACCATTCTTCTTGTAATGTGCAAGCTTACCAATCAGGCCACCCACATTTTCCTCCAGATCATTTATACATACTACCAACAATATCGGACCTACAACTAATCCCAGCAGAACACCACAACTTACTGGTTTCCGTGCTGAAAAAAACCCTTCCAACACATCCCTCTGTCTTCTATGACCAAGCCAATTTTGTATTCATCTAGCCAGCCTACTATGAATGCCATGTGATGTAAGTTTTTGTACCAATCTGCCATGTGGAACTTTATCAAATGCCTTACTAAAGTCCATATAAACTTCATCAGCCCTACCCTCGTCAATTATCTTTGTCACCTCTTCAAAAAATTGTCAGTTTGGCGAGACATTACCTTTCCTATACAAAACCAAGCAGCCTATCGCTAACTAGTCCATTTTCTTCCAAATGTACATATATATTGTTCCTCAGTATCTTTTCCAAGAGCTTCCCCACTACAGACATCAGGCTCACCAGCCTGTAATTTTCTGCATTATCCTTGCTTTCTTTCTTAAGCAAGGGAAACACATTGGCTAATCTCCAGTCCTCTGGAACCTTGCCTGTGGTCAAACAGGATGTGAAGATAGCTGCTAATGCCTCAGCTATTTCTTCTCTTGCTTCTCGCAATAACCTCAAGTTAGAGCAATTGCAGGTTTGCATTCTCTAATGTTATGTCTATAAGTTGGAACTATATTGAGACCCTTAAAACATGCACAAATTACTTATTTCTTAACATGGATTCCTTAAACTCGTCTTCCATAGCCTTCTCTTAAAAGCTTTTTCTCTACTTCTATTTCAAAGAAGTCTGCAAACTCAATGACCAGTGTTATTCTCTCTTTGCAAAGGATAACTTTGTTTCTGTCTCTGTCTTCGTGTGGCATAGGGCACCTTATTGCTTGGAAGCAACCCAATTATTTTACTTTCTGCTCTTGCTTTTTAAAGCAACTCACGTTGAGAGTTTTTCCTTAAATGTCTGTTTAAAAAAACATTTCCAGACACCTCAGTAGCACACTCAAAATACAAAAATGAAACTAAGTTCTTTATTTCTGGGTGCACACAATATAGAAATATAAATCAAACTTAAAGCTGTACATGGTTCTGTCCACTTCAGAAACTGAGTTTCCAAATAAATACATCATGAACCTTCATCACACCAATCTTTAATCTTTCAATTGCTAATCAGATACTTATTGTTCTGCAGGCATTCCTATTCAGGAGATTGAGTTGACCATTAATTCTGAATCCCCACGCTTTCTTTCAGTTTGTGAAATTCACAGACTCCAGTAAATCAGTTCAAATAAATCTTTTATAACATCAGATGAGTTTTAGTTCCAGTATTTGAGATGCAGTTTTCAAAACAAAATGACATGTTTGCTCACATTGAGTACACAGTGTTTTGAGAATTTCTTTCCAAATTAATGAGCTAGACTGTTATAGAAAAAGCAGTATGGTCACAGTGTGAATTCTGTTTTGGCTAGCTGCACACATTGCTCTCACTCTTCAAAAGCTTTGCTGTACCAGAATATTGCCAAGAGTCCTTGTATTAACTACATAGAGTAGCTTGAAGTTACTTCATTAATACATAACTATAAAACTCCACAGAAAGATTTGGGATGTTATTACAAATAGTGTTCTACTAATATTTTAACTACTGCTAAACAACAACTTTAACAACCAGTTTATAGAAATGTGAAATCTCATTCTTTCTCATTTGAATATTTGTTAATGTGTTTTAAAAAGCTTATCTTTGAAACTTTAAAAAAAAAAATCCTTGATTCCATCTTTACCTCTGAAATCATACTATTGCAACGAAAGACAGGAGAGTCTATGCGAGTGTCTTAGATGGTACCACTCAACTAGCAAAACAACCTTGCTTTTGAGGGAGTTTGCTGAGCATATGTATGTTTTTCACTTCAAAGTAGTAACTATTCACTGTAAAGTCATAATTTATAAATTAAGATTAAGTGCCTACGGTTGGGGGAATGGTAGTGTACTCATTGAATAGCTACTTGTGTACATGAGAAGTTGTATTTTGATCCCTCATATCAAGGAAGTAGAATTAAATGTTCCTGTAATAGTGAATGTGTACCTGCAACTCTAAGAGTTGGTTTCTGTTCTGTTTCCTTTGATATGTCCCCTCATCCAGATCATTAATATATAAAGTGAACAGCTGCGGCCCCAACACTGATCCTGCGGGACACCACTTGTCCCTAGCTGCCATTCTGAAAAAGAACCTTTTATCCCAACTCTCCGCCTTCTATCAGACAGCCAATCTTCAATCCGTGCTAGTTGTTCCCCTTGAACACCAAGGGCCCTCACCGTACACAGCAGCCTCCCGTGGGACACCTTATCAAAGGCCTTTTGGAAATCTAGGTAGATAACAACCACTGGACTTCCCTGGTCTAACCTAATTGTTACCTCTTCAAAGAATTCTAACAGGTTTGTCAGGCATGACTTCCCCTTACTAAATCCATACTGACTTGTTCTAATCCAACCCTGCACTTTCAAGAATTTTGAAATCTCATCCTTAATGATGGATTCTAGAATTTTACCTACAACTGAGATTAGGCTAATCGACCTTTAATTTTCCATCTTTTGTCTTGATCCTTTCTTGAACAAGGGTTACAACAGCAATTTTCCAATCATCTGGGACTTTGCCTGACTCCAGTGATTTTTGAAAGATTACAACCAGAACCTTCACTATTTCATCAGTCACCTTCCTCAAAAGTCTAGGGTATAGACCATCCGGGCCAGGAGGTTTATCAATTTTTAGACCTTTTAGCTTTTCTAGCACTTTCTCTTTTGTAATGGCTACCATTTGACTCTCCTTAAATGTTGGGATATTACTATTGTCTTCCACTGTGAAGGCTGACAAAAGGTACTTATTAAGTTCTTTAGCTATTTCCTTATATCCCATCACGATCCTTCTTGCATCAATTTAGAGTGCCTCTCATTTGTTTTTTATGTATTGAAAGAAACTTTTACTATGATTTCTAATATTACTGGCTAGCTTACCTTCACATTTGATCCTCTCCTTCCTTCCTTCTCATGTCAGTAACTACAAACTACATGGTAAACTCAGACAGCGGCAAAATGGGGCGACACAGTGGCTCAGTGGTTAGCACTGCTGCCTCACAGCATCAGGGATCCGGGTTCGATCCCTTCCTCGGGTGACTGTCTTGTGTGGAGTTTGCGCATTCTCCCTGAGTCTGTGTGGGTTTCCTCCGGCCTCCTCCCATAGTCCAAAGATGTGAAGGTCAGGTAAATTTGTCATGCTAAATTGCCCATCGTGTGAGGTGTATCAGACGGAAGGAAATGAGTCGGGGTGAGTTACTCTTCAAAGGGTCAGTGAGGACTTGTTGGGCCGAAGGGCCTGTTTCCACACTAGGGAATCTAAATCTAAGACCTTTTGATACAGTACTCTTTAAAGTGCTAACATTTAGTTAGTTAACTTAGTTAATTCAGTTAATTAGATTTAATAGTTATTCAAAAGGGAGTAAAGACACTCCCCATTAGAGGTCATTTATTAGTTTAGATTAGATTAGATTCCCAAAAGTGTGGAAACAGGCCTTTTGGCCCAACAAGTCTACACTAACCCTCTGAAGTTTAATCGATACTCGGAGAATAAGATTGACCCTGTTTTTTTTATTTGTAGAGTTAGGAACTGTACATTTGTAATGGCTCACTTTATGAATAAATCTAAAATTGATTAAACTTCTGGTCTCCTTCATCAACTGGCTGTAAAATATTGAGACAATCTGAAGTTGGGGAAGGTACAATATAAGTCCAAATCCTTTTTGCTTAAATGAAAGACTATTTCTAAATTTTCACTTTAAAACTTTTTAAATTGTTTATTTCAATCTGTTCTCTTTAAAGTTCCTGCAGTTAGCTTATAGTGTTTTGTCTTCATAGTTCCTTCGAAAGTGCATTATATTACATTCTCTGCATTGAATTTCTTGTGACCTCTGTTTGCCCAGTCTTGTTATTTTCCTCTGAAGGTACTTAGTCCTCCTCACATTTAGACATGCTCTTCATTTATTTTAACCATGCTTTGTCCCTCCCCCTTCCCACATCTGAGTCTAGATTTTTAACAGAACAATGCTCTCGATATTGAATTCCATTGGGAAATCGGTGTTTCCATCTCTCCAGTCCAAAAATTATCCATTAGCTACAGCTCTCATTTTTCTGTCCTTTGGCCAACTTCTTATCCATGCTGAAACATTTCCTTTCACTTCCCTAATTGCATTAACAATTCTCCTATGAGGTACCTTATCAAGCATGGATTGAAAATCCATATGGTCAATAATCATTTAATTTCCTATATTAATACACTCCATTATTTCCTCAGAATTCAATTAAATTTGTCAGATAAATCTATGCTGACTGTTTGTTTTTAATTAAATCATTCTTTCCCAAATGAGTATTAATTATACTTATTACAGACCAAGATGGAGGATGGGAAAATGTTGTGGATGTAAGAGCTGCTCCTTTTTTGAGGTATTTTAAGTGTTGGAGGCGATTTCCTTGAATTCCAGGAGCAGCAATTACTGTTTTATATGCTGTTGCATTGTTTTGGAACTTTGGAGAGAAAAAAAGTACAAACTTTGGCACTTTTAAAAGGGAGAAGGACAGTCAAAAGGCAGCATGTTGTCAGTGAAGGAGAGAGAGAAAGAAACCTACACTGCTAACTGACAGCAGTGAATCTGTGCAGTTACTGTCTTTGCTTTTTGAGTTCATGTATCTCTGGACATCGGAGAGCATCTAGGAAAATTTGAACAGTAAAATTTATAACTAATCTTGGAGGAACCTGTGTGGGAGAGCTCACAGCACAAGAACTTTTCAAGTACATAGTTTTTAACATGTAACTTTGCTGTAAGTCTACAGTTGTGGGTTCTTTCTTGATTATATATTTTATTGAAATCTGTCTCTCGATTAAATTTTAAAAATATAAACCATAAGTACTAAGTTAGCCTGGAGCTCTGTTTTTTAGAGCAAAAAGATGGGTCTGGAGATTGTGAGGAAGCAAAGAAGGCCTTTAGTGGAGTGATATGCTCCTCTTGTCGGATATGGAAATTTAGCAAGAGTTTATATGTTACTGAGGATTATGTCTGCAGGAAATGTATTTGCTTGTGAATCCTATCAGATTGAATGGATCGGTTGGAGCGACTGTTAGAGCCGCACGTGTGATGGATGGCAGTTCTAGGAAGGGAGAAAAGCCACAGATACAGTCAGATAGATGGGTTAACTCCAGGAAAGATAGGAGAGGTAGGCAGGTAGTGCGGAGTCTTCTGTGGTGATCTCCATTTCAAACAACTGTGTGTTTTGGAAAGTGTCGGGGGTGATGGATCTCAGAGGAATATAGCATGAACAGCTTAGTTTCTGATATTGAGACAGACTCTAATGAGGGTTATGTTGGGTTCCAAGCAATCAATTGTGATTGGAGACTCTCGTCAGAAGCACAGACAGATATTTCTGTGGCTCACAGCGAGAATTCAGAATGGTGTGTTGCTTCTCTGGTGCCAGGATCAAGGATGTCTCAGAGAGGGTATACAATGTTCTCAAGGGGGAGAGGGGCCAGCAGGAGATCATTGTACGCATTGGACCCAATGACATAGGAAGGGAAAAGGATGAGATTCTGAAGGGAGAATATGGGAAGTTAGGGAGGAATTTAAAAAGGAGGTCTTCAAGAGCAGTAATATCTGGATTACCCCTGGTGCTACAAGCTAGTGAGGGTAGGAATAGGAGGATAGAGCAGATGAATGCATGGCTGAGGAGCTGATGCATGCAGAAGGGTTCACATTTTTGGATCATTGGAATCTCTTCTAGGGTAGAAATGATCTGTACAAGAAGGATGGATTGCACTTGATTTGGAAGGGGACTTATATACTGGTAGAGATTCTTGCTAGAGCTGCTTGGGAGGATTTAAACTTGTAAGGTGGGGGGGAGCTGCGACCCAGGGAGATAGTGAGGAAAGAGATCAGTCAAAGACTGGTACAGTTGGGAAAAGGAGCAGTCAAACAGTCAGAGCAGGCAGGAACAAAGCAAAGAACAAGGTAGGACTGTTAAATTAAACTGCATTTATTTCCATTCAAGAGGCCTAACAGGGAAGGCAGATGAGCTCAGGGCATGGTTAGGAACTGGGATATCAGAGCAACTACGGAAGCATGGATCAGGGATGGACAAGACTGGTAGCTTAATGTTCCAGCATACAAATGCTATAGGAAGGAGAGAAAGGGGGTCAAGAGAGGAAGGTGGGTGGCATTTTTAATAAGGGATAGCATTACAGCTGTACTGAGGGAAGATATTCCTGGGAATACATTCAGGGACATTATTTGGGTGGAACTGAGAAATACGAAAGGGATTGTTATTGGGATTGTATTACAGACACCCCCCCAATAGTCAGAGGTAAATTGAGAAACAAATTTGTGAGGAGATTTCAAATAATAGTGTGGTTATATTAGGGGATTTTAACTTTCCAAACATAGACTGGGACTGCCATACTGTTAAAGGTTTAGATGGAGAACAATTTATTAAGCGTGTGCAGGAACGTTTTCTGAATTAGTATGTGGATGTACTTACTAGAGAAGGTGCAAAACTTGACCTACTCTTGGGAAGTAAGGCTGGGCAGGTGTACGGAGGTGTCAGTGGGGGAGCACTTTGACCTGTGGCCATAAATCTATTAGTTTGAAAATTGTGATGTAAAAGGATAGACCAGATCTAAAAGTTGTAGTTCTAAATTGGAGAAAGGCTAATTTTGATGGTATTAGGCAAGAACTTTCAAAAACTGATTGGGGGCCGCTGTTCACAGGTAAAGGGGAGGTTGCAAAATGGGAAGCCTTCAGAAATAGAATGACGAGAGTCTAGAGACAGTATTTTCCTGTTAGCGTGAAAGGACAGACTGGTCGGTGTAGGGAATACTGGATGACTTGAGAAATTGAGGTTTTGGTTAAGAAATAGGAGGAAGTATTTGTCAGGTACAGACAGGAGAGAGTGAGTGAATCCTTAGAAGACTATAAAGGCAGTAGGACTATACTTAAGAGAGAAATCAGGTGGGCAAAAAGGGGACATGAGATTGGTTTGGTAAATAGGGTTAAGGAGAATCCAAAAGGATTTTATAAATACATTAAGGACAAAAGGGTAACTATGAAGAGAATAGAGTCCCTCAAGATCAGCAAGACAGCCTATGTGTGGAGCTGCAGGAGATGGGGGTGGTACTAAATGAGTATTTTGCATCAGGACATGGAAGATATAGAATGTGGGGAAATAGATGGTGACAGCTTGAAAATGTCTATATTACAGAGGAGCAGGTGCTGGATAAATCCCCAGGACCTGATCAGGTGTACCCTAGAACTCTGTGGGAAACTTGGGAAGTGATTGCTGGTCCCTTTACTGAGATATTTGTATCATCGATTGTCACGGGTGAGGTGCTGGAAGACTGGAGGTTGGCTAATGTAGTACCACTATTTCAGAAAGGTGGTAAGGACAAGCCAGGGACTATAAACCGGTGACCCTAATGTCAGTGGTGAGCAAGTTGTTGGAGGGAATCCTGAGGGACAGGATTTACATGTGTTGGAAAGGCAGTGACTGATTAGGGATAGTCCACATTGTTTTGTGTGTGGGAAATCATGTCTCACTGACTTGATTTTTTGAAGAAGTAATAAAGAGGATTGATGAGGGCAGAGCGGTAGATGTGATCTATATGGACTTCAAGATTAGAGTGGTGCTGGAAAAGCACAGCAGGTCAGGCAGCATCGGAGGAGCAGGAAAATCGACGTTTCGGGCAGGAGCTCTTCATCAAGCCCTTCATGCTTTCCTGATGAATCTCGACTGTGATCTCCAGCATCTGCTCACTTTCGCCTATATGGACATCAGTCAGGTGTTCGACAAGATTCTTCATGGGTAAACTGGTTAGCAAGGTTAGATTACAAGGAATAGAGGGAGAATTAGCTATTTGGATATAAAACTGGCTTAAAGGTAGAAGACGGAGGGTGGTGGTGGAGAGTTATTTTTCAGACTATGACCAAGTGGTATGCCACAAGGATCAATGTTGGGTCCACTCCTTTTCGTCATTTCTGTCAAGATTTGGATGTGAATGTCTGAAATATGGTTAGTAAGTTTACAGATGATACCAAAACTGGAGGTGTATTGGACATTGAAGAAGATTACCTCAGGTTACAACAGGGATCTTGATCAGATGGGCCATTTTGAAACACCAATCAGAGCAGGACTTATACAGTTAATGGTAAGATTCTGAGGTGTGTTGCTGAACAAGAGACCTTTGAGTGCAGGTTCATAGTTCCTTGAAAGGGGAATCATAGATAGACAGAATAGTAAAGAAGGTGTTTAGTATGCTTTCCTTCATTGGTCAGTGCATTGAGTGCAGGCGTTGGGATGTCATGTTTTAGCTGTGCAGGACATTGGTTGAGCCACTATTGGCACATCACATGGAATTCTGGTCTCCCTGCTACAGGAAAGTTGTTTTGAAACTTGAAAGGATTCATCAAAGATTTACAAGGGATGTTGCTCGGGTTGGTGGGTTTGAGCTATAGGGAGAGGCTGAATAGACTGGGGCTATTTTCTGTGGAGCGTCGGAGGCTGAGGGGTGAGCTTATATAGGTTTATAACATCATGACTGGCATGGACAGAGTAAATAAACAAGCTCTTTTCTGTGGTACGGGTGTCCAAAACTAGAGAGCATATGTTTAAGATGAGAGGAAAGATATAAAAGGAACCTCAGGGGCAACTTTTTCATGCAAAGAATAGTGTGTGTATGGAATGAGCTGCCAGAGAAAGTGGTGGAGGCTGATACAATTGCAACATTTAAAAAGCATCTGGATGGGTATATGAATAGGAAGGGTTTAGAGGGATATTGGCCAAATGCTTGCCAATGGGTCTAGATTTATTCAGGTGATCTGGTCAGCATCGACAAGTTGGACCATGGTTCTGTTTCCGTGCTGTATATCTCTATAACTCTATGTACAGCTAACTGTTAATCAGTATATCCTGTTTTCCCTTTTTGAACAGATGTTGGCACACGTTGGCACAATTACGGGAAATGTTGGAAACATTCACTGCATAGTGTCAACGTAACCACTCTTCTGTTCTAGTGAATGATTGATCCACACTTGAAACACCAACTTCCCTGTTCTCAAACATTGTATTGAACATAGCAACTATTTGACAACAAAAGGTAAAGGGCTATCCTGCTGCCTTTCCCTCATCCTGGTCATTGCAAGATTTGACAGTGGAGGTGTTGACTAATCATGGCAAATAATTGGTATAAATTAGAATAATCATAGAGTATAATAGTAGAGAAATACTTCCAAATGAACCTGTTGAATTATAATCTGTTGTTGTGTGAATATTAACTTTGTCCACCCCAGTCCAATACCAGTAGAGAAAGAGTCAGCACTGTCCCGACTCAAGTACGACTTTAAAAACTCTCCTGGATTATTTTAAGAACCTTCTAAGCCTTTCATATTTTGTCCTGGTTAGTGTTATGGAAAAAATGAAATTCACTACTGTTACATTGCTATCATTTTTTACAATCTGAGATTTGCTTAGATAGCTATCCTTCCATTTCTCCCTGCCTGTTTGGTAGTCCATAGTGTATTCCCAACAATGCAATTGTCCCATTCTATTTTTAAATTCTACCCATATGACCTCAGTTGAGGAGCATTTCTAATGTTCTCTCCCACCTTATTGCAGTAATAGATTCATAGAACTGTATCCCAAAGGAACAGGCCCTTTGGCTCACATTCCTTGATCAATATGGTTTTAAAAAAATACTCTTCAACCTCTGCCTGCCCACCTAAAGATTGTGTACGCCAGAAAATTGTGCAGTCATTCCTGCTCCTCCTTCAATCATGGTGATAGCAATAATATCATATCAGAATGCAAGCCCATTTATGTCTGCACTCTGCCTGCCAGACTGACTTGGTAGTTGTTCTTCTTTGGCTGTGTACATTGTTCTGCCACTCTGTGTCCCATTGCTCTGCCAAATTACTTTAAACCCACTAGCAATGCCCTGGCATGCATGTTTTCAGATACAACCATCGGGCATCTCCAGGTACCATGTTCCTCAGAAATGAACCCAATGATCCCTCCCTCCTGCAAAGCCCTTCAGTTCTGTCCACCTATTTCTATATTCACTAGCATCTGGCACTGAATGAAATCCATCGATTGCACCTTTTGAAGTCTTTTTTTAATGTGACTGGTACCAATGGTAAATGACAATCTCTAGTCATCTTCTCCTTCTTCTCCTCACCCCTTATCCTTTTCCAAATGTCCTGCAGCATTCAATAATGTCCTTCATACTAACCCCAGGAAACAAGACACTATTCTGGAGTCAAGTCTGTGACTGCAGAAATACTTGTCTGTACCCCTTATTATTGAGTCTCCACTCTATTGTTCTCTCTCGTTCTCTATCTATCCCACCTATTCGTCTGACTCTCCACCCACCTACACCTGTATAGCTGGATTCTGGCTGCATTCTCTGGTCACTCTCACTCACCATTGTCCCTCCTGGACATAAACCCTCCTGGAGTGAGATGCATTCTGGGTCTTTCCTGACTGACTGCCTGCCTTCTGACCGATGGTCCCCATTCCTTCCCAGATTGCATTTCCTTAATCTGTGGGAAGACATGTCTAAAAATGTGCTATCCTCTACAGTGCCTCCAACTGACTCCCAATATGGTGCTGAGTCTGATCAAACTGGTGTAGTTCCTTCAGATGTGGTCATCAATGCTTCAAGTGCATCTGTGAAATCTTACATACTGTGTGCCATGCAACATATGGGACTGAGGTGTCCTGTCATACTTTTAGTTTAAAAAAAAAACCTCTCACCTTAAATTTAAGCCATGTAGAAAATTCAATAATCCAAGACAAACCCAGAAGGAAAACTAATGGTGGCGAAACAAAAATAGAAATTGCTGGAAAATCTCAGCAGATTTGGCAGCATCTGTGAAGGGAAATCAGAGTTAACGTTTTGGGTCCAGTGACCTTTATTCAGAACAGGTTTTGGAGAACTCTGGTCAAGTCACTGTATGTACCTGCCAAACATTCTGCTCTTAACCATTCAAGATTGTCTCAAATGGCTTATGTACTGTATCATAAAATCATGAGGGCATGGATAGGGCAGGATGAAACTGGTGCCATGACCAGACCATTCTTGCTCTCATTGAAAGGCAGAACCGACTCAAGGGGCTGAATGGGCTATTCCTTGTCCCGTTTGTATGTTCTTATTTACTCCCTTCAGAATCTTAATCAAATTGCCTCTTAGATTTTCTGATCAGTGTAAATATTAGCAATGATTCATTCTCTGTATTTCAATTTCTTCATCCACTCAATTATTCAGCTTGTTCTCTTCAATACCTATTCTGTAACCAGGGTATCCTTTTTATACTGTAGGGGAGAGGAACTTGTTAAAATCTTGTGTGAGTGGAGGAGGACAAGTGTTTCATTGAGACTTCTGCAACTGTGGAACATGGGAAGTTTAGCTGAAAGCTACCTGAGTATATTGAAGTAACATCTTTAAAGAGTACATCAAAACACAAAAGAGCACAGAAGCATTGTACTGTATTCCATGCACTAATATCAATGACTGCTGAAATATTTATTGCTTTTAGAGCATGGGATACAGTACAATCTTTCACTTCATAATATATTGTTCAGCATTCTGAAGATAGTAGAAGGTAAGCAGAAGAAAGATTAATATTCTGTACACTTGAAGTCTAATGATTCCACCATTTGAAATTGCAATTCATTTTACATCATAAAAAGCAATGACATGATTCTTTGTCACAGCATTTTCAGTTCATTTTGTCGGTGCTGGGTCCACTACTTTTCATCATTTATATAAATTATTTTGATGCGAGCGTAAGAGGTATAGTTAGTAAGTTTGCAGATGACACCAAAATTGGAGGTGTAGTGGACAACGAAAAGGTTACCTCAGATTACAACAGGATCTTGATCAAATGGGCCTATGGGCTGAGAAGTGGCAAATGGAGTTTAATTTAGATAAATGCGAGGTGCTGCATTTTGGGAAGCAAATCTTAGCAGGACTTATACACTTAATGGAAAGGTCCTGGGAGTGTTGCTGAACAAAGAGACCTTGGAGTACAGGTTCACAGCTAGTTAGGGCACTGTTGGAATATTGCGTGCATTTCTGGTCTCTTTCCTATCGGAAGGATGTTGTGAAATTTGAAAGGGTTCAGAAAAGATCTACAAGGCTGTTGCCAGAGTTGGAAGGTTTGAGATATAGGGAGAGATTGAATAGGATGGGACTGTTTTTCCTGGAGCATCGGAGGCTGAGAGGTGACCTTAGAAGTTTATAAAACCATGAGGGGCATGGATAGGGTAAATAGACAAAGTCTCTTCCATGGGGTGGGGGAGTCCAGAATTAGAGGGCATAGGTTTAGGGTGAGAGGGGAAAGATATAAAAGAGACTTAAGCAGCAGCTTTTTCATGCAGAGTTTCTGGAATGAGCTGCCAGAGGAAGTGGTGGAGGCTAGTACAATTGCAACAATTAAAAGGCATCAGGATGGGTATACGAACAGGAAGGGTTTGGTGGGATATGGGTCCAGGTGCTGGTAGGTGGGACTAGACTGGGTTGGAATATCTGGTCAGCATGGGCGAGTTGGACCGAAGGGTCTGTTTCCATGCTGTACATGTCTCTGACCCTAAGCCACTAATTTCCTTTAGCCACTCTCACTTCTGTGTTTAATGCACTGCTATCCAGCATTGATGTGATTGTTTCACCTGACTGCTTGGGCCCATTCAAAAACAAAACAATGCAACACTAGAAATCTGAAATTAATGGAATGCTAGAGAAACTTAGCAGGTCAGACAGCATCTGTGGAGAGAGAAAAACACCATTAACATTTCAGGTCAGATTCCTCTTTAAAACTAACATGAACCTTGATCCATATTTCCATTACTTACACTGTACAATATAATAATATTTTATTTACAGATGGTTGTTACTATGTAACATTGCATTATTTTCGTGCTGAATTGCATCCACCACTTAACTGATTAATTCTGGTGTACATCCAGTTTCTCCTATGGTTTCTCCTGTTCACCTTTAGAGTCTGGAAATCTCAGCAGGTCAGAGAGCAACCATGGAGAGAGAGCAAGCTAACATTTAGAGTCTAGATGATTCCTCATCAAAGCTGCAGTGAAGTGTGGAGGGGCCAGCATTTATGCCGAGGGCAGGGGTGGGCATAGGGTGCTGGGGGACATAAGATGTTATAGTTCAGATTAAGTGATTGGAATGTGAGAATGGCAGAACAGTGGTGTGTCTAACTGACAGAATTGAAAGAGCAGAGAGTCCCACTGTGGTAGGGGGAGAGGGGAGAGAGGACATGGTGACAGAGAATATAACAAATATAGCTAAAAGAAAGGGAAGAAATGGGAGTTGGTTCAATTGAGTTGAAGGTGTTGAACACAATATTAAGTCTCGCCAGGCTGAACTTATTCTCTCTCTGAACAATTTCTCCTTGAATTCATCTCACTTCTGCCACATCAAAGGAGTGGCTATGGCACCCGCATGTGCCCTAGTTATGCCTGCCTCTTTATGGGGTACGTGGAGCAATCCTCCTTCCAGTCCTAAACTGGCCCCATCCCACCATTCTTTTCTCTGTACATTGATGACTGCTTTGGTGCTGCTTCATGCTGCAGCCAGGACCTTGAAAAATTTGTTAATTTTGCTTCCAATTTCCACCCCTCTGTAACTTTCACGTCATCCATTTCTAAAGCTTCCCTTCCTTTTCTTGACCAGTCTACATTTCGGGAAATAAACTTTCCACTGTTATCTACTACAAAGCCACTGACTTCCAGAGCTACTTTCACTACAGCTCATCATAAACCATGTCCTTCAAGGACTCCATGTCATCCTCCAAGTTCCTTCACCTATGTCATATCTGTTCGGATGATACCATCTTCCAAAACACTGCTTACATGGCTTCCTTCCTCCATAACCATGGTTTCGTGCCCACTGTGGTTGAAGGGGCCCTCAACCGCATCCAACGTATCACCTGTGTTTTCCCCCCTTGCCCTTTTCCATCACTCACAACAGCAGGTTTCCTTTGTCCTCACTTTTCATCCCACCAGGCTGCATATTCATATAATCTATATTTCAGACAACCCCAGCATAAACTACTACCAAACACATCTTCCCCTCATTTCCTGTTTGTATTTCGCAGGGATTGTTTCTTCTGAAGACCCCAGTCTATTCTCCGACCATCAACATTACCTCCTGTAGCTCCCCCCCACCCCATCCCACAGCACCTTCCCATGTAACCACAGAAGATGCAATACCTGCCCCTTCACCTCCTCCCTGCTCACCATCCAAGGGCCAAAACAGTCTTTCCAGCATTTCACCTATCTCCAATCTGGTGCATTATGCTTGCTACAGCCAGTGTGGCCTACTGTTTTCTTTATTTCTCTTTTTGTTTGCTTATCATTTGGAAAGAACTCTGTTGCAGTGATGGTATCCATTGGCAGCAGCGAGTGGGTGCAGCAGTGCAGACTCGAGTATGCCCAGTAGTGTTGAGTCAGGGCAACAGCGTTAAAGGCATGTTTGGGTTCTTGGCGGCTGCTGATGAGGTAGTCCTAGCGCTAACTCATGACTCTTGCAGCAAAGGTGAGTTTGGGTTCCCAACAGTGTCTACATCCAGTGCAGATACATGGAGGCAATGGTGGAGGAGAGTTTGGACCAAATACAAGACCCGGCAGCATCAGCAGTGGCTGCATTGGTGAACTCCATAAAGGACTCATAGTGGCGAGGGCATCAGTGGAGATGACTTTTGTTCCAGTGGCAGCTGTGCGACAAAGGGGACTTGTGCCTGGTCAGCAGGCCCATGACCCATGGCAGATTACTTAATAAGGACTGTGAAGTTAAACATCTGTTCTTGATATCTTAATTTTTCTGCCCTTATATTCTAGTTTTTGACTTATTTTAAATGGCACTGGAGAGTGGTGACACTACAGAATCCCTATGTGTGGATGCAGGCCATTCGGACCATCAAGTCCACAATGATCCTCTGAAAAGCATCCCACCTAGACCTATTTCTCCCAACCTCATTCCCTGTAATCCTTCATTTCCCATAACTAATGCATTTCAACTACTCATCCGTGGGCACTGTAGGCAATTTAGCATGGCTAATTGACCTAACCTGCATATCTTTGGATGGTGGGGGGAAACCGAAGCATCCGGAGGAAATCTACACAGTCAGAATCAGAGTCCTACAGCATGGAGACAGGCCCTTTGGCCCAAACTGGTCCATGCAACCAAAATGTCCATCCACACAAACCCCATTTCTCTGCACTTGGCCCATATCCTTCTAAACATTTCATATCCATGTATTTATCCAAATGTCTTTTAAATGTTGTTAATGTACCTGCCTGAACCACTTCTGCTGGTAGCTCATTCCATATGCATACCATCCTCTGTGTAAAATAGTTGCCCCTGAGGTTCCCTTTTATTCTTTCCCTTCTAACCTTAAACTGATGCCTTCTCGTTCTTGATTCCCCAACCCTTGGAAAAAGAGAATGATTCACCTTATCCATGCCTCTCATGATCTTAGACACTTTTATAAGATCCCCTTCAGTCTCCTACAATCTAAAGAAAAAAGTCTGAGCTTGTCCAACCTCTCCCTAGAACTCAGGCCGTTGAGTCTTGACAACATCCTTGTAAATTTCTTCTGCATTCTTTCCAGTTAAGTAACATCCTTCCCATAGCAAGGTGACCAAAACTGAACAGGATATTCCCAAGTTCAGCCTCACCAGCTTCCTGTACACTCCAACATAACTTCCCAACTTCTACACTCAGTACCCTGACTGATGAAGAAGGCCAGTGTGCCAAAAGCCACCTTCATGCCCTGACTACCTGTGACTCCATTTTCAGAGAACCATGCACCTGAACTCCAAGGTCCTTCTGTTCCACTACACTCCTTAAGGTCCAACCATCGATGGTCATGGGGAGGACATATAATCTCCACACAGCTACCTGAGGCTGAAATTCAACCCTGGGCTTTGGCACTGTGAGACAGCAGTGTTAACCATTGAAGTTTTAACTGTATTTTGTAACAAAATGCACGTGACAATAAATAAATGAAATTAAATATGATCTTGTCCTATCTATTCACCTTTTGTGTGACACCTTATCAAATGCTTTCTGATGGCTAGATATACAACATGTACATCATCCACAATTGCTTTTTACATGTTCAGAAAACTCCAGCAACTCATGATTTTCCCTTCATAAAACCATGCTGACTCTAATGGACTGCATTTTGATGTTGCAAATGTCCTGATATTACTTTCTTAATAATGGGTTTTAATAATTCTCAGTGATATATGTCAAACTAACTGATCTGTGGTTTCCTATTTTCTGTCTCCCTCACTTTTTAAATAGGGGCATTGTGTTAGCATTTTTCCAATCCACTGGAATCATTCCCTCATCCAGGATATTTTTGCAATATTATAACTAGTGGATCTACTATTTCTGCTACTACTTCCTTTAAAATCCTAGGATGTACGCCATCAGACCTTGTGGACTTTTAATTGCCCATCTGTGTTGGAACCTCTGGGTGTCTATATATTTCTCTCACAAGGCTAAGGATTAACACAGACTAGTTCAGTTAATTGACCAGTATCCCAGTTGTGACTTTGATGCATTTCCATCTAGTTCTCATCGCATGAATGAGAGACTAATTATAAACCCAGTACAGGAATCTGCTTTGGCTTCATTTGTCTGAACATTCAGCTGCCTCGCATTAGCACCTCAGCAATTTCTTCAAGGAACCTGCAATATAATCCCCGCACATGTGAAGAGTTATATGCAGCTAAAAAGCCTCTGGGTCTTTTTCAAGTGAATAAAATTATTGGAATGTTTACTAATTTACTCTGTAACACTAAGTTCAATTTTGCAGCAACTATACTCTGTTTTAATTTACAAAAAAAAAACAAAATCAATATGAGTAGGTTGGATAGAATAGACAGGGTGAAACTGTTCACACTCTCAAAAACAACAAGAGGCAACAGATTTAATGTGAAAGAAGCAAAGATGAATTAAGGAAATACACTTTCACTCTGAGTAGTTAAAGTATGGAGGGCACTGCCCAGAAGTGTGGTGGAGGGACGTTCAATTGAGGCATTCAAGAGGGTGTTTTTTTACAATTCATTTATGAGCTGAGGATGTCGCTAGCTAGGCCAGTATTTATTGCCCACTCCTAATTGTCCCAAGGGAGTTGAGTCAACCACATTGCTGTGGTTCTGGAGTCACATGTAGCCAAACCAGGTAAGGATGGCAGTTTCCTTCCCTAAAGGACATTAGTGAGCCAGATGGGTTTTTCTGACAATCGACAACAAATTTATGGTCATCATTACACTCTTAATTCATGGTTTTTATTGAATTCAAATTCCACCCTGTGCCTTGGCAGGATTTGAACTTGGGTGCCCAGAACGTTATCTGGATCTCTGGATTCACAGTCCAGTAATAATACCACTAGGTCATTGCCTCCCCAGCTATGGAATGAATGAGTATTTGGATTTTAAAAAGTGCAAAGATATGGGGGTAAAAACAAAAGCTTGGTGCTATGTCATGTTGCTGATTTAATAAACTGGAGCATTCACTATGAGTTGACTGGTGTTTTTGTGTTGAAAATGTGTTGCTGGAAAAGCGCAGCAGGTCAGGCAGCATCCAGGGAACAGGAGAATCGACGTTTCAGGCATAAGCCCTTCTTCAGGAAGGGCTTATGCCCGAAACGTCGATTCTCCTGTTCCCTGGATGCTGCCTGACCTGCTGCGCTTTTTCAGCAACACATTTTCAGCTCTGATCTCCAGCATCTGCAGTCCTCACTTTCTCCTGGTGTTTTTGTGTGCCATACAAATTACTCTGATTCTGTGAGCTAGATATTCAGGCTTCCAAACTGTTTTATTTTGCTTTGGGAAATGGTGGTGTTAGTATTGTTTTGCCAACTATATCTTTAGTAGTAGACTTAATTAATGCAATGTCAGGTTTTTGTTTCCAGCACACTTTGATTTCCTGCTTCAGTCTCCTCCTCTTGGTTATGTTGCTTCAGGCAAAACAAGCATAATATTATTATTAGAGAGGGTATGTAAAATTGCTAGTGATACCAATAGTGATGTTAACGTGAACTATCTGCATTATTTAACAACAGTAGCAAGTGCATTAACCCAGAAGGGTGATACCAAAGTTGTTTTGAATTTGTTATTGTCTGAACGTAGTTCCTGAGTGTGTGGTGGAGGATGGTTCATTCAGGTCATTCAGAAGAAAATTAGCTGTATATCTCAAAAAGAAAACAGGTCGAAGATGGGAAATCCGTATTCACCAGGGACAAGGACGTGGATGATCGTATGTTGATATTAAGGAGGAGGAGGTGTTTGGTGTCTTGGAAAACGTTATGGTAGCTAAGTCCCCATGGCCTAATGGGCTGTGCCAAGATTCAGAGGGTATTAAGAGAGGAGAATGCAGGAGCCTTGACTGAGATCTTTGTATCCTCTTCAGCCACAGGTGAGGCCCCAGAAAATTGAGAATAGCCAATATCATTCCTTTTAAGATCATTCCTTTTAAGAAATGCAACAGGAATAATCCAGGAAATTATAAGACATCAGTGATAGGGAAATTATTGGAGAAGATTCTTAGGGATAGAATTTACTCAAGTGGAAAATAATGAACTTAATAGAAATAGTCAACCTGGCTTTGTGCAGGGAAGGTTTCATCTCTCAAAGTTGATTGTCACTCATTAGAAACTCAAAGATGCTTGAAGGTAAGGCAATAGATGTTACCTGTCTGGACTTTAAGAAAGTGATGAGGTCCGTCATGGTAGGCTGGTTCAGAAGATTAAGTCACATGAGATCTACAGTGAGTTGGTACATTGGTACATTGGATACAAAATTGGCTTGGTCGTAGAGGAGGTCTGCATGTTAGATTACCTGGTGGTACTAAACTTGAGTAAGTGTCTAATCCAGTACCACAAATTGTGACTTGAGTCCTGAAGTTGACCTCTAGACTATTCAGCTGGGAGCGAATTTGGCTTCTGATCACAGTTAGCAACTTCCACTTGAGGACAAAAACTGGCTTAGGTATAATGTTTTCTGCAGTTCAGATACCTTGCTGACAATCATGATCAAATCACACAAGAGAAATGGTCGCTTGGACAAGGTACTAGAGGATTACCAGTGCCTGTAAAATTGATAGGTTTTATTTAAAAGAACAAAGACCATCTTGTATTTAGCAGAGCTGAATGATAGAACAGACTTAATGGGTTGAACAGCCAAATGCTTTGCAATTGTCCCAGCAATCAGCAAAGGGATATGGGCCAAATGCTGGCAAGTGGAACTGCATCAGTTTAGGATATCTGGTCGGTGTGGATAAGTTCAACCAAGGAGTCTGTTTCTGTGCTGTATAACTCTAAGACTCTAATGAGCCAGTGGAGATATAATGGGTCTAGTGCTTACCATGTTTAACTTTTTGAGGTTCTAACTTGTCATTCATGTTTTTATATGGGATTTGATTTAAATGTACACACAGCTTCTGATATTATTTGCAAAATTTAAAATGTACAGAAAGGATATTTTTAATTAAAAGCAGGTTGGCGTTTGAAAGCAAAGAGTAGGCGAGTATTAAACATCAGAAAGCTCTCAGAATGGTGGGGTGGGTCTGGATGGGGTGCTGTTTCGAAAACTGATGTGGACTCGATGCAGTGTAAGAATTCTATGATTCTCAACATTCGATCCCACCAACCCATCTGTGCAAACCAAGTTACTGACCCAAATTTACACCAGTGGGCCTCAGTTGTGCAGAGAGAAGATGGTTTATTAGGTAACTTGACATGATTTGACCACAAATATTGCTTTTCAAGCTTTGTTTGTACATTTACTTAGTGGTAAGATCCTGGGGGATGTTGTTGAACAAAGACACCTTGGAGTGCAGGTTCAAGGTTCCTTGAAAGTGAAGTCCCACATAGACAAGATAGTGAAGAAGGCATTTTGTATGCTTTCCTTTATTGGCCAGTGCATTGAGTATAGGAGTTGGGAGGTCGTGTTGTGGCTGTACAAGATATTGGTTAGGCCACTATTGGAATACTGAATTCATTTCTGGTTTCCCTGCTATAGGAAGGATATTGTGAAACTTTAAAGGGTTCATAAAAGATTTACAAGGATATTGCCAGGGTTGGAGGATTTGAGCTGTATGGAACTATATAGGCTGGGCTATTTTTCCTGGACCTTTGGAGGCTCAGAGGTGACCTTATAGAAGTTGATAAAATCATGAGGGGCAGCCAAGGTCTTTTTTCCAGGGTAGGGTAGTCCAAACCTAGAGGGCATAGGTTTAAGGTGAGCCAGGAAAGAATTAAAAGGGACCTGAGGTGCAACTTTTTCACGCAGAGGCTAGTTCGCGTATGGAATGAGCTGCCAGAGGAAATGATGAGGGCTGGTTAAATTACAGCATTTAAAAGGCTTCTGGATGGGTATATGAATAGGAAGGGTTCAGAGGGATATGGACCAAATGCTGGCAAATGGAACGAGATTAATTTAGGATATCTGGTCAGCATGAACAAGTTGGATCGAAGGGTCTGTTTCCGTGCTGTACAGCTCAATGACTCTTTTTATATGTGTGCAGTATGTTTTAGTATTATTCATTGGACGGCTGTCTTCTCCTCAATGAAAGGAGCTAGTGTTCAAGAAGAAGCTAATGATTAATGGTGTTGAATGTAACTTTATGCAGTACCAAAAAGCTATAATTTTTAAAAACGTTTTAGACTTTAATCCAGATATGTCAGTCACGTAAAGATCAATAGTTTTCAATCCAATTTATATCTGCTGTCATAACCTCCAATCCCAGTCTTAACTTGGTCCTTTATGAAATAAGTAAATATTAATTTTTCTTCTCTTGCAGACTATCCCTAAACCCATTGCGTTAGAGCCGTGCTTTGGTAATAAAGCAGCTATTCTCTCGATATTTGTACGATTACCAAGAGGAGTGGGAGGAATACCACCACCAGGGCAGTCAGGTCAGTGACAATCCTTTGTTTATCTTAACTAGACAAAACCTGAAAGAACGACTGATGCCTGGAAATCAGAAACAAAACTAGAAATTGCTGGAAAATCTCAGCATGTCCTTTGCCTCAATTTTTCTTCCCAAATTAAGCCTAATTGAAATGCAGATTGTTTCACGCAAAAAGATCAACTATTTACTATAGCTGAATATTTCTAATGAAGGGCTTATGGCCAGAACGTCTCAAGCTCCTTGGATGCTGTCTGACCTGCTGTACTTTTCCAGTGCCACACTTTTTGACATGTGCCAGAAAGAGTCTATCAAGAACAGAATATAATCCAGCAAAATATGTTTTAAGAATTAAAGCACCAGTTACTTTTACAAATAATTATTTTAGGCATTTTAAAATGTAAATCCTATTTTACATTTTTGAAGCATAGAATGTGAGTACAGAAATCTAGGATGGTGCGGTGGCTCACTGGTTAGCACTGCTGCCTCACAGCACCTAAAGTCGATTTTAACCTCAGGCAACTGTCTAAATAGATTTTGCACAATGTCCCTGTGTCGGTGTGGGTTTCTGCTAGGTGCTGCAGTTTCACAACCCAAAGATGTGCAGGCTAGTTGGATTAACCATGTTAAATGTGGGGGTTACGGGCCAGGATGCAGGTCCAGTGTTGGAGGGTATGCTGTTCGAAGGGTCCGTGTGGACTCAACTGGCCCTATTTATATATACTATCATGTGATTCTATGAAATAAGCCACCGTGCCAATGTCTTTATCTCTCATTGGAATTTTAAATACATTTGCCATCCTTTCCTCATTTATTAAAATTTAATGTAAAAAGATGGTTCTGAAGTTCTGGATGTAAGTTGCTTGCTGAGCTGGAAGGTTCGTTTTCAGATATTTCATCATCATACTAGATAACATCATCAGTGAGCCTCCAGTGAAGCGCTGGTGTTACGTCCCACTTTCTATTTGTTTAGATTTCCTTTGGTTGTTGATGTCATTTCCGGTGTTGGTGAAGTCCTTTCCAACACCGGAAATGACATCACCAACCCAAGGAAACCTAAATCCATAAACAGAAAGTGGGACATAACACCAGTGTTTCACTGGTAGCTGACTGATGATGTTACCTAGTACGGTGACAAAACGTCTGAAAACGAACCTTCCAGCTCAGCGAACAAACCTACATCCAGAACCTCAACCTGAATTACAAATCTTCTCAAACGCTCTAAGGTGCTGAAGTGTTGATTGACAGAAGAAAAACTTTTTCTGCATTCTGCCCCAATTAACTCTTTGTTTGAAGGAAATCTTCTTTCTGGGTTTTAGGGCAGTAAGTCTGCCAGAAGGCATTGAGGGTAGGCTCCTGATGCCTGGCCTCCTCATTTTACGTGTGTGGGAAATCATACATGCCTGCATCTTGGATGACTTTCGACCATTCTCATTATATGTGTTTCTCACCAACGATGTTGTAGCTTTTGAGGCACTAAGTTTGTTTTGTTGTGTCCTTTTTCCTTAGGTCTTGCTGTAGCCAGTGCGTTAGTTGACATTTCCCAGCAAAAATCAATGGATCACAAAGAGAAGTCTGGAGCTGTGAGGAATAGGAAACACCTTCCCCCTGCACAACCGGGCACCTGCATTTGACACTTCAAAGCCTCATTTTGTCAATCTCTGAAGGATTTTTTTAAGAAAACTTGGCTTGAGGTGCCGGTCAACTTCCATTGAGATTGTGGCCGAAAGAGACAAAAATCATTTTAAGAAATCCATATCTCTCCATCTTGTCCCTCTGCATGTGTGAGATTTGCTCGCTGAAGATTATGTACTAGTGTCTGTATTTCCAAGACGGAGATTTGCATCATGTAATGCCCTTTTGTTTTGCATTCACTTAGTGAAATCCCGTTGAGGTCACATTGTCCAGAGAAAGAGGAAGCGATAATCAAAAGCAATATCTGTTTTTTTAAACCTTTTTATTCATCCCTAGGAACTTCAGGTGATGGAGGGCCAGAGAGAACTTTATAAAGTTGATATATGTTAAAAAGAAGTGCTGAAATGAAAAGAATGTGATATTACATGCTTTTGGCCATTGTAACAGATTATAGCTCTATTGTTAGAACCCAGATACAAGTACGGTCTGTCTCAAGTTGCCACAGATGCCAGTTCTGTTGGCTTGTTTCAGAATGACTGCAGATCATATTTATACAGGGACACTTATAACATACCTCAGCTTGTATATAAAGAAATAGTCATTCAGAATTGCTACATCTCAATTTTAATAACATTCAGGAACGTTCCAAGAAAGCTAGAGAACAGAATTATTCTCGAGTAACACTATTTGCTGACATTTTTTTTCTTTTCTCTGTCCAGGTTAACAATTACCCATATGCTTTCTCATTTTATGGAAAATTTGGTAGGAAACACTAAATTGGAAGCAAGGTGATCTGCATCGTTTTGATGAGAACCTTGGCAGTGAATTTTGTAATTTTACCCTGAAATATGAAAGTTAGTAAGAACCTGGGAGCAATAGAAATGGTCTGTTTAGATTTGATGTTTGATCTTTGTGAAGTTGTCTCGCTTTGACATGAAGGAACAGTTCACCTATGAAATGGTTAGCATGTCTAGCGAAACTTGATCAAAAATAATTCAGTCAAATTTATAAGAAACAGAACTAAGTGACTATGGTTAGCAGTAAATATCAACTTATCACAATAATTTGATGGACTGTTCGCTGTGTGATTTATATGCTCTGTACTATATATCATGTCTTTAATGCTCCCTCCCAGCCACTTGGAACCAAATAGAATAAAACAAAGAACTGTAGATGCTGGAAGTCTGAAACAACAAATAGTAAAAATTGATGGAGAAAGTCAACCGGTCTGGCAGCATTAGTGGATAGAAAATAGTTAATGTTTTGCGTCTGAAAGGTTGCTGGTCTCAAAATGTTAACTGTTTTCTCTCCACAAATGCTGCCAGACCTACTGAGTTTCTCCAGCAATTTCTAACTGAACAGAATATTGATCTCTGCTGTTCTCTTGTGAAAACTGCTCCTTTTTATGCATGTTAAAAAGTACTTTCACACTGGCTGTTTTACAAGAAACTTTGATATATACACTGGAGTGGTCTTGTGCTAGTCAAGCATGAGATCTGAAAGCTTGCTTAGTCATTGATATTGAAAGTTGTTGCTTGCAACAGAACCACTTGGTCCATTTTGCTGAGCTAGAAACATCATTACAGATTTAAAAAGTGAAAATGATGGACATTTGGATTAAAAATTGAGAATGCTGTAAACATAAAAAATAATTCAGCACCTGTTCTGCACCGAGGTCAGTATTTCAAGCATGGTTCTTCTGCAAAACTGAGCATTACTTCAGCTTAACAATATCTTCAAAACAATGATTAAAAATTAATATCATCAGTATAACCTTTCAACAAAAATAGTTATGACATTGACTTATGCCCAAGATGGTAAAGTTTCATTTCACCTTCAAATGTTGAAATTCCTGCAATGAGCTCCAATAATTCTAGATATTGTAAAAGAAAAATAATTTCAGAATTTACAGCATTCACAACTATCTCGGAATTTTTTGGTTTTACCTGCTGAACACTATTGCAATTGGCTAATTTAAAAACCAACATTACTGCATGTTAACAGCGATTCCAAATCTCAGATTTATCAGAAATTTCAACTGGTGCTGATTTAACTCATAGGATTCTAGCGACCCAGAAATATGATTATCATTGCTACTAATCACTAACTAATGGAGTGATACAAAGAGGCATTTAAATTTTAAAAATAAGGACTTTATATAAGCATTTTACAACTGGTCAAATTTCTTGCATTTATTATTAAAGAAATCTGAGTTTTTTCAGCAGGTGTTAACAGCACATTGTGTACTCGTTCCATTTAATTCAGGGCATACACCAAAGTCTGTGCCCAGATCTCTCACTCCAGAAATTAATGGACATTGTAGAAACTTGAATGTTTGGCATTGGGAAATCCAATTTGTCATTTGATGTTTGCACCTCTTTACTCTCACCAAGTAAGGACAAGACATTCTGAGGTACTACATAATTCAACTGACCATGTCAAATTTGAGTTGTTGCTAAAGTTTGTAATAATTTACTTGAATTTAGAGTAACTTTTTTTTTTCGAATTTAGAAAGCCACAATGCATTAATAATGATTACTGAAATTAGTGGTTTCAAAGTACAATGAGTATAAATATAATTTGGAATCTAAATGCTTCCCAAAATGTTAATTTAATAAAGTGAGAAAACAGATGCTGGCAGGTCTTGAGCTCTTGGTCTGTTTGTCAAAAGGAATTTTTTTTTCAGTGACCTAGATTTAACTGGTCAGGTGATATACCCCTGTTTTGGCTTTAATGTGGAATTGCTATTACTTTTACATTCATTAGATTCTAAAATTGTGGGACTTTTTATATTATCTGTGAAAGGTAATAAACTGTGATTATTATCATTCATAGATAGCAAGCTTAGGGCTGGAAGAAAGGTAGTCAAGGATACTTCTAAACCAAACACACTGAACAATTATTCTTTAATAAAAATTTCTTAATTAGGGAATCAAAGCTAGTTGAATTTATTTTGTACCAAGATGCAGAAACAATTGACCTATTTTTTTTTCCTCTTCATAAGACTGTAAATTACTTCTTAAACTACAGTCTTTTGCTTTTCACCTTTAAATATGCCCCCTAAAAGAAGCAGGAATTTGTATTTTCTTGCCATCAGTGAAGAAAGGAACAAGTAACTACTGGCTGTCTGAGCTAGTTGACAAGCTCATTTGTTTTAGTCTTAAGCACAGTAGGATCTCAAGCAATTCCCCTCTCATCAACTTCCCAATGCACAGTTCTACTCTATACTAATCCATTGATGGGACCAGGAATCACATCTGGCCACTTAGCTCATGGGTCAAAAACTGAGACAAATGTTTATTTTTTATTAGTCTTTCATGGGTTATTTCCGTCACTAGCATTTCATCCTAAAATGCCCTACAGATATAGCATTTTTTTGTACGGACTATGAAGGTGATTTATTTTCTTCTCGGTTGTGCAGTCTTTGAATTATGTAGAACTGGCAAATGCTGACAGATGGAAGGAGGGCCAAAAATCTGATTTTATCTTAGCAATTCCTGTCTGTGGGGAAACTAATCTGCTTTCCTTAATGCTCTGCCTAGTCTAAATCCAACATTAATACTTTAATTTCTTCATTCAGACTTTACTGCAATAATGTCAGCCTGTTTGACAATTATTTTGTTTCTGTAATGTGACTCTGCAGGAACACTTGGTTCAGCTGGTTATTGTTAAGTTCTAGCTTTGACACGAAGTCTAACCCAACTAACAGTTTATATATGAGGAAACAACACTTTTCAGCTCAGATTTGAGATCTTTATGCTTTTGTAGTTTCCAAATGAAATGAATGAAGGCTTTTTTCAGTATTCCCACTTACTTAGATGCTACAGATCCATTGCCTGAATGTTAAAACAATATTTATTTAACATCCAAACATTTAGAAGCAACAATTCAGAAAGGTGAGCAGCTATGAAGGAGGGAGAAAAGTATTAGTTAGGCTCCTACCTGCTTGCTTAGCAGACACCTACTGCCTGTCATCTTAGTGTCCCCACCAACTGCACCAGAATAGATTAATGTCTTTCAGTCATGTGTCATTTATGGAATCTTGATATGTGCAAACTGACTACTGTACATCCCAATGTTAACTACACTTGAACAGTATACTGTTGATTGTAAGCATTTTGGAATGTCTTCAGGCTAGGATTAGGTGCTATACAAATGCAATTTATTTTACAATGCTCATTTTTCAACAAATGAGCACCCTGCCATCAAGGCATACAGCTAGACAAGGGTTGATGGAGATTTTGATTTATTGCTGTTGGCCAATTCTCAGATAGCCTTTACCCATCCACTGCAAATAGTTGTTTCTTGTTTTTCTGTCAACAGTTAACTTACAACACCATCAGTGAAACCCATTTCTAACCTAAAGATTGTTCTTTGCCTGTGCTGACATTTTATTTCTTCTGATTCATTTCTTTAAATAATCAAACTTTAAAATAATTGTTCCATTAATCATAAGATTGCTTTACCAGTATTGGTGGGCTTTCGTTATAGAGTAGCAGAGTCGATGTTTAATCAAACTTGCTGTGAACGAAGTTGAAATTAGTCACAATGGAAGTTCCTTTGTAAGACAGCGTAACTTAATTTCTTTTGCTTCATAGCTGTATTAGAAAACACTTTGATGGGCATCTTGGCTATTGATGTTTTTCTTCCCTTTTTCTCGTCCTATCTCCATATTATACAACTAATGAGACAAATTTTCATTTGACACCCAGACTATTGACTCATTGGCATATATTATCTTTTTTACCCTATGCATATTTTGCTGGATCTCAGCCTTTTGAGTTTTACATTCTGTATAGGCCAATTAAAAAGGCATGTTATCTTGAGTTAGCTAGTACCAGTGCGTAACCCAGATTTTGAGTTTTCTATAAATAATCACATTGTTCAACTTTTTCACACCACTTGTTCAGTCAAATGTAAAATAAGCAAGGGTTAGGACATGATCTATCTTCAGTAGAATTGTATGTGAAGAATGTACTGTACAACATGTTAATCTTTAGGACAATTCTACCCCCTTCAATTCACCACATGTGCTTACTGTTCCAGTTCTAGGAGAGAGGGTTCTATCTTGCTGCACTCCTTTATAAGTAAAACCCATAGGTCACCTTCAGATTAATAGTTTAACATTGCAATTGGAGTGGCTATTGCACTGTTGAGCAGGGAGTTTATATTTTTTGGAATGCATTACAGAGAGTAATGATCAAAATTGAAAATGTAAATACTTCAATCTACTTGGAAGGGGAGTGCAGAGTCTGGTCTTTGCTAACAAGTTAAAAACATTCTACTTAGCTGTTGCAATCAAGTAAAATTAGGTAAGTTTTTTTTAAATGACTAATTTGTATCAAACCTTGAAATCAGAGCATTAAACAGTGACAGATACAGAGTTGGAAACTTTCCCAACATGCATAGAAGAATGCACAGCCTGTTGTGTATTGTGAAGTGTTTTAAACAAGTGATTGATGTGAAACATTGCTGTGTTGCAAGGTGCATTGTTTGGTATGATATGGAAGCAGTGATTTTGCTAACATGTTTTTTAGTGAGGTGAGATACAAAGTCTTATACAGATTAAAGATCCTTTACAGAAAGTGACATTGGTGGTTGCACTGTTGAGAAATAACTTTGGACTTTAGTAACTGTGCATCGCCCTACTGCAACACATTACAAATATTCAGCAAGTCCATCAACATGTGAGTAGAAAAAAGATAAATTAAGTAATTGGGGGTTCTGAAAAATTCATAACCTTCCTTCTTTGCTTCCAGATGCCAATGGATTTGCTAAACAAAAGTCATAATCTTCCTTATTTGCTTCCACATATGAATGGACTTGCTGAGTTTCCCATTATATTTTGTTGTTTATTTCAGGATTTGATCATCTGCTATTGAGTGCTTCCTCTGAAAAATCATCCTCACCTCACTGTTGAGAGAATAGCCTATTCAATACTCACTTGAAAACAAGCTTAAATTATTGTGAAATGGAGTGAAAGGAAAATCTCGAGATGAGGTTAAATTCTAGTGACACCACTGCAAAAAGGCTAAAAGATAATGCTCTACGAACAGCATGTTGATTGAAGTGGCCACAGACCGCCATTTTATGTGCACAACTGAAAAAAGTGCATGCATTGTCTTTTAGAAGATAGCTATCTTATATAATCGCTGAATTTAGTCAAATGGCTGTCTGTTGGGGGAGAAAAACACAATTGGAACAACATTCTGGAGCCACCTGGACTTGTGCTTTTAATTAATCTGGTCTTTCTTGACACAAATCAAATCTAATGTTTCAGAAAGGTACAGCAAAAATGGCTATTTATGGTTCTTCTTTTACTATAAAATCATTTCTTTTTAAAAAAATGATCAATCAGTACAAATATTGGACCTGTCCTTGGAACTAATATCTTAAAAATCCAGAAAGAGGATAATTGAGCAATTTAAATAGACACTTTTTTTTGGAAAAGGAATTGTGATATTTTGGAATTATTGGCATAACTTGCCAACTGTTTCTAACACTGCATCGCGAAAATAAAGAAAATCAATGACATGCCAAGAATCAAGCATTAAGACAACTTAAAGTGTTCAGAATCCCAAAATGGAATTGGATTTACCATTAGTTTGGGGATTGCATTCCACAGTTCTTCCATGTTTTACTGTAAGGCAGAAATCTTATTTATGGAGGACTTGCTTTTCCAGTGATAATAGCAAAGATGGTAAACCCTTCACACTTACTGTTTGCCAGAAGATTCCCTCACTCCCACGCGTTTCCCTCCCAATTCTGTTAATATGCCCTAACTTTACAGATACATACAGCAGAACATTTGTACTTGGGACCAAGTGCTTAATAGTCTTTTCCTGATGTATCATTTGCCTGATCACTTGAACCATGAGCTGTGAAAACGCACAAGGCATCATATAAACCAATGGCTGATTTTTCTGTAAAGTCTTCACATATTGCTTCCAGAATGTTCTTCCTGTACTCTTACTTCCATGTGCATAAAATTAGTAGTTTGTTAATATGTATAATTTAGCATCGATTGCACTGGTATGTAAATATTGAGTAAGTATTGTAAACTGTTTTACTGCGAGGGGGATTGTTGAGAGAGTAACATTTAGGATTGCACTTTTTCGTATAATTTTTTGTATTGTAAAATAACAGCTAATTTAATGGTTGAAATTTGAATTGAAATAGAAATAATAAAGAACTACAAAGTGGGGGAAATTACTGTAATACTCATGTAAATAAAGGATGAAATTTCACTGAAATCAAACTAGTTTCAGTTGTGATACTCTGAATTATGAAAGTGCTTTCCTATTTTACAGTAATTTGTGCAGTTCTTTGAACCATCCCGAGATTATGAAAAGTTCGTGTTAATGCAAATTCTTTGTTTCCTGCGCATTGTTACAAACGACTACTATTTAAATTGTAAAGAAGTGAATTCAGTTCAGCTTTAGTTTTATATTTTTGTCACGTCAAAAAGACGTTGCTTCAGGGAGGTCAGTATCATGCTTCTGTCAAATTTAATTCTACTGAAGGCTTGCAGCACTGATTAGAAGAAAACCAAAAAAAAAATCTTTGTCGTCTTAACCAAGTGCTGCCCTTTTAACTATCTGGAAACAAGATTCAGCAGATAGGTCAGAGCTAATGATCTCTGCTGTGCTTTCTTAGAATTACAGATCACATCACATGACTCAATATGCTGATTAGACCAGCATAGAGTCATAGAGATGAACAGCACAGAAACAGATCCTTTGGTCCAACTTGCCTATGCTGACCAGAAATCCTCACCTAATCTAGTCCAACCTGCCAGCACCTAGCCCATATCTCTCCAACCCCTTCCTATTCATATACCCATCCAGGTGCCTTTTAAATGTTGCAACTGTCTCCACCATTTCCTGTGGCAGCTCATTCCATACATGTACCACCTTGTACGTGAAAAAGTTGCTCTTTGGTCTCTTTTATATCTTTCCCCCCTCACCCTGAACCTCTGCCCTCTAGCTCTGGAGCTCCCCATCCCACGGAAAAGATTTTGTCTATTTATCCTATCCATGCCCCTCATGATTTTGGTCACCCCTCAGCCTCCAAAACTCCCACCTATTCAACCTCTCCCTATAGCTCAAATCCTCCAACCCTGCCAACATCCTTGTAAATCCATTCTGAACCCTTTCAAGTTGCACAACATCTTTCTGCTAGGAAGACCAGAATTGCACGCAATATTCCAGCAGTGGTCTAACCAATGACCTGTACAGCTACAACAGTACTCAATACTCTTACCAATAAAGGAAAGTATACCAAACACCGCCTTCATTATTCTATCAACAGCAACTCTGCTTTCAAGGAGCTATGAACGTGCACTACATGGTCTCATTGTTCAGCAACACTTCCGAGGACCTTACCATTAAGTGTATAGGTCCTGCTAAGACTTGCTTTCCCAAAATGCAGCACCTCACACTTATCTAAATTAAACTCCATCTGCCATTCCTCTGCCCAAGGAGGAAGTGAGGGCTGCAGATGCTGGGGATCAGAGCTTAAAAATGTGTTGCTGGAAAAGCACAGCAGGTCTGGCAGCATCAAAGGAGAAGGAGAATCGACGTTTCGGGCATAAGCATGGTCAGCCTGGAGGAAGATATGGCCACTGTAACCATGATGGTAACCAATTTTTCTAATAGTTCCCTCACACCTGAAACCTGAAATAAATGTAAAGATGAAAGTCTGCCCACTGCCCATATACTAAACAAAACCCTGTTGCAAAAGCCATAAAAATATAGAACATGGTTAGCATGAAACCTGAGGGGCTCTAAAGCATTACCTGGAGATCTGATACAGCATAATCAAGAGATGTAGTAACAGTATGCCACGAGATTAGGAAAGTGAAGCATCAGCAGTGGACTGAATTGGTAGAAACATAGCTTGATAATAAGAATAAACTTTAAGGGGAATAGAATTGTTTATTTGTGACTACATTATGGGAAATTCCTTTCTTGTTAGTTTTAATTTTGAGCAAAGACAAATACAGAAACCAGAGCTAAGTTAATTAAACACAATGGCCAAATAACTAACCAATATACAAAAACATGCTTTGAGCTCAAGAATGTTTAATGAAGTGACTCTTCTTTAGCTTCATCCGTGGCAATTGCCTTTCCTTTCACAGCAGTAATTGTTGTTGTAACGTGCTCTGTTGTTTTATTTGGGGGACAAAAGTCTATAATTTGTGGTTAACATACAGATAGGATTTTCCATTAGCCTAAGAAACAAAAGTTCATGACATTTATATGACCCAAAATAATCATGTATCTAGCTGAGGTTTCTCTAAACCAGTTGGTGTGAAGTTAGCTTGGTGCCTGGACAGCATTCTGTAAAGTGAAGGATCAATTAACATGTTACGCCTGGGACCTATTTCAAGAAAATCTGAAAATTTTCATTTAAGAAAATCTGGTCCACTGAAAGGAGATTGATGAGCCAGTTCAGTGAGAGGTAATGGATTCCTTAGTGTTAGTCAGCTATAAGGCAGACTTGGACATTGCTTGTGCTCAATTCATATGAGAACAGTCAGGCCGAGAGCAGTTGCCTTTCTGAAACCATTAAATTCTGTCTGAATGATACATACCCTTGATGTTGTGTTGGAGTACACGTTTGGTTTCCAGCCTAAAATCCAACTTGGGATCCCACTTATTATCCTTGCCACTCAAATTAATTTTTTTTAGTTATCGCAGTGTACAAATTGTTTATTGAAGATTGTTCAGTATTTGGAAATGAGCCATCTGGATGCGACCTTGTTAAAAAAATGTTTAAAGCATGCTGTGCTTTTTGTTTTTACAGGCTTGCAAAATGTTCTGTATGACTGAGAAGTCCCATTTTCATCATTTCGATCAGTTTGCTTGAATTGATCTAATACTGCATGGTGGATTTGGAAGCTGTAGAATTTTGTGGCCAAATTTTGGAGTGTGTCCAGAATCTGTACTTCCGCTCCAAGATCAGTATAATCTTAAAGAGCCTCTGCAAAGTTGTTTCTCTTAAATGCGGAGATGGCACAATTTTTCACCTATGATAGTCAATGGATCTATCTTCCCTACTATTGACGTATGATGAATGGGTTGAAGGTGCTGAATTTACACAGCTATGATCCCTTTAATGACATTGCAACACTTGATTAAATAGGATATTGTGGCACAATGGGTAATATTCCTGTCTCTGAGCCAAGCTCCAGGTTCAAGTCCCATTCCCCAATAAACAATATCCACTTGTAAATGCTTCCAACATATCCGATGGCAGGTGCTATGAGTGATTCCTCTCTCAATCTACTCTTTCCTTTTTTTTAATGCCTAATCTGACATGAAATTCACAGAGTTTATACTTCCTTCCTCCTCAGTCCTTTTCTGTTTATTTTCTAAACCTTAAATCAGAGATGATAATATTAAATGTGAGATACTCAGTTCATTTTTTTTTCACTCCTAGATGCATCATTTCCTCCTCTTTAAGACAATTAATTCCTAGTGAAAAAATTAAATACGTTAACCTGAAGGGCAAGTCTGGCTTCATAAAGAATGTCCTAAGATGTCTGTTATAGTATTTTCAATAAGTGCTGTAAAATCCTTTTTATGTCAACACCACATTACTTATAAGCTGAGGCGTGAGATGGATTTGAATAGTTCAAGAGAAAACTTGACTATATTTCTTAAACCTTTCCTTCAAATTAAGGACATTCTGAACTTGGATGACAATTATGTTCCTGTGTGTTAAACATTCCAATAGTCTCCATCCAGACACATGCAATGAAAGACCCTCTAGCCCACTCCTACTTTATAATGAACTGCATTGTTCTCTATGCCATTCAAGTGAAGCCTCTACTTTATGATCAAAGCCATTTTTTCAATTGATTTGTTGCAAAGCAATTAGCCACACAAGAAAAACTCTCAGATATCAGAAGCAATAACAAAATGTTATCTGATTAGAAATTCTTTGGTGTATAGTGATTTATCTGGTGACATTTTTTCCTTGGGAATAAATAAATTCACTTTGGAATCAAGGTGACATTATGATGGAAGTTACGAACTATCGAAACCCTTTGGTAATTCAGTACCTCTTGCAGCTGAGCTATAGTGTTCCAGGACTGGTGATGGATCCTGACTTATTAATGGATGCTGAAGAATTGCGGAGAGTTAACATGATGGGAACCTGTTTTCATTGGACATCCAAAATTCTTCATATTCCAGTTACAATTTACAAAGATGTTGATAATTTAAGATATGCAGTGTGTGGCCACAGTGGGTTGTTAATTCATCTCCTTTGGCTCAGTTGGGTACATGTGAAAAAATGCAGAAGTTACACAATATAAATAATGTATGTATGTGATCACAGATTATCAGTAGTTAATTTCCATTACAATGTTAAATTACTAACCAGCTCCTGATCTGCAAATTGCCTGAATCAGCAATTAGTTTTGCAAATCCTGAGGTCTCAAAGTTTTGTGAAAAAGTGAGGGGGTGGGGAGGGGGAAGAAGTCCAGAGTGATAGAGGAGAGGCCATTTGTCCCACTGGATTATACTGACCTTCGTACACTAATCCCACTTTTCAGCACTTGGCCCACAAGCTTGAATGTTTCATGCTGATCCACATACTTTTCTAAACGTGGTAAAGTTGTTGTCAGGCAGCACGTACTAGACCCCCACCATCCTCTGGATGAATGTTTTTCCTCAAATTCCTTCTAAAACACCTGCTTTTCACCTGAAATTATGACACCTCATTATTGTATCTTCAACTAAGCTGCTTTCTGTCTACCCTGTCCATGCCTCAATCTTTTACACCTCTAATACGTCCTCCCCATAACCTCTGCTCTAAAGAAAATAACCTGAATCTATCCTCTCCATCAACAAAATGCTCCATCCCAGACAACATCCTGGTGAAGCTCCTTTGCAACCCTCCAGGGCAATCACATTCTTCCTATAGTGAGTACTCCTGCTAGACACATTCTCTCCACAGCAAAGAACGCTTTACATAGCATGGCATAGCTGTCTGTGTAAATGACAGTGTTAGCTAAACTATTGGGGATACTGGTGACATCATATTTATTCAATGTAAACTATTTCAGAGCAGAATTCAGGATTTGTAGTTGATTAACTTTGTGACTGTCTATTGCAGCATGTAACTACTTGCATGTTACTACTTATCGAATGGTTTTGATAAGATGGTGTTAAATATATATACCATATACCTCTGCAAACACTGAGGTTAGTTAATGACTGAAATTGGTTGCTCCTGTCAAAGTTGAGGTAGGGTGTCTGTTTCTCCCTTGCTTTGTGGTAAGTGATTTCTCATTAGACTGAGCTCTGCTCTGCCCATTTGTTTTTTTCTAAACTTTCAGCTTTTACTGGAGGTGAATGGTGGGGACTGGCATGGGGAGGGTGAGTCCCAGCCCTGGCCAGCATGGCAGTAGCAAGTTCAGGCAGGCTCTAGGCAGTTGTAGGAAGCAGTGAATTCAGGCAAGTCCTGCAGGAGAGTCCCAGAGACAAGGCCCATGCCAGGATGATGCAGCAGTGACAAGTCCAGGCAAGCCCCGGAGCTGAATGGAATGGAGTGGAGGCCAGTGCGGGGGTGGGGGACAGCAGCAAGTCCCTTGGGGACGACAAGCAAGGCTTCCAGAATTGATGTCCAACATCTCCTATATACTTGACCCCTGCAATCTGAAATCTGACAAGGACTTGGTTAAAAGACTAAAATACAATTACTTTTTTAAAAGAAAGCTTATTTATCCTTTATTTTTACGTTGAACTTCTATTTACAATTGTCTCAAGTCTGTAACAATTAATTTATTATCCTGTACCTAGGTACCCTGTACCTAAGGTGGAGCCGAGAGGCGACATTACGAACTTTCACTGCACTCATTCGAATGCAGTTGACAATAAAGGCTAATTCTAATTCAATGAGTGTCAATCATCTCAAGCACTAGAGTCAAACTACAAACTACATCTGCATGTTCAGAAATACTTGATTCAGCATCTCAGCAAGTGCTTTTAAGTGACTTTCTGACATTAGACTCTTAGTTAATATTGTTCAGAGCTGGTTGGGGTCGTTCGCTACAAACACCAACACATTTAGACAAACTGCCGTGTGCAGTCTGCCAATGGATTTAAACTGAAAATAGAAGAATAATTGTAACACAGTTTGGTAGGTGTAAGGAATGCTGGATGACTAAAGGAATTGAGGGTTTGGTTAAGAAAAAGAAGGAAGCATATGTCGGGTATAGACAAAATAGAAGAGTATAAAGTATGTAGGAGTATACTTAAGAGAAAAATCAGAAGGGCAAAAAGGGGACATGAGATAGCTTTGGCAAACAGAGTTAAGGAAAATCCAAAGGGTATTTACAAATACATTAAGGACAAAAGGGTAGCTAGGGAGAGAATAGGGCCCCTCAAAGATCAGCAAGATGGCCTTTCTGTGGAGCTGCAGAAGATGGGGGAGATTCTAAACAAGTATTTTGCATCAGTATTTACTGTGGATAAGGACATGGAAGATATAGAATGTAGGGAAATAGATGGTGACATCTTGAAAAATGACAGTATTACAGAGGAAGAAGTGCTGGATGTCTTGAAACACAAAAGTTGATAAATCTCCAGGACCTGATCAAGTGTACACTAGAACTCTGTGGCAAGCTCGGGAAGCGATTGCTGGGCCTCTTGCTGAGATATTTGTATCATCAATAGTCACAGGTGAGGTGCCAGAAGACTGGAGGTTGGCAAACGTGGTGCCACTGTTTAAGAAGGGTGGTAAGGACAGGCCAGGGAATTATAGACCAGTGAGCCTGACGTCGGTGGTGGGCAAGTTGTTGGAGGAAATCCTGAGGGGCAGGCTGTACATACATCTGGAAAGCAAGGACTGATTAGGGATAGTCAACATTGCTTTGTGCGTGGGAAATCATGACTCACAAACTTGCTTGAGTTTTTTGAAGTACCAAAGAGGATTAATGAGGGCAGAGCGGTAGACGTGATCTATATGGACTTCAGTAAGGCATTTGACAAGGTTCCCCATGGGAGACTGGTTAGTAAGGTTAGATCTCATGAAATGCAGGTAGAACTAGCCATTTGGATACAGAACTGGCTCAAAGGTAGAAGACAGAGGGTGGTGGTGGAGGGTTGTTTTTCAGTTTGGAGGCCTGTGACCAGTGGAGTGCCAGTAGGATCAGTGCTGGGTCCATTACTTTTTGTCATTTACATAAATGATTTGGATGTCAACATAAAGGTATAGTTAGTAAGTTTGCAGATGACACCAAAATTGGAGGTGTAGTGGACAGCAAAGAAGGTTACCTCAGATTACAACAGGTTATGATCAGATGGGCCAATGGGCTGAGAAGTGGAGATGGAATTTTGCACAAATATGTATTTGCTTTTCCAATCAACACAATCTATTTCCACCTCCATAACACCAACCAATTTTGTCCCGGTCTCAATTCTTTGAATGCTGAAACACTCATTTCTGCCTTTGTTACTCCAAATTTATAATTCTAAACTCGATCATCCAATTTCTGTTGCTTGTGACTTAAGTTGTACCAAATCCCCTTGCCCCATAACAGTATAAGAAATAGGAACAGGAAGGCCATTCAGCCCCTTGAGCCTGCTCCACCACTCAATAGGATCATGTATGATCTAACATTCCTGCACTTTCCGAATGACCCTTGCTTCCTCAACTGATCAAGAACCTAGTCATCTGAACCTTTAATATACACAAGGACTCTGACCCCACATCTCTCTGTGGTAAGGACTTCCAAAGACACAACCCTCTGAAAGAAGAAATTCCTCCATATCTCAGTTTTAAGTTGTTGTCCATGCACTTACTGACTTTTGCAGTTCCAGTCAAGCAATGTCTTAATCATGAAATTCTCATGCTTGTATTTAAAGTTCCACAGTGGCCTCGCCCCATCCCTATCTCTGTAACCTCTTTCAGCCCCAATTCTCTGACATTGCAAATCTTTGCCCCTTTTTTCCCCTCTGATATTATCCTTAACTTCCCTGGTTAACCATGGTTTGGGGTATCCCCTTCCTAGAATCCTTATTACTCATTAGGATATATCTTTATTGTAAGCGATGAACTATTTCTTAAATGTCTGCCGTTGTTCTGCTAAACTCCTTTCCAGTCCAATCCAGCCACCCCTGCCTTCATTCCTTTGTAATTACCCTTATTTCAGTTTAGGATATTTGTTTCCAACCCAGCTTATTCCCTGTCAAACTGAATGTCAAATTATTTCATATTACAGTCACTGTTTGGGAGAATATTTTACTCTGACAGCATTTGTCACACTTATCTGATCATACAGATCTAAAATAGCCTGATCCCTGGTTGGATCCATCGTGTTATTCTAGAAAGTGACTTTTCTTTGAATCTGATATTTTGACTTTTTAGTTAACTACGGATGGCCAGTTCATCCCTTAGAATTTTCATACATGTTGGAATATATTATTTTGCATTTTCTGGAATAACCTCTTAAATGTTTTGTGTTATAATTTTATGTACAGTGAACTATCACTTTAAAAATCTGAATGCGTCAAAATGATCAGCCATTTTGGAGGGGAACAGCTCAGACTAACTTGCAACCTTGTGGAGTGAACACCTCATATAATAAAGTTTCTGCTGTTTTAAACATTTTGGTCTCCTAGCCTCCTTGAAATGTAACATTTGCCATGACATCTCTAGTGTTCTATCCCTTAACCAAAATTGCCAGTTTGTTTTCACTAGATCTGCTTTCATGTTCTCATAATTGCCTGTGTTTAAATTAGATTAGATTCCCTAGTGTGGAAACAGGCCCTTTGGCCCAACCAGTCCACACCGACCCTCCGAAGAATAACACCCAGACCCATTTCCCTCTGACTGATGCACCTGACACTACAGGCAATTTACCACGGCCAACTCACCTGACCTGCACATCTTTGGACTGTGGGAGGAAACCAGAGCACCCGGAGGAAACCCACGCAGACACGGGAAGAAGATGCAAACTTCACATAGACAGTTGCCCAAGGCTGCAATTGAACCTGGGACCCTGGTGCTGTGAGGCAGCAGTGTTAACCCCTTTGTGCCGCCCCTTCAAATTCAAAAGAGTTATCTTGGATCCACACTTCTCTCCCTTAAACTGTATGTAAAATGCAGTCAGGTTATGGTTGCTGATATCCAAGGGCACATTCACTATAAGGTCAGTAATTAATCTTATCTCATTGCCAAAACCAGATCCACTATGCTCACTAGTTGATGCTGCTTGAAGAACATGGTGATTGAAGAAACTGTTCCAAAAGATCTTGATAAAGTCCTCATCTAAACCACATTTTCTCACGTGACTTTTTTATTCTATATCTAGGTTAGAATCCCTCTCAATCACTGTGCCCTTTGACAAGCTCCTATTTTTGTTTCTTGATACCCTGTATCCAACCCCTTCAAGTAATATCTTGCCTTTATTTGATGCGATTTATTGTTGTCACATGTACCTGACTACAGTGAAAAGTTTTGTTTTGTGAACAGTACAGGCAGATTATAGCAAACAAGAACATACAGATCATAAGGTGCTTGGAGCGAGACATACAAGGCATCAAATCTGTAAGTAGATTTCAGGGAACATTATTAGCAATTTTTACTGAGTTAGAATTTAGGTTAAAATGTAGTTATCAAAAGTATAAGAGTCAGTTCTGCTCTGGACAATTTGCAAAGAGTCACTGGTGTCAGTGCCATTTTATGATTGCTCATCCCAACCCAGAGTACTTCTACATTCGGACTTCCTAAGTTTAAGTAATCCTCCCCTATTATGCATATACCACCTTTAATAACAAAGCCACTCCCCAAGCTTTTATATTTTAGGTTTCTGTCATACATAAATGTCACAACCCTTGAATATGGAGATGCAAATTTAGGTGATTGTGCAGTCACATCTCAGTGATGGTCACTAAATTGTACTTATTTGTCTAAATTTGTACTGCTAATTCATTTTTTTTTCAAATGCACTGTCTTGGGTTTTGTCATTTTACTATTGTTGTGACTACTGTGGATTTGCTCTTAGATCTGCATTCTCTTCCTATTACTGACTGCTCATTACTTCCCAAATTTGTGCCCTTATTAAGTTTTAAAACCACTCTGCTTCCCTAGTTATGCAGTTCAGAAGAACACCAGTCTTAGCACAGTTCAGGTGTGGTCTGTCCCAACAGGGCTGATCCCATTTTCCCCAGTACTGATGCTAGAGCCCATGAACCAGAATCTACTCCCACGCCAATTTATCTGTCAAGCATTCAGCTGTCAAACGTTGTTCATCTTTGTTATGGACCACTGCACCCCCCCCCCCACACACACACACACACACACACACAGAAACACTATGAAGCATCAACTTACAAAGATGGCTTCATTTTTAAAAATCTTCAATCTTACACTATTAGTTCACAAAAATCTATATGTCATATATATATCGTCCAAGCGTGCAAACATCCAATACTACTGTCCATTTTTACCATCACCATCTTCATCAAAGTTGTGACAAAACATCAGCAATTACTTTCTCTCATTCTGCCACAAGTGTAATTTTCAAATTAAATGGCTGTAACAATAAACTCCATCTAAATAGTCTGGTAGTTAAAGGGTTATGATCAGTACATACAATTGTCTCAGACACATTACTGCAATATTTCAATATTTATGGTTGCCAACACCAACATCAACATCAAACTCAAGATCGCCTTCTCAATTGTGGAACATTTCTGCTGATGAATATTCAACTTTAGAAAAATAACCAATTGGTCTTTCTATTTTCTCTTCATCCTTTTGCAAGAGTACAGCACCAATACATTGATAGCCACCTTGAATGCCTTTATGTAATTAAGTGCGGCTAACACCAAAGCGGTGGTTAACACAGCTTTCCAGCTGTCAAATACCTTCAGACATTCCTCAGTCCACTGAAAGTTTTCTATATTTCTTCAACAGATCAGTCAATGGAGCAACAATACTGCTAAAATTTGGTACTAATTTTCAACAGAAACCACTCAGTCTCAGGAATCGTAGTACTTCCTTCTTTGTTATGGTAACCTGGGTTTTCACATCCCATCGGGCCATCTGTCCATGTTCAATGATATCGTCTAGGAACATGATTTGAGCTTTTGTGCACTCACTCTTGGCCAGGTTTATCACCAAGCCCACGTTCTGAAATTGATCAAATAATTCCATTAGAAGCTCCAAATGTTCCTTCCATGTGTGACTCAACATCATTCTCACCATCATTCACTCTTCCTTCTAATTGGCTATTTCAAAATGGATTCCAAATTTCTTTCAAAATTTTCAAATTGTTCAATTCCTTCATCTACATACACTACACAATTGGGTCATCCTGAAATCACTTTATTGGTTAGTCTGGTAAAATCCACACAGTGTCAGAAAAGCCAAAATTTCCTTCACTCTCTTGAATAAAGGTATCTGTCAGTATCCTTTGGATAAGTCCATCTTTGAAATGTAAGTTCAAATGTAAATGTAAATGTAAATCCCATCTTCTCAATACAGGATATGAATCAGATTTTATAACCTCATTGACTTTGCAGTAATCAACACACACTCATTGAATAACATATAGATTTGGCACTATCACTATGGGTGAGTTTGATGTGCTGCTACTCATGTCAAATTATATTTGAGCTTGCTTTTAATCTCTTTTTGAACATGTGCCAATTTTAGAGGGTTAAGTGAGAAGGGTGTTGCTTAATTAGAACATTTCCTACATCTACATCATGCGTAATCATGTTAGTACTTCCCAGCTTATTTCCCTTACATCTCTTCAGTGATTGTAACAACACTTTCAAGTCATTTTGATTTTCTTCTGGAAGGTAACTCAGTAATTTATCCCAATGTTTCAGAACTTTCTCACAATCAAATTTAATGAGGTATATCAAATTCAAAATTTATCTGCACATGGTTCTTTACTCAGAGTATAACAAGCACCACATTGCCCTTTTGCTTTCCTTCTCTACCAAATGATGCATTTGAGCATATTCACATGATGCATTCAGAGTTTTCCTTCTGGCGTTCCTATCAAATTGTTTGATTTGATCAGGACCACTCAACTTTCTTTTTAAAGGTTCACCTATCGCTAGTAGTAACACTAACACTTCATCTCCTCTAGCAAAACAACGAATTTTTGATTTCTTGTCTGCTTCCTGTTTCATCATGTTGTGCTGCTTTCCAATGCTGACTCGCCAATTCATCCACTCTATTTAATCTTGCCCTAAAATTTGATATGTAGTCCAAACATGCAGTCTCTGAACTCTGACTTACCAATTTTTCCTAATTTCAGTGGTCCTCTCGCTAATTCAAATGGACCGGATATAATTAATTCATTGTGTGTATTCGCAACAAATACAAACAGAATTCCTTTATTCCAAACCCCTGGAATAGTCTTGACTAGAACCCCTCAACATGGTTTTTAAATGCAACCATTCTAATGCTCCTTGCAATTCTGGACGGTACGCTGTTGATTTAAACTGTTCTATTCTTAAGCTATCCATAACTTCCTTGAATATTTCAGATGTAAAAATTGACCCTTGATCTGATTGTATCTCTATGGTAGTTTGTATCTGGTAAAATACATGAGTAACTCTTTCATAATCCTTTGAGCAGTAATATTTTGTGTAATGGAATGGTTTCCAGAAATCCAGTAGACACATCCACCATGGTCAACCAATATTGATTCCCACTTTTTGTTTTAGCAATTACACAATCAATTAAAACTCTTGTAAAAGGTTCCTCAAAAGCTGGAAAAGGTATTAACAATGCCATTGTCACTGTCTGAGGTTTTCCTATTACCTGACATGTCTGATGTAACTGGCAAAATTCAACCACATTTCTCTGTAGTCCAGGTCAACGAAAGTAATTTTGTATTTTGCCTTGAGCTTTCTTTACTCCCAAAAGACTTCCTACCGATACCTCATGTGCTACCACAACACCTCCTTTCTGTAAACTACCAAAACTTGATAAACATCTGCCCAGTTTTCATCTACCTGAATACGTGATGGTCTATTTCCTCATCAAGATGTCATTTTTAAGATAGTAACATTGTCAGATAGAATCAGATTTTGTGTATACTTTTTGATACAACTGCTTTATTTTTCTTGTGTCGTAATTCAACGAACCTTTCTAAACTAAAAATATCCACTTTGCCCTTCACCGTTCTCATTTTTACTTAATCAAACATAGTTTCTGATAAATAAACTTCAACTTTCTTAAGTTTATTCCTGGATTTATCCTCCTGTTTCAATTGTGGCTTGTGACTCTGTACCACAGTCAGAAAAAATCCCAAGATATATTCTGTCACATCTCAGTTGCCTGATTTTCCAATAGCTTTTCAAACCACAATAGGCATCACTCCCATCTGTGATCCAGCTATATCATTCCTGAGGATAAACTGTAGCTCCAGAACTGAGAATTTCTCTATTATTCCTACCATTACTTCACCACGATTGACTGCACTCTCCAACTTCACCTTATACAATAGAACACAACTCTTCTCACCTTGAATTCCACATATTAGAATCATAGAGTCAGACAGCACAAAAACAGACCCTCTGGTCCAAACAGTCCATGCCGAACATAATCCCAAATTAAACTGGTCCCACATGCTTTCTCCTGGCCCATATCGCTCCAAACCTTTCCTGTTCATGTATTCATCTAAGTGCCTTTTAAACGCTGTAACTGTGCCCAAAATCCAACACTTCCTCAGGAGGTTCAATCCACACATGAACGACCCTATGTGCAAAATACTTTCCGTTCATGTCTTTTTCTTTTAAAATCTCTCCTCTCACCTAAAAATAAGTCCGAAATCTGGAAATCCCCCAACCAAGGGAAAAGACACCTACCATTAATCATGATTTTATAAACTTCTAAGGTCATATTTCAACCTCCTAAGCTTCACTGAAAGATGTCCCAGCCTATCAATACTATGTCCAAAGTACATACCCCCTCATCTCTCACCATAAAAGATCAACTTGCTCTTGTATCTTTAAAATTTTAATTTCTTTACCTACTCCTCCTGGTACCTTACCCACTCATGTGATTTAGCGTCAGGGATGTACAGCACAGAAACAGACCCTCCCATCAAACTTGTCCATGCTGACCAAATATCCTAAACCAGTCTAGTCCCATTTGCCAGCATTTAGCCCACATCCCTTTAAATCTCTCCTATTCATATGCCCACCCAGATGCCTTTTAAATGTTGTCATTGTACTAGCCTCCACCACTTCCTCTGGCAGCTCATTCCACACACGCACCACCCTCTGAGTGAAAAAGTTACCCTTTAGGTTCTTTTCAAATTTTCTCCCCGCTCACCTTAAATCTGTGCCCTCTAGTTCTGAACTCTCCCAAACCAAGGAAAAGACCTTGTTTATTTACCATGCCCCTCATGACTTTATAAACTTCTAAGATCACCTCTCAGCCTCCAATGCTCCAGGGAAAACAGCCTCAGCCTATTCAGCCTCTCCCTATAGCTCAAATCCTCCAACCCTGGCAACATCCTTGTAAATCTTTTCTGAACCCTTTCAAGGTTCACAACATCCTTCCTGTAAGAGGGAGACCAGAATTTCACACAATATTCCAAAAGTGCCATAACCAATTTTGTATTTTAAAGAGTTCTGGTACTTTTTTATTAAGCAACCTCTGACCAAGCTATACATTATTTTGCAGATCTCTAGCTTCCACTGGGATCTCCTTTACCACTTTAATAAATCCCACTGGCTTATCATGTTAACCACATCTGTCTTCCCAGTGCTTTTCTTAAACTACCACTGACTTTATGCGTCCTACTTTATTACAGTGAAAATACCTGAGATTTTCCTTCTCTTTCCCCCTCATGTGTTTCTTTTTAAACCTGTGGTAAACCGTCTTTACTATCCCCTTTTCCTTTACTACCTGAGGATTTCTCCTTTCTCCAATTTCTATCCTTCACAGATAGAAATTGGTATTGGAAGCCAAACTTTGATTTATGAATTAACTCAATCGACTGACATTTCTGCATCTAATCTTGCAGTTTTAACTCTCTGCTCTTTGACAGGAGTTATCACTACTTCAGGAACTCCTCCAAAATAATAATCTTTCTAAAAGCATTGTATGTCTGATTTATTTTCAATGCCCTTATCTACCTATCAAAATTACTTTGTTTGATCCTTCAAGCTACATACAATTGACCAGGTTCTCTCCTTAGATTTCTAAAACATTGTCTTTAGGCTCTTTATACTAATTCAGATACATTTAAGATGGCTTTCTCACCTCACCAGACTTCCCAGACAGCATCTCTGATAGTGATGGAAATACCTCATTAGCTCTACTCTCAATTTTGTTTCAATCAATAATAGCCACATGGTCACCGGCCATTTTATTTGTTTAGCCACTTTCTCAAATCAAATTAAAAGGCTTCTACATCCTTTTCATTAAACTTTAATGTTTGGACATATTTAAATAGATGCAAAACACCCAAAGTCACTTCTCCACCACCAGGAATCTCTGAAGGACTGAAAGAGCTATTACGTCACAAGACGCTCTTCAATTAAAACCAACCAAATGCAACACCCAAAAAAAAGAACACCAGCACTCACCACTCACTATCTTTGAGTCAAATAATCCAAAACCCAACTTGGAATACTGTATAGATTTTGTTCCGGACAAGAGTCCCCAGTTTGTTATGGGCCAGAACAACTCTCCTCCCCACCCCCAATATATCAAGGACATAGCCGAGACCCTAACTTAAATCTCATTTACAGCAAGTATAGTGCTGTGATCCAGATCTAATTCGATTGGTTACACTACTTGGCTTTAAGCAAAACACCCTATTCTTACTCTACAGTTAAAATACAAACAAAAGAAAGAAGAATTAGTATGTCTTTAACTCGATTGGAATAATAATAAGTATAGGTTATTTAACTATTAAACAGCAGCTGTTACAATATTGAAACATCCGATAAACACACTTTTGGCAAAGGCAAATTCAGTGAAACAGATTGTCTCACATGTGATTCTGGCAGCAGAGAGAAATCGAGAGAATCCAAGCTTTTAGCTATAGCAGAGAGATGTGCAGCAACTTCCACTTCAAAGGCCCCAACAAACACTGAAAAATAAACTATCACCCTGGTTTTAAGAGAGATTGACTCCACTCATTCATACTGCTTCCTTTGTTGGAACTTTAAAGAAAATCAGGGCCTCACAAGCTGTTTACCAGCTTGGAAGAGAGAGTTTGCCACCTATGACTCAAAACATCTTTTTTAAAAAAAGGACAAATACACCTTAAAGCCATTGTATTGTCACACCCTATGCCAATTCTTAATGGTGGAGTAAATGTCTAACTTATTGTTCATTGAAGGCTGGAAGTGCTTCCCCAAAACTCTAACATGGATCTCCATTGCATGGCTCACCTTGTATTTGCTTCAGGTAAGACCTAGTAGTTTCAATAGAGGACATGCTTTAAATCTGCTAAACTAACAGCAAGAGGACTGACTGTGAGCTTTACAGCTAAGTGTTTAGCAGCTTCTGTTGTTTTCTGGGGAAATTAATGAGTAGTAACGAAGCAAGAGCTTGCAACAAAGATCCAAGTCCCTTGGGAGCCTGCTAGTATACCATACAGTTAGTAGACAGCACTAATTGTTTGTGTTATTAACTGACTGCAGTGAACAGCAAAATACCGAGAAACTACCTGATTGGTCCCAAGGGTATACTGCTTCCTTTTCCCCAAAAGGTATAGTGTGCCGGGGGCTGGTGAACTTGTTGAAACAGACAGCAAATAACTTGTTGAAACAGACAGAGTCAGTTTCAGGAGGCTTGAGTCATGAAGAGCACAGTCAGTGTCCCTGGGCTATTAAAGTATCAAAGCAATCAACATCAAAGCCCGAGGCATGCATGACCATTCCCAATCAGAAGTCACGGAGCACAACTTCCTGGAGTACAAAAGAGTGAATGTCACATTATTGTAATATAAAACACCAGTCAGATCTTACTTGGAACACAGTTCAATTATAGGCACCTTTTTACTGGAAGATTATCTGGCCTGAACAAGTACTGTATAGATTTGCTACATCGATACTTAAATTGCAAGGATTTAATTATGTGGACAGTTTAAATTGACTAGATTTATATTTTCTGATGTACTGAAATTGAACCAATTAACTGATTGAGATGTTTCAAATGTTTTAAGTAGATAGTGAGAAACTGATTCCTCTGGCAAGGAACCTTGAACCTTAAGAAAGAGCTAGGCAATTCATTGATGTCACAAAGCATTTAAACACATGGACCATGCTAGTGGAAACTGGGAAATCACTTCATATGCCACAAAGTTGTTAAAGCTGAGGATCAACCAAAAAATTCAAATCTGAGACTGACAGATATTTCCACAGTCAATGTGCGACAAAGTTCTTTTATGTCCTTCTTTGTAAAGGCAGGCAAATAAAGTCAAGATTTAGATTAGTCTTATTTAACAGCAAATGTGGGACCCCTGCAGGAAAAAAGTGCAGGCTGTCTGCCTATTTAATGCTGGTCCATGCCTTTGGCTTTATTTTGAACACTTAGAAGTTAATCAGAAAACAAGTGCCAACCATTTGCAAGTTATGGAAATGCATCATCTCACATCCCACACCAACAAATGTCAAGATTTGCAATCAAGACACATCGATACAAAGCCTGAAACAAATGCAGATTGCTGGAGAACAGTAATTATAAGTTGCATTATTTGCGTATGGGATCAGAGGAGCACCTCATTAAACGCAGTAAAGTGTCAGGGGGTTGGAAACTAGCTAACGTTCTGAATTTCAAATAAAAAAGGTCAAATGTAATCTTGGGAGTTCCATGCCTATTAGCTTGACAGGTATAAAAGAATCAATTATACAGAGTGTGATTCAAGTGCATTAAAAAAGATTAAAGATAACAAATCAAAGCCAACCTGATTAATAACACCAGCTTGGGGAGTGCAGATTTGATACTGCATACACATTGTTGTCTTAATGTTTGCTGAGGGTCCGTCACAAGAGACCAGAGTGAAAATAAAAATTGCTAGCAAGTAACAAATTGGATAATAATTTGGCTGCGCAATTAAGAACAAAGCATAATGATTAACTGTAGTGGAATGTCCAAACATCAGTCTCCAACTTCCAAGTCGAAATATTTACATTCACTTCCCTTCCTTGTGGTACCCACATCCACCTCCCAGTATTAGGGGTTTCACACCTGTATGAAACTGGCACCTGCTACAATTTAGCCCCACATCCTTGAACTGCAAAGAGCTGTTACATCTTAACAATCACCTTCAGGGTCTGAGACTGGAAACAATGCGCCAATTATTGTCAGGTGAGGATAAAGTGACTCAATTGAGACACTGTACATTGGTTGTTGCCACTCAGTCAAGCTTGAATGCAGGGACAATCTCTACAGTCTAAGAATATAGTGAAAAGCTTCAAGGTTAGAGCCGGAAATGCTGACAGACAAAGCAGACAGCCTTGAGCTATTTTGAGCGGCCACTGATGAGTTAGATAAATTCTAATGTGTCACACAGGGTAGATTGCAGATCAGTGCTGAGCTAGCTAATCAGACCAGGATGGTGTTGAGAAACTTTGTAATAGCACTTAGTGTTACAGAATGGAAGAAATAAAGATCAAAGTTCCTGCTTCTCGTCAATACCCAATTGTGCTTGAGAAAAGTGCATGTGTCTCAACATTAAATGGGACAACAATTGGTGCCTATAACAGTAGCTTACACTTACATCTTAAATAAAACAGAGGAAAATATCCCAAACAACTTTACAATGTCATCAAAACGTTGTAAAGATAATGGATGCATTATTGCATCTCGTTGTCACTGTCCAAAATTCTCTTGATTCTGGAATAGTCCCAATGAATAGGAAAATTGCAAATGTCCTTATTCAAGAAAACACAGAAGCAGGAGGAAACTTCAAGCCAGTTTGCTTAACACTTGTCATCATAAAAATCTCAGAATGCATTAGGACGTAATAAGAAAAATTGGAAATTATGGTGCAATCAGGCAGATTCAACACGGTTTTCTGAAAAGAAACTTGCACTGGACGAATTTATTAATCTCTGAGATGTACAAGTAGGATTGCTAAAGGAAAACTGACAGTGTTTATTAATTTCCAGAAGATATTCAATGAGATATTATATAGATTACTATACAAAAGCTGATGGTGTTGGGAATGATACATGAGCATCAATTCAGAATTGGCTAACTAACTGGAGACAGAGGCAAAACAATGAAGCTATTCAAGATCTGAAATTAAAAACAAAAGTGCCAGGGAAATTCAGCAGGTCTGGCAGCATCTGTGGAAACGGTAAATGTTTTAAGTTCAATATGACTCTTCATTGGAAGAACAATTTTTTGAAGTCATCTAAAAGCAAAACATTGCAGATTTTTTTTACAGTAAGATTAAAAGAAAGGTTAGAGTCAGAGAGAGGGAGAGAGAAATTCAGAGTCATCGATACCTGTGGCTCTTTGGTGCTGGTGCTTCTTAACACCTGAAAGGAACAGAAAAAGTTTCAAAGCAACAAATGAGACATAGAATGAAGTAGAATTAGGGGCAGCTCTGCAATGGTGTGGAGTAACACTGATGGAGTGTACATTGACAGCAAGCATGTGTTGAGAGTGTGGTACTGAAAAAGCACAACAGGTCAGGCAGCATCTGAGAACCAGGAGAATCAATGTTTCGGGTAAAAAGCCCTTCATCAGGGCTTTTGTCCAAAACGTCGATTTTCCTGCTCCTCGGATGCTGCCTGCCCTGCTGTGCTTTTCCAGCACCACATTCTCAACTCTAATCTCCAGCATCTGCAGTTCTCACTTTCGCCTAACAGCAAGCATGTGGCAGTGCATTACACAGAGTGAGAATCTCATTACATGGCACTGGCATACGTCTGATGAGCATTGTGTAAAAGGACCTAAGGAGTAACCTTTTCATGCAGAGGTGGTGCAAATATGGAATGTGTTGGCAGAGGAAGTGGGGGAGGTGGGCATAATTACAACATTTAAAAGGTACTGGAAGGTACATGAATAAGAAGGGCTTAGAGGGATATGGGCCAAATGCTGGCAAATGGGAGTAGGGGAGACTGGGATGTCTGGTCAGCATGATGAGTTGGACCGAACAGTTTACTTCCATGCTGTATTACTCAATAACTATTAGTGGGATGAGAAGGAGGAATGGAGTTGGAGGGAAAGGGAGAAGGAATCCAGAGGGGTACTGGATTTATATTTTCTTGGCAAGAAACAGTTTTTCAGTTCTGAAGAAGTCTTACCAGTCTCGAAATATTAACTCTGTTACTCCATCCACAGGTGCTGCAACAGTTCCTAATCTTTCCAGCACTTTTGGTTTTTCTAGCAGGGAAGAGTGGGTCATTTTCAGGTGACAAATTGTAACTAAGTGATAGATGCCTGAACCTCATTTATGATCCATGGTAATGAATTGAGTTGAGGGACACAGTAGTTACTTTTAAACAACTGGTTTGGGCATGTTATGACACACCTTCAGACTAGGTGGGACTTCAACTGGACCTTCTGGTCCAGGGACATTACCACTGTGCCACAACAGCCCAGGGACAAGTATACTGTAGCCAAACTTGCTGACAATATAAAGAGAGGTAGAAAAGCAAGCTGTGAGGAAGAAACAAAGAGTCTATGAAAGGAGACAGACATGTTAAGTGTATGGGTAAAAATCTAACAGATAGAATACAAAATGGGAAAAAAATAAGGTTATCCACTTGGGTCAGAACCTAAAAAAAAAGAGGGATCTGGATGTTCTTATATATGAATTACAGAAACGCATCATGCAGAAACAGCAAGTATTTAGAATGGAAAATGGAATACTGGCATTCATTGTAACATAAAAATAGAGAAAGCTTGCTACAACCTTACAGAATATTGGTCAGACCTCACATAGGGTACTCTGAAGTTTTGGTCTCTGTATTTAAGGACAGACACAATTACCTTACAGGAGGTTCACTAAATTGATTTCTGTAGTGGGGAGTTTGCCTTCATCACAAAGGTAAAGCAGGCTCGGCCTATACTCATTGGAGTTTAGAAGAATGAGAGGTGTTTTCATTGAAATATACAAGATTTCAACATGTTTGACAGGCAAAATATTTAAGGGATGTTTCCCATTACTGGCGAATCTAGAACTAGGAGACACGCCAACTCAAAAAAAGGATCTCTCTTTTAAGATGAAATTAAAAATAATTGCTTCTCTCAAAGCACCAGTAAGCTTACAAATTTGCTACTCAATTCTCTATTTCATAAGATCAGGACTGATCTGATTACTGCATATTCGGCCACAACCCCCTCCCCCCAAAAAAATCCTAAATAATCTTTTAACCACTTGTTTGAAAAGAATCTAACTCCTACTGACGTGAAGATATTCAAAGACTCTGTTGGAGGTGGAGTCATTAAGGCCAGGTTACTCAGCTTGTTTTCATAAGGGTGGAAAGTTGAATGGCATACTGGCTCAGTGGTTGGCACTGCTGCCTTACAGTGCCAGGGTCCTCAGGTTTGATTCCAGCCTCGGGTGACTGTATGGAGTTTGAGCATTCTCCCCATGTCTGCATGGATTTCCTCCCACAGTTCAAATACGTGCAGGTTAGGTGGATTGGCCATGATAAATTGCGCATAGTGTCTAGGGATGTGTAGGATAGGTGGATTAGCCATTGGAAATACAGGGTTATGGGGACGGGAAGGGTGTGGGTGGCCTTCAGAGGGTCGGTGCAGTCTTGGTAGGCCAAATGGCCTCCTCCTGTTCTGTAGGGAGTCTATTCTATGAAGCATTAGAAGGAGCAGGAGAGTGGAATTAAGGATACATTCTTGTCAGCTATAATCCTACTTAATAGCATAGCAGACCCAAGGGGCTGAATGGCATACATGCAGTGGTGAGTTTTAAGAAGCACATTCAAAATTGAGGACTATAACAGTTGAAAGTACAGTGCCAATGGAGGAGTTAGGGGAGAGGCAGATGCATAAAAGGCTGGAGTGCTTCGAATGCAGGGGTTCTTGGACAGTAATTGGCTGGAAGTAGTTACAGTGACTGTAAGGAGCTAGTCTGCAATGAGCTACTTTGCAAAGATATAACAACACTCACAAATAAATGTCTTTAGCAGAAAGAAAAATTAAGGTTAATGTTAGATGGTTACATAACTTTGGGTTAAGAGTGAAGAATTTGTGGACATAATTCAGAAATCTTATAATCATGCATACAAATTAGGAGCAGGAGTAGGCCACTTTGCCCCTTGAACCTGCAACACCATTCAATAAAATCATAGCTGATCTGATTATGTAAGGTTCCAGCTATCCCCAAAAACCTTTCATCCCCTGTATATCAAGAGTCTATCTCTGTTAGCGATTTTTGAGAAACCAAGACCTATAAACAGAGAGGCGCGACAGACCACCATAGATCACCGGAAACTCTCACTGATGATGCTACCTGGTATGGCGATGAAACGTCTGAAAACAAACCTTCAAGCTCAGGGAGCTAACTTACATACTTAATCTATCTCTGTCTTAAAAATACTTTCAGACTCTGCTTCGACCACCTTTCCAGGAAGACTTCCAAAGAGAGTTCCAATGGCTCACAACCATCTATTGAGAAAAAAATGTCTTATCTGTTTTAAATAGGTGACCTCTTATTTTAAACAGATTCTACTGAAAGAGACAAGTTTTCTCCAGACATAACCTGACAAGAACACTCAGGATCTTCATGATTTAGAGATGCCAGTGTTAGACTAGGTGGTACAAAGTTAAAAATCTCACAACACCAGGTTGTGATGAAGGAGCAGTGCTCCGAAAGCTAATGCTTCCAATTAAACCTGTTAGACGATAACCTGGTGTTGTGTGGTTTTTAACTCAGGATCTTAAATGTTTCAAACAAATTGCCTCCTATTCTAAAATCCAATGGATACATGCCTAGCCTGACCAACCTTTTGCATAAAACAGCTCACCCGTTCTATTATTCAAGGTATAATCCTTGACTAAGATCAGATTATTTTATCCCTTACAAAATAAATGACACAAGAATAATAGCATGGGATACACAGTACCTTTAGAGTCTACTGAAGCTTTTAAAACATAACTGAGATAAATACAAGTGGGAAGAGAGGAGTGAGGTCTATGGAGGTATTATCCAACATTGGCGTGGGGAATAATAAGTAAGGAATAAGATCTCAAAACCAGGGAAACTGATGACCTAGTGGTACTGAACAGTTAATTCTGAGACCCAGCTAACATTCTGTGAAAGGCTCAAACCCCACCATAGCAGAAGGTGGAATTTGAACTCAATAAGAGCCTAATAATAACCATGAAACTGTTGCCAATTGTCAGAAAAACACAGCAATGTAGTTGATTAGGGATGGCCAATAAATGCTGGTCTGGCAAGTAATGCCCACATCCCATGAATCAAAAAAATTCATGAATAAGGTAGCCATGCACCGACTGCAAAAAAGACAGGATTAATTAACAGGCTCGATGACTTAACCTCACTCTAGCTGTAGATTCTTGTTTCTGGATCATGTGCTGTGAATAAAGGACACAAACCATCACTTGTTTACATTTTAATATGGATAATAAAAATCACTCATTACAATCAAAAGAAAATTCATACATAGCTTCCTAACAGCGAGGACTTGTTGCCATAACAAGAACATTAGCATGAAATTTGCATGGTCAGTGGAGGGAGGTGGCAGGAAGAAGGAAAGAGATTTGCCAGAAGAGACATTGTACATCACAGAACAGGACATCCAGGTTCCAAATCAGTACACTGACAAGTGATAACAAAAAGTACTGTATGAAAGAAATGGCAATACAGTATTTTGAAATGTTGACCCTTTTATTTTCCCACCCTTCCAATGGTTGACAAAATCAGCCAGGAACATGATTAACACATATAACTGCTTGTGTCATAGAGCTCAGAATATCTCATAGATCTCAGAAAATCAGCTTGTTTTTAGAAAGATTTTCTGTACAGAAATAGCTATAATTCTAGAAAATATGTTTGTTAATGTTTCGTTAACTGGACCAATGCTGTTCACTCACAGTCTTTGCTGAATAAGCTGCAGCAGGATGAATACTCAGCAGGCACTGGTACAAGACTGTCAATGTCCCTTCCCTCCTTCCCCCATTTCCCTAACTTTGTTTATGGGAGTCACTCAAGGAATAGCTTATTGTCAGCTTTGTACCAAGTAACAACTGAAGGCAATACAATGTCTGACCTGGAGACAGTCTGGGACTCCCTTTCCACTACACCAATCATGCATCTCCAATGGAGGTCTTAGCTTCAGAATAGTCTTCCTATCTTTAGGCCTGAACGATCAGGTTATGGTGTTCCAGAAGTCCAGGCTTTGAATTCTTAGTTCAAATCAAGTGGACCCTTTATGGGCAACTCATCAATGCATGCGTGGTGGAAGGTCATAAAATCTTACCCTGCATAGGTCTAAGCACCTAATCAATGATAGTAAAGATACTTATCCTGGAAAGAGCATCGTTGTGGCCTATTAAATCAATCTGAAAATCCTTCCACTACCTCATACAATTCATCATGGTTCCACTTAGCTAGGTGAAACAGCTCAATTTGATTACTGATGAATTATATTTGCATTGTCAAATAGTATCGAGAACTGGCTAAAGGCTGGTTTCATTTGGGACTTTTGAAAATGGGAGACTTCACAACAGAAGGACACCCTTTCCAACATCATTATGGATATACCTACATGGCATGGACTGCAACAGTTCATGAAGATTTCTCGTCACTTCTCAAGGGTAACCAGGGATGTCAGCTTTGTGCTATTTGAGGTGAGGAACAATCCTCATTTTGCATCCAGTGTTTGGGTGAAATGATTCAAGATCATAGAACAGTTTGACCCAAATGCAACATACAGTTCCCCTGTTTCAAAAGGTTTAGAAGTTAGACTTGGGCTGAATCACAAAATCAAACGTTTGGTGCTGGAAAAGCACAGCAGGTCAGGCAGTATCTGAGAAGCAGGAGAATTGATGTTTCGGGAATAAGCCCTTCGTCAAGAAAACCTGATGAAGGGCTTATGCCCGAAACATCAATTCTCCTGCTCCTCAGATTCTGACCGATCTGTGTGCTTTTCCAGCACCACACTCTGATCTCCAGCATCTGCAGTCCTCACTTTCTCCTGAATCACAAAATGGCCAACAGTGAAATCGCAGACCACTACATGTACAAAGAACAGTACAGCACAGAAACAGGCCATTTATCCGACCAAGACTGTACTGACACTTGATGCCCTTCTAAACTAAAAACCTTTTGCCTCTAAGCAATCTGTATCCCTCTGTCCCCAGCCTATTCACGTATCTGTCAAGATGCCTTTTAAATATTGCTTTTGTATCTGCCTGCACAACCTCTTATGGCACTACATTCCATGTACTCACCATCAGTTGTGTAAAAACCTTGCCTCTCACACCAACTTTAAACTTACCCTCTTTTACCCCTAAAACTATATTCCCTGGTACCTAATATTCTACCCTGGGGAAAAAAAAATCTGACTATCCATGCTTCTCTTAATTTTATAAACTTCTGTCAGGTTGGCCCTTTATCCCACAACGTTCAAATGAAAACAAACCAACCAATTTATTTTATTGTGCACTCTAAACAGGCTGTCAATTCACTACCAACCATTTTAAGATACTACACTGGACTGTACTATTATTCCAACGTTTCTCAGTCCCTGAACAGCACCAATGTGATACTGAGGTGCAGCCACTCCTGCTTACCAGGTGATGTTGCAGGCAGTTTGATGTTATGAACATACCTGAAAATCTGAGTTGTAATTGTCCAAAACTCATTCTACTTAGGGCCCATGTATAGTCTTGAAAGAAAAAGCTTTCATAAGACCATAAGATGCAGGGGCAGAATTCGGCTGTTCGCTTGTGGCTGATATGGTTCTCAAAACTATTCTCCTGCCTTCTCTCCATAACTCTTGATCCCCTTATCAATCAAGAATCTATCGCTCTGTCTTGAATTCACTCAGTGAATTGGCCTCCACGGCCCTGTGTAGCAAAGAGTTACACAGATTAACTATTCTCTGGCTGAAGAAATTCTCTCTCATCTCATTTCTAAAGGTGTGTCCCTTCACTTTGAGGCTGTGCCCTTGGGTCCTAGTCTCTCCTACTGGTGGTAACATGTTCTGCATGTCCATTCTATCTAGTCAAAGAGTCATAGAGAAGTACAGCGCAGAAACAGACTCTTTGGTCCAACTCATCCATGCCGACCAGATATCCCAACCCAATCTAGTCCCACCTGCCAGCATCTGACCCATATTCCTCCAAACTCCTCCCATTCATACACCCATCCAGATTCCTTTTAAATGTTGCAATTGTACCAGCCTTCACCAATTCCTCTGGCAGCCATTCCATACACGCACCACCTTCTGCATGAAAAAGTCGCTCCTTAGGTCTCTTTTATATCTTTCAGCTCTCACCTTAAACCTATGCCCTCCAGTTCTGGAGTTCCCCACCTCAGAGAAAAGACCTTGTCTTATTACCCTATCCATGCCCCTCATAATTTTATAAACCTCTATAAGGTCACCCCTCAGCCTCCGATGCTCCAGGGAAAACAGACCCAGCCTATTCAACCTCTCCCTCCTCAAAATAGCTCAAATCCTCCAACCCTGGCAACATCCTTGTAAATCTTTTCTGAACCCATTCAAATTTCACAACATTCTTCCAATAGGAAGGAGACCAGAATTGCATGCAATATTCCAAAAGTGGCCTAACCAATGCCCTGTACAGCCACATCATGACCTCCCAACTCCTATACTCAATACTCTGACCAATAAAGGAAAGCGTACCAAACACTTTCTTCACTATCCTATCTACCTGCGACTCTACTTTCAAGGAGCTATGAACCTACACTCCAAGGCCTCTTTGTTCAGCAACACCCCATAGGTGAATTGGCCATGCTAAATTGCCTGTAGTGTTGGGTGAAGGTGTAAGGGAATGGGTCTGGGTGGATTGCGCTTCGGCGGGTCGGTGTGGAGTTGTTGGGCTGAAGGGCCTGTTTCCACACTGTAAGTAATCTAATCTTGCTAAAATTTGCTTTCCTGAAATGCAGCACCTCGCATTTATCTAAATTAAATTCCATCTGCCACTTCTCAGCCCATTGGCTCATCTGATCAAGATCCCGCTGTAATCAGAGGTAACCTTCTTCAATGTCCACAATCCCCACCCCCTCATCCTTCTAAACTCCTTCAAGGATAGATCTAGAAACCTCAAGTGCTCCTCGTGACAAGCCCTTCATCCCTGGGATCACTCTTATAAACCTCCTCTGGACATCCTCCAATGCCAGCATATTCTCCCTCAGATGCCGGGCCCAAAATTGTTCATTCCGTCATCAATTTAGGTGTATTTTAGCCCAGTTCCCTAGCTAAAATAAAATGTTCAGAGAGAAGGGGTTTTCTCGAATTGTGGGCCACTCAGTTTTCCTTCTTTTTCCAAAAAAACACTACATCAAGTGCAGATTGAATCACTACAAATGCAAATGCTGATGTAAAATAATCAAACGTGACAACTGCAATGAATTAGCCAGATACTATTTGTAAAATAACACTCATGAAAAGTAGGATCTAAGATAAGTACATGAGATTGAGCAAGAGGATAACATCTTTGGGAGTGTAGTGAAATACTATTTAAATATTTAGCTGTGGCAACTAAGATGTCTATTTTTCCCCAGAGAAATAGATTCAATTAGGTTATATCCGAAATGAAGAAAGCCTTCAGTACTGTGACCCACTATTTAATGTAATATTATCCCTCAGTTCCTTCAGCAGCACTCCGCTTTGAGTTGGAACTTTGCAATTGCATTGGACATCTCCATGATTTGGGTTTATGGCCATGACTCAAGGAGGGAGTTCATAATTGTGGCAACAGGCAAGGTTTTACTTGTGTAAGACGGCACAGCTCTTTGGCTAAAGACATGATTTCCTTCAGAATTTCACAAGAAAACAGCACAGACGGGGATCATTGGAACTGTGGCAGATTTTTGAAAGAGCTAACTATAACCACACCCCTTTTCTTTTCCCACAGCCCTACATTTTGCTTTTCCTTTACGTACGCATTCAATTTCCTTTTGAAAGTTATTAATAAGCTGTTTTTCATGCAATGCATTCCAGATCATAACAAATCAGAATATAATTATTATTTTCTGATGTTACCTTTGGTTCTTTTGACAATTACCTTAAATCACCAGCTTTTGACCCCCATCCCAGTCCCAGAAACACAGCTTGACCTACTATCCTCCATTTTTTTTGGTTCCCCTCCAGAATTACAAGAGAAAACAGGAAGGACCAAAGTAATCTCTTAACATCAACAACATCATTGCCAGTTCACTGACCTCTGAAATGTAGTTATTTTTCTTGATTGTACTGTGAACCTGGTTAGAACATGATAGCTCCCGTGTGCAGACAATACTATTTGTAAACTAGAACATAGAACATAGAAAAATACAGCACAGAACAGGCCCTTAGGCCCACGATTTAATCTTAATGTAAAATATAATAACTTAACCTATACACCCCTCAACTCACTGCTATTCATGTGCATGTCCAGCAGTTGCTTAAATGTCCCTAATGACGCTGCTTCTACCACCACTGCTGGTAATGCATTCCATGCATTCACAACTCTCTGCGTAAAGAACCTACCTCTGAAGTCTCCTCTATACCTTCCTCCTAATATCTTCAAACTATAAGACCTTGTACCAGTCAATCCTGCCCTGGGGAAAAGTCTCTGACTATTGACTCTATCTATTCCTCTCATTATTTTGTACACCTTGATCAGGTCTCCTCTCTTCCTCCTTCTCTTCAGAGAGAAAAGTCCAAGCTTATTCAAACTTTCCTCATAAGGCAAGCCCTCCAGTCCAGGCAGCATCCTGGTAAGCCTTCTTTGCACCTCTGTATCTTTCCTATAGTAGGGCGACCAGAACTGGACACAATATTCCAAGTGTGGTCTCACCAGGGACTTGTAGAGCTGAAGCAAAACCTTACAGCTCTTAAACTCGATTCTCCTGTTAATGAAAGCCAAAACAACATATGCTTTCTTAACAACCCTATCCACTTGGGTGGCAACTTTGAGGGATCTATGTACTTACAAACCCAGATCCTTCTGTTCCTCCACACTGCCAAGAATCCTAATGGATTCTAATGGATGTGTCTCTGAACAAGCAAGGCAAATGGTATGGAAATATGCAAATAAATCACATTATGAATTACATGAGAATCTTCCATGCTTGCTACATTTAATTTGAAGTTCAAATATCCACATAAAGCTGATTTATGCTCTGCAATCCCTTTTAGAATACTGAATGGACTCACCAACATTTAGCATTCGCCTATACCCGTGTTTTGGTTTTTGCTGCTGTTGACCTATTATTTACTTATCTATGCTATTTAACTATGCAATCTGCCTGTATTGCTCGCAAAACAAAGCTTTTCACTGTGTCTTGGTACACGTGACAATAAATTCAATTCAATTACAGTGCAGTATTAAAATTTGCCTTTAATAATTTAACCCCAATCTATTTGTATTTCTGTACACATCTGTAAACTTTACAGCTTTATGGAAGTGGGGCTAATTGTTCCAAATTAATTGACAAAATAGTATTGCATTTACGTGACCATTAGAAGATGACATGAGATTTGGTAGGGCCACATTGTGAAGACTGCATTCATTTACACTTGTTTTGATAAGACACACACCAGTGGCTGATTGTACAGTTCTCCTGGGGTGGGATGGAGGAGTGATGCATATTTAATACCCATCTGATCAAGATACCGTTGTCCTCAGTTAACCTTCTACACGGTCCACTATACTTCAATATTGGCGTCATCTGCAAACTTACTAACTATACCTCCCATGTTCACATCTAAATAATTTATAAAATGATGAAAATCAGCATCAATCCTTGTGGCACACTGCTGGTCACAAGCTTCCAGCCTGAAAAGCAACCTTTTATCACCTTATTACCTTTGAGTCAGTTTCAAATAACTATTTCTCCCTCTATTCCATATGATCTAACCTTGCTGAACAGTCTACCAAGAGGAACCTTGTCAAACGCCTTTGTGAAGTCCATATAGATTGCATCGTCACTCTGCCCTCATCAATCCTCTTTGTTATTTCTCCAGAAAACTCAATCAAGTTCGAGACATGATTTCCCACGCATAAAGCCATGGCTTTGGTCATTTCCTTATTCCTGGTACCCCTAACAGCTGTTATGGTTTTGCACTGTATGAGAGGTCCCATGTCTAAACTCTGAAACTGCTGGGACATTCCAGGAAGAATAAGGCTCAAAATGGCCATTCCTATATACTGTCACTTAAAAAGTATTCCGGATGTATGTTAGCTCGCTGAGCTGCTTCACTATCATTCTAGGTAACATCATCCTTCCTCATCTGCATGTAAGGACACTAGTGACAGTGGGTCATTTCTTTTTGTGGCTAGTTGATGCTCATGTATCCTGGTGTGACCCACTCTCACTGGTATCCTCACATACAGATGAGGAAGGACACAACTTGGACTGTGACAACACATCCATCCTAGGATGAGCCAAAGAGGCACACACGAGAATTCCTAGAAGCATAGCATTCCAACCAGAACTCTATCAACAAACACATCGACTTGACCCCATTTACCACCCTCTGAGAAAAAGAACAGGAAATGATATCACCACAGGAAATGACATCACCAACCCAAGGAAACCTAAACACTTAAATAGAGAGAGTGAGTCACTAACACCAGTGCTTCATTGGAGGCTCATGATAATGTTACCTAGTATGGTGATGAAATGTCTGAAAATGAGCTTTCCAGCTCAGTGAACAAACTTATATCCAGAACCTCAACATGAACTACAAGCCTTCTCAAAACTCGCTAACTTAAAAACTATGATTTAGAAACTGGTTAAAAGGAAATGGATAGTGACATCAACATAATGTGTTGGTATTCCACTTTATTTCTTGACTGGCTGATGAGACTGAGAAGAGCAGATAGCTCTGCATGGTGTAAGACCATAGGAATAGGAGCAGAAGGCTTTTAAAATTTTTAAAAATCGTTTTGTGGGACTTGGGTGTCACTGGCTGGGTCAGCATTTATTGCCTGGTCGTAATTACCCTTCAGATGGTGAGCTGCCTTCTTGATCTACTGCCATCCATGTAATGCGTTGACCCACAATTCCACGTGCAAGGGAATTCCAGAATATTGACCCACCAACACTAAAGAAACCATAATCTATTTCCAAGTCAGGATGGTGAGTAGCTTGTAGGGAATCTTGGAGGAGGTGAATCCCATGGATCTGCTGCCCTTATTCTTTTAGATGGAAGTGGTCGTGGGTTCTGAAGGTGCTGTCTGAGGATCAACACTGAATTTGCACTATCATTCAACGAGACCATGGCTGTCAGATAATCCTCAACTCCACTTTCCTGTCTTTTCCCTGTAACACTTGAATGCCTTACTGATTTTTTAAAAATCAGGCTCAGAATAGTTTACAAGCCAGTGTCAACAGCTCTCTGGAGTAAAAGAGTCCACAGATTCACTACTCTTAGTGAAGAAATTCCTCCTCATCACTCCTAATTGAGTGACACAAATTCTGATATTGTGTAAGGTTTGAGTTCATCTCTCCTTCAATGACTGACAATAATGAAGTATACTATATAGTTACCATGGATGCAATACTAGGATTATTGCTGTTTGTTGCCCTTGAGAAGGTGGTAACTTATCTTCTTAATTGATGCAGTCCCTTTGCTCAAGGTGCTGCCATAATACCGTTGGGTAAGGCGTTCCAAGATTTTGAACCAGAATTCAAAATTTATTAAACTGGCCCAAAACACACAGGTTATCTATTATCAAAAGCATAATGTTAACAAATCAGTCTTGTTTTAAAAAACACAGATTAAGGTTAAACCTTTGGGACAGAGGTGAAAGCAATGCAAAACAAAGTAAATTACAACAAAAATAGACAGGAGGCTCCTCTAATGGTTAGGTTGATTGCATTGATGTACATGTGAATCAGAGTTATATGGACCAGATAGGTTACACGATTGATCCTAAAAGCAGTTATGATTTCAGCCAGTGCAGCAGTAAGAAAGAAATTGCATTTATATTGTGCCGTTCACATCCTCAGTATATTCCAAAGCACTTTACATTTTATTAAGTAAAAATAGCTGAAATTGAATAACTGTACACAACAGGTCTAGCAGAATAAACACGATCACTTGGTTCACAACTGCAGATCATTTTCTGAACGATAGCTCAAACTTACCCAGATACCTGGGGAAGTAAAAACATTCTTCTTAGGAACTGTGGATAGGGGTAAGCTATGGGAACTGTCCAAATGATTTTTTTTTTAAATCACAGAACAATATGCATTTATATAGTACCTGGAGTACAACAAGACATCTACATGTTGTTTGAAAGGAGAGTGAAGCTTACCAAGGCAGAAAGTAGCTTAGTCAATGAGGAAGGAGTTAATGCATACCCTAGGGCCTAGACAATTAAGCTGCAACAATGTTGGGTGCAGGAGAGGTCAGAATTGAAGGAACACAGTTTTTGGAAGATTGCAGGTTACAGGACCAGAGTGGGGAAGGTGGTGTAGATATGAACAAAAGGATATGAATTTTAAATTTGAGGTTTTATTAGACCAAGAACCAACATAGGTCAGTGAACAGAGTCTCGAATTTAAAACAATCTCTCTATAAAGGGATGCAAAGTAAGGATAAAATATTAAATATTATCTTTCAATAATGGCATAATTCCTCCTCAACCACCAGAGAAAATACAGGGCCTCTACACCTTAACTTTCATGTTGAGGATTTGGAAACTTTAATGGAGTTCCAATAGAATCTATAAGAACTAAGATTCCTGTTTAACCATGCTGGGCTAAAAAACTGTCAAGCACGTTGCTTGTTTACAAATTCTGATGGAAGTTCTGTCTGGTATCTGCCATGGTGTAGCAGTTTTGCCTCTGAATCAGACAATACTGGTTAGCTTATCTCTTCTAGCTTATCTCTCTACGTTTCAGGCTCTCTGCCTTTATTCCTGATGAAGGGCTTTTGCCCGAAACGTCGATTTCGCTGCTCCTTGGATGCTGCCTGAACTGCTGTGCTCTTCCAGCACCACTAATCCAGAATACAGGTTCAAGGCCCACTTCAGAATCTTCAGCACAAAAACCTAGGCTGACAGCCTGGTGCAGTACTGAGAGAAAACTGCATTTTGGAGGAGACATTAAACTGAAGGTTAGTCATGCAATCCCATGGGTCTGTTTCATATGGAATAATCTGTGTCGTTCTCAAAATTTATCCCTTCATGTTCACAAAAATTAAACCTGATTTGTTATCATAAAGTTACACTTGGCATTTCTTAAACTGTAACAATGGCCATGTTTCAAAAATACTTACTTACTTGCATGCAATGCACATTTGGAAATCCTGAGGTTGTGGAAAGTATTATATAAATGCAAACTTCTATTTTCTGTTGTAAGTGGTTGTTTAGAAGTCTAAAATTACTGCAACATTTTCTTTAGGAAGATAATGCTGCCTTTCAGAAGTGGATACTTGGAGGAGACAGTTGAGATGTCCTGAAAAGATGTCTCTAGTTTTGCTGAGAACCATCAAGCGTGTGCTAACACTGACTAAAGTCTGAAATATTGGAAATTATTTCTCCCTCAGTTCCCTGTGGTACCGAGAGCTGCCTGTTGACCATGAATGGAGGAACTAAACGGCAATTTGTGAACAATGAACGCGCCACACCCCTCCTAGATTCAGGACTTCCACTAACATTTGACGAGGAACCGCCAGTTTATACAATATGGAGATCGACCTTGAACATCTCAAAGTGGGTGTGGAAGCTTAACCTTTGTAAAAACTGGGGGGAAAAAAATATAAAATTTGCAGCGAATTAAGTACCTCCGAAAAGCCATGAAAAGGGAATGAGCTTTGGGTTGTCCTGCTGTGGGGCAGAGTCTCCTTCCCCAGTCGGACAAGGTGAAGCTTAAACTGGTTACTTAGGTACTGCCTTTTCTAAAAATAAACATCCTTACGCTCAGAAGACGGCGCATTCATTTGTTGACAGTTCTCCAGGATCCATCCTTGCTATTGTTGGGGGTATGTGTGTGTGCGTGTTTTTTCATTGACAATGACTGTTATCACCTGACACCAACGTCTCCCCGGTAACGTGTCCGTTGTCAGAGAGCTTCCCCGCCGGAAGTGCGCGTCGCGAAATGCTTCCCCCCCCCCCCCATTTTAACGGCCGAAGTGTGCGTCGCAGAATGTCTTCCCCACCCCGGCAGAAGGGTTTCCGGCCTTGCTCAGTTTTCGATAGAGGAAACAAAATGGCGCCTGGACAGCACAATATCTCTCGTGTCCTTCGTGTTAAAATCTCCCACCCCACCACCCCCCCTCCCAGGGAGAGAGCTGGATGAAGTTTAATAATACATTGGTGTTTTGTGTGAGCGTGGAGAGAGAGAGAGAGAGAGAGAGGTGTGGATCTGTCCAGCCTCTGGATTGTTCACATTGTAAAGTGGAGGTGGAAGGAGGCGAGCAGGAGGCCCCAGACCAGCTCCGCTTGGCTGCCCACAGCCACCGCCAGGCCCAAGGCCTCGGAGGCCGAGCGTGTCGACTCTCTCCACAGTGGTCTCTCGTCAGCGACCTGCAAAGAGAGACCAGAAGACATGATCATTCGTGCAGCACAGAAAGAGATCATGCACCCATCATGTACTTATAATTCCACTCCTCCACCTGTGAATAAAATCAAGTTAGGGCATGTTTTCCTTTTGCAAATACAATTGGGAGATGCTAGAGAAGAGGTATTGTGTTTACGGATTCAGTAATCTGGAGACCAGTGTTCAAATTCCACCAGGGCAGATGGTGGTGTATAAATTTAAAATTTGACGAGAATATGGAATTGGAAGCTTGTCTTAGTCATTGTGACCATGAAGCTACCAATGATTGTCTTTAAAAACGCATTGGGTTTGCAATGCCCATCTGGTGTAACCTACAAACCATTCCAAATCCATCAATGTCATTGAATCTTTACTGCCATCTGAAATGGCCCAGCACATCATTCACTTCTAGGGTAATTAGAGGTGGATAATAAATATTGCCCTTGCCAGCAATATCCACATGCCAAGAAATAGAGTCATAGAGATGTACAGCATGGAAATAGACCCTTCAGTCCAACGTCTCCATGCCCACCAGATATCCCAACACAATCCAGTCCCACCAGCCAGCACCAGGCCGATATCCCTCCAAACCCTTCCTATTCATATCCAGATGCCTTTTAAATGTTGCAATCGTACTCCACAACTTCCTCAGACAACTCATTCCATACACGTACCACCCTCTATGTGGAAAAAGTTGCCCCTTGTCTCTGTCATATCTATCGACTAGCCAAGAGGAAAAGGGAAATGTAATAAGGTCCAGGCAGCTAAGAACAGAACAGGCTTTGGAGGAGTATCGGGAGAGTAGGACCAGTCTTAAATGAGGAATCAAGCAGGCTAAAAGGGGTCATGAAATAGCTTTAGCGAGCAGAATTAAGGAAATTCCCAAAGTCTGTTATTCTTGTATAAGAAGCAAGCAGGTAACTAGAGAAAGGATTGGTCCACGAATTGATAAGGAAGACTGTCGAACCTGAGAAAATGGGGGAGATTCTGAATGATTACTTTGCATCAGTTTTCACTGAGGAGAGGGACATGATGAATTTTGAGATGAGAGATAGAGGTTTGATTACTCTGGATCACGTTGATGTAAGTAGGGAAGATGTGTTGGGTAGGCGAGAGGTTATTAAGGTGGACAAATCCCCAGGACCGGATGGGATCTATCCCAGGTTGCTGAGGGAGGCGAGAGAGGAAATAGCTGGGGCCCTGACACATATCTTTGTAGCATCCTTAAAGACAGGTGAGGTGTCGGAGGACTGGAAGGTTGCTCATATTGTCCCCCTGTACAAGAAGGGTAGTAGGGATATTCCGGGTAACTACAGACCAGTGAGCTTGACGTTAGTGGTAGGAAAGTTGCTGGAGAAGGTACTGAGGGATAAAATCTATTTATATTTGGAAATGAATGGACTTATCAGTGATAGGCAACGTGGATTTGTGTGGGGGAGATTGTGCCTTACCAATTTAATAGAGTTCTTTGAGGAAATGACCAAGTTGATAGATGAAGGAAGAGCTGTAGATGTCATATACATGGTCTTTAGTAAGGCGTTTGATAAGGTTCCCCATGGTAAACTAATGGAGAAGGTGAAGTGTGCAGGATGTTCCAGCTAGGTGGATAAAGAACTGGTTGAACAACAGGAGACAGAGAGTAGTAGTTGAAGGGAGTTTCTCGAAATGGAGAAAGGTGACCAGTGGTGTTCCACAGGGGTCAGTGCTGGGGCCACTGCTGTTTGTGATATACGTAAATGTTGGAATAATCAGCAAGTTTGCAGATGGAGACAAAGATTGATGGAGTAGCAAAAAGCATAGGGGACTGTCAAGGAATACAGATAGACTGGAGAGTTGGGTGGAGAAGTGGCAGATGGAGTTCAATCCAGGCAAATGTGAGGTGATGCATTTTGGGAAGTCTAATTCTGGAGTGAATTACACACAAAATGAAGAGCCTTGGGAAAAGTTGATGAGCAGAGAGATCTGGGAGTTCAGGTCCATTGTACCCTGAAGGTTGCTGCACAGGTGGATAGAGTGGTTAAGAAGGCATATGGTGTGCTTGCCTTCCTCGGACAAGGTATTGATATAAGAGCTGGCAGGTCATGTTAAAATTGTACAAGACATTGGTTCGGCCGCTTTTAGAATACTGTGTACAGTTCTGTCGTCACATTACGAAAAGGATGTGGACGCTTTGGAGACGGTAAAGAGAAGGCTTACAAGGATGTTGCCTGGTATGGAAGATGCTAGCTATGAGGAAAGGTTGAGTAGATTAGACTGTTTTCATTAGAGAAAAGGAGATTAAGGGGGACTCTGAGGTCTATAAAATCATAAAGGGTATAGACAGGGTAGATAGAGATGAGCTTTTTCTCAGGGTGAAGGATTCAATAACGAGAAGTCACACTTTTAAGGTGGGAGGTGAAAAATTTAAGGGGGATACACGCAGAAAGTACTTCACATAGAGGGTGGTGGGTGTCTGGAATGCGTTGTCAGCAGAGGTGGTAGAGGCAGGCATGATAAATTCATTTAAGATGCGTCGGGACAAATGCATGAGTAAGTGGGGAGCAGAGGGATACAGATGCTTAGGAATTGGGCGACAGGTTTAGACAGTGGATTTGGATCGGCTCAGGCTTGAAAGGCCGAAGGGCCTGTTCCTGGCTGTAAATTTTCTTTGTTCTATTCCCTCTCACCCTTAACCTATCCCTTCTATTTCTGGACTCCCCCACCCCAGGGAAAATACTTTGTCTATTTATCCTATCCATGCCCCTAATGATTTTCTAAACCTCTCTAAGGTCACCCCTCAGCCTCTGACGCTCCAGAGAAAACAGCCCCAGCCTATTCAACCTCTTTATAGCTCAAATCCTCCAACTCTGGCAACATCCTTGTAAATCTTTTCTGAACCCTTTCAAGTTTCACAACATCCTTCTGATAGGAAGGAGACCAGATTTGCACACCTTATTCCAAAAGTGGCCTAACCAATGTCTTGTAAAGCCGCAACATGACCTCCCAACTCCTGTACTCAATACTCTGACCAATAATGGAAAACATACCAAACACCTTCTGCACCATCCTATCTACCTGCAACTCCACTTTCAAGGAGCTATGAACCTGCACCCCAAGGTCTCTTCACTCAGCAACGCTCCCCAGGACCTTTCCATTCAGTGTATAAGTTCTGCTAAGATTTGCTTTCCCAAAATGCAGCACTTCAGATTTATCTAAATTAAACTCCATCTGCCACTTTTCAGCCCATTGGCCCATCTGATCAAGATCCCATTATAATCTGAGATAACCTTCTTTGCCGTCCACTACACCATCAATTTTGGTATCATCTGCAAACTTACTAACTGTATCACCCAAATCATTTATATAAATGATGAAAAGTATTGGACTCAGCACCGATCCTTGTGGCATTCCACTGGTCACAGGCCTCCAGTCTGAAAAACAACCCTCAACCACCACCCTCTGTCTTCTACCTTTGAGCCAGTTCTGTATCCAAATGGCTAATTCTATATAGAGTTTATAAAGTCTATAGTTCTCTATAGAGAGTTAGGCAGGAATTTAAAAAGGAGATCCTCGAGAGTAGTAATATCTGAATTACTCCTGGTGCTGCGAGCTAGTGAGGGTAGGAATAGGAGGATAGAGCAGATGAATGCACAACTGAGCAGCTGATGTATGGGAGAAGGATTCACATTTTTGGATCATTGGAATCTCTTCTGGTGTAGAAGCGACCTGTACAAGAAGGACAGATTGTACCTGAATAATATATTGGCAGGGAGATTTGCTAGAGCTGCTCAGGAGGATTTAAACTTTTAAGGTAGGGGGGGTGGGAGATAGTGAGGAAAGAGATCAATCTGAGACTGGTACAGTTGAGAAAAAAAAGCCAGTCAAACAGTCAGGGCAGGCAGGGTCAAAGCAGAGAACAAGGTCAGACTGATATATTAAACTGCATTTATTTCAATGCAAGAAGCCTAACAGGGAAGACAGATGAACTCAGGGCATGGTTAGGAACATAGGACTGGGATATCAAAGCAATTACAGAAACATGGCTTAGGGATAGACAGGACTGGCAGCTTAATGTTCCAGGATACAAATGCTACAGGAAGAACAGAAAGGGAGGCAAGAGAGGAAGGGAAGTGGCGTTTTTTGATAAGGGATAGCATTACAGCTGTACTGAGGGAGGATATTCCTGAAAATACATCCAAGGAAGTTATTTGGGCTGAACTGAGAAATAAAGGGATGATCACCTTATTGGGATTGTAATACAGACCCCTAATATTCAGAGGGAAATTGAGAAACACTCGGTTATCCGTAAGAATAATAGGGTGGTTATGGTAGGGGATTTTAACTTTCCAAACATAGACTGGGACTGCCATAGTGTTAAGGGTTTAGATGGAGAAGAATTTGCTAAGTGTGAAGAAAATTTTCTTATTCAAATAATAAAAAGTCTTTTTTGAATGTTGGCATACATCTGCCCATTTCTCTCGTGCATTTATCTATTAGTTTCCCTTGTCTTCTGGTTCCAAAAAGTCTGAAATCATCACTCAAAAAGCTGGAACTTTATTGCATGTATGCATGGCTATGGGCTAATGGAACATGGAGAAATGAGTACTGCAGATGCTGAAGATCAGAGTCTGGTACTGGAAAAGCACAGCAGGTCAGGTAGCATCCAAGGACCATCGATGTTTTGGCATAAGCCCTGAAAGTGTGGATTGTCGTGCTCCTCGGATGCTGCCTAATCTGCAGTGCTTTTCCAGTGCCACACTTTTTGGCCAATGAGACATTATTACTAAAGACTGCAGCCAGGTAATGAAGGGTAACATCCTAGGGTTCGCATAACTAACAGCAGTTCCTAGCTTTACATGAATAAAATAACAGTATCACATCACCCTTAAAAAATACAGTCCCTCTATCTCAACAACTATTCCAATGATTAAATTTTTTCTCAGCATAAACAATTAGAAACCAAATTTATAAATAAATAAAATAAAACCTTTTTAATAGCTTTTTCTGTCAAATCAACATTATTCACAATATCACTGAAGGTAAGATGTGTCTCCAACCTATAGATTTGGCATTCATTGCTCTCAACATCGAGTTGCAAGCTGCACAGTTGATGCAATGTATTTTTATAATCTGGTTATGGATAATTAACATTTAAGAATAAATCGAAATATGGCATTTTAACCAAGAGAACTACATTAGATTACTTACAGTGTGGAAACAGGCCCTTCAGCCCAACAAGTCCACACTGACCCGCCGAAGCGAAACCCACCCAGACCCATTCTCCTACATTTACCCCTTCACCTAACACTACGGGCAATTTAACATGGCCAATTCACCTAACCTGCACATTTTTGAATTGTGGGAGGAAACCAGAGCACCCGGAGGAAACCCACGCAGACACGGGGAGAATGTACAAACTCCACACACTCACCTGAGGCGGGAAATGGACCCGGATCTCTGGCGCTGTGAGGCAGCAGTGCTAACCACTGTGCCATCCAGTATGGCACAAGATTTTATTTTTAAGTAAAATTGTCACTATTAAGTTAATACAATTTATACCTATAATATGTATATTATTTACAGGTTTAACCTTACTAGCACTAATATATTTTTTAAGATTACACATAAATTTGTAAAGTTATTGCTATAGGACCATCCCCATAAGTACGTCACAGTACTCTAGAGAATTCTTCTCGACACCAGCAATTCTCAGATAAAACTTTTACTTACCATCTCTTGACTCTGGATGCCTCAATTTTAAAACAGGGAAATCTCGCACCTTCAGTTCTCTCACAAAATTTAAACTGAGATTAATATTCACTTGTGATAACGTTAGCTGCTGTTCTCACAAACTTTAGACCATAAGACCATAAGACATAGGAGTGGAAGTAAGGCCATTCGGCCCATCGAGTCCACTCCATCATTCAATCATGACTGATGGGCATTTCAACTCCACTTACCCGCATTCTCCCTTAATTCCTTGCGACATCAAGAATTTATCAATCTCTGCCTTGAAGACATTTAGCGTCCCGACCTCCACTGCACTCCGCGGCAATGAATTCCACAGGTCCACCACTCTCTGGCTGAAGAAATGTCTCCGCATTTCTGTTTTGAATTTACCCCCTCTAATTCTAAGGCTGTGTCCACGGGTCCTAGTCTCCTCGCCTAACGGAAACAATTTCCTAGCGTCCACTCTTTCCAAACCATGTATTATCTTGTAAGTTTCTATTAGATCTCCCCTTAATCTTCTAAACTCCATTGAATACAATCCCAGGACCCTCAGCCGTTCCTCGTATGTTAGACCTACCATTCCAGGGATCATCCGTGCGAATCTCTGCTGGACACGCTCCAGTGCCAGTATGTCCTTCCTGAGGTGTGGGGACCAAAACTGGATACAGTACTCCAAATGGGGCCTAACCAGAGCTTTATTCCAACCGTCTTGAGATAAATGACAACATTGCATTCGCTTTCTTAATCACGGACTCAACCTGCATGTTTACCTTTAGAGAATCCTCGACTAGCACTCCCAGATCCCTTTGTACTTTGGCTTTATGAATTTTCTCACCGTTTAGAAAGTAGTCCATGCTTGTTCCAAAGTGCAAGACCTCGCATTTGCTCACATTGAATTCCATCAACCATTTCCTGGACCACTCTCCCAAACAGTCTAGATCCTTCTGCAGCCTCCCCACTTCCTCAGTACTACCTGCCTGTCCACCTAACTTCGTATGATTGGCAAACTTCGCTAGAATGCCCCCAATCCCTTCATCCAGATCATTAATATATAACGTGAACTAAGGGAAATGTAGTAATCTTGAGTTTACACGTCAACTTGAGTACCAGTTCTTGAGAGGAAGAGTTCCTGGGATATGTTTGAGAGTTTTCTGGAGAGATATGTTGAGTGACTGTCTTGCCACAGGCTATTTTAGAATTAGTTTTATTCAATGAGAAAAGACAAATGAATAATCTTGCAGAATAACGTTTAGGAAATGGTGGCCATAGTATGTTAGAATTTTCCATTAAATTTGAAAGAAAAGATGCAGTTCAATGTGAAACTAGTGTCTCGAGTCTAGATTATAGTGAATATTAAAGTACGAGGAGGACGTTACCTGGGGTCACTTGGAAAAAATACATTGAATAGTTTGACAATAGATAGGCAATGGCTTGTATTTAGAGACTATATTATTATTTGACAATAGTGTTTTTTTTTTAAAGTGTATTATTTTAAGGCAAAACTACCCAATAAAAAAGCCAAGAGAAACGTAAATAAGGGAAGTCAAAGATAATGTTAAATCAGAAGAGGAGACTTATAAACTACCAAAATAAAATTGTGACGCTGAGGATTGGGAGAGATTTATATTTTAAGACCAAGAAGTTAATGAAGAAAGAGAATTTGAATGTAAGCTAGCAAGATGCATAGAAACAGACTACAAACGTCTATAGTTATAGAGTCACAGAGCCTTACAACACGGTAACAGACCTTTCGGTCCAACTAGTCCATGCTGACCATAATCCCAAACTGAACGAGTCCCATCTGCCTGTGTATGGCTCATATCCCTCCAAACATTTATTATTCATTTACTTATCTAAATGTCTTATAAATGTTGTAACGTACCAGCATCCACACTTCCTTTGGAATGTCATTTCACATACAAACCACTCAAAAGAAAAAGATTACCCTCGTGTCTTTTTTAAAATCTTTCTTCTCTCACCTTAAAAATATGCCCTCTAGTCTTCAAATCCCCATCCTAGAGAAAAGACACATTCCATTCTCCTTATCAATGCCCCTCATGATTTTAGAAACCTCCATAAGGCCATCCCTCAACCTCCCATGTTCCAGTGAAAAATGTCCCAGTGTTCCCCCATAATGCAAACCCTCTATTCTTGGCTACATCCTGGTAAATCAATCTCCATCTTAATAAAATCCTTTCTATAGCAAGGCAACCAGAACTGGACACAACACTCCAGGAGAGATCTCATCAATACCTGTACAACCTCAATATAACGTCCCAACTCCTATACTCAAAGTTCTGAGCAACAAAGGCAGACCACTTTTTTAAATCTTGTAAACCTTATTAACCATTGTATCCACATGTGATGCAAACTTCAAAGAATTATGCATCTGAACCCCTATGTCTCTCTGTTCTACAACAGATTAATTATGTGTCCTGTTCTTGTTTGTTTTACCAAAATGCAATACCTCGCAATTATCCAAATTAAACTCCATCTGCCACTCTTCAGCCTATTGACCAATTGATCAAGATCTCTTTGTAATCTTAGATAACATTCTTTACTGGCCACTATACCTCCAATTTTGGTATCACGCGCATACTTACTAACCATGCCTTCTATTACTGTGTGCAGTTTTGGTCTCCCTACCTAAGGAATGATATAATTACCATAGAGGGAGTGCAGAGGAGGTTCACTCAGTTGATGTCAGAGATGGCAGGACTGCCTTATGAAGAGAGATTGGCTTAACTGGACTTTATTCACTAGAGTTTACAAGGATGAGAGGAGATCCAATTGAAATAACAGGGCTGGATGAACTAGACGCAGGGAGTATGTTTACCCTGATTGGGGATTCTAGAACAAAGGGGCACAGTCTCAGGATACGGGGTAGACCATTTAGGAGTGAAATGAGGAAATATTTCTTGATTCAGAAGGGTAGTAAATCTGTAGAATCCTCTACCACAGAAAGCTGTGAAGGCCATGTCACTGAATGTATGCAAGATAACGATAGATAAGTTTATAGATTTTAAAAGCATTAATGGGTATGGGATAAAAAGGCGAAAATATGACGAACCATAATCATATTGACAGAGCAGGTTCAAAGTGCTGAATGGCTTCCTCCTGCATCTAGTTTCTATGATTCTATGATCCCTTGTTCTCCTTAGTGCTCTGACTAGTTGGACTGCTGCTGTTAACAGTTCAGTCCAGGTCACTGAATCTGGAGGACCTTCCTAACCTGCACAGCTCAGTCAAACACTCAGACAGTGAAATTAACCACTGACCAATTTGAAATACTGGAGAACAGAGCACAATATGTGAAAAAAACAAATTCTGGAAATCTGCCAAAAATGAAGTTATGATGTTCAACTGACCTTTCAATTTCTGGTGTAGACTTTTCTGTTGTAATTGTTAACACCATCTGATCAATGTAAATGATTACCTAATTTTAAAATGGACAATTTAAGTGTAAGGAACTATATGCACAATCTTAGGAATTTTTAATTGAAAATATGCCACTAAATAGCCCAATTTATCCTAACATTAAAGCAACTTTGCAAGCTAATTTACTGGCAATATTTGATTGGCACTGTTCAAAGCAGTGAGCTTTATAGTGTATCCTATTTGGAAGTTTCAAACCTTGCTGTCCTTCATAAGCTCTCGTTTGACTTGATTGATAAGCCATTCAACTTAGTGTTTTCCACAGTTCCTTTACGATATTCTTTGGCCTCAATTTATTTCTTCGTGATAAGCATAGACAGGCTGTGACTGCAGTGTGTTAGTGATATAATCAGTTCCTCCATTTCCAATTCACTTTAATAGAATGTGGATGAGTCCCATTTTAAACACATTTTCTACTCAAAGCCTAATAATTTCATTTTGGTTTTCAGTTCTATTGTTGACACCCTAAGGGACTCGATTCCCTCCTTTTCTCTTGTGATCTGTCTTTGTTTCCAATGCTCCTGGTTCTGGCATTTAATGCACTAGAATACGATGTATCATTACTGATGTTTTACAATAGTGAATGAGTTAGAGTAATAACACACAGAGTCTCAGTTTCTATTTCGTCATGGCAGTTAAAGAATATGACTTTTAAAAACACAGACATAAAAAGCTGGTAGCAATAAAAATGAACCCTCCAGGTTTGACATAAAAGTCTAACTAGTTCATTGATTCTCCTTCGGAAATTAAATCTGCTGTCCTTGTTTGAAATGGGACTTCATACCAATACTGTTGATCCTTCCTTCTGAAGCAGCCAAGCAAGGGTCTCTATATCAAATCACTTACAATTTTAGAAAAGTATTTAACTATCATCCAGTTAGTTTGACATCAGTTATTGGGAAAATGATGTAACAGCAGAGCACTGTGGAATGCATAATATGATAAAACTGAGTCAACATAGTTTCACAAAGGGGAAATCATCCCCAACAAAGTTGCTTACTTGAAGAAGTAGCCAGCAGGATAGATAAAGGGAAAGCAGTAAATGGAATATATTTGGATTTTCAGAAGTTGGTTGATAGGGAACTATAGGTTAGGATACTTCATAAGATATTGCTGTTGGAAATATTTATTAGCATGGATAGAGGATTGGCTAACCAATAGAAGGCAAAGTTGTGAGGGGGCGTGGGGGGCATTTTCAGGATGGGAATATTCAAATAGTATAGTTTAAAGGGGTCACAGTTGCTGGGGGCCACAGTTATTTACAATATATATTAATGATTTGGATGAGAAATATGAATGCATTTTTGCCCAGTTTGTGAATGACAAAAATAGGTGGGAAGGCAAGTGGTGAGGATGACTCACAGAGTCTACAGTGAAATACAGATAGTTTAAGAGAATGGGCAAAACCTTGGCAGGTGGAATGTAATGTGGGGAAATTTGAGGTTATGCATTTTGGCAAGATAAATTGAGGAACTGAATATTATTTGAATGGAGAAAGCATAAAGCTACAGAAGAGTATATGAATCACAATCGACAAGCTTTGAAGTTTAGTAGATGGCCAACAGAGAATAATGGTCTTCATTTTTTTTAAAAATGGGATATAATAGGAGGGTGATTTTGCTAAAATTATACAAGTCACTAGGCATACTATAGCTGAAACAGTGTGAACAGTTTTGCAGTCTTTACCTAATGAAAGATATAGTTGCATCAAAAGCAGTCAAGAGAAGGCTCACTAGGTGATCCCAAGTGAGAAGGGACTGTTGTACGAGAATAGATTGGGCCTCTCTCATTGGAATTGAGAGGAATATGAGGCAACTTTATAAAAGCATACAAGATTCTTAGAAGACTTAACAGAGTTTGAAGGTTGTTTCCCCTTGTGGGAGAGTCTAGGACCAGAGAGCATAATTATGAATTTAGGGATCACTCATTTAAGTCGGAGATAAGAAGGAATTTCTTCTCTGTGGAATTCTTTACCATGGATGGATTTTGAGAGTGTGTTGGTAAATATATTCAAGGCTGAGATAGACAGATTTTACCCAATAAGTGAATCAAGGATTATGGGGAAAAGGCAAGAATGTGGACTAATACTGCTTTTCATTTCTTTTGTATGTAATTAACATTTATAGAACATATAGAACATTACAGTGCAGTACAGGCCCTTCAGCCCTCAATGTTGCGCCGACCTGTCATACCAATCTGAAGCCCATCTAACCTACACTATTCTTTTGTTAAGTGTGTATGAACAATCTCTGGTGAGTATGTTCAGTGATTAACCTCCATGGCAAACAAAAAGAAAAATCAAATTTATAGTCTACAAAGTCAAGTCTAACTCTGGGATATGAATTACCCAGTAACATCATCAGCTACAGTCATAATCTGACAAAAACAGCCTCACACTATGTCCAGTCATATTCTCACTATCCCTGACAAACAAGAATCCACTACAAACCTAGTTATCAATAACAAGAATCCTGGCTGATTTCTTCCCCTTCCTGAAGACAGGGATGCTTTAATTTGAGTTTATTTACTTCAGCAAACACCGAAATTAAAATATACTCGTCTGTGCAGTAAGAGGACATTTCGTTTCTTTGCTACATTCTATTCCTACCTGTGTAGTTAGTGATGGGTCAAACATATTTTCATCTAAGTGTGAAAGTTCTGTGTCATTTGAGTGTTTGTCCATTCTGGTCTGCGATGTGGGGAGAGTTGACTGTTGAACACTGGAGCCTGTGTTAAGATCTGTCCCATTTCCAAATGCTTGAAATGCATTCTCTGTAAATAAAGAGAAAAAAAGATAGGTTTAAACCCATGAAGTACAGGGTCTCAGTGTTGATTCATTATTCAGTATTTATCTATTTTCAGAAGATGCTGCAACGCAACATTTCAGTTTTAACCCATTTGCTCAATTACTGCACAATTCAATAAAGTAAGAGCAGAGGACTGTGGATGCGAGAAATCTGAAATAAATATAGAAAGTTTGCTGGGGAGATGGGCATCATCTGTGGAGAGAGAAACAGAGTTAACATTTTGAATCCAGAATGACTCTTCTTCAGAATGGAGTAAAGGTGATTTAGGTTTAATATCTGAAGAAGAGTCATTCACATCGGACAAGAAATATTGCCTCATATATTGTAGCAGTACATATGTTATTAAAATCTACACTTCCATGTCAAACAACATATTGGAATGCTGGAAAATCAGCAGGATCTTTGGAATGAGAAACCATTTGTATTTCAGATCAACATCAACTTTTTATCTACGTGCTATCTCTTGTCAAGATCATCTGAACATATGAGGAGAAAGTGAGGTCTGCAGATGCTGGAGATCAGAGCTGGAAATGTGTTGCTGCACTTTTCCAGCAACACATTTCCATCTGAACATATGGTCAGTTTTCACCTGTAGACTTGGTGACATCCAAATCTACCTGACCACCATTCTCCTGCTGCCTTTTTTGTCTGACTGCTTGAACCACAGCTAGATCAGATTGAGTAGAAATTTCTTCCAACTAAATATTGGAAAGATTGAAGATGTTGTCTTCAGCACCCATGACAAACTGTTACTGCTTCCATAACTTTCTTGAGCAATTGTCTAAAGCTGAACCAAAATATTCTCAATTTCCTAGTTGTTCTCATATTTAACCTCAAAATGACCTTTTGACCACATATCCATGCATAGCCACACACACTGCCAGTAAGGCCATTGATTTCCACCTCCATATCATTGCCTGACTCCACTCTCTCTTCAGAGTCAAGATTAGAGTGGTGCTGGAAAAGCACAGCAGGTCAGGCAGCATCGACATTTTGGGCAAAAGCCCTTCGTCAGCCCTTCATCAACTCTCTCTCTTCAGCTCATCCCTACCTTATAGCCATTTATATGTAGTAATGCCATCCCACTACCTCACAAATCATAAGGAAAACTTTTAAAAATAAAGCAAGTTGATATAAAAATCATGCATTGCTACTTTTAAAGAAAAGATTAATAAAAGATTGACAGTTGGCTTTGAAATTTCAGTGAAGTGAGATACTTAAATTCTCCAGAAACTGCATTACAAAGAAACTTATTTTTAAAACTCTACTAATTATTGTGTGAGATTATGGTCTCGCCTAGAGTAAAAGACTCAAAAGTCTTATTGACTTCTCAGAGATTACTGAATATGCATCAAAAGCAGAGGATGCAGAATTCTGGCTCACAGCTGTTGGTTGCCAGACAGGGAGGGTCGAAAGTTGTACATGTTTTCATATTTGTTTGTTGCCTCCTTCATACTCCCTTCCTCTAACCCTTTTTGTAATCTCCAAAGTGATATCTCTGTTCCTCTGCGTATATGCTGAGATGTAAATACGTATTTATGTGTTAAAGGGCTGGAAGATGTTCAGAGAAGGTTTACTACATTAATACCTGGAATGGTTGTGTTGTCTTATGAGGAAAGGTGGGACACGGTGAGCTTCTCTCTGCTGGAGTTTAACGATTAAGAGGTGGCTTGATTGAAACATACAAGAAATTGAAGGGACTGAACATGGTGAGCACGGAGAAGACGTTTCCTCTTATGGAAGGATTTAGAACTTGAGTCACACATTTGTGAGGTGTTGCATTTTGAAAAGGCCAATCAGGGCAGGATTTATACAGTCAATGGTAGGATCCTGGGAATGTTGCTGAACAAATTGATCTTGAGATGCAGGTTCATACTTCCTTGAAGGTGGAGTCACAGATAGACAGGGTAGTGAAGAAGACGTTTGGAACACTTGCCTTTGTTGGTCAGTGTATTCAGTATGTGAGTTGGGATGTCATGTTGCAGCTGTACAGGTCATTGGTTAGGTCTCTTTTGGAATGCTACATTCAATTCTGATCTCCCTGTTATAGGAAAGATGTGAAACTTGAAAGGGTTCAGAAAGAATTACGAGGATATTGTCGAGCTTGGAGGGTTTCAGCTATAGAGAGAGGCTGAATAGGCTGGGGCTGTTTTTCCTGGAGCATCAGAGGCTGATGGGCGAACTTATAGAGGTTTATAAAATCATGAGGGGCATGGATGGGTGAATAGCCCAGGTCTTTTGCCTAGGATAGAGGAGTTCAAAACTAGGAGGCATAGATTTAAGGTGAAAGGGGATATAAAAGGAAGCTAAAGGGCAACTTTTTCATACAGAGGTAGGTGTGTGTATGAATTAGCTGCCAGAGGAAGTGCTGGAGTCTGGTAGAATTACAACATTTAAAGGTATCTGGATGAATAGGAAGGGTTTAGAGGGATATGGACCAATTGCTGGCAAATGGGACTAGATTAGGTTAGGATATCTCGTTGGTATGGACAAGTTGGACCAAAGTATGTGCTATACATCTCTATGACTTTATTAAGCAAAGTGATGAAGTGGAATTTATTCTCCCAGGTGTTGTGAATCCTTAGAAGTTTGTTCTTGAATAAAGGTGGTGGGAGCAGAATCTTCGAATATTTTTAAGGTGGAGGCAGAGAGAGATTCCTGTTAAACAAGTGAGTGCGACAATATCAGGCTAAACAGGAAAGCGGATTGAGGTTATAATAGATCAACCATGATTTTATTGAGGGCTGAAGGAATCTACACTTACTCCTTGTTCACGAGTGCTGACTGCTTGAGCATCCCCAATCTTAATGACTGTGCTATTGGTTGCTATAACTTCGGTTGCCATGACCCTAGGCTCTGGAATTCTCTCCCTAATTTCTTTAACTTGCCATTTCTTTTCATCTTTAAGATACTCCTCGAAACCTACCACTTTGATTAAGCCCTGGTCATTTACACTATCTCTTTAGATGCCTCGGTGTTAAATTTTGACTTATAATGCTGCTATTATGTTGTTGAACGAGAATATGCAGGCTATGAACAACTTTCCTTATATTACTGGATTGGCTAAACTAAATTGGCTGCAATGTGTTCTGGGACATCTGGAGGTCATGAAAGGTGCTTTCTTACATGAAAATCTTTCTGACTTTCAGGGACCAAGTCAGGGAAATGAACAGCAGGAGGGAAACGTCTTCGACAGGGTGGAGATCAGAATCATGCAAGTGATAACAATGAGAGGCAAAAGGGACTAAAGTAAAGAATGGAGCCAGCAAAGGATAACGCTGGTCCAGTGTGGGTGTAAGAGTTTGCATGAGGAAAATATTGATAATCTAGGAAGGAGCAGATGACCGATCTCAGGAATATCACAGGAGGAGGGAAGGATATAGACCAACCGATGAAACACTGGGAGCCCAACAGACCTCCTCGTCCTCCATGACTCTGGTGCAGGGATCCACCAGAATGGGGATTGTTTTTGCTCAGATTTCCAGCATTTGCAGTAGTTCAGTTTTGCTTTAGGCAATATATTATACATCAGTTACTTATCTATACAAAGTAGCCTTACTCACTGAGGCAGATATTATCCGTGAAGAGGTTGAGGAAGCCCTCACAGTCCTCTCTGTGGTTTCCACTGCCACTGCAGGTACACCAGGGTGCCACATTAGAGCTGGAATTGTCGATATAGTTTGGTGTGACTACAGTACCTAACAAAAGAGATAAAGAACTGTCACCATAGAGGAAGATTTGATGAACATCTCCTGAAGACCATGAATGAAGAACCTTCATTGGTTTGGCTCCATTATTGCAGATATATTCAAGATTAGCTACAATTCATACATTGACAAAAAGGTTTGTTCATTACTGCTAAAGAAAGTCAGGGAAGAAAAGGTTAAGTAACAGTTTTGCTTTGCATTGAGAATAATTTCAATATCTGGGTCTCAGTGTGCAGGAGCTAAATAACAGGAAAAAGTCATGAGTGGGAATGAAATCCACGAACTGCTGAAAAAGTATCAAGGCAAAGAGTGATGGTCAAGGTTTATATGACTAGGAAAAAGCATAAAAATGGCTTGTTAAAAGCTCGTATAGGTCTTAAAAAGGAACCATTCAGTTAAAACGAATGTGGGTCCATTACAGACAGAGTTAAGAATACAGCCACGAGGGAGAAGTTAAATTATCATTTTGAGTCTGTTTTCATTGAGGAAGATACAAAACAGAACTCTGTGTCTTACGGTCTTATGCTCCACAACCACCTGATGAAGGAGCAGCACTCCGAAAGCTAGTGCTTCCAAATAAATCTGTTGGAGTATAATCTGGTGTTGTGTGATTTTTAACTTCTTCTACAGAATTAGAGATCCAATTAGAGAAAATGAGAAGGAATTTAATATTAGCAAGAAGGTTGCACAGAAGAAATGGATAGGGTTAAAAGCTGATAACTCCAGAACCAATGGAAATAGAGACCTAACATCAGTAGTAGGGAAAGTGCTAGATTCTACCAAAATGGATGTGATGAAAGTACACTTGGATAAAAAGAAAATCTGATTGGGCATAGTCAACATGGTTTGAAGATTGGGAAATCATATTTGATGAACTTGCAGTTTTTTGAGGACTTTACTAACAAAATTAAGAAAGGGCTGTTAATGTACTTAATATACTTGGATTTTCCAAAGGAGTTTGGAGAATCCCAGAGGACTGGAAAAAGGCTAATGTAACACCCCCCATTTAAGAAGGGAGGGAGGCAGAAGATTGAAAATTGTAGGCCGGTTAGCCTGACCTCAGTCATTGTCAAGATTTTAGAGTCCATTATTAAAGATGAGATTGCAGAGTACTTTGACGTGCATGGTAACATAGTGCTGAGTCAGCACAGATTCATCAAGGAGAAGTCATGCCTGACAATCTGTTAGAATTCTTTGAGGAGTTAATGACTAAGGAGAGCCAATGGATATGATCTACTTGGAGGTCCAGAAGGCCTTTAACAAGGTGCCGCACAGGAGGCTGCTGAATAACCCATGATGTCAGGGGCAAGCTACTGAAATGGATAGGATTTGCTGATTGTCAGAAGACAGAGAGTGGGGATACAGGTGTATTTTTCAGGATGACAGCCAATGACTAGTGGAGTTCCGTAGGAATCAATGTTGGGACCACAACTATTCATGTTATACATTAACAATCTGGACAAAAGAACTGAGAGCATGTTTGCTAAGTTTACAGATGACACAAAGATAGGTGGAGGGAGAGGTAGTGTTGAAGAAGTGGGCGGGGTACTGCAGAAGGACTTGAACAGGCAAGGAGAGTGGGCAAAGAAGTGGCAGATGAAATACAATGTGGCAAAGTTTGAGGTTATACTCTTTGGTAGAAAGATTAGAGGCACGGACTATTTTCTAAATGTGGAAAGGTTTTGGAAATCTGAAGCACAAAGGGATTTAGAAGACAGTTCAGGATTCTCTTAAGGTTACTGTGCAGGTTCAGTTGGCAGTTAGGAAGGCAAATGCAATGTTATCATTCATTTTGAGAGGACTGGAACAGCAGGGATGCACTAATGAGGCTGTATAAGGCTTTGGTCAGACAATGTTTGGAATATTGGGAGCAATTTTGGGCCCCATATCTGAGGAATGATGTGCTGACCTTGGAAGGAGTCCAGGGAGAGTTTACAAGAATGATCTCAGGAATGAAGGCCTTGTCCTGTGAGAAGTGGTTGAGGATCCTGGGTGTGTACTCCTGGGTGTGGAGTTTAGAAGGATGAGGGGCCTGGAAAGAGTGGACACGGATAAGATGTTTCCACGACTGGGGAGATTAGGACCTGAGGGCACAGTTTTAAAGTGAGGGATTGACCCATTAGAACAGAGACGAGATCAGACAGAGGGCAGTGAATCTGTAGAACACAATGCCGTAGAAGGCCTTGGAGGCAAAGTCATTGAGTGTCTTTAAGACAGAGATAGATAGTTTCATGATTAGTAAGGGGATCAAAGGTTAAAGGAGAAGGCAGTAGAACAGGCACAAGAATGGTGGAACAGACTCAGTGGGCTGAATGGCCTAATTCTGCTCCTATATTTTATGGTCTATTTTCTCCAAAGGATATTGATTAGGAAAATTGAAACATGTGATAAGAGGTAATGTAGTGGCTTGGCTTAAGGATTTACTAACCCATACCATTGGCAGACTGAGAATAGTGGGGTACTGCTGGGGACAGTAATTCGATCCCAGCAGTTCCAGCACATTTTATATATATATATATAAATCATTTGGAGATGGATATCAAATGTAATATTTCCAGATTTGCAGGTGATACAAAGCTAAGAAAGAATGTTGTGAAGAAGATGTAAAATGGTTTCAGGAGGATTTGGACAAGCTTAGTGAGCTGCCAAGCTTGTCGAATATAATTTTGGAAAATGTGAGGTTATCCGCTCTGACAGGAAGAACAGGTGTGCAGAGTATTTCTTCAATAGAGTTTGGAAAGTGTAAAAGTGCAAAGGGGTCTGGGTGTCCTTGTCAATTAATCACTTAACGCTAAAGTGCAGCCAGTTATGAGGAAGGCTTGTTAAATATTTTGCTTTATCACAATAGATTTAAGTGCAGGAGTTGCACTGGACAAAAAAGACCTGGATGAGGGTGTAGAAGGGTGGGTTAGTAAATTTGCAGACGACACTAAGGTCAGTGGAGTTGTGGATAGTGATGAAGGATGTTGTAGGTTACAGGGAGACATAGATAAGCTGCAGAGCTAGGCTGGGAGGTGGCAAATTGAGTTTAATGTGGACAAGTGTGAGGTGATTCAGTTCGGTCGGAGTAACCGGAATGCAAAGTACTGGGCTAATGGTAAGATTCTTGGTAGTGTAGATGAGCAGAGAGATCTCAGTGTCCAGATACACAGATCCTTGAAAGTTGCCACCCAGGTTAACAGGGTTGTTAAGAAGGCATACAGTGTTTTAGTTTTTAATAATAGAGGGATCGAGTTCTGGAACCATGAGGTTATGCTACAGCTGTACAAAACTCTAGTGCGGCCGCATTGGGAGTATTGTGTACAGTTCTGGGCACCGCATTATAAGAAGGATGTGGAAGCTTTGGAAAGGGTGCAGAGGAGATTTACTAGAATGTTGCCTGGTATGGAGGGAAGGTCTTACAAGGAAAGGCTGAGGGACTTGAGGCTGTTTTTGTTGGAGAGAAGAAGGTTGAGAGGTGATTTATATATATATAAATCATTTGGAGATGGATATCAAATGTAATATTTCCAGATTTGCAGGTGATACAAAGCTAAGAAAGAATGTTGTGAAGAAGATGTAAAATGGTTTCAGGAGGATTTGGACAAGCTTAGTGAGCTGCCAAGCTTGTCGAATATAATTTTGGAAAATGTGAGGTTATCCGCTCTGACAGGAAGAACAGGTGTGCAGAGTATTTCTTCAATAGAGTTTGGAAAGTGTAAAAGTGCAAAGGGGTCTGGGTGTCCTTGTCAATTAATCACTTAACGCTAAAGTGCAGCCAGTTATGAGGAAGGCTTGTTAAATATTTTGCTTTATCACAATAGATTTAAGTGCAGGAGTTGCACTGGACAAAAAAGACCTGGATGAGGGTGTAGAAGGGTGGGTTAGTAAATTTGCAGACGACACTAAGGTCAGTGGAGTTGTGGATAGTGATGAAGGATGTTGTAGGTTACAGGGAGACATAGATAAGCTGCAGAGCTAGGCTGGGAGGTGGCAAATTGAGTTTAATGTGGACAAGTGTGAGGTGATTCAGTTCGGTCGGAGTAACCGGAATGCAAAGTACTGGGCTAATGGTAAGATTCTTGGTAGTGTAGATGAGCAGAGAGATCTCAGTGTCCAGATACACAGATCCTTGAAAGTTGCCACCCAGGTTAACAGGGTTGTTAAGAAGGCATACAGTGTTTTAGTTTTTAATAATAGAGGGATCGAGTTCTGGAACCATGAGGTTATGCTACAGCTGTACAAAACTCTAGTGCGGCCGCATTGGGAGTATTGTGTACAGTTCTGGGCACCGCATTATAAGAAGGATGTGGAAGCTTTGGAAAGGGTGCAGAGGAGATTTACTCGAATGTTGCCTGGTATGGAGGGAAGGTCTTACAAGGAAAGGCTGAGGGACTTGAGGCTGTTTTTGTTGGAGAGAAGAAGGTTGAGAGGTGACTTAATAGAGACATATAAAATAATCAGAGGGTTAGATAGGGTGGGCCTTTTTCCAAGAATGGTGACAGCGAGCACGAGGGGGCATAGCTTTAAATTGAGGGGTGATAGATATAGGACAAATGTCAGAGGTAGTTTCTTTACTCAGAGAGTAGTAAGGGTATGGAATGCTTTGCCTGCGACGGTCGTAGATTCGCCAACTTTAAGTACATTTAAGTCGTCATTGGACAAGCATATCGATGTACATGGAATAGTGTAGGTTAGATGGGCTTCAGATTGGTATGACAGGTCGGCGCAGCATCGAGGGCCGAAGTGCCTGTACTGCGCTGTAATGTTCTATGTTCTATGAAGTCTTGCTTCAATTGGATCAAAGCTTAGTTAGACCACACCTGGAGTGCTAGGTACAGTTTTGGTCTCCTTATGATTAGATTCCCTACAGTATGGAAACAGGCTCTTCAGCCCAACAAGTCCACATCAACCCACTGAAGAGTAACCCACCTCCTACCCTGTATTTACCCCTGACTAATGCACCTACCTCTACGGGCAATTTAGCATGACCAATTCACCTGGCCTGCACATCTTTGGACTGTGGGAGGAAACCAGAACACCCTGAGGAAACCCACGCAGACACAGGGAGAATGTGCAAACTCCATACAGACAATCACCCAAGGCAGGGATTGAACCCAGGTCCCTGATGCTGTGAGGCAGCAATGCTAACCACTGAGCCAGGATCATAGGAAGATTATTGATGACATTGAGGGATTGCAATGAATGTTCACTGGCTTTGTTCCCTCAATTATGGGACTGTCTTATGATTAGAGATTGGGCAAACAGGGCCTGTATATTTTAAGGTTTAAAGAATGAGAGGTGACCTTATTGAAACCCACAAAATACGTAAGAGACAGATAGGATAGATGCAGGTAAGATTGTGTGAGTCTAGAAGCAGGGGCCACAGTTTAAAAGTAAGGGGATGCAATTTAGGACTGGGATAAGGAGAAACGTTTTTACTCAGAGATTGTGAATCTTCAGAATTCACAACGACAGAGTGTTGCAGAAGCTCAGTATTTGAGTATGTTTAAAGTAGGCGGTTGATAGATTTCTAATTAAAAGATAAGGTTATTATGCTCCTACTGGGCCATAGGGCTGCTGTCTCATTAGAGAGAGATGACAGATGTGGGTTTAACCTGGGAATCACCACACTTCAGGCAAGGCTGGGGAAGATGTTGAGAAGATGCATATCAGCCATGATCAAATGGCAGAGCAGACTTGATGGGCCAAATAGCTTAACTCTGCCCCTATATATTACAAACTAGGAGAATCTTTCATGATGATCTCAGACAGTGGCAGGAACTGAACCATTGCTGTCCGTATCACTCTGCATTACAAAGCAACCAACCACTCAACTGATCTAAACAACCCCCAGATTTCTGGTTACCAGTGGTTAGTAAATGGCATTGAAGTATTTGATTAACCATGGTTGTACTAAAGGGCAGAGCAGGGAGGGACGTTGTGCAGTGGTAGTGTCTAGACCTTTCATCCAGGGAGCCTGAGTTCACATCCCACCTCTCCAGAGAGGTGTAATAACATTCCTGAACACGTTATTTCGGAAAATATCTAAATTGTGGAGCAGGCTCAATGGGCTGAATGGCCCAGAGCAATTCCTATGAAAGCCTGTGTCCAGAGGTATATGGCAGGATTTGGTTATGAGTTCCTTGCTGTTTATATTGTACATTAGTGATCTAAACATTGAGGTACGATCGATAAGTTCACAGCTGGCATGAAAATTGGTTTTGTGGTAAATAGCAAGGAGGAAAGCCTTAGACTGCAGCACAATATAGGTGGGCTAAACAGAGGGAAATGAAAATTGAAAATTGTGGGACAATGCATAATGGGAGGCCAAGGGTCACATTGTTGAATAGTAGGACCCTAGGAAGTAAAGAACAAAGAGAATCAGAGTGACTTAGGTGTGCATGTCCATGAATCCTTGAAGGAAGCAGGCCGTGGAGATGAGGTGGACGACTAGCTTGCCTTTATTATATGACGCACTAAATACAAGAACAACAAGCTTTTCATGGAGTTGTGTATAATGCTAGTTATACCCCTGCTGAAGTACTGTTGTAGTTCTTGTCACCACACTACAGGAAGGATGCAATTGCAGATGTTCGCAGGTAAAGGGATGGCTGGAAAATGGGAAGACTTCAGAAATGAGATAACAAGAATCCAGAGAAAGTATATTCCTGTCAGGGTGAAAGGGAAGGCTAGTAGATATAGGGAATGCTGGATGACTAAAGAAATTGAGGAGTTGGTTAAGAAAAAGAAGGAAGCATAGGTCAGGTATAGACAGGTATAGATCGAGTGAATCCTTAGACGAGTATAAAGGAAGTAGGAGTATACTTAAGAGGGGAATCAGGAGGGCAAAAAGGGGACATGAGATAGCTTTGGCAAATAGAATTAAGGAGAATCCAAAGGGTTTTTACAAATATATTAAGGACAAAAGGATAACTAGGGAGAGAATAGGGCCCCTCAAAGATCAGCAAGGCGGCCTTTGTGTGGAGTCACAGAAAATGGGGGAGATACTAAATGAATATTTTGCATCAGTATTTACTGTGGAAAAGGATATGGAAGATAGAGACTGTAGGGAAATAGATGGTGACACCTTGCAAAATGTCCAGATTACAGAGGAGGAAGTGCTGGATGTCCTGAAATGGTTAAAGGTGGATAAATCCCCAGGACCTGATCAGGTGTACCCGAGAACTCTGTGGGAAGCTAGAGAAGTGATTGCTGGGCCTCTGGCTGAGATATTTGTATCATCAATAGTCACAGGTGAGGTGCCGGAAGACTGGAGGTTGGCAAACATGGTGCCACTGTTTAAGAAGGATGGTAAAGACAAGCCAGGGAACTATAGACCGGTGAGCCTGACGTCAGTGGTGGGCAAGTTGTTGGAGGGAATCCTGAGGGACAGGATGTACATGTATTTGGAAAGGCAAGGACTGATTAGGGATAGTCAACATGGCTTTGTGCGTAGGAAATCATGTCTCACAAACTTGATTGAGTTTTTTGAAGAAGTAACAAAGAGGATTGATGAGGGCAGAGCAGTAGATGTGATCTATATGGACTTCAGTAAGGCGCTTGACAAGGTTCCCTATGGGAGACTGATTAGCAAGGTTAGATATCATGGAATACAGGGAGAACTAGCCATTTGGATAGAGAACTGGCTCAAAGGTAAAAGACAGAGGGTGGTAGTGGAGGGCTGTTTTTCAGACTGGAGGCCTGTGACCAGTGGAGTGCCACAAGGATTGGTGCTGGATCCTCTACTTTTTGTCATTTACATAAATGATTTGGATGCGAGCATAAGAGGTACAGTTAGTAAGTTTGCAGATGACACCAAAGTTGGAGGTGTAGTGGACAGCGAAGAGGGTTACCTCAGATTACAACAGGATCTTGACCAGATGGGCCAGTGGGCTGAGAAGTGGCAGATGGAGTTTAATTCAGATAAATGCGAGGTGCTACATTTTGGGAAAGCAAATCTTAGCACGTCTTATATACTTAATGGTAAGGTCCTAGGGAGTGTTGCTGAACAAAGAGACCTTAGAGTGCAGGTTCATAGCTCCTTGAATGTGGAGTCGCAGGTAGCTAGGAGTGAAGAAGGCATTTGGTATGCTTTCCTTTATTGGTCAGAGTATTGAGTACAGGAGTTGGCAGGTCATGTTGCAGCTGTACAGGGCATTGGTTAGGCCACTGTTGGAATACTGCGTGCAATTTTGGTCTCCTTCCTATCGAAAAGATGTGAAACTTGAAAGGGTTCAGAAAAGATATACAAGGATGTTGCCATGGTTGGAGGATCTGAGCTACAGGGAGAAGCTGAACAGGCTGGGGCTGGTTTCCCTAGAACGTCAGAGGCTGAGGGGTGACCTTATAGAGGTTTACAAAATTATGAGGGGCATGGATAGGATAAATAGACAAAGTCTTTTCCCTGGGGTCGGGGAGTCCAGAACTAGAGGGCATAGGTTTAGGGTGAGAGGGGAAAGATATAAAAGAGACCTAAGGGGCAACGTTTTCACGTAGAGCGTGGTACGTGTATGGAATGAGCTGCCAAAGGAAGTGGTGGAGGCTGGTACAATTGCAACATTTAAGAGGCATTTGGATGGGTGTATGAATAGGAAGGGTTTGGAAGGATATGGGCCGGGTGCTGGCAGGTGGGACTAGATAGGGTTGGGATATCTGGTCGGCGTGGACAGGTTGGACTGAAGGGTCTGTTTCCATGCTGTACATCTCTATGACTATGACTCTATAATTGCACTAGAAAACTTGACGGAGAAATTCACCAGGATGTTGACTGGCCTGGAAACCTGCTTGAAGTGTACAAAGTTTTGATGTTAAAAATCACACAACAGCAGGTTATAGTCCAACAGGTTTAATTGGAAGCGCTAGCTTTCTGAGCGCTGCTCCTTCATCAGGTGATTGTGGAGTACACAATTGTACGACACAGAATTTATCACAAAAGTTTACAGTGTGATGTAACTAAAATTATACATTGAAAAATACCTTGACGGTTTGTTAAGTCTCTTATCTGTTAGAATGACCATGTTAGTTTCTCTTCTTTCATATGTAAATTGCACATTTTTTTTAACAAGTTACATTCTCAAGTGAACTTTAACAATTGGTGTCAGCCCAGATAATGTATTGGGTATTAGCACCTCTGTGTGCTGCTGTCTATGCCATAATATTTGGGACACAGACAGGGTAGATAGAAGTCTTTCCCCTTCATAGAATGACATGGATGTAAGTAAGCAGCAAGAAGTTTAGGAGGGATTTTAGGAAACCTTTATTCACCCAGAATGTGGTGGGCATCTGGAACTCACCTGTCTGAGAGGAATGGTAGAGATGGAAACCCTCACAACATTTAAGGAGCATTTACATAACCACGTGAAACACCATAGCATACAAGACTAATGATGAAGTTCTGGAAAATGGGATTAGATAGGTGCTTGGTGTTTGGCACTGATAGATATGATGAAGAGCCTCTTTTCCTGCTGTAAAATGCCATGACCATATAACATTGCAGGGTAAAAACAATGACTGCAGATGCTGGAAACCAGATTCTGGATTTATGGTGCTGGAAAAGCACAGCAGTTCAGGCAGCATCCGAGGAGCAGTAAAATCAGGAATGAGGGCTTTTGCCTGAAACGTTGATTTTACTGCTTCCCGGATGCTGCCTGAACTGCTGTGTTTTTCTAGCGCCACTATTCCATATAACATTGCAACAGTATTATACTTCAAAAGTACTTCAACACCTGTGTAGAACTTGCAAATGTCTGGACAGCCTACACAGCCTTTCTTTACCCTTTCCAACAATGTGTGTAGAAAAACAAGTGTGCTTTATTCTGCATCTATGCAAACACTAAGGAACATTTATTGCTGGCAGTAAGCTTTTGAATTGGGAAGGTTTTTGATTCTCCAGCAGTATCATCCTTTACCTTAACAAGCCTGGAACCTAGTACAAGCATTGAAGTAACAAGCAGCTGAAAAGCAAAGACCTTGGATCTTACCTATAATGCCAGTGTAGGAGAGCAGACAAGCAGCATAGTTCTCCCTGAGACAACCACTCACAGACTGTGTAGAAGGCTGACAGCTCGTTTGGAACTCTGCTAACCGTGATCTGTCAGAGGGGAGAAAGAAAGAGAGAAATAATAATTGGGGCTGTATGACTTTTGAACCAAGGAAAAGTAAAACAATGAATTCTTCCTTTTAACATGCAACGTGTTACAACCAGTGAACATATCATGGTGACTGCCAGTTTCCATCACAAATACTTCTCTCTTCTTTCATTAAAGGAGACTCAGATGCTTGTTAAAGTGCAATTTATATTCTAAAGACACATTGCTGACCTGCAGAATAGGGCAAGGATGCCGGCCGAGCAAGTGTATTATTCCAAAATTAGGTTTTAAAAGGGTTGAGTCCCCAGAGAGATATCACCAAATGTATAAGACAAGTCAGATCGACTTATATTCTGTAAACTGCCATAGATAAGTAAGTAAAACACAAAGAATTAGAGTGATACTCCTACTGATGGGTAAAGGTCATCAAAATAATTTTAGGTAAATGTAAAATGGGACTAACCTTTCAATCCTAATCTCTCGCTGCTTTAATGAGGCAGGAAGAGACTACAACAGGGAATTAGAAACCCAGCATTCATCTCTATCACTCGTCAAATTCCCTCAGCATCTCCTTCACATAGTAGATTTGGTATTAGGGAATGAGCCAGGACAGGTGATCGATGTTTCAATAGAAGAGCATTTTGGGCTCAATGACCGTAACTCCATAAGATTTTGAGTAGTCATGAACAAGGACAAGACCGGCCCTCAGGTGGGGGTGCTTATATCCAAATTAGACAGGAATTGCCGAATGGGGTTTGGGAGCAGTTATTTGAGGGGAAATTTGACATGTGGGAGGCTTTTAAAGACCAGTTGATTAAAGTGAAGGACATGCATGTCCCTGCAAAACTGAAGGATAGGAATGGCAAGGTTCAGGAACCATGGATGACAAGGGAAATTATAACATCAGTTGAAAGGAAAAAGGAAGAATATGATAGGTCTAGGCAGCTACAAACTGACAAAGCCTTTGAGGTGTGTAGAGGAATTAGAAAGGAAATTAACTGTGGAATAAGGAAGGCAAAAGGGGGCCTTGAAATGTCTTTAACAAACAGGGTCAAGGAGAATCCCAAGACTTTTTATGCACATATCAGAAGGAAGAGGGTAGCAAGGGAAAGAGTAGGCCCACTCAATGACAAAAGAGGGATGTTTTGCGTGGAGCCACAGGAAGAGGGAGAGATCCTTAATGAAAACTTTGTATCAGTATTCACCAAGAAAGGGACATTACTGATGTTGAGGTCAGGGATGAATGTGTGAATAGTCAAGAGAATGTCAATATATTGAAGGAGGAAGTTTTGGGTATCCTAAATTGCATTAAGGTAGTCACATCTCCAGGCCAGATGGATCTACCTCAAGTTACTGCGAGAGGCAAGGCAAGAAATAACTGGGGCATTAGCAGATATCTCCACATCCTCTTTGACCCCAGGCAAGGTTCCAACAGACTGGAGATTAGCCAAAGTTGTTCCCTTGTTTAAGAAACTTGAAAGGATTCAGAAAAGCTTTACAGGATGTTTCCAGGGTTAGAGAGTTTGAGCTGTAGGGAGAAGCTGAATAGGCTGGGGCTATTTTCCTTGGAGCATTGGAGGCTGAGGGGTGACCTGAAAGAGGTTTATAAAATCATGAGTGGCATGGATAGGGTAACGAGACAAGATCTTTTACCTGGGTTGGGGGAGTCCAGAACAAGAGGGCATAGGTTTAGGGTGAGAGGGGAAAGATTTAAAAGGGACCTAAGGGGCAACGTTTTTCAAGTAGAGGGTGGTGCGTGTATGGAATTAGCTGCCAGAGGAAGTGGTGGAGGCTAGTACAATTACAACGTTTAAAAGGCTTTAGATGGGTATGTGAATAGGAAAGGTTTTGAGGAATATGGGCCTCTTGCTGGCAGGTGGGACTAGATTGGGTTGGGATTTCTGGTCAGCATGGACTGAAGGGTCTGTTTCTGTGCTATACATCTCTGTGACTTTATGACTCTAGAGGAAGCAAGGATAATCTAGGAAATTATACACCAGTGCACCTGACATCTGTGATAGGGAAACACTTGGAGAAGATACTGAGGGACAAGATATCTGAAAGAAAATGGACTGGTTAGTGACAGACAGCATGGTTTTGAATGGGGAAGGTCATGTCTCACCAACCTGATTGAAGTTTTTGAAGAGGTGACAAAGATAATTGATGAGTGAAGAGCTGTGGATTTAGTTTATATGGACTTTAGTAAGGCATTTGATGAAGTCCCACATGGCAGATTGGTACAAAAACTTATATCACGTGGGATTTGGGATAGGCTGGTTAGATGGATACAAAATTAGCTTGGTCATAGAAGACACAAGGTAGTGGTGGAAGGTGGTTTTCAGAATGGAGACTGGTAACTAGTGGTGTTTCACAGGGTCTTCTGTTGTTAGTAGTATATGTAAACGATCAGGAGGAAAATGTGGGTGATCTGATTGGGAAGTTTGCAGATGACATGAAGATTGGTGAAGTTGCTGATTAGATTACAGTGTGGAAACAGGCCCTTCGGCCCAACAAGTCCACACCGACCCACCGAAGCGCAACCCACCCATACCACTACATTTACCCCTTACCTAACACTGTTGGCAATTTAGCATGGCCAATTCACCTGACCTGCACATCTTTGGACTGTGGGAGGAAACCGGAGCACCCGGAGGAAACCCACGCAGACACGGGGAGAACGTGCAAACTCCACACAGTCAGTCGCCTGAAGCGGGAATTGAACCCGGGTCTCTGGCACTGTGAGGCAGCAGTGCTAACCACTGTGCCACCGTGCCGCCCTAACAATTGTGCTGACAATTATGAAAGTATACGGCACGATATAGATCGATTGGCAACTTGGCCACAGAAATGGCAGATGGAGTTTAATCCAGACAAATGTGAGGTGTGCATTTTGGAGGTTCAAATTTAGGAGTGAATTACACTGTAAATGACAGAACCCTCAGGAACATTAACATAGAGACGGCTCTGGGCGTGCAGGTTCACAGTTCCCTAAAACAGATGGCCAAAGTGATTAAGAAGACATAATGGCATGTTTGCTTTCATCAGTCGGGACATGGAATACAAGAGTTGGCAAGTCATGTTGCAGCTATATAAAACCCTTGTTAGGCCACATTTGGAGTATAAAACAAAACAAACAAAATTTACAGCCCAGCAACAGGCCCTTCGGCCCTTCAAGCCTGAGCTGATCCAAATGTACTATCTGAACCTGTCGGTCAATTCCTAAGCATTTGTATCCCTCTGCTCCCCACCTACTCATGCATCTGTCCAGACGCATCTTAAATGAATCTACCGTGCCTGCCTCTACCACCTCTGCTGACAATGCGTTCCAAATGCCCACCACCCTCTGTGTGAAGTACTTGCCGTATGTATCCCCCTTTAAATTTTCCATCTCTCACCTTGAAAGCATGACCTCTGGTTATTGAATCCTTCACCCTGGGAAAAGGCTTGTCTCTATCCACCCTGTCTTTAATCTTCATGATTTTGTAAACCTCAATCAGGTCCCCCCTCAATCTCCTTTTTTCTAGTAAAAATAAACCTAACCTACTCAACCTTTCTTCATAGCTAGCACCTTCTATACCGGGCAACATCCTCGTAAACCTTCTCTGCACCCTCTCCAAAATGTCCACATTCTTTTGGTAATGTGGTGACCAGAACTGTACACAATATTCTAAATGCGACTGGCCCAATGTCTTGTACAATTTTAACATGTCTTGCCAGTTCTTATATTCAATACCCTGTCAAATGAAGGCAAGCATACTATATGCCTTCTTGACAACTCTGTGCAGCAACCTTCAGGGTACAATGGACCTGCACTCCCAGATCTCTCTGTCCATCAACTTTTCCCAAGGCTCTTCCATTCATTGTATAATTCGCTCTAGAATTAGACTTGCCTAAATGCGTCACCTCATATTTGTCTGGATTGAAAGCCACCTGCCACTTTTCTGCCCAACTCTCCAGTCTATCTCTATCCTCTTGTATTCTCCGACAATCCCTTTTGCTTTCTGCTACTCCACCAATTTTTGTTCATCTGCAAACTTGCTGATCATACCAACAGTGCCCTCTTCCAGATCATTTATGTATATTACAAACAACAGTGGCCCCAGCACTGACCCCTGTGGAACACCACTGGTCACCTTTCTCCATTTCGAGAAACTCCCTTCAACTACTACTCTCTGTCTCCTGTTGCTCAACCAGTTCTTTTACCACCTAGCTAGAACACCCTGCACACCATGTGACTTCACTTTCTCCATTAGTCTAACAATGGAGACTACAATGGGGAACCTTATCAAATGCCTTACTAAAGTCTATGTATATGACATCAACAGCCCTTCCTTCATTTAACAACTTGGCCACTTGCTCGAAGAAATCTATTAAGTTGGTAAGGCACGATCTCCCCCACACAAAACCATGTTGCCTATCACTGATAAGCTCATTCTTTTCTAAACATAAATAGATCCTATCCCTCAGTACCCTCTCCATCAACTTTCCCACCACCAACGTCAGGCTCACTGGTCTGTAGTTACCCGGAATATCCCTACTACCCTTCTTGTACAGGAGGACAACATAAGCTACCCTCCAGTCCTTCGACACCTCACCTGTCTTTAAGGATGCCACATAGATATCCGTCAGGGCCCCAGCTATTTCCTCTCTCACCTCCCTCCGCAACCTGGGATAGATCCCATCCGGTCCTGGGGATTCGTCCACCTTAATAACCTCTCGTCTACCCAACATATCTTTCTTACTTATGCCAACGTATCCATACTAATCAAACCTCTATCTCTCATCTCAAGATTCATCATGTTCCTCTCCTCAGTGAACACTGATGCAAAGTAATCATTCAGAATCTCACCCATTCTCTCAGGTTCAGCACACAGCCTTCCTTCATTATCTTTTAGTGGACCAATCCTTTCTCTAGTTACCTGCTTGCTTCTGATATAAGAATAAAATGCTTTGGTTTTTCCTTAATCCTGCTTGCTAAAGCTATTTCAAGACCCCTCTTCACCCGCTTGATTCCTTGTCCTACTCTTCCGATATTCCTCCAGGACCTGTTCTCTTCTTAGCTGCCTAGACCTTATGTACGCTTCCCTTTTCCTCTTGGCTACTCGTACAATTTCTGCTGTCATCCACGGTTCACTTCCTTTGCCTTCAACGGGACATGCCTATCCTGCACTACTGTTAACCTATCTTTGAAAGCCTCCCACATCTCAAATGTGAACTTCCCTTCAAATAGCTGTGTCCAATCCACATTTCCCAGCTCCTGCCTAATTTTGATATAATTGGCTTTGGTCCAGTTTAGTACTCTTCCCTGAGGACCACTCTCTTCTCTATCTGCGAGTATTCTAAAACTTACATAATTGTGTGTTGTTTTGGTCACCACACTACCAAAAGGATGTGAAAGCTTTGGAGAGAATGCAGACGAGGTTCATCAGGATGTTGCCTGTCTCAAAGGCATTGGATATGAGAAAAGGTTAAAACGACTTGGATTGTTTTCACTGAAAAGATGGTGACTGAGAGGAGACCTGATAGAGGTCTACAAACTATGAGAGGAATAGGTAGGGTGGATAGTCAGAGGTTTTTTTTCCCAGGGTTGACGTTTCAATTACAAGCGGGCACAGATTCAAGGTGAGTGGGTGTAAGTTTAAGGGAGATGTGTGAGGGAAGTATTTCACAGAACCTGGAATGCACTGCCAGAAGAAGTGGTGGAAGCGGGCACATTGGCAACATTTAAGAGGCATCTGGATGGTCCCATGAATAGGGAGGGAATAGAGGGAAATGGACCAAATAGGGCAAAAGGTTTGTTTTTTAGTTTTGTTAGGGCATGTTCATCGTCACAGGCTTGGAAGGCCGTATGCACTTCTCTTTTGATGTCATTCTGTATGGTGGATGCTCTCCAGGAACCACAGAGAGACATGGGCAGCTGATGTAGGAGGACACCATTTGCTGCAAAATTTCCTGCATGTCACATACCATCCTGACATAGAATATCAAGTTACCATTCTTTTATTTCACGTTCCACAATCCATATGATACGTTAGGCAGTAAAAAGCTTCAAGTAATTTATGAGACTTTTATTGTAAAACTGTAATTTAGTACAAAAGTTTCCACTTTTCCTTTCCAGATTCCTCGTCCAGAAGCCAACTCCATACTGGGGAAGAGCCAAGTTCCTTGCCTAATTTACAAACAAACTGCTGGCTAAATTATCCAATTAATGAATTAAGCAAATAATTATTGCCAGGGACAGTAAAATCCCAGCTCTTCCTTTTAAAAGATATTTTCTGATCAACTCATTCAGAGTCATTATGACACACCTCTGGAGCAGATGGTGCTTGAAGCCTGGCTCAGAGGTAGGGACACAACCACCATGCCACATGTTTTTAATATGGCAGCTGGTATCTTTCATTACTGCAAGTTGACTAAGGGTCATTTGATTGCTAATAAAGCAATGAATAGGGAGATATTTTTAATGAACTTGTTCAGAATCATTGCAACCCATCTGGATATAGGGGATAGGTGGGATTTGAACCAGGGTGGTCCTGACACAGAGGTAGAAAGATTACCACTGTACCCCAAGACTCTCTTAACCTGAGCTCCTTGTGTGTTATCACACACAACTGAATGGCTTTCTTCCCACCACCAAAATTACCGATGGTACTTTTAATCTGTTATCTACCACAACTAAATCACCCATGTTTTCAATTGTTCACCTTGTGAGGGAGAGGTAAGAGGTGAAATCAAAATAGAGTTTGAAGGTGAATTAAGGCACTCCCCCTCCTATGGTGCACACATCTCGCTAAACGTGCCACAAATACCAGTGGACCCAGCATGCCTCCTGACCAAGGACTGGGGCACAAACATAGCTGTAAAGGAGTGGCAAACAGTCGACAACAAAGCCCTGCACTGTCCACTGCCTTGACCTGTTAATGACCAAGTTAGTAATACCCCAGCTTTATTTATCTTCTTGCAAACGCTCTTATACACAAATGAATGGTGTTCTTCCACCATGACATCACCTGTAGTACTTTTCAGCTAATATCCGCCACCTGTGTTTTCACCTTAAATCCTTGACTCTCCATCAAAGAAAACAGCGACTCTCCACTCTCTGTACCCTCCTCTTGACTTTAAATGCCTCAGTCAATTCTCCTCTCAGCCTTTTCTTCTCCAAGAGCAGTTTCAGCTTCTCCAACCTAGTCACAGGAGCAAAGTCCCTCAACCAGTCTAGTTGCATCACTGACCAGACACAATTCCGCCTCTTTTGAATGGAATTAAATTCTAACAATCGTCTTCAGCATGTCTGATGTATAAATTCCATGGAATTATTGGCAAAGTATCAGGTCATTTGACCCAAGTATTCCACCCAACAGCAACATACTGGAACGAAGAAAAAGCTTCAGTGGGAAACAGAAAGCAGAGGAATTATCAACAAGATTGTTAACCCCTTGATGGAAGGTTGGTGCACCATGAATGGTGGGATTTTGACTTCTTTTTATAAATATTTTTCATGAAAATCTTTTAAAATCTTTTACAAAACATTTATATACAAAGAAAAATAATAACACCATCAAAACAGAAAAAAAAAGGCAGTACAAAACAGGCTATAACACAATACCATTGTTAATAGACAACCTACTATTCTACCAGAACAAGCATATCTAGGCACGGCAGCTCAGTGGTTAGGCACAGTGTCTCAGTGGTTAGCACTGCTGCCTCACAGCGCCATGGACCTGGGTTCAATTCCAGCCTCGGGCGACTGTCTGTGTGGAGTTTGCACATTCTCCCTGTGTCTGTGTGGGTTTCCTCTGGGTGCTCTGGTTTTCTCCCACATTTCAAAGATGTGCAAGTCAGGTGAATTGGCCATTCTAAATTGCCCGTAGTATTAGATGTATTAGGCAGAGGGAAATGGGTTTGGGTGGGTTACTCTTCGGAGGGTTGGTGCGGACTTGTTAGCCGGACGGGCCTGTTTCAATACTGTAGGGAATCTCATCTAAACTATAAACATATTAAATAGTTATTAACTTAAACTAAATTCAAATAACTTAAATTAAATAATATCTCACTAATATCACACCTTCACCTAGGCTCCCATGTCTGGGAGCACCATCTACAGTACCTGTATTCTCTTTCCCCCAGTCTCCTCCTCCCGGGACTCCACAGACACTCATGCTGATTCCCATGGTTAAACCACGGCACATGGGGGCTTTTTAGCACTATCTTGCGTGCTTTCCTTATAAAGCGTCTTTGAGCTTAAGATGTAGTTACACCAACTTGAAAAGTTGGTTAACTTGGGTGGTTGGTTTGAGGTGCAGGAGATGCCAGTTGATTGGATCCAATTCCCACACTGGCTGAGGTTACCGTAAAGATCTCTCCTTCTCAACCTCGCCCCTCAACCAAGGCATGGTGACCCTCAGATTAAACCATCACCAGTCATATCTCTCTCACTATAAAACAGAAATTTCTGGAAAAGCTTAACGGGTCTGGCAACATATGTGAAGAGAAATCAGAGTTAATGTTTCGGGTCTGATGACTGTTCCTCAGAACTCAGTCAAATATGCTCAAAGAAAGGAAATATTGTCACCTCAGGGTTCACCCTCTTAATTGTCCCTGATGGTGCTCATAAGTGGTGACAGGAAATCCAGAAACACATCTGTTTATTGGCCAGTTCTCCTTTGAAAACTCAGCAGGTGTAGTTCGCACATTTCCTGGTTCAAGCCACAGTGCCTGGTTTTTAGGGTAGCAGTCCATTTGGATAGCTCACAGACATACGCATAAGGAAGTGATAACCCACAGCCAAATACAGAAGAAAGTGAGTCAAGTTCCTGAAAGACCTGGTCCTGCCATTTTTCTTCCAATTATGTGGAAACAAGGAATCTCTTAGTTGCCTGAGTCTTTAATCCAATTTCTCCTTCAGAGAGCCTGAGAAGCGTACATTCCTCAGACCAAATGAAGAAGAACATTTATCCTCATAAATGTCTTTAAAAGGGAATTATTTGCTTGAGGAAGAGAAATACTGTTTCATCGAATTTACTGTTAAGGTAACAGTGAGGCTAACAATGCCATTCATCAACCAAAACAGAAATTGATAGAAAAACGCAACAGGTCTGGCAGAATCTGTGTCAAAAAATCAAAGTAAACATTTTGGGTCCAGCAACCCTTCTTCAGAATTGGACTGTTCTGAAGAACAGAACATGTTGCTGGGTATGGAAGGTTTGATTTATAAATGATGTGGAGGTGCCGGTGTACAATTACACAACACCAGGTTATAGTCCAACAGGTTTAATTGGAAGCACTAGCTTTCGGAGATGATGAAGGAGCAGCCCTCCGAAAGCTAATGTGCTTCCAATTAAATCTGTTGGAGTATAATCTGATGTTGTGTAATTTTTAACTTTGATTTATAAAGAAAGGTTGGATAGCTTGGAACTTTTTCACTGAATTCTAGGATGTTGAGAGGCTACTTGATAGAAGTTTATAAAATAATGAGAGGTATAGATAAAGCGTATAGATAGTAGTTGTCTTTTCCCTAGGATGAGGGATTTCAAATTAGGTGGCGCACTTATAAGGTGAGAGGAGAGAAATTTAAAAAAGACATGGGGCAAATGTTTTACACAGAGGGTGGTTCGCATGTGGAATGAACTTCCTGAGGAATGGCAGATTCGGGTACAATTACAACATTTAAAAGACATTTCAATAGATACATGAAGAGGAAAAGTTTGAGGGATACTCTAGGAGCAGACAGGTGGGACTAGTTTAATTTCGGATGATCTACAGCTTGGGCTGGTTGGACCGAAGGGTCTGCCGTATGACTCTTATGACTCCATGACTGTTCTGAAGAAGGGTCAGTGGATATTAACTCTGATTTCTCTCCACAGATGCTGCCTGACCTGCTGACTTTTTCCAGGAATTTCTGTTCTTATTTCTGATTTTCAGCTTCTGCAGTTCTTTTGTTTTTTAATTTAATGCTCAGCATTAGTTATGCAGCTGGGAATATGGAAATACTGATGTTGCATGCCTGATGTTTGAGAAGTATGAAAACTGAAACAAAGAAAAAGAATGCAAAATAAAAGGGTCAGAATTGATTATAACCAACATGTAAACACAGCCCCCTGGTTTAGACATGGACTTTCCCATTTAATTTTCATGGACATTTGTGCAGGAAATCACTGTGAGTGAGTGTTGCAAACAGCATAGCACCTCCTGCAAGATAAGCAATCCTGCATCAATCAGATTCATATAATCCCTACAGTGTAGAAGCAGGCCATTCAGCCATTGAATCCATACTGACCCTCCAAAAAGCATCTGATCCAGACCTACCCCCATTACGCTACCCATTTAAGCCTGCATTTTCCATGGTTAACCCACCTGACCTGTACATCTTTGGACTGTGGGAGGAAACCGGAGCTCCCAGAGGAAACCCACACAGACACGAGGATAATGTGCAGACTCCACGCGGACAGTCACCCAAGGCTGGAATCAAACCCGTGACCCTGGTGCTGTGAGGGAAGGTACCACCCAAAGATCACAGGAATGATGATTGCCAGATTAAAGTTATCATTTCAGCATGTATTGATGGACTGAACTATTATAACAAGGAAATGAGAAAAAAAGACAGGAAGAAAATATTTTAAAACTTCAACAACAATTAATGCTGAAGGAAAGTGACATCATATTGCAATAACTTAAAGCTGCTATATAAATATATACAACATCTCAAGCCTTCACAGGAGCATTACATTTAAAAAAGACTACAAGCCAAATAAGGTGCTATAATGTCACATACTGAATTGGTCAGAGAGTATTAAGGGTGTAGAATGCCCTGCCTGCAACAGTAGTAGATCTGCCAACCTTAAGGGCATTTAATAGTCATTGGATAAATATATGGATGAAAATAAAATAGTACAGGATAGATGGGCTTTAGATTGGTTCCACAGGTTGGTGCAACATTGAGGGCCAAAGGGCCTGTACTGATCTCTAATGTTCTATGTTCTATGCTTTGTCAAGGAGATAGGTTTTAAGGATTGTTTTAAAAGGAGGAAAACAAGGTAGAGAGCACAGAGGGTTAAGGAGAGAATTTCGGATTTGAGGGTCTAGGAAGCTGAAGATATGACAGGGATGCTGTAGAGGCCAGAATTAGAAGTTTGAAAATACGTCCAAGAATTGAAGGTCTAGAGGATGAGAATTTTCAAATCAGAGTGTTGCTTAACTGGGAACTGTTGCAGGCCAGTAAACTTGGGAACAACAAATTAAAGGGACTTACCTTGAATAAAGACAAGAGAGATATCAAATTTATGGAGGGTAGAATGTGAGAGATCAGAAAGTTGAGAATTAATGTATGGAGGTTTCCTAACAGAAGGACTGAGGCAGGAGTGAAAATATGCAATGGTCTAGAGACAAAAATAAATGTTCTTAGCTCTGATGCAAGCATGTGGTCAGCAACTCATCTTGGGGTCAAATATGGCGTACGGTTGTCTGCAAATAGTGTGATCTAGACTCAGACAGTTGCCACAGTGAGAGATGCAGTTGGGAACTAGAGCATAGAGTTTGAAGCAAGCATCAAGAACAATGGCTTCTGTCTTCCCAATATTTAATTGGAGGAAAGATTTCTGCTCATTCAACATTGGTATCGGATAAGCAGCGTGATAACTTAGAAACAGTGGAGGATTTGAGAGGGATGGTGGTGGGGTAGATCATGGTACATATGAAAGCAAACGCTTTTCAGTCCCAGAGAGGTTACTTGATGATAATCATGATCTTTCATACTTTTAAAATGGATATCATTCATTTGATTTCTCTGATGAAGGGGTTTTCTTAAGAGAGAAGGTTGAGCAGGTTGGGCCCATATCCATACGAATTTGAAGAATAAGAGGTGTCTTAAGGAAGTATATCAGGTTCTGAGGGGTCTTAACAGAGTGGATAGTGAGAGGATGTTCTCCTCCAGAGGAGGTTAACACAAATGGTCCCAGGAATGAATGGCTTTTCATTTAAGGAATGTTTGAGAACTCTAGGTCTGTACTGAAGGAGTTTTGAAGGATAAGGGGCTATCTCATTGAAACTTACAGAATACTGAGGGCGGACATAGCATGAGCAACGAGGACCTGAGGGCACAGCCTCAGAGTGAAGTGACAATCCTTTAGAACTGAGATGAGGAGAAATTTCTTTAGCCAGAGGGTGGTGAATCCGTGGAACTCATTGCTGCAGCAGGTTGTGGGGGCCACGTCATTGAGTGTCTTTGACACAGAGACAGCTAAGTTCTTAATTGATGAGAAGATCAAAAGTTATGGGGAGAAGGAAAGAGAATGGGGTTGAGAAACATATTAGCCCATTTCAGATGCTACCAGACCTACTGAGCTTTTCTAGCAACCTCTGTTTTTGTTCCTGATTTACAGCACCCGCAGTTCTTTTGGTTTTTATTGAGAAACATATCAGCCGTGATCAAATGACAATGCAGACTCAACGGGCCGAATGGTCCAATTCTGCTCCTATATCATATGGTCTTATGGGGAGAAAGTGAGGTCTGCAGATGCTGGAGATCAGAGATGGAAATGTGTTGCTGGAAAAGCGCAGCAGGTCAGGCAGCATCTAGGGAACAGGAGAATCGACGTTTCGGGAAGAAGGGCTAATGCCCGAAACGTCGATTCTCCTGTTCCCTAGATGCTGCCTGACCTGCTGCGCTTTTCCAGCAACACATTTCCATCTCATATGGTCTTATGGTCTTGTTGGGAATGGGTCTAGGAGTAGCAGACTAAGTTTAGGAATTTGAGATGTACCATTTAAGACTAGATTAAGAAAAGATGTTTTCTCCCAGAGTATCATTCAACTGTGGGATTCTCTTCCTCAACAGTGGAGTTTCAGTCATTGAGGATATTCAATGTTAAACATATTTTTTAAGTTACAAAGGAGTCAAAGGTTACTTGGGATGGACAGAAAAGTGGAGTTAAGTCCACAATCAGATTTTTCAAGAGCACCGAATTAGATTAGATTAGATTAGATTAGATTAGATTAGATTAGATTAGATTAGATTACTTACAGTGTGGAATGAGCTCCTCCTCCTCCTAACCTTTGTGTTTTTGTGTTTTTGTACTTGATCAAAGTGATTGAAGTGTTCAAGATAGCATTCAAAAATAATTCAGTGTTTTGATTGGATAAATAAAATAAAACTGTTTCCAGTGGCAGGAGGATTGATAACTAGACCAGAGAAATTTAAGGTGATTGGCACAAGGAACGAGATGTGATTTAAGGAGATGTGAGTTCTTGTGATTTGGAATGTACTGGAGGGATAGTGAAAGCTGGTGGCAAAATACCATTCAAAAAGAGGACTGGATAAAATCTTGAAGGGAAAGCAATGACTGGGTCATGCGGAAAGAGAGCAGGGAAGTGCAACTAATGTGACAGTTCCAGCAAAGAACTAGCATGGTACAATAAGCTGAATGGCCATCTCCTGTGCAGCATTATTCTGTGAAGACAATGAAAAATGCTCAGAGAATCATGATGTCGTTGAATCATAGAATCATACAGTACAGAGGAGGCCCTTCAGCCCATTGAGTCCATGCCTCCAAAGTTCACTACTTCCAACACTCTCCTGCTCTCGGCCCAGAGCATGGAATGTTATGACATATCAAGTCTTTAACAAGCACTTTATAAAGGTTGTGAGCTTTTCCCCCTCGACTATCTTCCCAGGTGGTGCATTCCAGACCCCCCACTACTCTCATTTCCTCAAACCTCTTCTAAAGCTTCTGCCTTTCACTTTAAACTTATTCCTCTTGTTGTTGACCCTTCCTCTAAAGGGAACAGCTGCTTTCTATTCACTTTGTCCATGTTCCTCATCATCTTAAATTCCTCTATCAGGTTCTCCCCTCAACTCTGTCTGCTCCAAATAAAATGAACCAAGTATATCCAGCCCCTCTACATAGCTGAAATGCTCCATGCAAGACAAGTCCTGGTGAATCTCTACACACCCTTCCAGTGCAACCACATTCTTCCTATAGTGTGGAGACCAGACTGTACACACTACTCCAGCTGTGGCCTAACCAAAGTTCTGTATAGCTTCAACATAACCTCCTTGGCTCTTATAATCTGTGTCATAACTGATAAGGGCAAACCTTATTGATATACGGTCAACCTGCTCTGCCGTCTTCAGGAATCTGTGGATAAACATCGCAAGACCCCTCCCTTTCTCTGAATGTCCTAGTGTCCTGCTATTCATTGAGTAATCTCTTGTCTTGTTACTTCTTCCAAAGTGCATCACTGCACATCTATCAGTTCTTGGACTGAAATGGATAAGAATCAAAAAGTGTGGTGCTGGAAAAGCAAAGCCGGTCAGGCAGCATCCGAGGAGTAGGAGAATCGACGTTTCGAGCATAAGCTTTGCATTCCTGATGAAGAGTTTATGTCGAAATGTCAACTCTCCTGCTCCTCGGATGATGTCTGACTGGCTGTGCTTTTCCAGCACCGCAGTTTTTGACTCTGATGTGCAGTCCTCACTTTCTCCCAGTTGAAACGGATAAGCCCTCACTTTCTGTGCCGAATTTAGTTCACGTAAAATGCCAACATGAGAACATCACGCCTTTTGTTGCATTTGAAGGGCGAGACAGATAGTGACATTCCACTTTTGAAAAGTTAACAGTGGAGGTACACTCATCGAACACCACCTCCCAAACTTTCACATTTGATTGCCTTTAAGCTGAGAGGGAGACAGCTCAAACGAGATGTGAGGGGCAAGTTTTTTACACAGAGAGGGGTAGGTGTCTGGAATGCCCTGCTGGGGTGGTGATGGAGGCAGATACAAAAGGGGCATTTAAGGAACTTTTAGATAAGTACATGAATATATGAATATGCATTGAACAGAAGGATGTGGACCAAAGGCAGGCAGAAGGGATTAGTTCAATTTGGCATCATGTTCAACACAGCATCATGAGCCAAAAAGCCTGTTCCTGTGCTGTATTGTTCTATGTTTGATGTTCTGTGCTCTATATTCTAACTTCACATCTGCTTCCGCTTGAGGATGCTGTGTGATTTGCACATAAATAAATGAGTACCTTTCGCCTCACTCTTATAATGTCAGTAAGCTCTAACCTTAAAAGAAGAGTAAACTTATCTTTCAATCCAGAGAAGAAGTTAATAAGGTTTTTTTTCCTCCCTACTGGACCGGCTGAGTGTTTTTCCTTGCAATTTGTTTTCAGCAGCTCGATGGAATGGTGATATAGGAGCTGTTATGAATGCAGCCTTCAAGAGCAATGCCTCTTCACGGTGATGTATGTCTGCTTTTATTCCACAGAGGAACTTTCTGACCTCTCAAAGCTCTCCTCACTTGGGACTCACGATCTGGAAGGCGCATGGCTACAGTACAATACGTCTACTCTGCCACGTTGGAGACCAATAATAAATCATATTTAGGTCAGATCACAGGGGTTTATAAAATCAAATGGAAAACAGTCCTTGAGAAAAATCTAACTATCTATGGACCACAACAACTGTTCAAAGAAAAAAAACCTTCAAATTTCAATGAAAAGATCCATTACATTGGTACTCTATGAGAAACATCTGGAGATATACTTTTCTGTCAGTCCCCCCAGACTGTCAGGCGCAAGATAAGAATTGGTTTAAATAGTTTCAATACTGCAGCAGTAATTTAACATCCACAAGAAAGATAAGGAAATATTAGTTGCTTATTCATTCCTCGTCTCTCTCTCTCTCTCTGCTTCAAGGCTGAGGGGTATTTTTTTAGCAAACATCTAATGCTGCCGTATTTACACCATCTTCTTTATCCTTTCATGGAATGTGGCCATTATTGGCAAGGTTAGCATCTCAAATTACACAGAATAGCTTGCTAAACCATTGTATTTATAGAGTCAACCATATAGGATCATGAGACATAGATAAAGAAATAGGATAAAGGAGAAAGTGAGGACTGCAAAAATGCTAGCGAGCCAGAGTTAAAAAGGATAGCACTGGAAATGTACAGCAGGCCAGGACAGGAGTGATGAAGGGCTTATACCCGAAACATTCATTCTCCTGCTCCTCGGATGCTGCCTGACCTGCTGTGCTTTTCCAGCGCCACACTTTTCAACATGAATAGGATATTTAGCCAATCAAGTCTGCAATGCCATTCAATGAGATCATGACTGATCTGATAATTCTCAATTCCACTTTCCTGCCTTTTCCCCATAGCCTTTGACTCCCTGACTAATTAAAACTCTATCTCAACCTTGAATATATTTAACAACTCAACGTCACTCTGCAGCAAAGAAATCCACAGATTCGCTACCGTCTGAGAGATGATCTTACTGAATTTATTGAGGCAAAAATTGATTAGGGATAGTCAACATGGTTTTGTGTGGGAAAAATCGTGTCTCACAAACTTGATTGAGTCTTTTTTGAGGACGTTACCAAAAAGGTTGATGATGACAGATCAGTAAAACATTGTTTAGTTGGATTTTAGTAAAGCCTTTGACAAAGTTCCACATGGTAGAATAATTAGTAAAGTTAGGTCACATGGGATTCAGGGCAAGCATGCCAATTGGATACACAATACATGATGGCAGGAGACAGAGAGTAATGGTGGAGGGTTGTTTTTTGGACTGGAGGCCTGTAATCAGTAGTGTTCCACTGGGATAGGTTCTGGGTCCTCTTTTCTTTGTCATTTACATAAATGATTTGGATGAGAACATATAAGGCATGGTTAGTAAGTTTGTGGATGACATCAAAATTGGTGGCATTGTAAACAGTGAAGAAGATTTTCTAAGATTACAAAAGGCTCTTGATCAAATGGGTCAATGGGCTGAAAAATGGCAGATGGAGTTCAATCTAGATAAATGCAAGGTCTTGCATTTTGGCACATCAAACAAGGGTAGGGCTTATACAATTAATGGTAGGGCCTTGGGTAGTGTTGTAAAACAGAGGGACCTAGGGAATGCAGTTACATAATTCTTTAAAGTTTGTGTCACATATAGACAGGATGGTTAAAAAGACATTTGACACACTTCCCATCATCGCCCAGTCCTTTGAGTATAGGAGTTAGGAAGTCATGTTGAGGTTGTACATGATTTTAGTGAGGCCTCTTCTGGAATATTGTGTCCAGTTTTGGTTGCCCTTTATAGGAAGGATGTTATCAAGCTGGAGAGGGTTCAGAAGGATTTACCTGGATGTTGCTGCGTATGGAAGGCTGGATAGGCTGGGCATAGGAAGTTGAGAGATGACCTTATAGAAGTTTATAATATCATGAGGGGTATAGATAGATTTGATGGTAGTTGTCTTTTCCCCAAGATGGGGAATTTCAAGACTGGGGCACATTTTTAAGGTGAGAAGAGAGAGATTCAAAAAAGACATCTGGGGCAAATTGTTTACATAGAGGATGGTTTGTGTTTGGAATGAACTTCCTGAGAAAGTAGGTACAAACACAACATTTAAAAGATATTTGGATGGATACATGAATAGGATACGTTTGGCGTGACATGGGCCGGAACAGCCAGGTGGGACTAGATTAGTTTGGGACCAAAGGGTTGGTTTCCAGGTTGTATGACTCTATGATTCTTTGAATGGCAAAGCAGACTCAATGGGTTGAATGGCTTACTCCTGCTCCTATGTTTTATGGTCCTACAAAAGAAATTCCTGCTTATCTCTGGGAGACTTCTTGTAGAGTCATATGGAGGCCAGACCAGGTAAGGATCACAGATTTTCTTCCTTAAAAGGACATTAATGCACCGGTTGAGTTTTTCCAACAATTGATGATAGTTTCATAGTGACTATTACTGAGAGCTTCTTTATGTTCCAGATTTATTAACTGAATTTAAATTCCATCAGCTGACATGGTCCTTTGTTCCCACAGCATTCGCCAAGGGCTCTGGATTACTATCCCAGTGGCACTACAATACCATGTCATCTCCACCTGATATTGCTGACCAACGTCAACAGGGTCTAAAGTGGGGTGTATTGCAAATTATCCAATCCTGTCAGTCAAGTCAGGATTATAGAAATATAAATTAGTTCTTTAACCCCCTTGAATTGTTCTGCCCTTCCAATGTAATCAATATAGACACTTACAATCATACCACTTAGTATCTTTCATTAACAAAAATATATCAATCTTAGATTTAAAGCTAACAACTGACTTGACATTTGAACATCAGCTGCAATACTCTGCCACCTTTTATATGTAGAAGTGTTTCCTAACAAAACTTCGATTCATAGAGATTGTACAGCACGGAAACTGAGCCCTCAGTCCAACTCGTCCATACCGACCAGATATCCTAAATTAATCTAGTCCCATTTGCCAGCACTTGACTCATATCCCTGTCAACCCTTCCTATTCATTTACCCATTTAGATGCTTTTTAAATGTTGTAATTACACCAGCCTCCACCATTTGTTCTGGCAGCTCATTCCATACATGCACCAGCCTCTGCGTGAAAAAGTTGTCCCTTAGGTCCCTTTTAAAGTTAGGTTATGTCCATTGATCTGAGATCCTCCAAACAGCGAAACTGGTTTTGCAATATTTGTACTCTTGCAGTTTCTCTTATCATCCAGAAACCTTCAATCAAATGAAGTCTCAGTTGATTCTTTGTTATTATTTTAAAGTTCGATGTGTTACAATTGTGCTGTCTGATTTTGCATATTTTTAATAAAAACATGTTAACATGTTGTTTCTGCTTTAAGAAGTCTGTACATTGGAAAATAAAAGATTTATTTTAAAAAATGTCTTTTCGATTGGAGGCTACAGCTGGCAATGTATGTTACAATGGATTGTTTCAAGGCCTCTAGAACTGTGCTATCACTGTCTCAAATCAGAATAGGGAGACTTAGAATGCAACTAGCCCTGGGTGACACAATGAAATGCAAAACAGTGCTCCCCGTCTCAACAAAATGACAGCCCGTCCAACTGATAACTATGGTGCTTTAAAAGCTGATTTCCTCAGCTAAAAGATGAGCGCTGAGTCTAGCCCTAAGCCGTGGACTAATCAATGCCCACTGCTGGAAAGATCACTCACCAGTTTGGCAAAAAACATTTGCAAGTTGAAACTGGATAAAACTGATGGTACACCCATCTTAGGGTGCAGGACTGCAAAGATGCAGGCTCTGAGGGAAACACCCCAGAGAGGGATTTCGACCCAGAGGAGGACAATGGGAAATGGCACATACAAAAAACCAAATGCTGTTCTTTGAAGGAAAGTGAGGCAGAACGCACTGAAACTACTGAACTAATTATGAACAAGGAGCGATCTCCCTCCTAAAAAAACTCATTGAAAGAAGCACCACCTATTCAACTGCTGAAGCCATCGGAGATGCCGGATCTAACTTTGAGAGGTAAGTAAGCTCAATAACAAGAAATGATATTGAATTAGAAGAGGTAAAATCTACTTAGGTCTACAAGGGAAAGAAGACACTGGTAGAAGTAACATATAGGGCCCCTAACAGTAGCTATACGGTAGGTCAATGATTAAATCATGGGATTAATCAGTGAATAAATCCAACCTTGGACGACTGTCTGTGTGGTGTTTGCACATTCTGTGTGGGTTTCCTCCATGTGCCCCAGTTTCCTCCCATAGACTAAAGATCTGCAGGTTATGTGGATTGGCCATGGTAAATTGTCCATAGTGTCCAGGGATGAGCAGGCTAGGTGCATTAGCCATGGGAAATCCAGGGTTTCAGGATAGAGTGGAAGGGTCAGTGTGGACCCAATGGGCTGAATGGCCTGCATCTAAGTACTCTATGATTCTCTGAGACAATGAGGGCATGTAACAAAGGCAGTACATTACTCACGGGTGACGTTAATCTTCATGTGGATTGGAACAGTCAGGTTGGCAGAGGTAGGCAAGAGGAGGAATTCATGGAGTGTATTTGGGATAGTTTCCGAGAATAGTATGTTGTGGATTCAACCATTTTGGATTAGTGGTGTGTAATAAGGCAGAATTTAAAGATGAGACCAGAGTAAAAGATCCCCTCAGAAACAGTGACTGTGTTATGATAGCATTCGCTTTGAGAGAGAGGAACTTGGTCAAAAATAACTATTCTAAGGTTTATTACAAAGGAATGAAGGCAGAGATGGCCAGAATGAACTGGGAAAGGAGATTAGCAACAAAATATGTTCGAGGAACTCTTGACTAGAGATTGGTTTATTGGCTTTACAAACGAACAAAAGATAACCAAAAAAAGGGGAACAATTAAACTTTGGGGGTAAACTTGTAAGTAATACCAAGACGAATAGCAACAGCTTCTTTAAATCTATTAAAATTGAACAGAAGACCCTTAGAGAATAAGATTGAGAAAATAATAATGGGTAACCAGGAAATGTCAGAGGAGTTGAATAAATGTTTTGTAATATAAATAAATTACCAAATATTCAAGGGACAAAAAGAGGAGAGGAAGATAAATATAATAACCATCAATAGTTGAAAGTGCTGGGGAAACTAAAAGGGCTAAAAGACCAATAAGTCTCCTGGACCTGATGGGATTCATCAGAGGATATGAAAGGATGTAGCTAATGAATGGGTTGGGAGTAATCATTCAAGAATCCTTAGATTCTGGTAAAGTGCTAGACAACTGGAGTGAACTCCCAATGTACCACCGTTATTTAAAAAAGGTAAGGAGACAAGACAGATTAGGAGAAAATGAGGACTGCTGATGCTGGAGAGTCAGAGTTGAAAAGTGTGGCGCTGGAAAAGCACAGCAGGTCCGGCAGCATCTGAGGAGCAGGAGAGTTGACGTTTCAGGCATAAACCCTTCATCAGGAATGCCTGATGTGTAGGGTTAATGCCCGAAACATTGACTGTACTGCTCCTCAGAAACTGCCTGACCGGCTGTGCTTTTCCAGTACCACACTTTTCAAAAGGTAACAGATTAATTTGGGATATCTGGTCGGCATGACGGGTTGGACCAAAAGGTCTGTTTCAGTGCTATACATCTGTATGACTATGACTGTAGAGGCCTGTGAGCTTAATCTCTGTTAATAGGAAACTGTCTCTTATAAAGGATGCACCAACAGAGCATTTAGAAATGTCTAATATAGTCAAGCAGAGTGAATATGGCTTCATGAAAGGGAAATCCATACTGATAAATTTATTACAGATATTTGAGGAGGCAACAAGTCTTTGAGAAGAATAGAGAAAGGGAAACCAATTCATGTAAAAATTTGGATTTCAAAAAGGCATTTTGTAAGGTACCATACATTAGGCTACTTAAGAGTCCCAAAGTTTAATTGTTCCTTTTTTTCTTGTTATCTTTTGTTGGTTTTTAAACCAATAAAGAATCCATTAGCATGGATAGAGGATTATCCAACTAATAGAAAATGGAGAGTTAAATCATGGAGTGCCCATTAGTGCTGGGATTAGTGCTGGGCCCACAATCATTTACAATATGTATTAATGACTTGGGCGAGGTATCTAAATGTACTATGGCTATATTTACTAATGACACAAAATAGCCAGGGAGACAAGTGGTGAATATGACATAAGGAGTCTTTGTAAAGATAGAGACAAGTTTAGTAAGTGGGCTAAAACTTGGCAAGTGGAAAATAATGTGGGAACATGTGAGGTAATGCACTTTGGTAGGAAGAATAGAAGAGCTGAATATTATTTAAGTGGAAAAAGACCATAGAAAGCTGCAGCACAGAGGGATTTGGGGGTTCTTGTGCATGAATCATAAAAAGCTAGCGTACAAGTTTAGCGGTTACTAGGAATCGCAAATGCAATTTCAGCCTTATTTCAAAGATAGTGGATTATATGAATGAGGATGTCTTGCTAAAGGTGTGCAGGCACCATAGAGTCATAGAGACATAGAGACGTACAGCACAAGAACAGACCCTTCGGTTCAATTCGTCCATGCCAACCAGAAATCCTAAATTAATCTAGTCCCATTTGCCAGCACTTAAGAACTAAGAACAAAGAATTACAGCACAGGAACAGGCCCTTCCACCCTCCAAGCCTGCACCAATCCAGATCCTCTACCTAAACCTGTTGCCTATTTTCAAAGGATCTGTAACTCTCTGCTCTCTACCCATCCCTTTAAATTATTCCTATTCATATACCCATCCAGATGCTTTTTAAATGTTGTAATTGTCCCAGTCTCTACCACTCCCTCTGGCAGCTCATTCCATACACACACTACCCGCTGTGTGAAAAACTTGCCCCTTAGGTTCCTTTTAAATCTTTCCCCTTTCACCCTAAACCTATGCCCTCTAGTTCTGGACTCCGCCACCCCAGGGGAAAATACCTTGGCTATTCACCCTATCTATGCCCCTCATGATTTTATAAACTTCTATAAGGTCACCCTCTGGGAAAAAAGACTCAACCTATTCAGCCTCTCCATATTGCTCAAACCCTCCAACTCTGGCAATATTTTTATAAATCTTTTCTGAGCTCTTTCAAGTTTGACAACATCCTTCCTATAGGAGGGAGAACAGAATTACACACAATATTTCAAAAGTGGCCTAACCAATGTCCTGTACAGCCGCAACATGACCTCCCAACTTCTGTACTCAATGCTCTGACTAATAACGGAAAGCATACCAAATGTCTTCTTCACTATCCTACCGACCTGCAACTCCACTTTCAAGGAACTATGAATCTGCACTCCATAGTCTCTTTGTCCGGCAACACTCCCCAGGACCTTACCATTAAGTATATATGTCCTGCCCTGATTTGCCTTTCCAAACTGCAGCACCTCAGACTTATCTGTCACTCCTTGGCCCATTGGCCCATTTGATCAAGATCCCATTGTAATCGAAAGTAACTTTCTTCGCTGTCCACTACACCTCAATTTTGATGTTATCTGCAAACTTACTAACCTTACCTCCTACATTCACATTCATATCATTTATATAAGTGATGAAAAGCAGTGCACCCAACACTGATCCTTGTGGCACATCGCTGGTCCCAGGCCTGCAGTCTGATAAGCAACCTTCCAACACCACCCTTTTTCTTCTACCTTCGAGTCAGTATACAAATGGCTAGTTCTCCCTGTATTCCCTGAGATCTAACCTTGCTAACCAATCTATCATGAGGCTGAGAAAAGGAGCAATTCAAACAGTCAGGACAGGCAGGAACAAAGCAGAGAATGAGATAGGACAGTTAAATTATTTTAATGCAACAGGTCTAACAGGTAAGGCAGATGAACTTAAATGTTGCTATTGTATCTGCTTCTACCACCTCCTCTGGCATTGCATTCCAGGCACTTAGAGTCATAGAGTCGTAGAGATGTACAGCATGGAAACAGACCCTTTGGTCCAACTTATCCATACAGACCAGATATCCTAAACTAATCTAGTCCAATTTGTCAGCACTTGGCCCTTATCCCTCTAAACCCTTCCTATTTATATACCCATCCAGATGCCTTTTAAATGTTACAACCCTGAGAGTAAAAACAAACTTGCCTTTTACATCTCCTTTAAACTTACTCCCTTTTACCTGTTATGCTTGAAAGGTTCAGAAAAGATTTATAATGGTGTTACCAGATTGAAGGGTTTGAGCTATAGGGAAAGGCTAACACACTTGTTACCTCCTCAAAGAATTTTAACAGATTTGTCAGGATTGACCTCCCCTTGACTCAGCCCTATTGGACTGAGCACTCCTAAATACTCAGAAACTGATCCTTAATAATGGAATCTAAAATCTTACCAATGACCGAGGTCAGGCTAACTGGCCTATAGTTTTCTGTCTTCTACCTCCACCTTTCTTAAACAGTGATGTTACAATAGTCATTTTCCAGTTCTCTGGAACCCTCCATGACTCCATGATTCCTGAAAGATCACCACCAATGCTTCCCCAATCTCTTCAACTATCTCCTTCAGAATCCTTGGATGTAGTCCACCTGGTCTATTCACCTTCAGACCTTCCAGCTTCCCCAGCACTTTCTCTTTAGAGATGGCCACTAAACTTGCCTCTTCCCCCGGCTCTCTTGAAGTTCTGGTATGCTGCTGGTGCCTTCCACTATGAAAACTAATATAAAGTACCTATTCAGTTCTTCTGCTATTTTGTTGTTCCCCATTATTACTTCTCCAGTCTCATTTTCAAGCAGTTCAGTGTCCACTCTTGCCTCTCTCTTACATTATATCTAAAAAAACCTCTTGCAATCTTATTTCATATTACTACCTAGCTTGCCTTTATATTTCATCTTCTCCCTCCCTTATTATATTTTAGTTATCCTGTGCTGGTTGTAAAAGGTGTCCCACTAATCTTCACCACATCATATGCTTTTTCTTTTGCTTTTATTCTGTCCCTGATTAGACTGGGCATGTACTCATTGTAGTTAAAGAGAATGAAAGGAGATTTTAGTGGGGGGCTTGCCTAGTTAGAAAGGGAGAGTTTGTTTCCTCTGTGGGAGAATCTAAGAGCAGAGGGCATGAACCCAGAATAAGCAATCACCCATTTACGATAGTGATGAGGAGGCGTTTTATCGCTCACATAGTGGTGAATTTAGGGAATTCATTACCACAGAAAGCTGTCAAGGTTAGGTCCACTAAGTAAATTAAGTGAGATAGACAGATTTTAATCAGTGAGAGAATCAAGGATTACAGAGAAAAGGGAGGAGAGTGGGGTTGAAGATTATCAGATCAGCCATCAACTCAGTGACTGGTGCAGCAGAGTCAATGGGCTGAATGGCCTACTTCTGTTCCTACATCTTATGGTCTAACAGAGTAAAGTGTCCCATTCTCCAACTGGATGCTGAGGGATGTTCCATTTGATTGAGAGACTAGCATTAGGGGATATAGAGTTAAAATAATGAATATTCCATTGAAGACAGAAATGGAAATGTTTTTTCTTTAAGGTGGTCGGCAGTGGAGTATATTTCCCAAGAGAGCACCAGAGGTTAGGGATATTAAAGGCTGCGTTAGACAGATTCATGACTCACAAAGAATATAGGAATGTAGAAGAAAGTAGAAGCTTTAATCAGTTCAGCCATAATCTTGTCAAACACAGAGCTGGCCCAAGAGTCCAGTCTGTACTTCATACGTTCATATTCTGATTATACGTTGGAAAGGGTGTGAAAACCTGGGAGCAGGTGCAGCAAAAAGAATGAGTTTCGGGGTTGGGCATACAGGAATTCAGCAACCTGCAAAGCTTGGAGATACTATAGTGATTCTACTCAGAGAAGAGAAGAGAAGTGATTCTACTTGAGAGAAGGTACATTATAAACCATGAGGGGTTACAGACAGTGCAGGATCAACATAAACTGTTCCCCTTAGCAGAAGAGACACAGAAACATTAAAACATAGAAGGTAGGAGCAGGAGGAGGCTATTCAGTCCTTTGAGTCTGCACCACCATTCATCATGACTATGGCTAATCGTCCAACTCAATTGCCTAATCCTTCTTTCTCCCCATAGCCTTTGATCCCATTCGCCGCAAGCATTATATCTAGCTACCTCTTGAATACATTCAATGTTTTGGCATCAACTACTTCCTGTGATAATGAATTCCACAGGGCCAGTGCTTTTTTGGTAAAGGCATGTCTCCTCATCTCCATCCTAAATGGTCTACCCTGAATCCTCAGACTGTGACCCCTGGTTCTGGACACACCTGCCACCAGGAAAATCCTCCCTGCATCTACCCTGTCTAGTCCTGCTAGAATTTTACAAGTCTCTTTTAGAGCCCCCTCATTCGTCTGAACTCCAGCAAAAACAAGCATAACTTAGTCAATCTCTCCTCATACGCCAGCCCAGCCATTCCTGGAATCAGCCTGGTAAACCTTCGAGGTAAAAACAATGACTGCAGATGCTGGAAACCAGATTCTGGATTAGTGGTGCTGGAAGAGCACAGCAGTTCAGGCAGCATCAAAGGAGCTTCGAAATTGACGTTTCGGGCAAAAGCCCTTCATCAGGAATAAAGGCAGTGAGCCTGAAGCTTTAGATTAGATTAGATTACTTACAGTGTGGAAACAGGCCCTTCGGCCCAACAAGTCCACACCGACCTGCCAAAGCGCACCCACCCAGACCCATTCTCCTACATATACCCCTGCACCTAACACTACGGGAAATTTAGCATGGCCAATTCACCTAACCTGCACATCTTTGGACTGTGGGAGGAAACCGGAGCACCCGGAGGAAACCCACGCAGACACGGGGAGAATGTGCAAACTCCACACAGTCAGTCGCCTGAGGCGGGAATTGAACCCGGGTCTCTGGCGCTGTGAGGCAGCAGTGCTAACCACTGTGCCACTGTGCCGCCCACGCCGCCCACTTCAAGGGGAAATGAGGAAACTGTTGAAGTCCACATTGATGCCCTGGGGTTGAAGTGTTCCGAGGCGGAAGATGAGGCGTTCTTCCTCCAGGGATCTGGTGGTGAGGGAGCGGCGGTGAAGGAGGCCCAGGACCTCCATGTCCTCAGCAGAGTGGGAGGGGGAGTTGAAATGTTGGGCCACGGGGCGGTGTGGTTGATTGGTGCGGGCGTCCCGGAGATGTTCCCTAAGCGGATTTCCCCTTCCCCCACCTCACCCTAGTTCTAAACTTCCAGCTCAGCACTGTCCCCATGACTTGTCCGGACTTGTCCTACCTGCCTATCTCCTTTTCCACCTATCCACTTCTCCCTGACCTATCACCTTCATCCCCTCCCCCACTCACCCATTGTACTCTATGCTACTTTCTCCCCACCCCCAGCCTCCCCTAGCTTATCTCTCCATGCTTCAGGCTCACTGCCTTTATTCCTGATGAAGGGCTTTTGCCCGAAACGTCGATTTCGAAGCTCCTTGGATGCTGCCTGAACTGGTAAACCTTCACTGCACTCCCTCAAGAGCACGAGCATCCTTCCACAGAACAGGAGACCAAAACTGCACACCATGCAACAGACTTAACCAGACAATGGAGATTTTAAGGTACTGGCAAAAGAATCAATGGCAACGTGTGGAATATTTGTTTTACCCAATGGCTAGGATCTAAAATGTAATATGTGACAGTGTGGTGGAGAAAGATTCAATTATGTCTTTCAACTAGGAATTGGATAAGCATCTGAAGATCAAATAATTATATAGGTAAAGAATAAGAGGAATGGACTAGGTAGTTTGCTGTTGCGGAGAACTTGCACCAATTTGACAGAGATGGCTTTCTGTTCTTCAATCATTCCATGTTCTCTGACAGACATCATTTCGGTTTTGAGAGATTGAGAATGAACATGTGAATGTAAGATGTAAATGCTTCTTATGTTATGTAAAAAGAAAAAGATTAATGGAGATGGTGCTAAAGAAATTAATGGGGTGGTAAGTTGATAAATCTCCAGGATATAAAAAGAGGTGACCATGGAGATAATGGATGCATTGGTTGTCATCTTCCAAACTTCTCTAAATTCCAGAACATTTCCAACAAATGGTAAGGTATTAAATATAATTCCATTATTTAAAAGAAAAGTGGAAGGGGCAGAGGTTAGGGAATTACAGACACAGTAAAATTCTACAGTCTATCATAAAGGATGTTATAATGGGATACTTGAGAAAATGTCAACAAGTCAACATGGATTTATGAAAGGGAATCATGTTTGAAAAACCTGCTGGAGTTTTCTGAGGGCAAAACTAGTAGAGTAGATGAGGAAGAATGATATACATGGATTTTCACAAAGCTTTTGATAAAGTCCTACACAAGAGGTTAGAACACAAAATTGAAGCACATTGGATATACTGGCATGGATTGAGGATTGGTTAGTAGACAAGAATCAGAGAGCAGTGATTAGTCAGGTACAGTAGAGATAAATGCTTGAGACCCAGTTATTTGCAATATAGATCAAAGTTTTAGATGAGGGAATCAGATGAAATATTTCCAGGCTTGCTGACAGTACAAAAGTAGGTGGAATTGTGCATTGTAAGGAGGCTGGTTTCAAGTTGGAGGCAAGTTGAGTAAATAGACAAAACACAGCAGAGGTAGCAAAATGTGGACACATGTGAAATGCAGGGCAATCTAAGTATTCTTGTTGATGAGTAAAAATAAAGCATGAATAGTACATAGTCACAAAGAAAAGTGAGATGCTACACTTTATTAAGAGAGGCATTGAACATAGAAGTAAGGATGTTATGCTTTGGTTACACGGGGGCATGTTGAGAGACCACATCTAAAATATGGTATGCTAATGTTTTGGTCTTGATCAATGAAGGATGAAAATATACTGAAAACATTTCAGAGAAGGTTTGTTAGTTGATACCTAGAATAAGTGGATTATCTTATGAGTAAAGGTTGGACAGGCTGGGCTTGTTCCCACTGAAGTTTAGAAGAGTGAAGTTGACCTGATTGAAGTGTGTAACATCCTGAATGGTCTTGACCAGGCAGATGTGGAAAGGATGTTTCCTCTCGTCCATCAGTCCTGGTTGGGATCACTGTTCAAAGTAAGCAGCCACTCTATTAGGACAGAGATGAGGAGAAAGTGCTGGAGATGGGGTGGTTAGGGGTGGGGTTGGAAACAGATATTTAGGCAGAGGTGAGTATATTCTTGTCAGGTAGGGGAATCACTGTCTATCAGTGTGCAGACGAGAATATGCAATCTGAAACGCAAATAGCTTACTGACCTACACTAGCACCCAGTTAAGAAACGCCTCAAATTCAATATTCTCATCATTGTTTGAAAATTGGTCCATGGCCACAATTTTTCCTACCTTTGTCACTCTTCTGGTTTGGCAACCCTTGTTAATATCTACACTCCTTTAATTCTAGCCTGTTGCATACAGGTCATTCTGATATAATGCATGTTCTGTCAATACGAATTGGCTGGAACGTGATTGTTGAACTGTGGATGCTACACATGTACAATCATTTATCTGAAATGCTGGGGACCAGCTGATTTTCAGAATTCAGAATTTTTCGAATTTCAGAATAAGTGACAGTTTGATGGTGAAATTTTAAAACTCTAACCGGAGGAGCATGATGCACTCAGTAAAATGGTCCTTAAAACAAAATCGAGCCCTGCTGGCACTGGGCCATGCTTCCCCCCCACGTCGCATCTGAGTGACACGCATCGAGTGGGTGTCAACTCGGGTTAACTGTTTGCACGCCAAACAACCTTGTTAATGAGAACAATACTTCACAAAAGAACCTTCAGACTTTGGAGCTTTTCGGATTTCGGGATTTCGGATAAAGGATTGTCTACCTGTATTTGGATAACGCAAACTTTCTGCTGAACGAGTATTGCGATTTTCTATGGCGATCTTCTACAGCGTGATTTTCTACAGGAACGACCTGATACCCAATTTTAAATATTCCATCATTGATGACAGTGTTTTCAGTTGCCTTCGCTCTCACCTCTGGAATTCCACTACTATATCATCTACCTCTCCTTTCTCATTTAAGACGTTTGCTCAAACCTAGCTCTTTGGAAAAGCTGTTGGTTACTTACCACAATATTCCTTATATTGCCTGGTGTCATATTTTGTAAAGTGCCTAGGACTTTCATTTTTTATCACAGGTACTATGTGAAGACTACTCATTCCCTACTGAATGCAACTAATTCTAATCAGCCAGAGGCAATAGGGTTAAATGGAGAATATTAATAACCTGCACATTCCATCAAATTAACAATTCATATTGGAACCAGTACGCTCAGTTGTGTGTTCAGACGAACACCAGCAGTGTGGGGGCTTTGATCCCCATTCCATCTGAGGACTTGCATGTGGCTTAAGCTTCAGTGACCCTCATATAATTGAGGAATGGATGAATGATTCACAGCTGAGGAAACAGCAAGGACTGTTGCAAGTAGGTCACAGCAATTTGGGTTAGGGAAGGAAAAATAAGTCAATATCCCTGCTTCTGATCACTAAGCAGTAGGGAAATCTAACAGTTATTACATGGATACATTGCTGAGGTCGGGCTGTTTAATTTTCAGAAACATTAGGAGGAGAGTCACAGGTAGACAGGGTGGTGAAGAAAATGTTTGGCATGTTTGCCATCATTGGTCAGCGTATTGAGTATAGGAGTTGGGAGGTTATATTGGCACGATACAGGACATTGATGAGGCTATTTGTAGATGCTGCATTTAATTCTGGTGTCCCTGCTATAGATGTGGTGAAACTTGAAAGGATTCAGAAAAGAATTACAAGAATGTTGCCAGGGTTGGAGGGTTTGAGTTCAAGGGAAAGGTTAAATAAGCTGGGTTTTTTTTTCCCTGGAGCACGGAGGCTGAGGGGTGACCTTATAGAGGTTTATAAAATCCTGAAGGACATGGATCGGGTAAAGAGACAAGATCTTTTTTCCAGGGTGGGAGAGTCCAAAACTAGACGGGATAGGTTTAAGATGAGAGGGGAAAGATCTAAAAGGGACCTGAGGAACAACTTTTTTACGCAGAGGGTGGTGCTTGTGTAGAATGAGCTAGCAGAGGAAGTGTTGGAGGTTGGTACAATTACAACATTTAAAAGGCATCTGAATGGGTTTTTCAATAGGAAAGATTTAGACGGATATTAGTCAAACACTGGAAAGTGGGACTAGATTAATTTAGGAATCTTGTCGGCATGGACGAGTTGGACCAAAGAGTCTGTTACTGTGCTGTACCACTCTATGACACTCTGATTGTATGAGATTTGATAGAAGCGGTCAAAATCATGAGGGGCATGGACTGAGAAGATGGAAAGAAAATGTTTCTATTGATAGAAATGTTGAGAAATAGAGGGCACAAATCTAGTGATTGGAGAAAGAAACAATGACTCAAAGAAAATTCTCTTGAAAGCAGTGGCTCAGTGGTTAGCACTGCTGCCTCACAGCACCAGGGTCCCAGGTTCAATTCCAGCCTCGGGCGACTGTCTGTGTGGAGTTTGCACATTCTCCCTGTGTCTGCGTGGGTTTCCTCTGGGTGCTCCAGTTTCCTCCCACAGTCCCATGATGTGCAGGTCAGGTGAATTGGCCATGCTAAATTGCCCATAGTGTTAGATGCATCAGCCAGAGGGAAAAATGGGTCTGGGTGGGTTACACTTCAGAGGGTAGGCGTGGACTAGTTGGGCCGAAGGGCCTGTTTCCATGCTGTAGGGAATCTAATCTAAACTAATCAGCAATTGTTATGAAATTGGAATGCACTGCTTTAAAAGGGGGAATGGATAATAATCTGAAGTTAAAAGTTTATATGGATACAGGGAAAAGACAGGAAGCAGGACTAGCTGAGGACCGCTTACAAAGACATGGACATGGTGATCCAAATAGCCTTCTTCTGCACTATAACAATTTGGTAATTCTATCACATGGAGGGAGTTTGCAGGACTATGATTGAAGTCTTAATTAGGCACAAGTTTGTTTGAATCATTTGCCCCTTTCTTCTTATTATTCATCACTCAGTCAGATTTAGAAATTAAATAAAAAGCAAGGCTGCACCAAGATACTGACAAACTTTAAAACAAGTTCAAATGAAGGTGGAACAAATTGAAGAACTCAAGTCGGATGAGGCCATGCCTGGGTTTTAAAAGTCTATGGAATGTAGAAGATAGGGTAAAGGAGTGAAAAAATCCCACTGTTAGAGGCCTTGGGGAAAAGTAACCGATAGAAGAGCTATGTGCCTTCTAATATTCAGGGTCCAGTTCAGTTATTCATCCAATGCTGCTGCAATTCATGAATCAATGTATAAGGAGAAAATGACCTACATCAAATGGCAAATGATACAATTGCTAAAGAGGCAATATATAAAAACACAAGAATTCAGAGCTGGAGTAGGCCACTCAGCCCCTTGAGTCTGATCTGACATTTGCTAGGTTCATGGCTGATCTGGTTATGGCTTCATCTCTACTGACCTGTCTCTCACCACCACCACCCCTCCTAGGTTCCTGACTCCCTTGTCAATCAAAAATCCCTCTAACCTGGCCTTGAATATATTCAATAACCCAGCCTCTACTGATAAAAATAAAACCAAGAATTGCAGATTCCGCTAATCTGAAATGAAAAAGCAGAAACTACTGGAGAAACTCAGCTGGTCTGGCAGTATATGTTGAGAAATAAGCAGAGTTAATGTTTCAAGTCCAGCGAACTGATGAAATGCTCCCACATCTTATGGACTCAATTGGCCTTCTCTCCACCAAGGGCAGGTGCCCAACTCCACCATATCAGGGTAAAATTGTTGTGTGAGGGAGGGGTACCAGTCAGCTTGCTGGATCTAATGAGCTTAACCACCTTCAAAGTCATTGATGGGACAGAGTTAAATCCAATCCTACAATTCCAGGATCTGGAACCCCCTCAAATCACCTTCTCATCAAATGTCTATCCAACTCCTTTTCAAAATAAATACGGGTGTCATCAGCTTAAATCGCTAGTTCTGTTGAGCTACAAGTGGAACATGCCTTGCTCAAAAAGAAAGATGGCTAACAGGCTTGAGGGTGTGAAGTATCTTGCTCAGATTTATCTATAAAGTGAACTTGTGTTGACACAGAAACCTTACACCTTCAAGACTGGGGTTGGAGGATTTCACACTGACAGTCTTCCTTTTTTGTGGATTAATTCTATCTGCTTATGCATCTAACTGAGAGCTGCTAGAATCAGGGCCAAGTACTTAGGCTTAGGTTTAGCACAGACTGTATGCAGATTAAAACTCACTATTTCCCTTCAATATTCTTTAACTCCAGCTTTTATAAAATGTTCTTTCCTGCATGAGCGTGAAATTTGTGCATTTCCCACAGCACTCTGTGTCTGTTTCAATGAGGTTGTCAATTTAATGCCAAATTAGGGACAATGTTATGCTTCTCCTGGGAGCTATGTTGACATTGTGCTAACTTTGCTTCGTGTTAGAAACCTTCCCAGCCGACAGATCTTAACTCCTTCTGACTGCACTGAATTCTAATTCTCAGTTCCTGGGAGAAAAGAAAGTGGCGGGGGGTGTTATTGGATTGTGAGCACTAGTGCATACTCGCTCCCCCTCACACAGCGAGCTTGTCCAGGTCACTGGTACCCAGCTTGGGCTATTGCACAAAGTCAGTGTGTACGTAAACTCTGCACTCTGCTGTCTCTTTACCTGCAAACAACATTCATTTTGCACGACTCCAGTAGTGTCAAGCAGTTCTGCTTCTCTTTCACATAGTAGGAACACGAGGGGACGATGGTTTGCCTTCTGCGCTCCGCGCACGCTGTGTCCTCGCAGGGGCAAAAGAGTAACTCGTGCGTGAACTCGACAGGGACGCGGTCGAAGAACTTGCGGAGGGCCTTGTGGCACTTGGGGTGGTTGCAGGTCTCGGCCTTGCTGGAGCGTTTGATGCAGGAGGAGACGTACTCCGTCCGTAGCTTCTGACACGACTCGTCCACGTTGCAGGCTTTGGCTGCGTCCAGGCAGCGGTTGGCCCGTGTGATGCCAATGTCTGATCCTGTGAAACCAATTGGACAAACATTGAACCTTCCTATAGACCTTGTGGTAAGTGAAGTGACAGTGTCTAACAATCATGGCTCATAGCACAGGAACTGTACATTCGAGGAGATGTCAAAGACCCCAGTGAATAACTATGTTTTGTGCTGGAAGAGGAAGACTTGAAGTAATGCAACATCTGACTGAAACTTTGAAGTTGCTCATAAATGCTCTTTCATCATTTATGATATAACATGGCAGCCACCCTGTGTATAGGAAGATTCCTCCAAAAGGCATTCAGATGAATGATCACTTAATCTCTGTTGTCTTGTTAGCTTCTCTAGGACAGAAGGTAAAATGAATCAAGAATCAAGAAACAAGAAGCTCAAATCCTGGCAATGGGAGCCTGAAGGCAAGATAAAGGAGGAGGAAGTATCTCTCCATTCTCAAGAGAAGCAGTATAGAGTTTTCAGGCAACAGAGTGGCTCAGTGATTAGCACTGCTGCCTCACAATGCCAAGGACCCAGGTTCGATTCCAGCCTTGGGCGACTGTCTGTGTGGAGCTTGCACAATCTCCCTGTGTCTGCATGTGTTTCCTCTGGGTGTTTCAGTTTCCTCCCACAGTCCAAAGATGTGTAGGCCAGGTGAATTGGCTGTGCTAAATTGCCCAGAGTGTTCAGGAATGTGTAGGTTAGGTGCATTAGTCAGGGTTAAATATAGGGTAGGGGAATGGGTCTGGGTGGGTTACTCTTCAGAGAGCCGGTGTGGACTTGTTGGGCTGAAGGACCTGTTTCAACACTGTCGGGATTCTATGATTCTAACATCAGACTAAACAATTGATCAGCTATGGCAATCAATACTGAGGATCTTTAGTCTAAAGTTAGCTTCCTTATCCTTGAGCAATAGGTAGATCTGAAAACAACCAGGTTTGCGTCTTCTTCTTCAGAATTCACCATCTCTTGGTGGGTTTGCACCGGGGTAAACTGAGAATGCTGTTAATTGACTGGGATTACCTTCCAGAGCCCTCATTAACCACAAAGGATAGTACAATGTCCTTGGTTAGCTCATCTTGGGAGGAGAAGCATTCGGAGCTTATACAGTTAGTTAGAAGACAAGCTTGCTAATCAGCAAGATGGCTGAAGGATTCAAGGGTGGGATCACAGGTGGGTACAACTGGTAAGAGGCCCAGATTTTTCAACATGCATCTGTGAGTGCTATTGGCAGAACTGAGGGTCAGGAGGGATGGTCTGAGGAGCATTGAGTACAGGAGGCACACAAGAGAGCTGTGCCGGTTGTCTGGAGGGTTGGCAAAGGGTTGGAGTGGGGAGGGGGGAGGTGGAGTGGGTACTGCAATATCCAAAATGCCAAGAAAAACTGTAACTCTGCAGAAAGACCTTCAACTGATCCCACAATTTTGGCCATGGTACCAATGAATTCCTGGGCCTCCACCACTCAGATAATAGGCAGGCAACTCAGGGACACTCAATCTTGATTAGAGCAATTTACCTTGACACTTGCTTCATAGAAAAATCACTCTTTCAACTCCAAGTTGAAAACAATGGCTTCAGCTAGTCTTCAGAGCCACTTCGTTTTTAAGGGCAGGACTATCATGGTGTCACAGAGGGCAAGTCTTCATGCTCCTCACAGTCTTCGGCAGTGCACAGATCAGAAGACCATGGAAGGAAAGCCAGCAAGTGAAATTATCAGATGGACAGGACAGCCTATAGGAGAAGATGAAGTTGGAAACTGAGCGACAAGAGAAAGTTGCTAAAGGCTGGACAAGAGTCATCTCCGGCCGTGTCCCAGGCGCTATGCTTCTCCTGAAGATTTCAACACCCTTTCATTCAACCACTTCTTCTCCAGACACATTAAGACAAGTTTTTGTTTCTTATTACCTTAGAAGAAGAGACTTGGGTTTCCAAGAATAATGAAGGCAAATCAAGATGTATAAAAGAAAACTGTGTCCTATCCTTGCCAACTCTGTCCTGACACCTTAGTGGCAAAGCACTGGCAGACAGGCCTGTCATTGGGAAAATGAGTCTTGGAGAGAGTGGGAATCTGCCAGCAGAAGAAAGCTCCTTCACAGAAGGGTGAAGAAAAAGATTCACTTTCGGTTGAATTGCCTGAGTGTTCCAAAATCTCAGGGGCTCAGTTGCAGAGAGAGGAAGGTTCAAGCATAGTGATGTTCGTGTGAAGTTAGTCTAATTGTGAAAATGTGGCTCAGATAAACATGATGTATTTAATTTATATTCGTTATTGAATATTGTTTCAAATAGTATTTTGATCACATATCCACAAGTTCATTTCAATATCTGCTTTTAGCTCTTGTGAGTTGTAGCACAGGATATTGTCAGAATGCTTAGCAAGAGAGGGACTCTGTTATTCTCTCGTTGTCCCTCCAGCCTTGGGAGCCCAGTCCCTGCCCTTAACTGGATGGCAAGCCCTCTCCTTGCCAGGAAACAGTTCCAACTTCAAACGTACGCCTGATGGCTGAAAATCCAGATTCAAAAACTCAGTAATGAGATAGCTGCATGAGCATAGAGCACTGTGGAACTGGTGTCACAACGTAGTCCTGCTGGCAATTACCACATTAGGATTATTGAAACCGGCCTGACCAAATTCTCAAGGCTGTGTCCTCAAACACTGGAGAAACTGTTATTTAACAATGAGGAGACTCACCTGCTGTTATTGAGGCCAGTCTGGCATAGTCATATCCCCTCTTGCTGGGCTCATAGGGTGAGCTGTCATCAGTTTCTTCACCTGCAAAGCAAAGAGTTTACAGCATTATGAAAGAAAGGAAAGAATGGATCGTACTGGGCTTGTACTAGTTGAAATTTAGAAGAATAAGGGGGAGTCTCATAGAAAAATATAAGGTCCTGATGGGAAATGAAAACAGAAGTTGCTGGAAAAGCTGAGCAGATCTGGCAGCATCTGTGAAGAGAAATCAGAGTTAACGTTTCAGGTCTGGTGACCCTTCCTTCTCTTCACAGAAGCTGCCGGACCCTGCTGAGTCTTTCCAGCAGCTTCTGTATTTGTTGCTGTTGATTTACAGCATCCACATTCTTTTGGTTTTTAACATCCTGATGGGACTGGACAGGACTAAATGTAGGAGGAATGCTCCTGATGTTGGGGAAGTCTAGAACTAGGGGTCGAAGTCTAAGAATAAAGGGTAAGCAATTCAGGATTGAGATGAGGAAAAGTTTCTTCACTCAGAGAGTTGTGAACCTGTGGAATTCTCTCCCACAGGAAGTTGTTGGGGCTACTTCATTAGATGTATATTCAAGAGGAAGCTGAATGTGGCCCTTGTGGCTAAAGGGATCAAGGGGCACGGGGAGAAAGTGGGAGTGGAACACTGAGATTGCATGATCAGCCATGATCACATTAAAGGGCTGAATGGCCCACTCCTGCACCTATTTTCTATGTTTCGCTTAGGTTGACATCTGTCTGCTTGTTTCAACTGGGACATTTCTTTTTGACTAACTCACTTTTGAAATGGAATGCAATGCGATGAAATGAAATCACTGCATTGGGCATGGTTACTTTCAATGCTTCACCACACATGGCAATTGAGGTGGACAGGCTGGGAGGGATGTGGAGTGAAATTCCTTAGAGTTCCACTCAGCTTCTCCAGGATTTTCTGTATGAATAGTGCATTATTGCTGTAGGGGAGGGACTTCAGAAAAAGATCACTCCTTGGTGTTCCAAACATGGAAATGCCTCAATTTGCTTGTGAAACCCCTCCACTGATGTGAGGCCTCATAAAATTCATCATCAGAACTGCATTTCAAAGTGAATTGATGAGTTAGTGGGACCGTATTACTGTGCTAATAATCCAGAGGCTTGAAAATAATGTTCCAGTGTCGTGAGTTCAAATCCCTGTATCTAAAGGTTTATAGTGAGTATGGGAAAAAAAATCATGAAAAATTCAGAGTAAGAATAATTAAAACCAAATTTAATGGGGTAAGAAGAGCAGCAAATGATAGGCAGAGCCAAGTTACCCCACAAGCAACAGATCAGATCTGAGTTCTGCAGTCCTGCCACATCCAGTGGTAAACGGTGGTGGACAATTAAACAACTCACTGGAGGATGAGGCTCCACAAATGTCCTCATCCTCAATGATGGATGAGCCCAGCCCATCAGAACAAAAGGTAAGGCTGAAGCATTTACAGCAATCTTCAGCCAGAAGTGCTGAGTGGATGATTCACCTCTGCATCCTCCAATGGTCCCCAGGTTCACAGATACCAGTCTCCAGCCAATTCGATTCACGCCACATGATATTAAGAAATGGTTGGAAGCACTGGAAACTGCAAAAGCTACGGATCCTGACAACATTCTGGCAATAGTAGTGAAGGCTTGTGCTCCTGAGCTTGCTGCTCCCCAAGCCAAGCTGTTCCAGTACAGTTACAACACTGGCCTCTACACAACAATGTGAAAAATTGCTCTGGTAATTCTTGTATATATAAAAAAAAGCAGGATAAATCCCAATCTGGCTAATTACAGCCTCATCGGTCTACTCCTGATCATCAGTGAAGTGATGGAAGGTATCATCGATAGTGCTATCAAGCAACACCCACTCGGCAATAACCTGCTCAGTGATTCCTAGTTTGGGTTCCGTCAGGGCACTCAACTCTTAACCTTATTACAGCCTTGGTTCAAAGATGGACAAAAGAGCTGAATTCCAGAGGGGAGAGTGACAGCCCTTGAAGACCGCATTCAACTGTGTGGTATTAGGGAGCCCTAGCAAAAATGGAATCAATGGGTATCAGGGAGCAAACTCTCTGGTGGTTGAGTCATACCTGACACATAGGAAGACAGCCATGGTTGCTGGAGGTCAGTCATCTTAGCTCCAGGACATCTCTGCAGGTGTTACTCAGAGTAGTGTCCTACGCCCAATGATCTTTAGTTGCTTCATCAATGACCTTCCCTCCATCATAAGGTCAGAGGTGGGGATGTTCACCAATGATTGCACAATGTTCAGCCCCATTCACAACTCCACAGATATTGAAGCCATCCAAGATCTGAACAATATCCAGCCTTGGGCTGACAAATGGCGAGTAACATTTATGCCATACAAATTCCAGGCTATGACCATCACCAATAAGAGACAATCTAAACATCACGCCTTGTCATTCAATGGTGTTACCATCACTGAATCCCCCACTATCAATATCCTGGGATTATTACTGACCAGAAACTTAACTGGACTCACCACATAAACACAATGGCTACAAGTGCAGATCAGAGGCTAGGAACACTGTGGCAAGTAAATCACCTCCTGACTCCGGAAAAGCCTGTTCACCATTGACAAGACACAAGTCAGGAGTGTGATGGAATACTCCCCACTTGCTTGGATGAGTCTAGCTCCAACAACACTTAAGAAGCTTGAAACCATCCAAGACAAAGCAGATCACTTAGGTGATATGACATGCACAATTATTTACTCCCTCCACCACCGATGCTCAGTAGCAGCAGCGTGTACAACCTACAAGATGACCTGCAGAAATTCACCAAAGATCCACAGACAGCACTTTACAAATGCACAATTGCTTCCATTTAGAAGGACAAGGACAGCAGATACAAGGGAATACCACCATTTATAAGTTCCCCTCCAAGCCACTTACCATCCTAACTTGGAAATATATCGCCATTCCTTCACTGTCACTAGGTCAAAATCCTGGAATTCTCTTCCTAATGGCATTCTGGGTAAAACACAGGTGGATTGCAGTGGTTTAGCCCACCACCACCTTCTCAAGGGTAACTCGGGTCAGGCAATAAATGTTGGTCAGCCAATAATGCCCATATCCCACAAATGAATAAGAAAAAGAGATCTGGTTTCAATAAAATGGAGCTAAAGGTTCGCTTGCAAAACTGTAGCTGAACAATGGTTTGGGCACAGTCTAGGTATAAATCCAGAGCTCCTGTCATGACAAAAGAAGTAGAAATTATGATAAAAAAGAAGCATGCTGATGACATACATCAGAGAGAAATTACAATTAAGAACCAAGCTGAGTATACATTGTTCAGAGGGGTGGTGAAGAAACAAATAAGAAAAACAAAGAGAGAGTATGAAATGAGACTAGCAGACAACATGAAAGGGAATTTCTAAGTCTCCTATAGACATATAATTGGTAAAAGGGAGGCCAAAGGAGACTGGGGCTACTTAGAGACAATAAAGGTAATTTACAGATGGATGCAGAAGATATGGCTGAAATATGAAATCAATACTTTGCATTTGGCTTTACCAAAAAGGAGGATGGAAAGTGGGGAAAGAAAAGGTAGTTTAGTGTCCTATAGCATTTGAAAGTGATAAAGTAGAATGTTCATGCAGACAGAGTTCCATCTTCCCCTTCAGAAATACCCTCCATTGTGTTGTAAGGCACTATTACCATGCTAAACAGGATAGATTTTGAACAGCTCTAGCAACTCAAGTCTGGACATCCAGGAGTCACTGGATTCAATCAGGAGAAAAAGAATTATACTCAAACACAATGTGTACCCTCATTCCCCAGCTTATCCCCCACTCGGCTATTACCATCAAGCCAGGGAAGCAACCCTGGTTCAATGGAGAGTGCAGGAGGACATGCCAGGGGCAGCACCAAGCATACCTAAAATTGAGATGACAATATGGTGAAGCTACAAAAAGGACTACTTGTGTGCCAAACAGCATAAGCAGCAAGGGATAGACAGAGCTAAGCAATCCTACAACCAATTGATGAGATTAGATCTTCAGTCCTGCCACATCCAATTGTGAATGATGGTGGTCAATTAAACAACTCATTGGCAAAGTAGGACATCAACAGTGCTATCAAGCAGCATCTGCTTAGCAATAATGCAACGTTTGGGTTCCGCTAGGGCCATTTAGCTCCTGAGCTCATTGGTTCAAATATGGGCAAAGAGTTGATCTCTAAAGGTGAGATGAGAGTAACAGCCCTTGACTGAATGGAAAGTGAAACTAATTGAATAGCTCTCTGAAAAAGCCAGCACAGGTACATTAGGCTCAACTACTGTTGAGCTCCTGTGCTATTTGTTTCTGCCAGCTCCAGCAGATGGGGTTAGCATCATGGGTCAAATGATCTCCTTCTGTCCCATCAAGCTAATGACTCTGCCAGTCTTAATAGGTAGGTTGGGTGCATACAATTATTCTCAACATTTCAAGGGAATAAAGTAACTTCTTGGAAGCCTGATTCTCCACAGTTACATCGTGACATATCGAAATGATCCCTAATGTCATTCCTTGGCTAGAAATAGCCACTTTGACAGAGAAACGTGCAATTTACAAGCCACAGTCTTTGTGGAGATTGAGAATCACGGAGCACCAATTGCCTAGAACATTAAACTGTGTGATATCGTGTATTCTTATTATTTAGGAACTTGGGTCTTAAAATAGAGGCAAATGGCTTTTGGGGTTTTCAGGGCTCTAAAGGTTTGATTTATTTTTTAAGAAAAGGTCAGAAAATGATTTTGAACCATAAGACATTCTTTCCCAGAAATCATGCGACTTGCTTGAAATCACTTTCAACTAACTTGGTGAGACTAACTGTTGCTTGTTGTCCACTTGAGCTTTTGCAACTTAGAAAAGGTGAGGACAGAAGTCATTAACAGAAAAGATTCTTACCAGAGAAAAAGGACAGTTTTGTTTCTTGCAGCCTTCAGGGGAACAGAACTAACCTTAATCTGTGCAAATTAAGAGGACTGGAAAAATCCTAACTTTACTTAGGGTTGGCTGAGAAAAATATCAATGAGGTAACTTGTTTTTATGTCTCAGGGAGAGACAGATCTTTTCAAATTGACTTGTGTTTATATATATTATACATGTATAGTTTTATTTGTTCTTTGAGTAAATGCTTGTTCAGTTTAGAACATTGTCAGCTGGGATCATTCCTGAAGAAGGGCTTATGCCCGAAACGTCGATTCTCCTTCTCCTTTGATGCTGCCTGACCTGCTGCGCTTTTCCAGCAACACATTTTTAAGCTCATGAAAAAAGCCCAGGTTTCTGCCCAGGTACGGAGCTGTCATTCTTTAGTGATCTGACTTTTTGTAAGACCTCTTATAGTAGACGATCTCAGGAAGGGGCAGTGAAAAATTAGGAATGAGAGAGACTTGGCGTCCAGTACTCTAATGGTAACTCGAACTGTTGCTAATCTGCTTCCAACCACCTCCAGCCAAGAGTTTTGACTTATCCACTCTCCTTCCACATCGTAATAGATGTTAGACTGTTAGCCACTAATAGTCTCCATTAACAGCTATTTACTCTCCTAGCCAGATTGTCATCCACTCCATTGTCTGTCCAACTGTTCTCTCTCTTTGGGCTCTATCCCCACCTATCATTTACTCCTTACCTCCTCTCCCACCCTATCTTCTGCATATAAACTAACATTTTCCTAGATACTACCAATTCTGAGGAAGGGTCACTCGACCAGAAACATTAACTTAGATTTCTCTCCACAGATGCTGTCAGACCTGATGAGCTTTTCCAGCAATCTCTAATTTTGCTTTCATTCATATTAGATAGTACTCATCGTCAGAAAGATGAAAAACAGAGTAAATTCTTCTGGAATTGATCACAGGTGGCCATTGCAAACAAAGCATTGACACTGGGTCAACTTCAGTATATTTTCTTAAAAATTAAAACAAATTTACTTTGTTACACTGCTGGGCTGTGCAAGATATTCTGGCAGGGAATTGTCTATAGTGTCTGAGTTAGAATTGGGACAGTCTGAATTACACCAAGTCATTAATCATGGGGAGAAGCATCGGAAACACACCCAGTGTCACCCCTCCTCATGGTAACTAATTAATCAGATGGCCTAGTTAGACATGTGCAGCCCTGTGTCTAAGCAACAGGATGAGGCCACCTGAGGCCACCAGTACCTGTTAGGCCTCCTGACAAATAACAAAAAATCAAAAACATTTGCAAATGAAGCTCAGCTCCTTAAATTATTTTCTTTAAAAACTCGGAGAGTTGGATAGCCAACGTCAACAGCATAATATGTTCTAAGAGTTGTGTTGCATCCCCTTGAGTACCATCCATTCTTTGTATTTAATGCTTTTGTTTCGCTCTAGAATGACGAATGATAGAGGTTGAAAGCTTCCTTAAGGGCCATTTTCTCCCCCTCTTTTGACAGATTTCCCAGATGTTTCCTTCTGGCTTTCGTCAAGAAAGAGTAAAACAAGCAACATCAAACTCACCTCTCCAGTGGCCTCCAGAACTAACCCCATCATCCACCTCCCCCTCCTCACCCCTGCCTCTCCCAACCCCAATCATCTCATCAATAAATGTTGCTTAGTTAGAGCATTTCTTTTTCCTGAGTTCACTCACTGGCTGTCAGGGGGATTTGTTTCTGGCTGATGTGTTTTACTCAAAGTGGACAGTCAAATTAATGATTAATATCATCTGTGATGCCATATTAAAATTAATAAGCTCCAGTTGTGGAAGTGAATCAAAATAGTTCTGCTTTTTGTAGTTGCTCTGAAGGGGGAAGGAAGGAAAGACGAGACTTTTGTTTTCTGAAATATTTCCCCAATATTTATTGAAAAAAAAATCTCGCTGAGAATGCTTTTTTGGCCATTCCATTTACAATATGGGTAAAGTCACCATAATCCTATCAGATCATGGGGTTGTTCTCTCATTAAAGAGAGAGAGAGATGACTGGTGGTGGTTTAGCCTGAGGGTCACAGATGAGGGGAGAGGCTAAGGAGAGGAATCCTTCATGATAACCTTAGCCAGTTCAGGAATTGAACACATATCGTCCACAATATGCAACAAATCAAATGGGTCATAGAATCATAGAATTCCTCCAGTGTGGAAGTAGGCCATCCAGTCTATCTGGTCCACACTGCCTGTCTGAAGAGCATCCCACCCAGACCCAGACCCCTATCCCATGACCTTGCATTTTCCAGGGCTAATCCACCTAGTCTACACATCTCTGGACACTATGGGCATAGTAACATGGTCAATCCAACTAACCTGTTTATATCTTGGCAGTATGAAGCAATGAAACCTGCGTGGTAACCACTTAGAGGTAGATGGTCAATGAACATTTGAGTGTAACACCGGGACAGAAATTATTGAAGCAGAGATAGCAGCTGAGACTACTAACCATACGACAGTATAATGGTGCTGCCTGCATTTATCCCAATGAGCACAAAGGTTATCAGAACCCCTTAGGTAACTACCATCAGGATGAGAATTGAACCCAGACCGAACACTTCTACCCAACATGGTTGCTGTTTACGTTACAATGATAATTAGTCTCCTGGCTCTGGTAATGACTATTATTAATTTAGAACAGGTTTGGATTGCAATAAGTTAACTGATGGATGGAGGTAGTGGGAGATGGGGTCAATTGTGAGTGGACTAAGGAATCCAAAGTTTGATGCTACAGTGCCCGAAATGCAATTCTCCTGCTCCTTGGATGCTGGCTGACCTGCTGTGCTGTGCTCTCAACTCTGATCTCCAGCATCTGCAGTCTCCACTTTCTCCCTGCTACAGTAGAGAGTTAGGTGGGTAGCAGACTGTGTAACCTTCTATACCCGGCAACATCCCAGTAAATCTCTTCTGAACCCTCTCCAGCTTGAAAATATCCTTCCAATAACAGGGTGACAAAAAACTGGATACAGTACTCTTGAGGGGGCCTCACTAATATCGTGTCCAACCTCAACATGACTTCCCAACTCCTATATTCAAAGATCTAAGCAATGAAGGTAAATGTGTCAAATGCCTTTTTAGCCACCCTTTTTGTGTATAACATAAACACCAAAGAATTATGTACCTGTACTCCTAGGTCTCTCTGTTCTACAATACTACCTAAGAGAGAAAGTGAGGGCTGCAGATGCTGGAGATCAGAGCTGAAAATGTGTTGCTGGAAAAGCGCAGCAGGTCAGGCAGCATCCAAGGAGCAGGAGAATCGACGTTTCGGGCATAAGAAGGGTATTCCTGAAGAAGGGCTTATCCCCGAAACGTCAATTCTCCTGTTCCTTGGATGCTGCCTGACCTGCTGCGCTTTTCCAGCAATACTACTTAAGGCCCTACCATTAATTGTATGAGCCCTACCCTTGTTTTCTGTACCAAAATTATTTAGATTGAAATCCATCTGCCATTTTTTAGCCCATTGACCCATTTGATCAAGATCCTTTTGTAATCTTAGAAAACTTTCTTCACTGTCTACTATACCACCATCTGCAAACTTACTAACCATGCCTTCTATATCCTCATCCAAATCATTTATATAAGTGACAAGCAAAAGAGGACCCAGAACTGACCCCAGTGGAACACCGCTGGTCACAGGCCTCCAATCCGAAAAGCAACCCTCCACCATTACTCTCTGTCTCCTGCCGTTAAGCCAATTATGTATTCAATTGGCAAGCTCGCCCTGAATCCCATGTGACCTAACTTTACCACTTAGTCTCCCTTGTGGAACCTTGTAAAAGGCTTTACTAAAGTCCAAGTAAACAGCATTTACTGTTCTTTTCCTGTCCCCTATAAAAGCTATTTTATCTTTCCAGATTCAATGTACATCTATCTTAGAGCAATGAGCAGTTATAATAATAAATCAAACCCGCAAAAAAAAAAGCATGATACAGCACTCTGGACAGAGGTGCACCAGGAGAAAGTGAGGACTGCAGACGCCAGAGATCAGAGTTAGAAAGTGGCACTGGCAAAGTACAGCAGGTCAGGCAGCATCCAAAGAGCAGGAGAGTCGATATTTCAAGCATAAACTTACAAGGTTCCGCAAGGGAGACTAAATGGTAAAGTTAGGTCACATAGGATACAGGGCAAGCTTGTCAATTGGATACAGTATTGGCTTAATGACAGGAGACAGAGAGTGGTGGAGGGTTGCTTTTCAGACTGGAGGGTGGTGGGCGTTTGGAACATGTTGCCAATAGAGGTGGTAGAGGCAGGCATGGTAGATTCATTTAAGATGCATCTGGACAGATGCATGAGTAGGTAGGGAGCAGAGGGATCCAGATGCTTAGGAATTGACCGACAGGTTTAGACAATACATTTTGATCGGCTCAGGCTTGTTCATGGGCTGTAAAGTTTTTTGTTCTCTTAGTTCTTTAGTAACCTTATCTAAGCCCCTCCTGATTTTATAAACTGCAATAAGGTCACCCCTCAATCTGCTATGGTCTAGTGAAAAAACTTATCCAGCCTCTCTTTATAACTCAAATCCTCTAGTCCCGCTAATTCCCTTTTGTACCCTCTCCAATTTAATAATTTTTTCCTATAGCGTGGTGACCAGAACTGTACACAGTACTCCAAAACACTGCTGTATCTGCTGAGTGTTTTTTTTTCAACAGTTTCTGTTTTCATTTTATCATAGTCATTATTGGGATCTAACTTTAGCCAAGACGTCCTTTGCCAGGAGTCAGGGCTTTGCTTCATACTGTCAGCTCAGAGTGCTCCAAGGAGCAAAGACCATGCCCCCTTCAGCTGTAAACCTACTACAGGGCACTCCCAGGAATGGTGATAGATGAGTCTGGGATATTGTGAGGTGTGATTTGGTGAGTATGATTAAGTCAAACTATTGCTTGACTAGTTTCCCAATTTTGTGCACAAGGTCCCCAGATGTTAGTGAGGAGGACTTTGCGGTGGCAACTGGTCAGAGTGCATCTTTATTATTTCTGGTGTGTGGATGGGCCAGGTGGTGCAGAATGACTTACTTTTCAACTGGTCATAACTGGGTGCAGCTCCAACAATACTCAACAAGTTTGACACCTCCAAGGCAAAGCAGGCCACTTGATTGGCATCACATCCTCAAACATCCAGTCCCTCCACCACTGACGCTCAGTAACAGCAGTGTATACTATCCACAAGCTGCAGAAATTTGTCAAATTTTCTTGGACAGTACCGTTAAAACCCATGACCACTTCTGTCTGAAGTTCAAGAGCAGCAGATATGTGGAACACCACCACCCTCAATTCCCCGTCCAAGTCACTCACCATCCTAGGAACTTAGAAATGTTTCATTATTCCTTATGTGTCATTGGGTCAAAATCCTGGAATTCACTCCCTAAGGGCATTGTGGGTCTGCCTACACCACATGGACTGCAATGATTCAAGAAGGCAGCTCAGAACCACCTTCTCAAGGGCAATCCCAGCCAGTGACACCCACATCCCATGAGTCATAGAGTCATAGAAATGTACAGCATGGAAACAGATCCTTCGATCCAACCCGTCCATGCCGACCAGATATCCCAACCCAAACTAGTCCCACCTGCCAGCACCCGGCCCATATCCCTCCAAACCCTTCCTATTCTTATACCCATCCAAATGCCTCTTAAATGTTGCAATTGTACCAGCTTCCACCACATCCTCTGGCAGCTCATTCCATACACATACCATCCACTGTGTGAAAACATTGCCTCTTAGGTCTCTTTTATATCTTTCCCCTCTCACCCTAAACCTATGCCCTCTAGTTCTGGACTCCCCGACCCCAGAGAAAAGACTTTGTCTATTTATCCTATCAATGCCCCTCATAATTTTGTAAACCTCTATAAGGTTACCGCTCAGCCTCTGACGCTCCAAGGAAAACAGCCCCAGCCTGTTCAGCCTCTCCCTGTAGCTCTCCCCTCCAACCCTGGCAGCATCCTTGTATATCTTTTCTGAACTCTTTCAAGCTTCACAACATCTTTGCGATAGAAAGGAGACCAGAATTGCACACAATATTCCAACAGTGGCCTAACCAATGTCCTGTACAGCCGCAACATGACCTCCCAACTCCTGTACTCAATACTCTGACCAATAAAGGAAAGCATACCAAACGCCTTCTTCACTATCCTATCTACCTGCGACTCCACTTTCAAGGAGCTATGAACCTGCACTCTAAGATCTCTTTGTTCAGCAACACTCTCTAGGACCTTACCATTAAGGGTATAAGTCCTACGAAGATTTGCTTTCCCAAAATGCAGCAACTTGCATTTATCTGATTTAAACTCCATCTGCCACTTCTCAGCCCATTGGCCCATCTGGTCAAGATCCTGTTGTAATCTGAGATAACCCTCTTCGCTGTCCTCTACACCTCCAATTTGGGTGTCATCTGCAAATTTATTAACTGTACCTCTTATGCTCGCATCCAAATCATTTATGTAAATGACAAAAAGTAGAGGGCCCAGCACCGATCCTTGTGGCACTCCACTGGTCACAGGCCTCCATTCTGAAAAACAGCCTTCCACCACCACCCTCTGTCTTCTACCTTTGAGCCAGTTCTGTATCCAAGTGGCTAGTTCTCCCTGTATTCCATGAGATCTAACCTTGCTTATCAGTGTCCCATGGGGAACCTTGTCGAACGCCTTACTGAAGTCCACATAGATCACATCTACTGCTCTGCCCTCATTAATCTTCTTTGTTACTTCTTCAAAAAAGTCAATCAAGTTTGTGAGACATGATTTTCCACGCACAAAGCCATGTTGACTATCCCGAATCAGTCCTTGCCTTTCCAAATACATGTACATCCTGTCCCTCAGGATTCCCTCCAACAACTTGCCCACCACCGAGGTCAGGCTCACCGGCCTATAGTTCCCTGGCTTGTCTTTACCGCCCTTCTTAAACAGTGGCACCACGTTTGCCAACCTCCAGTCTTCCGGCACCTCACCTGTGACTTTCGATGATACAACTATCTCAGCAAGAGGCCCAACAATCACTTCTCTAGCTTCCCACAGAGTTCTTGTGTACACCTGATCAGGTCCTGGGGAGTATTCCCCTTTAACCGAGTCAATAAAGAAAATGGCAATATGTAAGACGAACCCTCACAAACAACAGGAAACATGATTAAAACTACCATACTCCAGACAAAACACGGATTGACTTCTTCAGCAAAACTCACTGAGTGAAGGATGGTTCAAGATATGGGTGAAGTCAATCCCTGTCTCTCATAGCATTGTGTGACTGACGCAGGAATAACCTGTCCATTTTTGTTCTGGCCAGCAATTGAGTCACTATACACAGCCCGGAGAGAAAAGTCGGAAGGACGTACCTTGTGCCATGCTCTGATGCAGGCTCCAATAGATCCCAAGACAGTTTTTCTCCTTCTTCATACCTCGTTTGCACTTGCAGTTGTGCAGCGGGCTGGACAGGAGTGACATGACCGCACTAATGCACTGGTTCTTGGCTCCAGGCCCAAGTGGAGCAGCGCTGCTGCCCGTCATGCATTGGCGAAATGTCCTGTACTTGGGGCTACACTTGGGGTCATTGATGCAGGTCTCACTGGCTTGCAAGCAGTCATTGTGACTCCCCTCCACATTCGACAGTCCATCTGCCAAGGGAGGAAAGAAGTAAAACAAAATCATGTTTAGTGTACCCACAATACTGCTATTACTGAATAATATTTTAGAAATATTTTCAGGTAATGTATTCTTTCACATCAGATTTTTGCCATTGAGATTCTAAATGTGTAGGAAATTTCATGGATCAGTACAGGTATGGAGGGCCGAACAGCTCCTCTTTGATCGGTTAGGTGCTGTAAGTGTTATGCTGCCTTGGAGTTGGGAATCTTGCCAATTGAATGAGCTTCTGGGATGTCTGAAACATCCATGCCACTCAAATGCCAGGCTATGACTATTGCCAATAAGAGACATTCTAACCACTGACTCTTGACATTCAATGGTGTTACCATCGCAGAATCCCACACTGTCAATACTCTGGGGGTTACCATTGACCAGAAACTCAACTGGATTTGCCACATCAACATAATGGCTACAAAAGCAGGTCAGAAGCTAGGAACACTGTGATGAGTAACTCACCTCCTGACTCCCCAAAACCTGTCCACCATCTACAAAGCACAAGTCAGGAGTGTGATGGCATACTTCCCACTGGCCTCGATGAGTTCACCTTCAACAACACTCAAGAAGCTTGACATCATCCAGGACGAAGCAGGCCACTTGATTGGCATTATATTCACAAACATCCACTCCCTCCACCACTGACGCTAGCGTGTTCTATCTACAAGGTGCACTGCAAAAATTTACCGAAACTCCTCAGACAGCACCTTCCAAACCTGTGATGACTTCCATCTCAAAGGACAAGGACAACGGATACATGGGAGCAGCACCACCTGCAAATTCTCCTCCAAGCTACTCTCCATCCTGACACAGAAATATATCACCGCTCCTTCATTGTCACTGGGTCAAATTCCTGGAGTTCCCTTCCTGAGGTCATTGTGGGACTACAGGACATGGATTACAGCGGTTTAGGAAGGTAACTTGCCACTATTTTCTCAAAGGCAACTAGGGACAAACAATAAATGCTGGCCAGTGATGCCTACCTCCCACAAATTAATGTAAAAAAGTACCACACTGCTACTTCTGGGAATGGTCTGCTGAATCACTCACCAATCAGGCAGTGGCAGGTCTTTTGAGAGCCTGGCGTCTTTATAGATGCATCTTCCTAATCGTCATTGTGAGGTCAAATCTGGGAATGTGGCAGCTCATTTTATTTGCCTCCTGACTTACAAATATTACCCGTCTTACTGTCCTGAAAGGAATTTTTTGCTATTTATTTAATTGATTAGGAACATTTAAGGGAAGGTGACGTGGTAATGTTACTGGGCTAATCCAGGAGTGGAGGAAAGTACCCAGGAGGCGTGGCTCAAATCCTATCATGGTAGCTGGTGGAAATTGAATTCAATCATTAAATGTGGAATGTAAAACTATGAAACTGGCACTAATTGTTGCAACAATTCAGCCCGTTCACTAATATCCTTACAATGTCCTGCTATCATTATTTGGCCTTCATCTGACTCCAAACTCCACAGCCATATGGTTGACTCTTTGCTGAACTAGACTTGACATTTAAGTACTGTGGCTACAAGAGCTTGTCAGAGGCTAGAAATCTTGCAGCAAGTAACTCACCTCCTGACACCCTAAAGCCTGTCCGCCATCTACAAGGCACAAGTCAGGACTGTGATGGAATTATTCCCAGTTGCCTGGATGGGTGCAACTCCAACAACAGTCTGTGATGATACTATGGCTTTCAGAGTTGTATTTTGTCCTTTTCTTGATGAAGAAAGTTTATTACAGAGGTGCCAAGAGGCCTCCTCAAAGCTGAGAAAGTAAACAGCTTGTGAAGCCTTGTAGTTTTTTAAAAGTTGGAACAATAGAAGCAGCCTGAATGTGGGGTCAAGATCCCAACAGAACCAGAATTTTCAGTTTTATTTCTCTGCAGATGCTGGGGTCTTGAAGCTGGATGTGAAAGCTCTTACTCATCTATTTTACTGAATTTGCCCTTGCCAAGGGTGTGTTTATGGGATGCTACTATATCAGAACTGTTAATTAGTAGTATTTAATATATATCATTTTGTTAAGCACTTCAATAGAGTTACAATTAAACTAATTATTTGATTTTATTCTTATTTTGTCTGTATTTTAACTGAAGTGTAAAAATAAAGTGTGTTTTGCTTAAAGTCAAATAGTTTGATCAATTGAATTGTATCTGGAATGCAATGCCTTACATTTTCCTTTAAAATAAGAACAAGTTAGGGTTTAAGCTATCTCCATAATATATTTTTAGGTGGTTTTGTCTGGTCCATAACAAATCAAGAAGTTTGACACTGTCCAGAACAATATTTGAAAGGCATCACATCGTCAAGCATCCACTCCTTCTACCTCCAATGCTTAATAACAACATCTTCATGCCATCTATAAGATGCACCACAGACATTCACTTACAGGTCTTAGACACCACCTTACAAAACCACAGCCACTTCCACTTGGAAAGTCAAGGACAACAAATATGTGGGAACACCACCATGTACAACTTTCCCTCCAAGCCATTCACCATCCTGACTTGGAACTAGATGGCTGTTCCTTCCCTATCGCTCGGTCAAAATCCTGGATCTCCCTTCCTAACGGCGTTATGGTGTACCTACTCCAAACAGACTGCAGGATTTCGAATAGGCAGGTCACCATTCACCTCCTCTCAAGGCCAACTGGGGATGGGGCAATGAATACTGGCCCAGTGAGGCCCACACCCCATAAACAGATTAAAATAAACCATCCTCTGAAATGGCCTAATAAACCACTCCGTTTTGAATGGGCAACAAATACTAGCCTTGCTAACAATGCCCACATTCTATGAAGGAATGGAAAAAAAACAAAGGAACAGGAATTGGCCATTCAGCCCATCACTTCTGCTTTACCATTCAGAAACATGGTTTTCTATCCCATTTTGGAGGCGGGAAGGGGTGGAAAGGTAAGTGTTTGTGCTTCCCTTATGATTCAGTTTGCACATGAAAATCAATCAGTGTGTTTGACAGCTCAGGGAGCTGACAGTGGAGATGGCGTGAAGAATAAAGTAAGAAGATGAAGAATAACAAATAGAATATTAAAGGTTAGAATGGACGGTGATGAGCAAGAGTTGGGTAAAAACTCCAATAACATTTTGAAAAATGGGGACTTGGGGAATTGTTTTAAGCTAATGCACAATATTGCCAGTGCTCAGCTTTCCCTGCTAAGGTTAGAATTTCTTTTTCGCCATCCACACTCTATTGTATTAGAAATATGAACAGAAATGTAATGGATTGTCCAAAAGAAACTATTAAAAACACCCTCCGTTGTTATGGGATTTTTCATTTCTGGAGAAAGACGCTTCCATTAATCCTGGTTTCCCTCAAGATCCCATAAGCTATTTGTTCCAGTCAAACTATTGCTTGATGACTAAACCCAGCAGAGTCTAGGAAACAACACTGCCTCAATCTTCCAGCAACATCATTGTGTTTTGACTGCAAACAGAGTAATGCCTATCATCTCCCATCTGGTCTCTTGTGTTGAGGATTAGATGGATGTCTCAGAACATAAAGTGACATCTTAACAGAAACCGTAGACGGTTTAATTTCTCACTTTTTTTTCCCGAATGTCACAACTGTCTGATTGCAGAACTGCCTGGTGAACTGCTTGGCAAAACATCTCAATCGGCTTAAAAGCATTTGGCAGAGCTACCCAGATGGCCTAATGGATAAACGCACGATTTGCAGTGCTAATGAAGGATTTTACAGCTTGAATCTCCTCAGTTTATATTCAGTCAGATCACCTCAAGTGGAGCAGAGCATGGAAGAACTGCATTTGACCTCCTCAGCTGTGGGGGAAGTGGGGAAATGCATAAGAAAGTCAACTGGTGCAGATTCTGCCCTGATTAACAACCAATGACAGATGCAGCTAAATGCCTTGCCCTTATTTTGTGGTGCTCCCACAGTCAAATACCTTAATGACACAATTGCGTTTAATCTGTCTATCTAATGTCTTTCCTTTACTGAAAAGGGGAAAACATTTTTATTAATTCTGCAGCTTGGCCCTTTTTAATGATCAGATTTATTAATTATCTTTTAAAATGATAGTTTTTTGCTTTGGATAACCTATTACTGTCAAAATTCATGCCTGCTGTTGTGGCAAAACTTATTTCTGAAATTTGTCCACCAGACGTCCCCATCCCGACCTCGGCAAGTGAGAGAAGAATAGAAATTTGTTTTCTAACCCATAAGAAAGGTCAGAAAATACCAGGCACACATTGTCGGTAAATTTAGATGTTAGATAATCACTTCTTGTCTATCTGATAGCTTTTAGTGGTTTGTCGGGAGGCAATGCTTTTTGCCCTTTGGCCATTCCTAATTTCTTGCAAGATAGAAAGCTTTTTTTCATTTAATTTGTTTATCCTAGCCAACCTGTTTAGAGCTGTTATTACACACGTCTGGAGCAGATGGGAACCCAGGTTGTTGTTCCAGGGATAGAAACACTACCTCTGTGCCACAAGAGGGCCTTGATGGTTTAGAGAATCTCCAGAAATTCTTTCACCAGGAACCACATGTCCTGATTGCAGCAATCCTTATGACCCCAGCCACTCAGATTTGATGTTCCTCAAGCTCTCATCCTTTCAGTTACATCAGTTGCAAATAGTTTACTGGTTCTTCCTCCAGCACATTCCAAGGCTGTGCCTTCTATGACCTAGAAAGATAAGGGCTGCTGATACATGGGAAAACCTCCACCTGCAATTTCCACTCCAAGTCACACGCCCCTGAATTTGGGGTGGCGTGGTGGCTAAGTGTCAGTGGCTCATTGTGGCTCAGAAGGCACTATTGTCTTACAGCTCTCGGAATCTGGGTTCAATTCCAACCTTGAATAACTGCCTGTGTAGAGTTTGCACATTCTCCTGTGTCTGTGCAGATTTCCTCTGGGTGCTCTGATTTCCTCCTACAGTCCAAAGATGTGCAGGCTAATTGGATTAGCCATGGTAAATGTGGGGATAGGGTAGGAGGTGGGATTGTGTCAATGCTCTTCAGGGGATCAGTGCAGGCCTAAGGGGGTGCATTGCCTCTTTCTGCATTGTAGGGATTCTATGGAAGATAATACCATTATGGCAGACAGGAAACAAAGAGAAGGAATAAACAGGTCTTCTTCTGGGTGGCTAGCAAGGATTAGCAGAGTACCACAGTGATTGAACCCCAACTTTTCACAATACATATTATAGGTTTAGATTAGTGAACTAAATATAATGTGTCCAAGTTTGCAGATGACACAAGCTGGTGGGCCAGTGAACGGTGATGAGGTATTTCATTGTGATTTGGACAAGTTGACTGAATGCGTCATTCTGAATGACAGAACAAGTTCAAAGGGCTGAATGGCCTACTCCTCCTCCTATTTCCCATGTTTCCATGTTTCTTACTGCAATGCCGCCAGCTCAAAGGCCTGACCTTCTTTCCTAACAGCGCTGTGGGTAGATTGAAGAATTTGGAACTGTTTTCCTTACAGAGCTTCTGATTAAGAGATTACAGATTCCTTACAGATTAAGAGAAGATCTGATAGAAGTTTTCGAAATCATGTGGGGTCTGGAAGGAGTAGATAGGGAGAAGCCATTCCCACTCATGGGAGAATTGAACCAAAGGGCACAGATTTAAAGCATTTTGCAAAAGAAGCAAATGAGAAGAGAGAAAAATAGGCTGGAGCTGTTTTCCCAAGAGCTTAAGGGGTGACCTTATAGAGGTTTATAAAATCATGAGGGGCATGCGGGGAGTAAATAGAAGACCACTATACTGAACATTTTTTTTTCTCAATTTTATAATTTATTCCTAAAATCTGCAATTTTTGCTCTCTATTTTTCTAAGAACTGTAACTGAAGAAGCTGTACTTAGGGACTTGTACCTAAGATGGCATACCCTAAGATTTATACCCTTTTCACTCCACTGACTTGGGTATGTGTGATGACAAAGCTAATTCTAATTCTAAGTCTAATTCTAAAATGTTCAGGATAATAGTATAGAGATTCAGGATAGAGTGACAAGGAGAACTTTTGGACTCAGGTTGTTACATTATCAGTCACAGAAAAGAGATTATTTTGATTGCAGTTTTAAAGATCACAGATTGGGTGAAATGTGATCTAGGGCGATGCAAACCTTGACTCCATAGGGCAATGGACCTCCAATTTAAAAACAAAAATTAGCTGAGTGTGTTGGCATAATTATTATTCTTTAGATCTGATAATATACTGCTAGTTCTGCGGTCACAACGTGTGTTCTGCGCATTGATTCATATGTTATTAAAGATCGATGTAGCTACTTCTGTCTCTTTTCGGTCCTCTCCTATTAATGGAAACACTTCAGGTGTCCTCTCAGATTTGAACATCTCTCATCATGTGCCACAATGTGGTTATAGTATCTAAGTCACTTTGCAATTAGTACCCAGATTCCATTGCTGCTTGACCGCAGCCTGACCTTCCCTGCTGATTTGGCTTCAGTTCAATATCTTAAGGGCTGGGCATGTGGTGCATGACATCTATTACAGAGAAGTATTAGCAAAAAATTTAAGACCACCAGCAAAAGAATGAGAATACTTTTCCAAGCAGCGTGATGTGGAACATTCTGTAATAGCCGTGGAAGAAGATTCGATAGAAATTCTTATGAAGAAATTTGAAATGACAGGGGAAAATCAGGACAGTGCAATTCATTTATAGTTCTTTCCAAGAGCTGGCACACACTTTCAGTCTCAGTGTCGCCCTCCTGATTATAGGACACTGTCGATTGTAAAAAAGTCTGGTTAAGGTATGCATTGTATAAGTGGTGACAATGTTGCTCAGGATGAAATTGAAGGAGATTGAGGGATCGATGAAAGTAAAATCAATCTTTGGCTGAGGCATAAAATGGAAGGTAGTGAATCTCCAGTACATTTTAGACCCAATTTTATTTTGTATTGAACTCAGTAATAGACACACATTCATAGTGCACCTTTTATGACCTTTGGTCATCCGAAAGTGCTTTGCAGCCAGAGAAGTACATTTGAAGTCTGCTCACTATCATCATGTAGAAAATGAAAAATGAAACAAGAAATTCAGGCAAGGTGTAGAAAGTGTTCCCAATTCACTGTTACCTCTTTTGCATTGTTATCAACACATCCAAAATGCAAAGGCATAATCAATAAAGCAAGCAGAATGTTGAACTTTATAGTCCAAAAGATATTACTAGTTACCAGGAATGCTAGACCGATCCCACATTGTGTTGTGGTGAGCAGAATAGACAGTGAGCTATTCAAGTACTGCACAACGCACAGATTCTGAATTGTAAACTAAACTGGAAACAGTCATAAATTTGCACTGCAGATGCTGCACAGTCATAGAATCATAGATATCCACATCATGTCTGCACTAATCAAAAACAACTGTCTAACTAACTAACTACTCTAACCCCACAGATCTTTGCTAATGTTCCCTGGAGACACTGCTCAGATCTTTGATTGCTAATGTTCCCTGGATACACTGCACAGATCTCTGGATTCTAATGGTCCCTGGATACACTGCACAGATCTCTGGATTATAACGTTCCCTGGAAACACCTCATAGATCTCTGTATTCTAATGTTTCTTGGAGATACTGCACAAATCTCTGGATTCTAATGTTCCCTGGAGACACTACATAGATCTCTGGATTCTAATGTTCCCTGGAGAGACTGCACAGATCTCTGGATTCTAATGTTCCCTGGAGAGACTGCACAGATCTCTGGATTCTAATGTTGCCTGGAGATACTACATAGATCTCTGGATTCTAATGTTGCCTGGAGATACTACATAGATCTCTGGATTCTAATGTTGCCTGGAGATACTACATAGATCTCTGGATTCTAATGTTCCCTGGAGAGACTGCACAGATCTCTGGATTCTAATGTTGCCTGGAGATACTACATAGATCTCTGGATTCTAATCGCATTGGAGATACTTCATAGATGTCTAGTGTCTGAGTTCAGATGACATTTGTTTCTTTCATCTAATAAGGGTGACGACAAATTGCTGATTGAGTCAACAATGCAGCATTTTCCTTTCATTGGATCATAAATAAGATTTGGTAGAACATTGATGAGCACACAGATGGAATACTGTGTGCAGTTCTGGCCGTCACATTATCAGAAGGCATCTAAAGCTCCTAATTGTTGCTGGCCTGTTACCATGCCGACATCCAACTTGGTGCCAATAGTACAACCCTTCTCCTTGCCCAGAAGACCCTTGCTAAAGACTTTAAATCAGTGTAAAGGCAAATACTAATGCAAGATGCTTCTTTCAATGTCCTTGTGGAGAAATTACATTAGTACCCTTTGTTGTGCCATCCAGCAGCAAACTTGTCAATGGGTATTTGAGGGTTCTGTGTGTATGACATGAATTGGAGTCTGTTAATCCTGAATTTAACTTTTACCTTTGAGAATTCTCCAGAGCTTTTTTTTGGATATTTCATGATCTTCCATGAACAGAACAGTTGTATTAATTTTGTAAAATGCCTCCCTCCCAATACCAAGCAAGATTTTTAGAGATATCTTCTCAGGATCAGTTCACATGCACTCTGTAAAATAAAGCTTTATGGTGCTTGGAGAGCTGAAATTCACTGAAGATATCATTTACTGCTCAAGCCATATGGAACTGTTTCACTTCCATTTGTTGATTATTTTGAAAATTCACTTATGGGATGTGGTCGCTGGCTGGTCCATCATTTATTGCCTGTCTTGAGTTTCCCTTGAGAAAATTCTGGTGAGCTGCCTTCCTAAACCACCACAGTCCACATACTGTCGGTTGATGCACATGTGTTTAAGGGAGGAAATTCCAGAATTTTGACCCAGAGATAATGAAGGAATGGCAATATATTTTGATGTCAGGATGGAGAGTGGCTTGGAAGGGAACTTGCAGGTGGTGATTTTCCTATGTATCCACTGTCCTTGTCTTCTACGAAGTGGTCACCGGTTTGGGAGGTGCTGTCTGAGGAATTTTGGTGAACTTTGCAGTGCAGAACACACCAGCTTCAGTGATGGGAGTGGAGGGAGTGGATATTTGTGAATGTAGTGCCGATAATGTGGGCTGCTCTGTTCTGGAAAATGTCAAGGTTCTTGAGTGTTTTTGGAGCTACACCCATCCAGGAAAATGGGGAATATTCCATCACCCTCCTGACTTGTGCCTTGTAAATGGTGGATAGGCTCTAGAGAGCCAGACAGTGAGTCACTTGCTGCAGTATTACTAGCCTCTGGCCTGCTCTTGTTGACGCTGTGTTTATATGGAGAGTCCAGTTGAGTTTCTGCTTAATGCCAACCCCCAGGATGTAGATAGTGGGGTATTCAGTGATGGTTACAGCATTGAATGTCAAGGGGCAGCTGTATGGCATGAATGTTGCTTGTCTCTTGTCAGTCTGTTCTTCTATTCTCTGCGAGCTTACTCTCATACTCTATTTTCTCCTCCATAACCAATCCTCCTTTGCTGTCTTCTAAACTATTCCCAATCATTAAGTCTTGGTATTTCTTGCAAATTTGTAGACTTCTTTTTTGCAACTAATATTTTAGTGATTGTAACGAGGTCAGCTAGGTTGACTTCATAGCATCTGAGTTCCCTGATTGGGACTGTTAATCTGCTCCAGTCAGGGAGCAGTGTCTGACAGATAAGAACAGGAGTGTCGCCTTGGCGTGCCCATTTGCCACCGGGAGGTGGAGATCCCCAGTGGAGGGCTCTCTATGCGGGAGTCCTCCCCTTTTCTCTCAGGGATCTGGGGTGGAGGGTGCTGCACGCAGCGGTCCCCTGCAACCGCAGATTGCGGTGGTTCACGGACTCCCAGCCCAACTGCTTGTTCTGTGGCGCTGTGGCGGGTTTGCACTCCCTTTTTGATTTTCTCAAAACCTCCTCCTCTGCTTTTGGTTGCATTTCAGTCCCATTCTCCTGATCTTCGGGCACCCGGTACGGAGGAGGGAGGGCAGGTCTGAAGACCTCCTCGTGGGTCTGCTCCTGGGCCTGGCCAAACTGGCCATAAATAGGTCCTGGCAGCGGGCCGTGGAGGGGGTTGTTAGGGCCAACTGCCTGCCCCTCTTCCGCGGTTACATTAGAGCCCGGGTGTCCTTGGAGAAGGAGCACGCGGTCTCCACAAACACCTGGAGTTGTTCAGAGAGAGGTGGGCTCTGCAGGGAGTGGAGTGCATTATTTCCCCCTCTAACTCTATTTTGATTTAATCCCTGCCCTTCCCTTCACTGTTTGGTCACACAGCATTGCCTTTTGATGTGAAGGGCACTGCTTGTCACTGGCCACTCAGGTGTTTCCTTTCTTCCTGGTGGTGGAAATTTGAATAAAGATTCACGCACCTTGTGTCTTTCACTATGTCTCACACCTGCGCACACATAACATGGGTGCTGGGGAAAAAATAAGCACTACTACAGTTAGGTGGGAGTGTGGGGGTAAAAACAAGAAAAACAGGAGTGTCTGACATTCTGTTCACTCTGAGGGAGCTGGATCAGTGTCAAGTACTCTCCATGTGTAAATAAAGTGTGACTTGGTGATAGGATAATGGCCTCTGGAGTTATTTCAAATACTATCTCTAATTTCCCTCATACGTCATGGTTTAGCAACTGTCCTTTTTGCATTCTGGTGCCAGGCAGGAATAAATAATTTTTGTGGTGACGCCGGCTGCAAGGACACTCTTCCCAGACTTAAAGTTTACCGAATAGATCTAAAGGAATTTACAATATTGCTGTAAAAATCCATCAGCTTCACTGATGTTTTAGGCAAGAAATTCAATCGTCCTTAGCTGATCTCTCAATTGTCAAGAAGTCAAATCATGTCCAGTTTCTCCAGAGTAATCAGGGATTGGAATTAAATGCCATTGCCATTGATATCCATATCATGAGAACTTTCCTTTTAATGTCTTTGGCTAAGTCTGAATGTGGTGCCAAAGTTTGCCTGCACTACCTGGGTCTTGCTGCAATGGGCTAGACATTGTAAAGATTATATTATAGTCTGAGTTGCTGTGATGGTACATTCAGTACTGTTCAGCAATTCTGAAATCAACAGCAATAAACCCCAAACTGCACACATCACCTTATGGAGCCATATCTTCAAGAAACACAATACAATTATATTCTTCCTCACCACTAAGTCTCTTTGAAGAACCACGAGGAGGAGAGTATAAAACTTCACAAGGACACAGACATGACGGGGGAATGGACAAACTGGTGGCACATGAAATTCAATATGAGAAATTTAAGGGGTTTTGTTTTGGCAGGAATAAATGGAGAGATAATATGAAACAAAAGAGAGACAGTGCAAAGAAAGCAAGAAGACACAGCCGAGAAGTAATTGGCAAGAGAAGCTAAAGTGATCCGCGAAAAATTTATCAGATTCATTCAAAAGTAATTTGAAATGATGCGACCATTCAGCCCATTGGGTCTTCTCCATCATTTGATTTTGGCTGATATATTTCTCAATCCCATTCTCCTGTTTTCTCCCCGTAACACTTGACTCCCTTTACTAATCAAGAACCTATCTATCTCTGTCTTAAGTACATTCAAAGACTTGGCCTCCACAGCCCTTTGCCGCAGTGAGTTTCACAGATTCGCCACCCTCTGGCTGAAGACATTTCTTCTCAATTTAGTTCTGAAGGGTTGGCCCTTCACTCTGAGGCTATGCCCCCGGGTCCTAGTCACTCCTACTAAAGGAAACATCTTCTCTACGTCCACTCTAGCCAGGCCTCTCAGTACTCTGTAAGTTTCAATGAACTTTAAATACATTACATAATTATTTAAAATAGGGGAATGCCGTAACAAGGACAGAACCCCTCGGTCCTCACCTTCCACCCCACCAACCTTCGCATAAACCGAATCATCAGACGACATTTCCGCCACCTCCAAACGGACCCCACCACCAGGGATATACTTCCCTCCCCACCCCTTTCCGCCTTCTGCAAAGACCATTCCCTCCGTGACTACCTGGTCAGGTCCATGCCCCCCAACAACCCACCCTCCTGTCCTGGCACCTTCCCCTGCCACCGCAGGAACTGTAAAACCTGCGCCCACACCTCCTCCCTCACCTCCATCCAAGGCCCCAAAGGAGCCTTCCACATCCATCAAGTTTTACCTGCACATCCACCAATATCATTTCTTGTACATTGCTCCCAATGCGGTCTCCTCTACATTGGGGAAACTGGACGCCTCCTAGCAGAGCGCTTTAGGGAACATCTCCGGGACACCTACACCAACCAACCACACCGCCCTGTGGCCCAACATTTCAACTCCCCCTCCCACTCTGCCAAGGACATGCAGGTCCTGGGCCTCCTTCACCGCCGCTTCCTCGCCACCCGATGCCTGGAGGAAGAACGGTTCATCTTCTGCCTCGGAACACTTCAACCCCAGGGCATCAATGTGGACTTGACCAGTTTCCTGATTTCTCCTTCCTGATTCCACCTCACCCCAGTTCCAAACTTCCAGCTCAGCACCGTCCCCATGACCTGTCCTACCTGCCTATCATCCTCTCCACCTATCCACTCCACCCTCCTCTCTGACCTATCACCTTCATCCCCATCCCCATTCACCCATTGTACTCTTTGCTACTTTCTCCCCACCCCCACCCTCCTCTCATTTGTCTCTCCACCCTGAAGGCACTCTGCCTCTATTCCTGATGAAGGGCTTTCGCCTGAAACATCGATTTTCCTGTTCCTTGGATGCTGCCTGAACTGCTTTGCTTTTCCAGCACCATTGTGATCTAGAAAATGCTTTTCAAGTAGAAGGCAAGAGAATAACACAAACTGAATTGCACATTCAATGAGTTTTTTAGATTAGATTAGATTATTTACAGTGTGGAAACAGGCCCTTCGGCCCAACAAGTCCACACCGACCCGCCGAAGCGCAACCCACCCATACCCCTACATTTACCCCTTACCTAACACTACGGGCAATTTAGCATGGCCAATTCACCTGACCTGCACATTTTTGGACTGTGGGAGGAAACCGGAGCACCCGGAGGAAACCCACGCAGACACAGGGAGAACGTGGACGGCACGGTGGCATGGTGGTTAGCACTGCTGTCTCACAGCGCCAGAGACCCGTGTTCAATTCCCGCCTCAGGCGACTAACTGTGTGGAGTTTGCACATTCTCCCTGTGTCTGCGTGGGTTTCCTCCGGGTGGTCCGGTTTCCTCCCACAGTCCAAAGATGTGCAGGTCAGGTGAATTGGCCATGCTAAATTGCCCATAGTGTTAGGTAAGTAAGGGGTAAATGTAGGGATATGGGTGGGTTGCGCTTCGGCGGGTCGGTGTGGACTTGTTGGGCCGAAGGGCCTGTTTCCACACTGTAATGTAATCTAATCTAAACGTGCAAACTCCACACAGTCAGTCGCCTGAGGCGGGAATTGAACCCGGGTCTCTGGCGCTGTGAGGCAGCAGTGTTAACCACTGTGCCACCGTGCCACCCGTTGATGTGGATATTGGGGGCTGAATGGCCTCCTGTGCTGTAACTATTCTATGATCCTATGAAACCTTCCACTGGTCACAGAGGCCAGGCACTCGGTGGCAAAAAAAAGGGAATTTTTTTTAAACACAAGATTTTACCCTGGAGTTAGCCTTTAGGAAAAGCTATGAGTTTTATGTGGTTTAAATCAGCATTTTATGAGAAAAATACAGAAAAGAGGACACATATGGCCAGCTGAGGACGCATTATTTTTGTTTGTTTGATTTTTCTTTATCGCCATCTCAGGAAAGAGGTCAAGGCTGCTACCCCACGCGCTGGAAGTTGTCGAAGTGACTGTTTTTCATGTGCAGTCCAGGCTGTGTGTCCAAGCAGCCTTTTTAATCATAGGCACATTCGGACGGTTGCAGAGGGGCATCTCAGGTCAGGATGAAACAGGCCTGGCCCACTAGGCAGTGGGAGTGTTGGGACGATGATTAGACTTGGGAATCACAGTTAGTTCCAACACGAACTCCACTCCTCCACATCACCACTTCCTTGGCACAAATGTAGAAATTCATTTTGAAAACTTGTCAATTAATAGCAACAACTGGGATCATAACAACAACAGCAGTAACAACCAGCATTTTTGTCCCACTTTTATAAACAGGCAAATATATGAACTAGGAGCTGGAGTAGGCAACTTAGCCTCTCAAGCCTGCTCTGCTAATCACGAAGCTGCTTTGATTATGGCCTTAGCTTCACTGTGCAGCCTACATCTGATACCCTTTGACACCTAACCCTATCTACCTCTGCCTTAAAAAGATACTCAATGGCTACTTCGACTGCTCTCTGAGGAAAAGTATTCCACAGAAAAAAAGTCTTCCTCATCCCTGCTTTAATGCAGAAAAATGTCTGAACATTGTTAAGTGTATTAGGTGTCATGATTTGGAGATGCCGGTGTTGGACTGGGGTGTACAAAGTTAAAAATCACACAACACCAGGTTATAGTCCAACAGGTTTAATTGGAAGTGTGCTTCCAATTAAACCTGTTGTACTATAATCTGGTGTTGTGTGATTTTTAACTTTGCATTAAGTATAATAGCGATTTGTTTGTTAGTGGTGAACATTAACTGGGAACTCGCGTGTTCTATGTCAGATTGAAACTGTGACTGTTGGGTTTGGAGGTATATGCTTGTAATGTGTGTTTCTGCAAATTAAATCTGATAGTGTGGGTAAATAAGTATTAGGCTGCAGTTCGATTGTTCAGCACCTGGCTGTCCGGAGAAGAACACACAAGATTGTTTTTGGACAAAAACTGAGACTAAGCCAATTTAGGAGACATTGAAATAAAAACAGAAAATGCTGCAGAAATGAAGCAATGGTCACTTAGATAAACTTCATGGGAGACACTGAGCCAGGCGACCAGAAGCATGAAGAAAGAAATAGGCAGATTTCAGAGGGGGGGCACGAATATAGAAATAGCATTGTCCTAGTGGTATTATTCCTAGGTTTACATTAGATTAGATTACTTACAGTGTGGAAACAGGCCCTTCGGCCCAACAAGTCCACACCGACCCGCCGAAGCGCAACCCACCCATATCCCTACATTTACCCCTTACCTAACACGATGGGGAATTTAGCATGGCCAATTCACCTCACCTGCACATCTTTGGACCGTGGGAGGAAACCGGAGCACCCGGAGGAAACCCATGCAGACACGGGGAGAATGTGCAAACTCCACACAGTCAGTCGCCTGAGGCGGGAATTGAACCCGCGTCTCTGGCGCTGTGAGGCAGCAGTGCTCACCACTGTGCCACCGTGCCGCCCACATTCATCCAGAGACCCCAGAAATGTCCTGGGGAACTGGGTTTGAACGATGCGATGGTACATGGTGGAAATTGATTTCACTCAAACGAAAACTGGAGTTAAGAGGCAAATGATGAACATGAAACCATTTTTGATTGTAGGAAAATCCATCTGGTTCACTAATGTCATGAAGTCATAGAGACATACAGCACGGAAACAGGCCCTTTGGTCCAACTTGTCCATGCTGACCGGATATCCTAAATTAATCTAGTCCCATTTGCTAGCATTTGGCTCATATTCCTCTAAAACCTTCCTACTTATATATCCATTGGATGCCTTTTAAATGTTGTAATTGTACCCACCTCTACCACTTCCTCTGGCAGCTCATTCCAAACATCCACCACCCTTTGTATGAAAAAGTTGCCCCTTAGGTCCCTTTTAAATCTTTCCCCTCCCACCTTAAACCTATGACCCCGAGCCCGGGAAAAAAATCTTGGCTAGTCACTCTCTCCATGCCCTTCATGTTTCTATAAACTTTTATAAGCTCACCCCTCAACCTCAGATTCTCCAGGGAAAACAGCCCCAGCCTATTCAGCCTTTCCCTACAGCTTAAACCCTCCAACCCTGGCAACTTCCTTGTAAATCTTTCCTGAACTCTTTCAAGTTTAATAACGTCTTTCCTATATCTGGGAGACCATATCTGAACACAGTATTCCAAGAGTGGCCTAACCAAGGTCCTGTACAACTGCAAAATGAGCTCACAATTGCTATACACCTTCAGGGAAGGAAGCTGTCATCCTTACCTGGTCTGATAAGGACTCCGGACTCACAGCAGTGCGGTTGTAAGTGGAATTGAAATACCCGACTGGCCTTGCTTTCACTCCTATGTCTTATGGTCTTACGGACTCTTAACTACTTGCGAGCAATTAGGGATGAGCAATATCCCTAGCAATATCCACATCCCATGAATTAAGTTTTAAAAAATCAAGGAATTCTGAAGCTTTGGAACTAGTCTGCTGAAGCACTAGCCACGGCTGGTGGAGTGAAAAAAATAGAACAAAAGGTCAGAATTGTAGGAATATGAAGAACTTGGAGGATTGTCAAGCTGCTGCACATTAGAGTTAGAGAGAGTGACGCTACAGAGAAAGTGAAACATGAGGAAGATATATTTCAAATCAAGGTGGACTGGAACTCTGCAAACTCAGGACATTATAAAAAGAACTAGGAGCAGAGGGTTTTAAATTTTAAACATGATTCACTGGTTGTGTCCATCATTTTGTGATGCTTAAGATTCCTGCATTGAAGTAATGATACAATTGGCACACATACGGTACTTTGTACAACGGTGATCAAAAGGCACAGTAAAATAGCCCAAAGCATTACAGAAAAGTGAGTTAGCCTGACAGACGATGAAGTACAGAGTGATTAAATTAATTTTTTCTTTTGACAAAAGTGAAACGTCTTGAAATTATAGACTGAACTATCTTTCAAATTCAGATCCAGACTTAGAAATAATTTCTTCAGTCACAAATAAGTGACAGCATATGCCCGCTTCATCTATCAGTGGTTTGCAGGCTGTTTACCCTTTGAGTCCTCAAAGACCTTCAGAGCTTTTGAAAAGATTTTCTTGCTTTTATGTCAGAAACAATCTGCAGCAACAAATTGCCTGCGAGATTGTGTGGTATTGACTGCTGGAGGGGAAAGAAACTTGCAGCACTGCTTAATGCTTCTTTAAAGGAGTATAGCTCAGCATTATCTTGGTCTGCTGCTGTTGAATAGCTAGCCAGTAAACACCTTTATGGCTCATATATTCAAATAGTGGCCTCTGAAGCTTTCTGAAGGATGGCTTCCCTCAACTACAGCTGTACTCCAGTCAATGGACAAATACCTTTCAGTGAGGTGATGGACGAAAGGATGAAAACTCCTTGAAGAAGAGAGATAAAATAACATCATACCAATTCAAAGGAGGAGTCAGAGAGCTGGACAATCATGGACCCCACAATCAAACAGGCAGTGCAGTAGACGATATATGCTGGGTGTGTCAATCATAGAATAAGAACGTAGGAGTAGGTCACTCAGGCCCTTGAAAAAAGTTACATGACTCTAGATCATTGCATTATAATGATTAGGTTTGAGGATAGGAATCCCTCAGTGTAGGATTCTGGTTGAGGTTGAGGGATTCTGTGATGATTCTTGAACCCCAGCAGTCCATGACCGCCAGGATATTGATGTGGTTGCAACAGAGCTTTCAGTTTAATTTAGTTCCATCAATCTCCCATGCTTACTAGGCTGAGCATTCGTGATCCTGGGCTATTCAACAGAGGGTTAGAGTACCATGGCAAGGAGATTATGGTAATAGGAACTTCTTTAAAATGCATAGTTTAGCCTTAATACTGGAATGCTGTGTCAGATTCTGTACACACACTGCAGGAAGGCTGGGAAGGGAAAGACTCACAAGAACTGTTCCAGGAATGAGGACGAGAGCTACAAGGATAGATTAGAGAAGGAGATTGTCTCCTTCAACAAATTGAGACTGAGAGGAGAGGTGATGAAGGTGTTCTGGAACAGAAGGTAGAGAGAGAGAGGCAGCCTCCACTGGCAGAGGAGTTGAGAAGCAGACGACACCAGATATAACATGATTGGCAAAAAGGATCAAAGAAACGATGAGGAAAAATTATTTTAGGCAGTTCTTGGCTTGGATCCGGAGAAAGGTGTGGCTTTTGAAATGGAATTGGAAAAGTCCCCGTAGGGAATGAAATTCTTAGCGCGATGGGGAGAGGGCAGGAGAGTGGAACTTACTAAACTGAGCTTGGAGGGAGGTAGCATGGGCTGAAAGAATTGAATAGTGTCAATCTATGATTCTATCTGTGGGATACAGCTGAGAAGTACTGTCACTTCACTTCAGAACCGTGTGTTAAACCTGGATATGCAATGAGTCTTCTGTTTGAGGCTCCAAAGTTCCCTTCCACTAACATCCATTAACTTGATAAGCACAAAATCCATACATTGTCCTCTTTCAAAATAAAATAATCAGCACCTTTTGCGCAAAAGGAACTGTTGCTATGACAACGGTATGAAAATGCCTTTGAATAAGGTTGTGTCATTCTCTGACATTTATGGATATCTCATATATGCAAATGTTTGTGATTTTGTGCTCAGCGCAGGATTTAGTTTGAAGGGAGAGGATGTTAACAAATCAGGGCATGGTTCCTAGCTCTGAATGTGAATGCTTCTATAGGGGCTCCCATGCCAAGAATATTATTTGTATTTATTTCTGAAGTTGTTATGAAGTTGCAGCTCGTAGTGAAGCCAATCAACAGCAACAATTCATAAATCATCAGACAGGCCCTTCAAAATCCAGAGAGATGGTCCAAAAAGGTCATGTGTTGCCAGTATTTCTTCAAGCATAAAACAATGTGGATTGATGTTTGTTTTTTTTTTAGGAATCTCGCTAACGGCTGAGCTAAACTCTGACAGGCCACAGCTCTTTCTATTAAACCTCCCATCACGCCTTCACCAGGGACGATTTAAAAAGCCCACCTGTTATCCGGTAGTGACCACAGTTCTACCTGAGGGACACAGCTCCAATGCCCAGAGACCTCAGGGAGAGAGACCAGTGGCCTCACAGCTCCTGGGTATCAGGGTGGAGAAGATCCCACATTGTCAGCAACCAAGGACGGTGGATGTGGCCTAGATTTCTTCCCTACACCTAGGGTCAGTGGGGTCATAAGGGGTCACCCACTGAAGACAGAACGAAGTACAATACAGCACAGGAACAGGGCCTTTGACCCACCAAGCCTGCAACAACATATGATGCTCTTCTAAACTAAAAAACTTTTGCCTTCACGCGGTCAGTCTCTCTCAATTCCCGAGGCAAAAGTGAGTATTGCAGATACTGGAGATTAGAGTCAAAAGTGTGTTGCTGAAAAGGCCTGATGAAGGGCTTTTGCCCGAACCATTGATTTTCCTACTCCTAGGATGCTGCCTGACCTGCTGTGCTTCTCTCAATTCCCTGCCTGTTCATGCATCTGTCAAGATGCTTCTTAAACTTTGCTATTGTATCCACCTCTGTCACCTCCTCTGGCAGTGCATTCAAAGAAATTACCAGTCTCTGTGTAAAAACCTTGCCTTTCTACTTTTACCACTTCACTTTGCATTAAAAACTTGCCTCACCCATCTCCTTTAAACATTGCCCCTGTCAACTTAAACCTATGCTCCCTGTGTTTGACCATGCCTTGTAAATAAGTATTTTGTATTAATATGAGAGAAGTAGTGTTACTCTGTCCTACAAACCCAATGACAATCCCTGATGTCACCTTCTCAACCAGAATGTCTTGAACACCAACTCACAGAGCAGTATCAAACCACACACCAAACAACGCTGGAAGCTATGGAGTACATGTGTCTGGGAAATTGTAGCAGCAGTGAAGATCAAGAAACAAACTTTAAATTATCTGGAGAAGAGATGAACTTATGGAGTCATAGAGATGTACAGCACAGAAACAGACCCTTCGGTCGAACTTGTCCATGTCGACCAGATATCCCAAGCCAATCTAGTCCCACCTGCCAGCACCCAGCCCATATCCCTCCAAACCCTTCCTGTTCATATACCAATCCAGGTGCCTCTTAAATGTTGCAATTGTACCAGCCTCCACCATTTCCTCTGGCAGCTCATTCCATACACACACCACCCTCTGCGTGAAAATGTTGCCCCTTAGGTCTCTTTTATATCTTTCCCCTCTCACCCTAAACCTATACCTTCTAGTTCTGGACACACCCACCTCAGGGAAAAGACTTTGTCTATTTATCCTATCCATGCCCCTCACGATTTTGTCAACCTCTATAACCTCTATAACCTCTATAAGGTCACCCCTCAGCCTCTGACACTCCAGGGAAAACTGCCCTAGTCTCTTCAACTTCTTTCTCTTGCTCAAATCCTCCAACCCAGCAACATCCTTGTAAAATTTAAAATATTATTTCTTTAAATCACAATTTGTCTGCAGTAAATGCCATTTCCCTGGCTCTACACTCATCCTTGGAACATCTGGATAATAAAGACTCCTACGTCAGACTCCTATTTATTGACTTTAGCTCCATCTTCAACACCACAATTCCAAACAAATTCATCTCCAAATTCTGAGAACTAGGACTCTGCTCGCCCCCTCCATAATTGGATCCTTAACTACCTGACTCGCAGACCGCAATCCTTATCACACTCTGTGTGAAAATATTACCCCTTAGGTCCCGTTTAAAGACCATTGTGTCTCTTTCTCATCATTTTACTTGAATGACTATCTATAACTGTGGTTACATTGAAGAGGTACAGCCAATTGTGTATAATGCACTTTTCTTAGTTACACTCCAAATGGCCTTGCCTGCAGTGGAACAATAGCGGACTGACACCTGACAATGAATTTAAAGCTCAAAACAGCAATGGAAGCAAACTAGTGAGGAACAAGGCAGTGAGCAGAACATGGCATTAAAACACTTAAGATTTCCAGCATCGCTTCACCAAGACATATTTGCATGCCGCAACCATTCCTCGATTGCTTGATTGATGGGCATGCGTGAAACATCAACTTCCACCACAATAAAGGACTCAAAACATGATACATGGAGCATTGAAAATGAGAAGTCAAGCTGAGCCAACCTGTCAGGATGCCAAGTTGATGCTGCGTGTTCCTGTCACCCTTCAAGCCGTCAGATATCTATCTATCCACTTTGTCAAAGCAGGATCCAACAGGGACCGTTTTCTCATTGTAATGCTCTTCACTGTTTGCAGCCAGGGACAGCTAAAAATTTAAGGCATTTGCAGCTATTCGGTGCTGATTTCAGCTAATCAAAGGAAAATGCAAAGGAACGTAGCAGGGTTCAGTGGAGTGGCATGAACCACTGCCACCATAAAACTCTGCTGCTGTTTGTCACTTGCACTAGTCCATCCTCAAATAAAAATAAATGTAAAACTCACTTACTGGATGACTGAGCCTAATACTGACCTCTGGCAAGTGTATAAAACCTATGGTAGCGGATCCACTCAGCTCCTGATTTTCAATTCATGTGACTTTTCGGAATGCCAGGAACAGGAAGAGGCCATTCAGCCCCTTGAATCTATTTCACTATTTAATTAAATGACGATTGATCACAGTACAACTCCCACTTATCAACCTTTTGTTGTATATTCCTTGGTCACCTTACCTGATGAAAGTCTACACACTCGGATGAAAAGAGATGTTCAGACATCTTCAATCCTTTGCTTCCAAAAACAAAAGCCTCTTGATTTCCCTCTGAATGGTTTCAGATTAGGTTCCATTGGAAATTACAAAAGGTATTGTGTTCTTAATTTGCCTAGACCTCACTTTTTCTCAGTCCTTCCTGTTTGAAACTACAGATCCCTGGCATTCTGCAATAGACAGTTAGATCCCTGAAATCTGGGTCCTGCTGTAGTACAGACCGATAGATTTGAGACCTCTGGTAACTCTATGGATTGAATACAAAAATTACTTGAAGAGGACCAACTTGTTCTGACTGTGTGACTGTGTTAAAGGTACTGTATAAATGCAATTTGTTGTTGTTGGAAAACCTCACATTGACTTGCTTTTTAGTCCAAGACCCTCCAGCATTTTGAAATCCTTACTCTCTGGGTTAAAGAAGCAGAGCTTAATGAGGCCTTAGTAACTTGCTCTCATTTAACATGTTTATGGTAGAATGCTTCATTTGGAAAACATCTAATGAGTGCCATGTGGGCTCACATCAGTGTCAATGTCAGTCATATATCCGAGGGCGGAAATATTTTTAAAAATGCTTCCACAATCAATTTTCAAATGATTTCACTGCAACAGTTCACTGCCAATAGCAGAGAGTACCGGGGGCTGTAGCTTTGTCCTTAGGAGAGGAGAAAATATTCTGTTCATTCAGTCAGTGCTGGTGAATGGAATGCTTTACTATTTGTTTCCTGAGAATTAAGTCATGAATTAGTCCAGAGGATGGCTATGTACTAATGTCTTGTTGGCTCATTGCCAATAATGTACAAGAATGCAATGACATAATAAATATGTGCAGGAGGAGGTAGGTACGGTCCATCAAGTCTGCTGTGCTGCTCAATTTGATCACAGCTGGTCATGAGCCTGAAACTCCACTTCCTTAGCCACTCCCCATATCCTTCAATTCCCTGAGCGACAAAAAAATCTGTTTATCCCAGTCTCAGATATGTTAAATGATGCAGAATCCATAACTCTCTATGGTAGACAATTCCTCAGATTCACAAACACTTTGAGTGAAATAATTTCACGTCATCTCAGTCCTAAGTAATCCTTCTCTAGAGACTGTGCCCCTTGTAGTTGATTCCCTATCCAGGGGAAACAATCTCTCAGTATTCACTCTATCAATCCCTTCCAGATTCTTGAATGACTCAATCAGATTAGCCATTTTTCTAAACTCTAGAGTTTAATTGAATGAACCTACATTGAACCACCTCCAATGCAAGTATATTAATCCATAAATGTGGACTCAAAAACTGCACACAGTATTGTTGATATAATTTGACCAAAACCATACACAATTGAAGTCAGACTTTGTTATTCCTGTATTCCAATCCCCTTGTGAGAAAAGCCAATATGGCATTTGCCTTCCTAATTGGCTGCTGTGCCAATATGCAATGTGCATTAAAATTAAGAATATTGTGGCATCCCTTGTTGCAATCATGCTTCGACAGCAAAACATACATTGTTTTAAAAGCTCATGGGGAGTTTGACAGCATGATCTAATTTTTGTGGCATTAATGACAGAAGTTGTCCAGCAATATGGGGGAACCTGTTACTTGTGGTGTGTACAAACTGCTAGATTCTTTACACAATGATAAAACCTTGACTCTTATTGGCAATGCTATTTTTCTAGTCATCTTTGAGATGTTGAATAATACTTCTGCTCAACAGTTTTACTGCTCCTCCCAGGGCCCATCAAACTCAGAAGAGAAGCTCCTCCAACCTCAGTACTATGCTATTGATATGATTCCAAGATTGAGGAACCTTGGTTATGTGGAGAGCTGACTAAATATTTGTAAAACCTTGAGGAAAGACAGTGCTGCAAAGGCAAGTTCCAGCCACAATAGTCCAAATGTGTATGCTTTTAGGATTCTGTGTATGACTCTCACCAACTCAAGGTTCGAAACACCAATGACTGGATCACTGTATCCCTGTGTGTCAATGCATATATTGCTAACTTTGATTCTCCACTTATCTGAAGATTCTGGGTTACACTTTGATAGCAAATCTCAGCCAATGACCATTCCTTTTGTGTAAGCTGGTCAGCAAATGTTGAAAGACTATCTCTCTAAGGCTTACTATTATATCTGAGCTTGACTTTACTGCCTGGAAAGTAAACTTTCACAAAGTCTGTGATTTGAATAGAACATATAGTAAGTGTCTTTTCTTCTTTGTCCCTGAGGCATTGTGGGTCTCCCTACACCAGGTGGACTGCAGCAGATCAAGATGGTAGCTCACCACCACCTTCTCGCGGGCAAATAGGGATGCATGAACATCCCACAAGTGAATAAAAAAAGGCAAAGAGGCCAATTCTGATAATTTAGAATCAGAGGCAGACTATAATGGCCCAGGGGACCTCTACATCTCCTCCATAATTCTGTAAGATCATGGTGGATGATCTTACCTTATCTCCAGTTTCCCAACTGATTCCTGCAGAGTCCAAAAATCTTAATGATATCGGGTCTGATTATATTCAATGATTGAACATGATCTAAATGATTCTGTCTTTTAAACTGCCCCAGCGATATTCTCTATAAAATACAAGCCGAAAGAACCACGGATTCTGTAAATCAGAGACAAAAGTAGAAATTGCTGGAAAAGCTCAGCAGGTGAGAGAAATCATAGCTTAATGTTTCAGGTTGAGCGATCCTTCCTCAGAACCACAGGGTCACTCGACCTGAAACATTAACTCTAATTTCTCTCCACAGGTGCTGCCAGACCTGCTGAGCTTTTCCAGCAATTTCTGTCTTTCCCAATAAAATGTTCTTGCTGTGTGAGCTGGATTGTTCCATGTGTGTCCCCTTAAATTTTGCAGTGCACTATTTAATCAGAACACCTGTGAGGTAACTTCCAGGCTGTCATGCAGCCACTCACTCAGATATTAATGGGAACATTGTCTCTCAGCAAAGACATTATTCCACATCTCAGTCTGAGGTGGCTGTCCTCTTAGCCTGAGACTTTACCCACTAGTTCTGTACCTCCAACCAGGTCAACCAACCTCTCAGTATTTATCCATCAAAACCTAGAACATAGAACATAGAAAAGTACAGCACAGAATAGGCCCTTAGGCCCACGATGTTGTGCCGAGGTTTAATCCTAATGTAAAGTATAGTAACTTAACCTACTCACCCCTCAACTCACTGCTATCCATGTGCATGTCCAGCAGTCACTTAAATGTCCCCAATGACTCTGCTTCCATCACCACAGCTGGCAATGCATTCCATGCATTCACTACTCTCTGCGTAAAGAACCTACCTCTGACATTTCCTTTATACCTTCCTTCTAATAATCTTCAAACTATGACTCCTTGTACTAGTCAATCCTGCCCTGGGGAAAAGTCTCCGGCTATTGACTCTATCTATTCCTCTCATTATTTTGTACACCTCGATCAGGCCTCCTCTCTTCCTCCTTCTCTCCAGAGAGAAAAGTTTGAGCTTATTCAACCTTTCTTCGTAAGGCAAGCCCTCCAGTCCAGGCAGCATACTGGTAAACCTTCTTTGCATCCTCTCTTAAACCTCTGTATCTTTCCTATAGTAGGGTGATCAGAACTGGACACAATATTCCAAGTGTGGTCTCACCAGGGACTTGTACAGCTGCAGCAAAAACTCTTGGCTCTTAAACTCAATCCCCCTGTTAATGAAAGCCAAAACAACATATACTTTCTTAACAACCCTATCCACTATTGGGGTGGCACATGGCTCAGTGGTTAGCACTGCTGCCTCACAGCACCAGGGTCCCAGGTTCAATTTCAGCCTCAGGTGACTGTCTGTGTGAAGTTTGCACATACTCCCTGTGTCTGCGTGGGTTTTCTCTGGGTGCTCTGGTTCCTCCCACAGTCCAAAGATGTGCAGGTCGGGTGAATCGGCCATGCTAAATTGCCCATAGTGTTAGGTGCATTAGTCGGAGGGAAATGGTCCTGGGTGGGTTACTCTTCGGAGGGTTGCTGTGGACTGGTTGGGCCAAAGGGCCTGTTTCCACTCCATAGGGAATCTAATCACTTGGGTGGCAACTTTGAGGGGTCTATGTACTTGCACACCCAGATCTCTCTGTTCCTCCACACTGCCAAGAATCCTATGTTCAGCATTTGAGTTCGACCTTCCAAAATGCATCAGTTCGCATTTATCCAGGTTGAACTCTATCTGCCATTTCTCAGCCCAGCTCTGCATCCTGTCTATGTCCAGCTGCAGCCTGCAGTAGCCCTCTATACTATTGATGACACCTCCAACCTTTGTGTCATCTGCAAATTTACTAACCCACCCCTCAACCTCCTCATCCAAGTCATTTATAAAAACTACAAAGAGCAGAGGCTCAAGAACAGAACCCTGCAGAACCCCACTCAACACTGTCCTCCAGGCAAAATACTCCCATCTACATCCACTCTCTGCCTTCTGTCAGCCAGCCAATTCTGAATCCAGATAGCCAAATCTCCATGTATCCCATACAAATGAGAATTTGAGATGTTTCAACATTACAACTACAGAGAGCATGAGCTCATTCACTTCAGAAGTATCCTGCTCAATTCTAGAGACCACGAATAGTAATATTAATTGAAACATAACCTTGGGGGCTTTATGGACTGTATAGCTTAACAACATTCATTTGACATGTATACTCACTAACCTAAAACCTCGCCACATTCACAAACAAATCAAAGTATTATGTGGAGTGGCACAGTGTCTCAGTGGTTAGCAGTGCTGCCTCACAGCACCATGGACCCAGGTTCAATTCCACCCTTGGGTAACTGACAGTGTGGAGTTTGTGCATTCTCCCCATGTCTGCATGGATTTCCTTCCAAGGATGTGCAGGTTAGATGGATTGGCCATGCTAAATTGTCCATAGTGTCCAGGAGTGTGCAGGCCAGGTGGGTTAGCCATGGGAAATGCAAGGTTACAGGGATAGGCTAAGAGTGGGAGGCTCTTGAGGGTTAGTGTGGACTTGATGGGCTGAATGGCCTGCTTCCACACTGTAGGTATTCCATGATCATACAGTACAGAAGATGTCCTTCAGCATATTGAATCTGTACTGACAAATACTGCTTCTACGTCTACATTAGTCCCATTTTCAAGCTGTTGGCCCATGGCCCTAATTAATATGACATTTCAAGTGCTTTTCCAAGTCCTGTTAAAAGTTGTGAGGTTTCCCCTCTCAGCCATCCTCTCAGGCACAGCATTCCAGACTCCCATCACTCTCTGGGTGAAAACACATATTTCTCAACGCCCCCCCCCCCCAAACCTCCTGCCTTTCACTTCAAAAATATACCCCCTTTGTTATTAACCCTTCAGCTAAGGGGGACAGCAACTTCCTATCCACCCTGTGCATGCCCCTCCTAATCTTATACATCTCAGTCAGGTCCTCCCCTTAGCTCTCTCTGCTCCAAAGAAAATGACCGAAGCCGACATCATACAAATCAAAGAAAGGTTATTCCACCCATCACCCTGGTGCTGGCTCTGTGAAGCATGTAACCAATTCAACCCACTCCCTCACGCATTCCCAATAGCGTGACAAAATTTCAAATAGTCTGACGCAATTTCAAATATTTATCCAATTTCACATTGCAAGCTGCCATTGAATTTGTTTCCACTGTCTTTTCACTTTGTGCAGTCCAGATCATGACAACTTGTTCTGCAAAATGATTTCTCCTCAGCTCTTGTAGTGGTTTTTTTTTTGATAATTATCTCAAATCTGTATCCCCTGGTTCTCAACCCTTTGGCCATTGGATTGGTTTCTCATTTTTTGCTCCATCAAAACCCCTGATAAATTTAAAAGCTCCCATGAACTCTGCCCCAATTCTTCGTCACTGTAAGTTGACCAAACCTAGTTTTTCTAGCCTCTCCAATAAAATCTAAGTCACCGATTTGTGATGTCATTCAATTAGAGAAGTGCTAAAAATTGCCTTAAATGTTGATATTTTGCCTTATGTAATTGGAACACTCTACGTCTGAAAAAAAAGTTTTGTAGTGTTGAATTGTTAATGGTGCTTCAGGCCGTCTCAGGTGGTAGCTGTAACCGTAACCTGTCATTGTAGCAAAATAGTGGAATGTGTCTTCTTTGCAGGTTTATATTATTATTCCTTACAGCATAGAAACAGGTCAATTGGCCCACCAAATCCACAACGACTCTCCAAAGAGTAACCCACCCAGACCCATTTCCCTCTGACTAATGCACCTAACACTACAGGCAATTTAGCATGGCCAATCTACCTGACCTGCACATCCTTGAACGGTGGGAGGAAACCCACACAGAAACAGGGAGAATGTGCAAACTCTGCACAGACAGTTACCGGAGCCTGGAATCGAACCTGGGACCCTGGTGCTGTGAGGCATCAATGCTAACTGCTGAGCCACCATGCCGCCCACTTGATTTAGCATGATCAATTCACCTGACATGCGCATCTTTGGATTGTGGGAGGAAGCTCACACAGACACGGGGCGAATGTGCAAACTTCACACAGTCACCTGAGGCAGGAATTGAACCCGGACCCGTGCGCTGTGAGGCAGCAGTGCTAACCACTGAGCCACCATTCTGTCCCCAATGGGGCATGTCTTATGAGCAACTGATCTCGATGCAGTCAACAAAGGCCCTGACATGTTTCTTTTAAAGTGGCTTCTGTTTCTTTGAAATTTGTGTTCTGAGAGATCTTGACACTGGAGGAATATTGGTTCAGCTTCCTTGCATGAGGCTCTGGAATTTCCTCCCTCCAACTCTCTTATTCTCCACCTCCCTAACGCCGTAGGGATGCTCCTTAACAATGTCCCTCTGACCGAGTTTACAGTCAGCTATCCTTCTATGGTGTGTAGCTGGTGTACAGCGAATCATTAACGTCAATGTGAAAATAAGAGAGTTCTCCATGCAAGACCAACTGGGCCATGTAGGAGCAGTTGTGGGTAAGTTTGCTAAGCAAGACAGTTCATTTGTAGACGTTTCGTTCCCTGTCTAGGTGACACCTTCAGTGCTTTGGAGCCTCCTATAAAGCACTGCTGTGTTGTATCTTCTGGAATTTATATGGTTCTGTTCCTGTTGCTTCCAGTTGCTGCTTCTGGCAGTGCATTGTAGTGGCCGGTATTAGATTAGATTAGATTACTTACAGTGTGGAAACAGGCCCTTCGGCCCAACAAGTCCACACCGACCCGCCGAAGCATATACCACCCAGACCCATACTCCTACGTTTACCCCTTCACCTAACACTACAGGCAATTTAGCATGGCCAATTCACCTAACCTGCACATTTTTGGATTTTGGGAGGAAACCGGAGCACTCGGAGGAAACCCACGCAGACACGGGGAGAATGTGCAAACTCCACACAGAGAGTCGCCTGAGGAGGGAGTTGAACCCGGGTCTCTGGCGCTGTGAGGCAGCAGTGCTAACCACTGTGCCATCGTGCCACCCAATATATATTGGGCGTGTTTGTTGATGGAGTCCGTAGTTGAGTGCCATGCTTCTAGAAATTCTCTGGCTGTCCTCTGTTTGGCTTGTCCAGTGATCATCGTGTTGTCCGAGTCGAATTTGCGGTTCTTGTCATCTGTGTGTGTGGCTACTAGGACAGCTGGTCGTGATGTTCAGTGACCAGTTGCTGTTCATGGATATGGATTGCCCTATATAGTGTTTCATACAGTCTTCGTATGGAATCTTGTAAACTATGTTTGTCTTGCACATGATGGGTATAAGGTCTTTTGTTCTAGTGAGTTGTTTGAGTGTGGTTGTCAGTTTAGGGGATGTCATGAATCCGAGAGGTAGGAGCCTTGTGTAAAATCTTGTCCCATATAGTTAGATGACAATGTTCAATAAAAGGTAATGTTTATCCCAACTGGGCACCCTACAGTCTTTATCAAACTCTATTCCAAACATAATTATATCAAAACACAATCACAGATGGTGAAAACAGAGCTTGACAACAATTGATTGTTTGACAATGCTGTTCTGAATAATTTTATTGCTGTTATCCCAGCTCAGACAGTCTCTTTGCTGAATTAAAAGCACAAAGTTTGTCTAGACGCTGTAGTGGGTGCAAACATTGATTCTGCACCCCATGAATTCTCATGCCATCAGGTCAGATATGGCCAAAGAAACCTCCTGCTGATTGCCTGCTGTCACCATCCACACCTCGGCTGATGAATGACTGCTCCTCGATGTTGAAAAATACTCGAGGAAGCACTTAGTGTGGTAGGGGCATAGAATGTATTTTGAGCTAGGGAGTTCAATGTCCATCACCTAGTCTTGCTCATTTGCGTTAGTACTGACACAGCTGTTCAAGTCCTAAAGAACATTGCTGCTATACCGGGTCTGCAGCCAATAATGAGGGGACTAATGAGGGAGAAACATACTGGACCTCACCCTCACAAATCTACTTGTACTAGATGTGTTGATTCTTGACAGCATCCGCAGGAGTGACTACCATACAATTGTTGCAGAGACCAACTCCCATCTGATACTAAGAGTATGTGGCACTACCAGCATACTAAATGGGATAGATTTCAAACAGTACTCATAATTTAACACTGGCATCCATGCTATGGGTCACCATCAGCAGCAGAATTTTAACCTGTAATTCTACAGGCTATAACTTTCTGGATTGGTATTCCCTCACTCAACCAACATGATCAAACTGGAAGCTCAATGGAGAGTGTAGGAGGGCGTGCCAGAAGCAGCACCAAGCATGTCTAAAAATGAGGTGTCAACCTGGTGAAGCTACCAAACTGGACTCATTCCATGCCAAACAGCATAAGCAGCAAGTGATAGACAGAGCTGAGCAGATTACACAACAAATGGATCAGATCTAAGCTTTGTAGTTCTGCCACATTCAGTCATGAATGATGGTGGGTAATCAAACACATCACTGGAGGAGTAGGATCCAGTAATATCCCCCTCCTCAATGATGGCAGAGCCCAACACATCAGTGCAAAAGGAAAGGATGAAATATTTACGTCCACCTTTTGCCAAAATACCAAGTAGATGATCCATCTCAGCCTCCTCCAGTGCACCCCAGCATCATAGATACCAGTCTTCAGCCAATTCAATTCACTACACTTGAAATCAAGAAATGGCTGAGGATAAATCAGACACTTTGATACTCTAGAGACTGTGCACCCCGACAACGTTCCAGCAATAATAATGTAAACTTATGCTCCAGATCTTGCCACTCCCCAAGCAAAGCACTTCCAGTACAGCTATAACACTGCATCCACCAACACTATATAAAATAACCCTGATAGGTCCTATACAGATAAAGCAGAATAAATCCAACCCATCAGTAAGGTGATGGAAGGTGTCATCAACAGCGCTATCAAGCAGCACATGCTCAGCAATAACCTGCTCAGTGATGCCCCGTTTGGGTTCTGCCAGGGCTGTTCAGTTCCGGACCTCATTTCAGCCTTCCTTCAAATGTGGACAATAGAGCTGAATTCCAGAGGTGAGAGTGACTGCCCTTGACATTAAGGTCACATTTGACTGACTATGGTATCAAGGAAGCCAAGCACATCTGATTCATTGGGAATTAGGAGATAAATTCTTTGCAGAAGAATCATCAGAAGTTGGTCCATGGTGGTTGGAGGTCAGTCATCTCAGGTCCAGGACACCTCTGCAGGAACTCCTCATGGTAGTGTCCTAGGCCTGACCATTTACAGCTATTTCATTAATGAATCTTGCTTCCCTCATAAGATCAGAAATAGGCATGTTTGCCAATGACGACACAATGTTCTGCACCACTCAGTTGCTCAGATACTGAAGCAGTCCAGATCTGTATGCATTTAGACCTGGATAAAATCCAGACTTGGGCCTATAATTGGCAAGTAACATTCACACTACACAAATGCCAGGTAAGGACTGTCTCCAACAGGAGAGAATCGACCTATTGCTTCTTGATATTCAATGGCATCACCATTGCTGAATTCACTATTATCAGCATCCCATGGGTCACCATTAACCAGAAACTGAACATAGCTAGCTACATAAATACAGTGGCTACAAGAGCATCTAGATGAGTAAATGAATAGGAAGGGCATAGAGGGATATGGGCCAAGTGCTGGCAAATGGGATTAGATTAGGTTAGGATATCTGGTTGACATGGATGGGTTGGACTGAAGGGTCTGTTTCAGTACTGTACTTTATTATGACTCCACGAGGAGATCAGTGGCTAGGGATTCTGCAGTGAGTAACTCATCTCCTGACTCCCCAGAGCCTGTCCACCATCTACAAGGCACAATCAGGTGTCTGATGGAATACTCCACACTTGTCTGGATCAGCGAAACTCCAACATTGCACATGAAAGTTGATACCCTCCAAAGTGCAGCAGTCCACTCGATTGGTATCAATATTCATGAGCATCCAGTTCATCTACCACTGATGCTTAGTTATCAGCAGTGTGTGCTATCTACAAGATGCACTGCGGAAAAATATCAATGGCGCTCCCACAACACCTTCCAAGTCCATGATCACTGCCATTTAGAACACCAAGAGCAGCAGATACATGGGAGTACCACCACCTTCAAGTTCCCCTCTGAGCCACTCACCATCCAGACTCAGAAATATATCACTGCTCCTTCGCTGTCCCTGGTCAAAAACATGGAATTGCCTCTCTAATGCCATAGTGGGTGAATATACTGCACATGGACTTCATTGAGTTAAGAATGAAGCTCACCACCACCTTCCCAAGTGAAACTTGAGTTAGGCAATAAATGCTATCCAGCCAGTGATGCCCATATCCTCTGAGTAAATATAAAAAGTTAACTAAGAGCCAATTTGATGCATACATACCCATCCGGTGGCCAGAATATGTCACAGCTGGGTTTTTCATCATTCGAAATGGAACCCAAGCCTTCAACAGGAATAACAGAGGCACTCCTCATCCACATAATAATATCCAGACTTAGTCACGCCCTCAAGATCTGCTGGACAATCCAATTGACTGAGCAACTTCATCACTCCCAGCAATGCAAGATCTCAGTCACTGGCATTCCTGGTGCTTCCAAATGAAGCCTGAAGATGACTTGGGCCACCTCAACAATGTAAGTCTCAGAATTATGAGGCAGGGAGGTGTTATAGTATGAGGAGGAGAAAAGAGAGTGGGAAAACAAGGTTCTGTTTTAAGTAGTTCAGAATGATGGAAGAATCCCTATCATATGGAAGTATGCCATTCAGCCCATCGAGTTCACACCAACCTACTGAAGAGCATCCTACTCCAATTAGAGGTGTAGTGGACAGTGAAGAAGGTTAGCTCAGATTACAACAGGATCTTGACCAGATGGGCCAATGGGCTGAGAAGTGGCAGATGGAGTTTAATTTAGATAAATGTGAGGTGCTGCATTTTGGGAAAGCAAATCTTAGCAGGACTTATACACTTAATGGTAAGGTCCTAGGGCGTGTTGCTGAACAAAGAGACCTTGGAGTGCAGGTTCATAGCTCCTTGAAAGTGGAGTCGCAGGTAGATAGGATAGTGAAGAAGGCATTTGGTATGCTTTCCTTTATTGGTCAGAGTATTGAGTACAGGAGTTGGGAGGTCATGTTGTGACTGTACAGGACATTGGTGAGGCCACTTTTAGAATATTGCATGCAATTCTGGTCTCCTTCCTATTGGAAAGATGTTGTGAAACTTGAAAGGGTTCAGAAAAGATTTACAAGGATGTTGCCAGGGTTGGATGATTTGAGCTATAAGGAGAGGCTGAACAGGCTGCGGCTGTTTTCCCTGGCGAGTCAGAGGCTGAGGGGTGACCTTATAGAGGTTTACTAAATTATGAGGGGCATGGATAGGATAAATAGACAAAATCTTTTCCCTGGGTTGGAGGAGTCCAGAACTAGAGGGTATAGGTTGAGGGTGAGAGGGGAAATATATAAAAGAGACCTAAGGGGCAACTTTTTCAGGCAGAGGGTGGTATGTGTATGGAATGAACTGCCAGAGGAAGTGGTGGAGGCTGGTACAATTGCAACATTTGAAAGGCATTTGGATAGGTATATGAATAGGAAGGTTTTGAAGGGATATGGGCTGGGTGCTGGCAGGTGGGATAGATTACATTGGAATAACTGGTCGGCATGGACGGGGTGGACAGAAGGGTCTCTATGACTCTATGACTCTACCCTGACCCATCACATCCCTGTAATACTGTATTTCCCATGGCTAACCTACCTAGTCTGCACATCCCTGGACACTATAGTGCTATTTAGCATGGCCAATCCACCTAACCTGCACATCTTTGGACTTTGTAGAATGAGTAAGATGGCAGTGTTCTGCAAGGCTCAGTGTTAGGACAACAACTTTTCACTTTATATATTACTAGTCAGATAAAGGAACTGAAGGCATTCTGGCCATGTTTGCAGATAGGTAGAGGGCAGGTAGCATTGAGGAGGCTGGGTGGTTCCAGAATGATTTGGACAGGTTAGGAGAGTGGACAAAGAGGTGGCACGTGGAATACAATGTGGGAAAATGTGAGGTCATGCACATTTGTAGGAAGGATAGAGGCATTGACTATTTTCTAAATGGAGAGAAAATTCAGAAGTCTGAAGTGCAAAGAGACTTGGGAGTTCTAGTCCAGGATTCTCTCAAGGTAAACTTGCAGGTTGAGTCAGTAGTTAAGAAGGCAAATGCAATTATGGCATTTATTTTGAGAGGACTTGAATATAACAACAGGGATGTACTTCTGAGTCTCTATAAAGCTCTGGTCACACCACATTTGGAGTATTGTGCACAGTTTTGGGCCCCATATCTCAGGAAGGATGTAATGGCCCTGGAGTCTGTTCAGAGGAGGTTCACAAGAATGATCCCAGGAATGAAAAGCTAAACATATGAAGAATGTTTGAGGACTCTGGGTCTACATTCGATAGAGTTTAGAAGGATGAGGGGAGATCTAACTGAAACATACAGAATACTGACTGGTCTGGACAGAGTGGATGTTGGGAAGATGATTTCTTTAGTAGAAGACACTAGGACCCAAGAGTAATGGGAAGACCTTTTAGAATAAAGATTAGGAGAAACTTCTTCAGCCAGAGAGTGATGATTCTATGGAACTCACTGCAGCAGAAGGCTGTGGAGGCCAGGTCACTGAGCATAGTTAAGACTGAGATAGATAAATTATTGATAATCAAGGTAATCAAGGGTTACCGGGAGAAAGTGGGAGAATAGAGTTGAGACACTTATCAGCCATAATTGAATGGCAGAGCAGACTCGATGGGCTGATTGGCCAAATTTCAGCTCCTATGTCTTATGGTCTTAGGACTAGACAGGTTGGATGCAGGAAGGATGTTCCTGATGATGGGGAGTTCAGAACCAAGGATCATAGTTTAAGATTAAAGATAAGATCTTTTAGGACTGAGATGTGGCAAAATATCTTCACACAGAGAGTGATAAGCCTGTGAAGTGGTTGAGGTCAAAACATTATGGTTTACAAGAAGGAGGTAAAAATACCTCTTTTGACTAAAAGGATCAAAAGATATGAGATGAGAGTGAGATTGAATATCAGCCATATTTGTATTGAATGGGAGAACAAGTTCAAGGGGTTGAATGGCTGGCCTTGCTCCTGTCTTCCATATTTTTATGTGATGGAATACTCCCACTTTCATTAATAATGCAGCTGTTTCTACACTCAAGAAGTACAACACCATCCAGGACAAAGCAGCTAGCCTGATTGGTATCACATCAAAACTCACAATCACCACTAAAGCAGAGTGGCAGCATTATGTTCCAATCTACAAGATGCACCATCACAACTCACCCAGGATCCTCCAATGGCACCTTGTAAGCCCATGACCCTTATCGCCTAGAAGGACAAGGACAAGGTAGATGGGAACACCAATCCCTGTATCACTCACAATCCTGACTTGGAAGTACATTGCTGTTCCTTCACATGGTCAACATCCTGGAGTTCACTTGTTAGCATAGTACTGTGGGTGTACCTACACCCGAAGGACTATAGCAGTTCAAGAAGGCAGCTCACCATCACCTTCTCCAGGGCAATTAGTGACTGGAAAGAAATGCTGGCCTAGAAAGAAATGCAACGTCCCATACATGAAAAACAAACTCCCAAAGGGAGACATTCTCCCTGAAATTCACAAACAACAAGTCTGTCCTTTCAGAAGTCAGACTAGAATGGAACAAAGCATAAGTAATTAGCAACTTTGTTCAGAGAGGCAATTTTGGACCTTTGCCTCTGAGTTGTTTTCCACTCAGGGACACACACGTCAGGGATATGGAGGATATATTGTAAGCTGTAAAGCACAACTGCTTTGAAACATTTTCTGAATCCAAACAGTTTTATAATGTGGGAGAGATGATTGAATTGGCTGACTGCAGGAATGGTTTGGTGACGTTAAGGTCCCAGTGGTGCAGATCGCATGTATTTCCCATCAAGAAATTGCCAAATTCATAATATTTTCAACAAACAAGTCTGACCTTTAACCCAGCAGTTTCTTTGTATGTTTAGCATCATTTGCACCTCCTCTTATACTGAAGTAACAAGATCTTGACAATATCCAGGCTTGGGCTAAGATGGGGAAGTAAAATTGGCACAAATGCCAGGCAATGACCATCACCAATAAGAAACAACCTAACCACCACCTCTTGACATTCAATGGTGTTACCATCACTGAATCTCCAGTATCAACATCCTTGGGGGGACGGGGGGTGGGGGGGGGGGGGTGGGGGGGTGGGAACGGGGGTGGTTACCATTGATCAGAAACTCAACTGAGTTCACCACATAAACTCAGTGGCTACACAAGCAGGTCAGAGACTAGGAATACTGTGGTAAGTAACTCACCCCCTGACTCCCCAGAGCCTGTCCACCATCTACAAGGCACAAATCAAGAGTGTGATGGAATGCTCCCCATGTGCCTGGATGGGTGCAGCTCCAGCAACACTCAAGAAGTTGGATACCATTCGGGACAAAGCAGCCCACTTGATTGGCACTACATCCACAAACATCACCTTAACTCAGTGTGTGTACTATCTCCATGATGCACTACAGAAGTTCATCAAAGATCCTTGGATAGCACCTTCCAAACTTAAGAAAACTTCCATCTAGAAGGACGAGGGCAGCAGATACACCACCATCATCTTCAAATTCCCCTCCCCATCCTGATTTGGAAATACATTGCTGTTCCCTCACTGTCACTGCGTCAAAATGCTGAAAACTCCCCCCTAATGGCATTGTGGGTCTACCAACATGGACTGCAGCGGGTCAAAAAGATAGCTCAGCACCACCTTCTTGAGGGCAACACAGGATGGGCAATAAATGCTGGCCTAGCCCACATCCTATAGAAAATAAAAACAGGTTGGCTCTTTACTTAGAATACAGCCTCATGAAATGTCATTTATTTTGATTGTCATTTCTCAGTGAGTGAGCTGCATTCACTCTCTCAGCAAACACCCAAATTAAAACTAGTGCAACTCACTAAGCTCCCCCATCTCCATGACAGCATAGCAAGCTATGGGATGTCCTCAAACGGATCTTTCAGCTCAGTATTCCTTATCTAAAATTATATTCTACATTCTGTACAAGTTATTAATATTGCGTTTTAGAGTCATAGTCATATAATCATACAGCATGGATTTTAACAGACCCTTTGGTCCGACCAGTCCATGCCGAACATAATCCCAAACTAATCTAGTCCCACCTGCCTACTCCTAGTCCATATTCCTCCAAACTTTTCCTATTCATGTATCTATCCAAATGTCTTTTAAATGTTATAGTTGTAATCGAGTCCACCACTTCCTCAGAAAGTTCAATCATAAACCACATAAACCACCCACCATGTAAATGATTTGCCCCTCATGTCGTTTTTAAATCTTTCTCTCTCCTCTCACCTTAAAAATGTGCCCCATATCTTGAAATTCCTCATCTTAGGGCAAAGATAATTGCCATCAACTCTATCTATTCCTCTCATTATTTTATAAATATCTCAGATCACCTCCCAACCTCCTACACACCGGTGAAAAAATGTTTATCTCAGACTCTCTAACACAGAGCATGGGGGCCATAATGTAGCCCACAGAGACTGTTTATGTGGACCACCAAGCCTTTGCCAAGATACATAAAAGAACAGGGAAATGGATTCAAAATTTACTGTGTGGTGTGAGTTTGCCTACAGTAGAGAAGTTCACTTGATGGGGCCATGTTTATTTTACCCTTCACAACATAAGAAACTGGGCATAGATATCATGATATTGAAGAATCCAATGCACATGTATTACATTTAACAATTATATACAAAAGTTATATTCCAGAGGCATGTAAGTGTCTGGGCTCACATTAACCTGTTAAATTACACTTAGCAATAGAAGTGATCCTCGGTGAGATGGAGTATGAGACCTTCATGCCCTCAAGTCACATGCTAAATTGCTATGATGACACCAAAACCATGTCTCTTAAAGGTACACTGGCTGTCACATATTACACAACATTGTAGAACTGCTCATCCAATCACAGACCATTTATTTCCTGCCTTTACTATGACGAACTCACTGCGAGTGAGACATCTCTTTAGTTTCATACAACATAGAACAATATAGCGCAGAACAGGCCCTTCGGCCCTCAATGTTGTGCTGACCTGTGAACTATTCTCAGCTCGTTCCCCTATACTATCCCAAAATCATCCATGTGCTTATCTAAGGACTGTTTAAATCTCCCTAATGTGGCTGAGTTAACGACATTAGCAGGTAGGCATTCCACGCTCATACCATTCTCTGAGTAAAGAACTTGCCTCTGACATCTGTCTTAAATCTATCACCCCTCAATTTGTAGTTATGCCCTCTCGTACAAGCTGACATCATCATCCTAGGAAAAAGACTTTCATTGTCTACCCTACCTAATCCTCTGATCATCTTGTATGTCTCTATCAAATCCCCTCTTAAGCCTTCTTCTTTCCAATGAGAACAGATTCAAGTCTCTCAGCCTTTCCTCATAAGACCTTCCCTCCAGGCCAGGCAACATCCTGGTAAATCTCCTCTGCACCTTTTCCAATACTTCCACAACCTTCCTGAAATATGGGAACCAGAACTGTACACAATATTCCAAGTGTGGCCGCACCAGCGTTTTGTATAGTTGCAGCATGATATTGCGGCTCCGGATCTCAATCCCTCTACCAATGAAACCTGACACACTGTGTGCCTTCTTAACAGTACTATCTGGGTGGCAACTTTCAGGGATCTATGCACATGGACTCCAAAATCCCTCTGCACATCCACACTACCAAGAATCTTTCCATTGACCCGGTACTCTGCCTTCCTGTTATTCTTCCCAAAGTGAATCACCTCACATTTAGCTGCATTGAACTCCATTTGACACCTCTCAGCCCAATTCTGCAGTTTATCAAAGTCCTCCTGCAACCTGTAACATTTTCAAAGTTTGTGCGAATATTTGTAGCTCGGGTGCTCGTTGTTGTGGTTCTGTTCGCCGAGCTGGAAGTTTTTGTTGCAAACGTTTCGTCCCCTGGCTAGGCGACATCATCAGTGCTTGGGAGCCTCCTGCGAAGCGCTTCTTTGATGTTTCCTTCGGTGTTTATAGTGGTCTGTCCCTGCCGCTTCCAGTTGTCAGTTTCAGCTGTCCGCTGTAGTGGTTGGTATATTGGGTCCAGGTCGATGTGTTTGTTGATGGAGTTTGTAGATGAATGCCATGCCTCTAGGTTGGCATGGCATTCATCTACAAACTCCATCAACAAACACATCGACCTGGACCCAATATACCAACCACTACAGCGGACAGCTGAAACTGACAACCGGAAGCGGCAGGGACAGACCACTATAAACAATGGAGGAAACATCAAAGAAGCGCTTCGCAGGAGGCTCCCAAGCACTGATGATGTCGCCTAGCCAGGGGACGAAACGTTTGCAACAAAAACTTCCAGCTCGGCGAACAGAACCACAACAACCTGTAACATTCTTCCAAACTGTCCACTACTCCACCGACTTTATTGTCGTCTGCAAATTTATGAATCCATCCACCTGTGCCTGTGTCTAAGTTATTTAGAAAAATGACAAACAGCAGTGGTCCCAAAACAGATCCTTGCGGCACACCACTAGTAAATGGACTCCAGACTGAAAATTTTCCATCAACCACCACTCGCTGCCTTCTTCTAGAAAGCCAGTTTCTAATCCAAACTGCTAAATCACCCTCAATTCCAGGCCTCTGCATTTTCTCAAACAGCCTACTATGTGGAACCTTATCAAAGGCTTTGCTGAAGTCCATGTACACCACATCAACTGCCCTACCCTCATCTACGTGCTTGGTCACCTTCTCAAAAAACTCAATGAGGTTTGTGAGACACAACCTGCCCTTGACAAAACCCTTTCCACAGGGTCTATCCTCTCTCTGCTTTCCTCTCTCTTGCTATCCTGTACAGAACTGGCCCCCTGAAACAACACGAGATGGCGCTGCAGGACAGGGAACCCTTGCAAGAGAGCAATGAATGCGAACTATCCAGGGCAGTTGGAGGGTTAAACAACATGGCAAGAGAAAGTGCATTTTCATGAGAGGCTTTGAAGCTCATTGCCTTAAACAGTGTTGTAGGTAAACCACAAGCAGAAGTCAGCCAGTTAGCCCATATTGATGAATTCATATTCATTCAGCCTGAAATTTCCTCCAATTCTAGCCTGCTTTGTGAATAGTGTTTGGGGGAGGGAAGAGGAGGAGGGCAGTGAGGGTTTGTTTGTCTTCAACTCACTCTTAATCTAAGTGTCACACATTCTTTCTGACCCCCTCCTTCCCTCACCAACTCTGTTCCCTCACTCATTCACTTACGTAGTCACTCCTTTAATGCCTCATTCAAAGACTAAGTCACAGGATCCCTCACCTTCTCCACCTCTCACAGCCCGGCAAAAGTTGGTAAAATGTTTAAAGCTCACAGGCCTGATGGAGTCAGGGAGGAAGTCTGTGAGTGGTGGAGAGAGTCTGTGAGTGGGGGAATTTGTGACAAAGAGGGAGAAAAGGAGCCTGTAAAGAAAGTAGTTTGTAAGGGAGGTGAACTGTGAGTGAGGGAGGGAGACAGACTGTGAGGGTTGGAGATTGTGAGTCTGGGGGGAGACTGTGAGGGGTGGAGAAGGTGAGGGGTTCTGTGAATTAATCTTTGAATGAGGGTTTAAAGGAGTGAGTACGTAAGTGAATGAGTGAGGGAACAGAGTTGGTGAGGGAAGGAGGGAGTCAGGGAGAGAATATGTGACACTTAGATTAAGAGTGAGTTGAAGACAAACAAACCCTCATTGACCTTCTCCTCTTCCCTTCCCCAAATCCTATTCACAAAGCAGGCTGGAATAGGAAGAAATTTCAGGCTGAATGAATATGAATTCATCAATATGGGTCAACTGGCCGACTTCTGCTTATGGTTTACTTACAACACTGTTTAGGTCAAAGAGCTTCAAAGCCTCTCATTTAACGAGTATGGAGGCCATTGCTGGGTCTCCTCACCAAGGTCTCCCCTCAGACAATTCATACTAGTCATTCACCTCAAACTAATTCAGGTGTTGGGCATCAACAATCGAGCAAAGCTTATGGACGCAAGGTCAGATGAGCTTGTGCCAAATCTGATGTCAGAAATGTTGGCAGGTTGGGATAATTCAGATCTGGCTTTGCTTGAGGCTGAAGTCAACAGTACAACTGTTCCTGAGCTCCGCTCAGCTCAGCAGGGTTAGTGCAAAAGAAAGAGGTCAGGTTGCATAAAATGATCTTGTAGACTGAGAGCTTTTCTGACTGGAGTGTATAAAATATGGAATGGATTTGAGATGGTTGATGCAGACAAACCATTTCCTCTGCTTGGGCATCAGTCAGAAGTCATGCGATGCAAAGTTATAGTCCAACAGGTTTCTTTGACATCACAAGCTTTTGCAGTATAGCCCCTTCATTAGGTGAAGGATAACAAAGGAGCAGCACTCCAAACGTTTGTGATTTCACAGAAACCTGTTGGAATATAACCTGGTGTCATGTGACTTCTGACCTTATCCACCCCAGTCCAAAACTGGCACCTCCGCATCATGGGGAATCAAGAACATGGGACATAATCTTAGCTGGGACATTTGGAAAGCAAATCAAGAAAAATTTCCTCAAAAGCGTGGAAGACAAGCCTTTATCCAATGCTTTTCAGGGCCACCTGACATCTCAAAGTACTTTATGGGCAATGGAATACTGTTGTAATGCAGCAAATGCAGCTGGGAGGCTGTACACAGAAAGCTCCCATAAATAATAATGAAATGATGACAAGATCAATTGTTTTTGTAATGTTGATTGAGGAATAAACATTGGCCAGGGCGAAGGGAATACCTCCTTTGTCCCTTTGCTAAATAGTGCCAAGGGATCTTTTGCATCCACTTAAGCATGTACATGGAGCCTTAGCTTAACATTACATTAAAAAATCTCCACCTCCAATGAAGGTGCTGCACTGAAGTATTGGTCATTGACCTCAATAATTGAATTACGATTTGAATCCAGATCTCTGCAATAAAAGGTGACACGGTGGCTCAATGGCTAGCATTGCTGCCTTACAGTGCCCGGGACCCACGTTCGATTCTACCGTTGGGTGACTGTGAGGAGTTTGCACATTCTCCGTGTGTCTGCATGGGTTTTCTCTGGGAGTCCAGTTTCCTCCCACAGGTTGGGTGGATTGCCCATAGTGTTTAGGGATGCGCAGGCTTGTTGGATTAGAATATAGAACCATACAGCACAGGAACAGGCTCTTCGGCCCACGATGTTGTGCTGAACATGATACTGAATTAAACTAACCCCTTCTGACTGCCCTTCGTCCATATCCCTCCATTTCTTGCATATTCATGCGCTTATCTAAAAGTCTCTGTAACACTCCTATCATATCTGCCTCCACCACCATCCTCCCTGGCAGCACATGCCAGAGGAGAAAGTGAGGTCTGCAGATGCTGGAGATCAGAGCTGAAAATGTGTTGCTGGAAGAGCGCAGCAGGTCAGGCAGCATCCAGGGAACAGGAGAATTGACGTTTCGGGCATAAGCCTGAAGAAGGGCTTATGCCCGAAACGTCGATTCTCCTGTTCCCTGGATGCTGCCTGACCTGCTGCGCTCTTCCAGCAACACATTTTCAGCACATTCCAGACTCCTACCACTCTCTGTGTAGAAAACTTGCCCCTCATGCATTGCCCCCTCGTATGAGACATAAGCTACGGGAAATGCAGGGAGGGTATATGGCTGAGTGGCTCTTTGGAGGGTCTGTGTGGACTCGATGGGCTAAGTGGCCTGATTCCACACTGTAGGGATTCTTAGAGTTCTTCAGGCTGAGCGACAGTGGACACAGAAAATGAGGCAGAAATCTATATAGTTCTCAGCCCTGAGGGCTGTTAATGTTAGGGTCAATTGGTGCTTTCAAGATGAGAATGATAGATTTTTGTTAGGTCAGGTTATCAAGGGATTTTATAGTTTTTGGCTGTTTGACTCCCTGTGGCAAAGCATTCCATGCTCCAATGCCTCTCTGTGTGATGAATGTTCTCGTTTTGTCTCCCCACTCTCTTAATGACAATTTTAAATTGATGATATCTCACACTGACTTCCCAACCAGAGGAAATCTTCTTTCTCTATTCATTCACTCCATCAAAATCCTGCATAAGTTTAAACAACATCATTAAAACTTCACTCAGCATTCTCTGCTCCAGTAAATAGCGAATGTAAATCTCAGTACCTACATTTCTTTTCTTTTCTCTCTGATACCAGCGCCAATTTAGTTTGTCAAATTCTGACCTGAGGGAACCCCAGGCCAAGCTTGCTCTGGAAGTCCAGCTAAAGTAGAGGTCATTCTGCTGCAATGCATGTTTTGTCAGCGCAAATTGGCTATAATGCAATTGACAAATTGTGGACGTTGTCTGGCGAGCTTTCTATTGAACAGGTAAAGCAATTTTCTACTAGTGATCTTCTATAGCGTGATTTTCTATAGCGATTTTCCATCGCAAAATATTCGATAGTGTGAGCTCGCAGAGGATCACAACTGTCGTCTGAGAGCAGAACGACCTGTAGTGCAAAAAAAAGCTACAACAAAAGCAATCTGAAATTATTCTCTAGTGCTGACAACAACAACTTGAGGTGCCACAATAGAGGAAAGTATGGAACAAGGAAAAGAAGGGCTTTTGCCCGAAACGTCGCTTTCCCTGCTCCTCGGATGCTGCCTGACCTACTGTGCTTTTCCAGCACCACTCTGATCTCCAGCATCTGCAGTACTCACTTTTGCTGAAAGGAATATATACACGGGGAAAGCCACTCAGCCCCACAACCCTGTTGCAACACTCAGTTGGACCTCGGCTGAACTGTATCTCAACTCCAAATGCTTACATTGGTTCTGTGAATCTTTAACTCACAAACTCCATTAACCTCAATTCCAAATGATCGCCCCCTCAATACCTTTGGCTTAGGAGAAAGTTCCAGGTTTCCACTAACCTTTGAATCCCTATCGTGTGAAAGTAGGCTATTTGGCCCATTGAGCCCACACTGACCCTTCGCAGGACATTCCATCCAAACATATTCCCCCTATGTTTCCCATGGCTAATCCACCTAACCTGCATATCCCTGGATACTCTAGTATGACCAATTCACCTAAGCTGTGCATCTTTGGACTGTGGGAGGAAACCAGAGCAGCCGAAGGAAACCTGTGCAGACACGGGGAGAATGTGCAAACTCCTCATAGAGAGTCACCCAAGGCTGGATTTAAACCCACCCTGGTGCTGTGAGGCAGCAGTGCTAACCACTGAGCCATTGCACTGCCCTTTGTATGATGAAATATTTCCAGGAATCCCATCTGAATGTAGTTGCCCTAACACGAAAGTTCTTTCCCCTTATACTGGAGGAAGCAGTCCTATCTGCCCTATTCAACTCTTTTAATCACCTTTGGATCATTTTTATGCAGGTACATTCAAGGGAGTGCAAGTATGAGTAGTTTCAGCAGCAGGAACAATGAGGCAAATGTTTAAGAGAAGATTTTCAGGAATGGGTTGGGTGGTTCATGGGGAGGAAGAGCTCGGTGAGCTTGCTCATATCTCGTTGTGTTGAAAACATAGTGCAACTTGAAATGCTGTTCCTTTGAATCATAGAATGGTTGCAGTACAGAAAGAGGACATTGGCACATTGGGTCTGCACTCACCCTCCAAAGACCATACCACTCAGACCCAGAATGGGGTGTTTTGATAGAGTTCTTTGAAAGTCACATCCCAAAAGGGTGAGACTGGAGAGCAACTATGGAGAGAATAGGGCCTGTCAGAGATCAACGAGGCTGTCTATGTGTGGAGCCATGTGAGATGGGAGAGGTACTAAATAAATATTTCATGTCAATTTTTATAATAGAAATAAATGGTGGCAAGAGAGTTCAGGGGAATAAATAGTGAGGTCTTGAAAATTGTTCACATTACAGAAGAGGAAGTGCTGTAGATCTTAAAAAACATAAAAGTGGATAAATCTCCGGGACCTGATCTAGTGTATCCCAAGATGTTGTCTGAGGTTAGGCAAGAAATTTGGGCTTTCTAGCTGAAATATTTGTATCATCTCTAACCACAGTTGAGGTGGCAGAGGACTGGAGGCTGCTAATGCTGAGCCTTTATTTAAGAAAGGCTGTAAAGAGAAGCCTGAGAACTACAGACCAGTGAGTCTCACATTGGTGATGGATAAGTCATTGCAGAGAATTCTGAGAGATGGGATTTACATACATTTGGAGATGCAAAGACTGTTTAGAGATAGTCAGCATGGCTTTGCGCATGGGAAATTGTGTCTCAGAAACTTGGTTGAATTTTTTGAGGATGTAATCAAAAAGATTGATGAAGGCAGAGCTTTGGATGTTGTCTACATGGACTTTGGTAGAGCCTTTGACAAGGTTCTGCCATGGCAGACAAATTAGTAAAATTGATCACATGGGATTCAGGGTGAGCTTGCCAATTGGATACAAAATTGGCTTGATGATTGGAGACAGACAGTGATGGTCGAAAGTTGTTTGTAGGACCGGAGGCATGTGACCAGCTGTGTTTTGCAGGGATTGGTGCTGAGTCCACATTTGTTTGTCATTTATATAAACAATTTGGATGAATATTAGGAGGCATGGTTAGTAAGTTTGCAGATGAGTTAGTGGTATAGTGGACAGTGAAGAAGGTTATCTAAAATTACAAAAGGATCTTAGTCAATTGGGCCAATTAGCTAAGGAGTGGCAGATGGAGTTTAAACACAGATATTGCAGTTTGTAAAACAAACAAGAGCAGGACAGTTAATGGTAGGGCCCTGGGTAATGTTGTCAAACAGAGAGACAAGGGTGTTCAGCTACATAGCTCTTGAAAGTCACAGGTAGACAGGATGGTTAAGAGGGCATTTACCTTCATTGCTCAGATCATTGAATATATGTTGAGGTTGTACAGAACATGGGTGAGGCTACTTTTGGAGTACTGTATACATTTTGATAGGTACATGAATAGGGATGGATCAGAGGGATATGGGCCAAAAGCAGGCAAGTGGGACTCGTTTGGTTTAGAAACATGGTTGGCATGGTGAGTTGGACCGAAGAGTCTGTTTCCATGTTGTATGACTCTGACTCTATGTGTTGGTCAGCTCAGAGAGCCAACCACATATTTGTTTGTAGGCAAAAAGCCTCTGTCTTTGTCAACTAGTCACCAGTTTACAGATCAACCAACTACTTACTGCCAGCTGAAACTCCCTTTAGACATGACCTTGGCTCCAGCCTGTCTGTAGTAACCTCCCTAAAATGCTTGAACAACAGTGTAAACAATACTTGCAAAGAGTGTAGTTAACCTGTTTTTTAACACTGCATCAATCCCTTCCACAATTCTTGGTCCTTAAGACAGTTCTTTTTCTATTTCAGTCCAGAACATAGAATACAGAAAGAAAAAGATATGGTCTTTACAAAAGCTTAGGAACTTAGCATTGGTCCTCCTACATATTACACTTATCGAGAAACATAAGAAGAGGAATAGGCCATTCAGCACGGAATCTGCCTCACCATTCGACAAAATCATTGCTGATCAAACATTTCAATGCCTTTTATTCACCCCATCCCTAAAATCCATGGTTATTACCAATCTGTCAATCTGTACCTTAAACATCCTCAGAGAATGAGCTTCCACAGTCCTCTGTGGTACAGAATTCCAAAGGTTCACAATCTTCTGAGTTAAAAAAAAATCTCATCTCAAATCTAAGTGGCAGCCCCCTTTTTGTAAAATTCTGTCCTCTTAGTCCTAGACACCTCCTCCCTTCATCTACCCTGTCTACCCCTTTATATTTCAATTAGTTCACTTCTCAGTCTAAGAAGCTCTAGTGAATACAGGCTCAATTTTCCTTCATAGAATGGTCCCATGAACCCAGGAAGAAATCTGGTGAACTCTGAGTGCACTCTGTCTATGGCAGTAATATCTGTACGAGATAAAGGAGACCTGTACACAATACTCCAGGTGCGATCTAACTAAGCTCCTCTACAATTGAACCAAGGCTTCACTACTCTTGTACTCAAATCCTCCTGTGATAAAGGCAAACATACCATCAGCCTTCCTAACAGCTTACTGCAAAAAGTACACAAAAAATCATGTCACGTTTTGAATTACTCAACAACGCATTCATATACTGCCAAGCATGTTACTTTCTGAAAAAAGACCATTTAATACACATTATGATGAAGCAATACTAACAGCTTCACTATCTCCCTCTGGGAGTCTGTTCCAAAGATTAACCAGTCAGTCACTGAAATATTTAGTATAGCTTTTGCATAAGTGGCAATGTTGAGGCCAACAGCGTTCACCTCTATAATGAGACAGTAACCTCAGGTGGCCCTGTGCAGTTTAAACTGCTAAGATTTGGAAATGACTGAAAGTCACAGAGTCATGGAGGTTTACAGCATGGAAAAAGGTCCTTCGGCCAATTTCGACAGGCCGCCTAGTTTTCACAACTGATCTAGCCCTATTTGTCTGTGTTTGGTCCATATCCCTCCATAAACACTTGACAGGATAAACACTGAGAGGAGGTTTTCCCATCATAGTAATTCTAGAACAAAGGGACACAAGCTCAGGATAAGGAGTCAAGTATTTAAGATTGAGATTAGAAGAATCATTTTTCATGCAGAGGGTTGAGTAAAGTGTTTCTGATATAACGCTATAATTCCATTCTCGCGTGATCTCGCATTACAAAAAAATCACGCTATAGCAGCACCATATAAACTAACAGGGCCGGAATTGCATTATAGCCAATATAGGTAAGGAAAGTTCATATTCTACAAATAATGGTCTAAATTGCTCAATTGCATTAAAGCTAATTCGCATTGAAGAAACACATGTTATAGCAGAACTGACTGTATCTTTAGAATTCTATATCTATATTCCATATTTGTTGATGGTCCATTTTTAACTATATTGAAGGCTGGAATTGACAGTTCTTTTGATGCTAAGGGAATTGAGGGAAATGGGAAACATGCAAGAAACAATGTAGTTGAGGCAAAAGGTCGGTCAATATTGTCTAGAATGGCAGAGTAGTTTCAACAGACAGAATGGGTTACTGCTGCTCTTATATGTGATGTAATTATTTTATAAGCTCTGTTGCTATCTTATAAACTCAATGACATTAGCATTGCTAAATCTCCCACTACCAACTTCCTGGAGGAGACCATCAACCAAAAACTACAAGTGCAGTCAGACACAGAGAATTCAGTGATCAATAACTTATCTTCTGATTTCCCACCTATAACACATAAATTAGGAGTGTGATGGATTCCATTTGCCTGGATAGGTGCAACTCCAACAACACGTTGGATTTCTTCCGTGGGTTTCCTCCCACCGTCCAAAGATGTGCGGGTTAGGTGAATTGGCCATGCTAAATTATCCATAGTGTTCAAGGTTGTGTAGGTTAGGTTCGTTAGTCTGGGGTAAATGTAGAGTAATAGGGTGAGGGATTGGGTCTGGGTGGTTACTCTTCAGAGGGTCAAAATGGTCTGTTTTCATACTGAAGGGATTTTATGATTCTATGATTTTATGAACACTCAACAAGCTGGACACCATCCAGAACAAAGTAGTTGCTTGCTTGGCGCCCGACCTACCTTCGACACCAAGGCACAATATGCAGTACCTCCAAGATGTACAGCAGCAACTATGCAGTTCAAGGTTGTTTCAACAGCACATTCCAAACCCAAAACCTCCATCCCTTAGGCAGCAGATGCATTGGAACACCACCACCTGCAAGTTACCTTCCAAGTTGGAAGTATCTCACATTTTGTTCATACTCTCTGGGCCAAAATCCTGGAACTCTTTCCTTAACTGAAGTTGTTTTGTGATTTCATATGTAGAATCCCTACAATGTGGAAGCAGGCCATTGAGTCCACACCAAGAACATCCCATGAAGAACATCCCATGAAGACCCACACCATCCTTTTATTTCCCATGGCTAATCCACCTAGCCTGCACACTCCTGGGCACAATGGGCAATTTAGCACAGCCAAACCACCTTACCTGGGGTAAATTCAGACACGGGAGGAACATGCAAACTCCACACAGATTGTCACCCAATCGTGGAATTGAATCCAGGTCCCTGACACTGTGCGGCAGCAGTGCTAACCACTGAGCCACCATGCCAACTAGTTTTCTTAAAACAAAAAGATATATGTAAGCCTATATAATGGAACATGATTCTGGGGTCTGTTGAAGTCAGATACCTTGAAGTTTATTTATAAGGCTACAATATATGTGGTTACAGGTGTTACTATGCATTACACACATTATAACCAACTAATGACAGTGACTCTATTACACAGAGAGGGTGACTGAAGGCAAGTAGATCCTTTATATCGGAACATCACATGCTGTGTTGACATGTGACTGTCTCAAAGGAATCTATACCATATTGCAACACCAAAAGCACTGTAACTGTACCGATTGGAGCAGTTCAAAGAAGCAGCGCACCACCATCTTCTCAAAGGTAATTGCGGCTTGGCAGTAAATACAGACCTAGCCAGTGAAGTCTACATCCCATAAAAGAATAAATCAAAAAAACTTTGTATTGAAATCAAGACAATGGTGCAAACCTGCTGTACTTACTAAAGATAGCTGAAGATGTTAGGCTCAGTTTATTCAGAGGTCAGTGATAATGCCTCTAAATCCTTCCTATTCATGTACTCATCAAGATTCCTTTTAAATGTTGTAATTGTACCAGAGTGAGGGGGTCTTCCCCACACACCCTTCACTCAAATTCTTCTCCCTCCTGCCACCTGGCAGACGATACCTGGCATTTGGTCTCTCACGGCCACACTGTACAACAGTTTCTTCCCCCCAAGCCATCAGGCTCCTTAACACAGTATGATCGGACTCTTTTCCATCTGAAATTCTTTGAACGACTTTGAATTGCTGCTAGAACAATGTCTATTAATTATCATTCTTTTATTACATTGTAATTTGTGTGATTCATCCTGTCCATGCCCCTCATGACTTTGTAAATCTCTATAAGGTCACCCCTCACCATCCGACGCTCCAGGGGAAAATAGCCCCAGCCTATTCAGCCTCGCCCTGTAGTTCAAACCCTCCATCCCTGGCAACATTCTTGTAAATCTTTTCTGAGTTTCACAACATCCTTCATATAGCAGGTAGACCAAGCCTGCATGTAGAATCCCAAAAGTGGTCGAACCAATGTTTTGTACATCTGAACATGACCTCCCAACTTCTACGCTCAATGCACTGGCCAATAAAGGTGAGTAGAGTACTAATCTCAGGATTGCTACTGGTGCCACGGGCTAGTGAGGCTAGGAATAGACAGTGAGTGCAGATGAACATGTGATTGCAAGGTTGGTGTAGGATAGAGGGCTTCAGATATGTGGATCATTGAGATACCTTCTGGAGAAGGTGGAACCTATACAAAAAGGACAGGTTGCACATGAACTGGAGGGGCACCGATATCCTGGTCAGGAGGTTTGCTAGACCTCTTTGGGTGGGTTTAAACTAGCTTGGCAGGGAGGTGGGAACTGGCTGTGGTTCTGTTCGCCAAGCTGGAAATTTTTGTTGCAAACGTTTCGTTCCCTGTCTAGGTGACTTCCTCAGTGCTTGGGAGCCTCCTGTGAAGCGCTTCTGTGGTGTTTCCTCCAACATTTATAGTGGCCTGTCCCTGCCGCTTCCGGTTGTCAGTTTCAGCTGTCCGCTGTAGTGGCCGGTATATTGGGTCCAGGTCGATGCATTTGTTGATGGAGTTTGTGGATGAGTGGATGACAAACACATAGACCTGGACCCAATATACCAGCCACTACAGCGGACAGCTGAAGCTGACAACCGGAAGCGGCAGGGACAGGCCACTAAATGCCGGAGGAAACACCACAGAAGCGCTTCACAGGAGTCTCCCAAGTAAAGAGGATGTCACCTAGATAGGGGACGAAACATTTAGAACATAGAACATAGAACATAGAACAATACAGCACAGAACAGGCCCTTTGGCCCACGATGTTGTGCCGAACTTCTAACCTAGATTAAGTACCCATCCATGTACCTATCCAAATGCCGCTTAAAGGTCGCCAATGATTCCGACTCTACCACTCCCACGGGCAGCGCATTCCATGCCCCCACCACTCTCTGGGTAAAGAACCCACCCCTGACATCTCCCCTATACCTTCCACCCTTCACCTTAAATTTATGTCCCCTTGTAACACTCTGTTGTACCCGGGGAAAAAGTTTCTGACTGTCTACTCTATCTATTCCTCTGATCATCTTATAAACCTCTATCAAGTCACCCCTCATCCTTCGCCGTTCCAACGAGAAAAGGCCGAGAACTCTCAACCTATCCTCGTACGACTTCCTCTCCATTCCAGGCAACATCCTGGTAAATCTTCTCTGCACCCTCTCCAAAGCTTCCACATCTTTCCTAAAGTGAGGCGACCAGAACTGCACACAGTACTCCAATTGTGGCCTAACCAAAGTCCTGTACAGCTGCAACATCACTTCACGACTCTTGAATTCAATCCCTCTGCTAATGAACGATAATACTCCATAGGCCTTCTTACAAACTCTATCCACCTGAGTGGCAACCTTCAAAGATCTATGTACATAGACCCCAAGATCCCTCTGTTCCTCCACCTGACTAAGAACCCTACCATTAACCCTGTATTCCGCATTCTTATTTGTTCTTCCAAAATGGACAACCTCACACTTGGCAGGGTTGAACTCCATCTGCCACTCCTCAGCCCAGCTCTGCATCATATCTAAGTCCCTCTGCAGCCGACAACAGCCCTCCTCACTGTCCACAACTCCACCTATCTTCGTATCATCTGCAAATTTACTGACCCACCCTTCGACTCCCTCATCTAAGTCATTAATAAAAATTACAAACAGCAGAGGACCCAGAACTGATCCCTGCGGAACTCCACTTGTAACTGGGCTCCAGGCTGAATATTTACCATCTACCACCACTCTCTGCCTTCGACCGGTTAGCCAGTTTTCTATCCAATTGGCCAAATTTCCCTCTATCCCATGCCTCCTGACTTTCCGCATAAGCCTACCATGGGGAACCTTATCAAATGCCTTACTAAAATCCATGTACACTACATCCACTGCTCTTCCCTCATCCACATGCTTGGTCACCTCCTCGAAGAATTCAATAAGACTTGTAAGGCAAGACCTACCCTTCACAAATCCGTGCTGGCTGTCCCTAATCAAGCAGTGTCTTTCCAGATACTCATAAATCCTATCCCTCAGTACCCTTTCCATTACTTTGCCTACCACAGGAGTAAGACTAACAGGCCTGTAATTCCCGGGGTTATCCCTATTCCCTTTTTTGAACAGGGGCACAACATTCGCTACTCTCCAGTCCCCTGGTACCACCCCCGTTGCCAGTGAAGACGAGAAGATCATTGCCAACGGTACTGCAATTTCCTCTCTTGCTTCCCACATAATCCTAGGATATATCCCGTCAGGCCCGGGGGACTTGTCTATCCTCAAGTTGTTCAAAATGTCCAACACATCTTCCTTCCTAACAGGTATCTCTTCTAGCTTACCAGTCCATTTCACACTCTCCTCTTCCACAATACGGTCCCTCTCGTTCGTAAATACTGAAGAGAAGTACTTGTTCAAGACCTCTCCTATCTCTTCCGACTCAATACACAGTCTCCCACTACTGTCCTTGATCGGACCTACCCTCGTTCTCGTCATTCTCAGGTTTCTCACATACGCATAAAATGCCTTGGGGTTATCCTTGATCCTATCCGCCAACGATTTTTCATGCCCTCTCTTAGCTCTCCTAATCCCTTTCTTCAGGTCCCTTCTGGCTATCCTGTATCCCTCCACTGCTCTGTCTGAATCCTGTTTCCTCAACCTTATGTAAGCCTCCTTCTTCCTCTTTACCAGACATTCAACCTCTCTCGTCAACCAAGGCTCCCTCACACGACCATTTCTTTCCTGCCTGATAGGTACATACATATCATGGACACGTCGTATCTGCTCTTTGAAAAAGTTCCACATTTCCACCACATCCTTCCCTGACAGCCTAAGCTCCCAACGTATGCTCCTCAAATCCTGCCTTACAGCATCGTAATTTCCCTTCCCCCAATTATAAAATCTACCTTGTTGTGCGCACCTATCTCTCTCCATAACATTTGCGACAAAAACTTCCAGCTCGGCGAACAGAACCACAGCAACGAGCACTCGAGCTACAGGTGGGAACTGGAGCAGAGGATGGAGTAGCTAATGAACAGCCAGATATAGTGTGCAGAGAGACTGTGAGGAGAGCTAGACAGTTGATAGGGCAAACGTGCAGTCAGTGTGATGGGTTGGACTGTGTCTATTTTAATGCAAGAAGTATTAGGAATAAGGGTGAGGAACTTAGAGCATGGATCAGTACCTGGAACAATGATGTTGTGGCCATTACGGAGATGTGGATATCACCGGGGCGGGAATGGTTGTTGAATGTTCCAGGGTTTAGATGTTTTAAAAGGAATGGGGAGAGGGGGGAGTAAAAGAGGTGGGGAAGTGGCATTACTAATCAGAGATAGTATCACAGCTGCAGAAATGGAGGTCATTGTGGAGAGTTTGTCCACAGAGTCAGTGGAAGTCAGAAACAGGAGAGGAGCAGTCACTTTATTGGGAGTTTTCTATCGACCCCCTTCCCTCCCCCCTAATAGCAACAGAGACATAGAGGAGAAGATTGGGAGGCAGATTTTTGTAAGGTGCACAAGTAACAGAGTTGTTGTCATGGGTGACTTTAACCTCCCTAATATTGATTGGAACCTTCTTAGTTCAAACAGTTTGGATGGAGCAGTTTTTGTCAGGGGTGTCCAGGAGTGTTCCTGACTCAATATGTAGACAGGTTGACTTGAAGGGGGGGGGGCCATATTGGATTTGGTGCTTGGCAATCGAGCTGCCAGAGGAAGTGATGGAGGCTGGTACAATTACAACATTTAAAAGGAATCTGGATGAGTACATGAATAGGAAGGGTTTAGAGGGATATAGGCCAAATGCTGCCAACTGGGAACTAGATTAATTTAGGGTGGCAGGACAGCATGGACAGATTTGTTTCTGTACTGTATATCTCTATGACTCTATGAGACAGAAAACAGTTAGGCCAGGTTTCAGATCTCTCCGTGAAAAAGTATTTCATTGATAGTGATCGCAACTCCCTGACCTTTACTATAGTCATGGAGTCGGATAGGAGCAGATGGTATGGGAAAGTAATTAATTGGGGAAGGGGAAATCACAATGCTATTAGGCAGGAACTGGGGCACCTAGACTGGGAACAGATGTTCTCAGGAAAGTGCATGACAGAAGTGTGGAAGCTGTTTAGGGAACACTTGCTTATAGTGCTGGATAGATTTATCCCTGAGGCAAGGAAGAGATGGTAGGGTGAAGGAACCTTGGGTGACAAGAGATGTGGAACATCTAGTCAAGAGGGAGAAGGAAGCTTACTTAAGATTGACGAGGCAAGGATTTAGGGGGTTACAAGGTAGCTAGGAAAGAACTGAAGAATGGACTTAGGAGAGCTAGAAGGGGGCATGAAAAAGCTTTAGCAGGTAGGATTAAGGAAAACCCTAAGGCATTCTACATTTATGTGAGAAACAAGAGGGTGGCCAGAGTGAGGGTAGGGTCAATCAGGGATAGTGGAGGGAACTTGTGCCTGGAGTCGGAGGAGGTAGAGGAGGTCCTTAATGAATACTTTGCTTCAGTATTCACTATTGAAGGGGACCTTGACATTTGTGAGGACAGCATGAAACGAGATGATACACTCAAACAGGTTGATGTTAAGAAGGAGGGTGTGTGAAAAGTTTGAAAAACATAAGGATAGATAAGTCCCCTGGGCCAGATGAGATATATCAAACATTAATACAGGAAGCAAGGGAACAGATTGCTGCACCTTTGGCCATGATCTTTGCATCCTCACTGTCCACAGGAGTAATACCAGATGATTGGAGATTGGCAAATATTATTCCCTTGTTCAAGAAAGGGAACAGCATAATCCTGGGAATTATAGACCAGTCAGTCTTACGTCTGTGGTGGGCAAATTATTGGAGACGATTCTGAGAGACAGGATTTATGATTACTTGGAAAACCATAGTTTGATTAGAGATAGACAGCATCGCTTTTTGAGGGGCAGGTCATGCTCCCAAGCCTTATTGAATTCTTTGAGGATGTGAAAAAACACATTGTTGAAGGTAAAGTGGTGTATATGATGTATATGGATTTTAGCAAAGCATTTGATAAGGTTCATGGTAGGATCATTCAGAAAGTGAAGAGGCATGGCATACAGGGAAATCTGGCTGCCTGGACACAGAATTGGCTGGAAAGACAGAGGGAGGCAGTTGATGGAAAGTATTCAGCCTGGAACTTGGTGACCAGTGGTGTTCCGCAGAGATTTATTCTGGGACCTCTGCTCTTTGTGATTTTTATAAATGACTTGGGTAGGAAGTTGAAGGGTGGGTTAGTAAGTTTGCAGATAACATGAAGGTTGGTGGAGTGGTGGATAGTGTGGAGAGCTATTGTAGGTTGCAACAGGACATTGACAAGATGCAGAACGGGGCTGTTAAGAGCCAGATGGAGTTCAACCTGGAAAAGTGTAAAGTGATTCATTTTGGATGGTCGAATTTGAATGCAGAATACAGGGAAAAAGGCAGGATTCTTGGCAGTGGGATCTTGGGGCCCATGTCCATAGATCCTTCAAAGTTGCCACCTAAGTTAATTAGGTTGTTAAGGATGCGTATGGTGTGTTGGCTTTCATTAGCAGGGAGATTGAGTATAAGAGCTGCGAGGTTATGCTGCAGCTCTATAGATCCTTGGTTCGACCACACTTGGAATATTCTGTTCAGTTCTGGTCGCCTCATTATAGGAAGGATGTGGAAGCATTAAAGATTTTGAAGAGGAAATTTACCAGAATACACCATATACACCACTTTACCTTCATTAATGTGTTTTGTCACATCCTCAAAGAATTCAATAAGGCTTGGGAGCATGACCTGCCCCTCAGAAAGCGATTCCGTCTATCTCTAATCAAATTATGGTTTTCCAAGTAATCATAAATCCTATCTCTCAGAATCCTCTCCAATAATTTGCCCACCACAGACGTAAGACTGACTGGTCTGTAATTCCCAGGATTATCCTGTTCCCTTTCTGGAGGACATGTCTTATGAAGAAAGGTTGAGGGAGTTAAAGTTTTCTCATTGGAGTGAAGAAGGATGAGAGATGACTTGATAGAGGTGTACAAGACAATGAGAGGGATAGATAGAGTGAATAGTCAGATTTTTTCCGAGGATAGAAATGGGTATCACGAGGGGGCATAATTTTAAGGTGATTCAAAGAAGGTTTAGGGAAGATGTCAGAGGTCGATTTTTTCCACAGAGAGTGGTGGGTGCGTGGAATGCATTGCCAGCAGTGGTAGAAGTGTCAGACACACTAGGGACATTTAAGTGACTCTTGGATAAGCAGAAGGTGCTTTGTTGGATTAGAGATTAGGCTGGAGAGGATCTGTTCTCTGAATCCCACAGAAATATGGTGAGCAGCTGTCAGCTGCTATTCCTTCACCACTGACTGTAAAATCTAGGCCATAGTCTTGGCAGATCTGATTTGAATTTACTGTGCTTTTTTTTTGTAGACCATGTTTTTTGGAGTGGCATGGTGGTTCAGTGGTTAGCAGTGTAGCCTTACCATGCCAGGTACCCAGGTTCAATTCCACCCTTGGGCACCTGTCTGTGTGGAGTTTGCACATTCTCCCTGTGTCTGAGTGGGGGTGCTCCGGTTTCCCCCAAAGACATGTAGGTTAGGTGGATTGGCCATGCTAAATTGCCCATAGTGTTCTGTGGGATTCAGAGAACAGATCCTCTCCAGCCTAGTCTCTAATCCAACATAGCACCTTCTGCTTATCCAAGAGTCACTTAAATGTCCCTAGTGTTCATAGTGTTTCAGCTATTACAAGAGGGCATAGCTTTAAATTAAGGGGGGGTAGGTATAGGACAGATGTTAGGGGTAGGTTCTTTACTCAGCGAGTCGTGAGTTCATGGAATGCCCTGCCAGTAGCAGTGGTGGACTCTCCCTCATTATGGGCACTTAAGCGGGCATTGGATAGGCATATGGAGGATAGTGGGCTAGTGTAGGTTAGGTGGGCTTGGATCGGCGCAACATCGAGGGCCGAAGGGCCTGTACTGCGCTGTATTCTTCTATGTTCTATGTTCTAAATGTGTGGGCTCAGTGGGTTATCCATGGGAAGTGCAGAGTTACAGAGGCTCTTTGGAGGGTTGGTATGGACGGAATGGCCTGTTTCCACACTGTAGAGATTCTATGATTCACATCTTTCAGCTCTATGTGCTGGATAAGGTTAAATAGTTTGTCATGGTCTGGATTATCCAGACCCTTTAGAATTTTAGATACAGATGTCCTGTTTCTTTCCCAGTGAAAATGCACCCTTCTTTAATTTTTCCATCACCCGGTTAATTGCCTGAAAAAGAAACACTCTATAAATACGATCTGACCCTTAAAGTTAATCAAGCACAAAATTTTCATCAATTGTATCTTCACACTTTATCGCTGGGTTGCTTTGCATCCCTCTGCTGTTGGGCAGCTTCACAGCTCTTCTGCCTTAAGGAGTATTTGATCATTTTAGCTTGCTCCTGGATAACATTTATCCACACCACTGTTCTCCTTTCATAATCACTTTATTAGATAAATAAAATCCAGTTTTTATTGATGTGACCCTCAGGCAAAAGAGCCAGACTCTCACATAAGATGACATCGATTGACATATTTTAAAAGAGATTTTCCAACATTAAATAGTTATAAAGAGTGCACTTTCTGCAAGATGTCCTACAGCAATTCATGAATGCTCCTTTGAAACAACTTCCAAACCCATGACCTCTAGCTTCTAGAAGGACAAGGGTAGCAGATACATGGGAACACCACAACCTGCAACATCCTCTCCAAGCCCATACCATCCTATCTTGGAAATATACCACTGTTCCTTCAGTGTTTCTGAGTCAAAATCCTGGAATTCCCTTCCAAATGACATAGCGGCATGTCTACCCACTACGGAGAACAGTTCAAGATTTCATCCAATCTCCTCAACGTGCCTTAGGTCCATTCATGATTGTGTGTGACATTTGGTGGGAAGTCATATGATCTGGGTATCCATTATCTGACAGGATGAAATTTACATTCATTATTTCAGTATCAAGTTAACATGTTTTGCATTGTTACTATGTAGTACGTTGTTTAGTAGAGATGTTCACCATGAATAGGATGCTGCTGTCAAGCTAAAAAGATATTATATAGAAATATAGAAACATGGGAAATAACTGCATAGCAGGCCATTTGGCCCTTCAAGTCTGCACTATCATTCAATACGATCATGGCTGATCATGCAATTTTACCATCCCACTCCTGCTTTCTCTCCATACCCTTTCATCCCTTTGGCCGCTAGCTCCCTCTTGAATATATCTAACAAACTGGCCATAACAGCTTTCTCGAGGGAGAGAATTCCACAGGTTCACAACTCTCTGAGTGATGGCATTTTTCCTCATCTCAGTCCTTAGTGGCTTACCCCTTATTCTTAGACTCAGCCCTAGTTCTGGACTGCTCCAAAATTGGGAGCATTCTTCTTGCATCTAGCCTGTCCAGGCCCACATGGATTTTATGTTTCTGTGATATCCTCTCTCATTCTTCATAATTCCGGTGAGTACAAGCTCAGTCCATCCGATCTTTCTTCATATGTCAGTCTAGCCATCCCGGGAATCAGTCTGGTGAACCTTGGCTGGACTTCCTCAGTAGCAAGAATGTCCTTCCTCAGAGTAGGAGACCAAATACACAATGTCCTTTTCGTGCAAATGAGCATTGTAGTATGTGAATGGCAATTCCAGTATAATGCTGAGAATGTAGACCATAGTCCCAAAGGCCTGCATATTACATCAAACAGTTTATCCCTTCAGCTGTTCCCAAGCAGGAAGATACTGACTGTAGCTAACCAGCTTACACTTTCAAATCTCGCAACACTATTAAACAAAATTGGTACATAATCCCGAGTGTGCAAAGACCTGTGTTGATGACAAATTTTGGATTGACATTTCGGGTTGCAGTGTTGTATTGGAAGCAGAATATATTGTTACACACATGGACTGCACTGTACAGATGGAAAGAACATATATACATATTGCACCTCTTTCAATTAAACAAAATAGGCGACAACCATATTCTGGTTCATTTCCCAGGACAATTCCATGACCTAACAGAGTCGACCTTCCACCTTAAAATTCAAACAAAGCTTGGCAGTTAATTGTCAGTTATCATTAACTGGAGATTATTCATGGCAACATCTCTATCACTTACCAACTAATCAGTATCCATCTGTCACACAGTATAAATGCTATGTTCCCTTTACTTTAGCATTTTCAGAAAATCTCCTGATTACTGCAAGAGGAGAATCTTTGACAAAATGTGTCTTTTATCAGCAGTACACAAAAAGAGACATACATTTGAAAACGTTAGGCAATTAAGTCTCGATTGCTCCATTTTCTCGCACACAGCCCTACAATTTCTTCTTCTTTGTTAATGAATCATTCAAATTTCTTTTGAAAGTTTCTTTGAATTCTGAGCAATACACTTTAAAAACGGCAGTAAAAGGATTCTTGGAGAAGACTCACTTGAGATTTGTTAGAATAGTGCCAGGGAAGAATAGTGGCAGAAACATTGCCAACTAAAGGATACGGATTTAAGGTAAAAAGATCCAGGATCATAGAGCCATACAACATTGAAACCAACCCTTCAGCCCAACCCATCCATGCCAAACATGTTCTCCAACTCAACTAGTCCCACCTGTCAGCACTTGGCCCATATCCCTTCAAACCTTCCTTGTTCATGTAATTATCCAACTATCTTTTAAATGTTGTAACTGTACCCATATCCAACATTTCCTCTGGCAGTTCATTCCACGTTCCCCTCTCACCTTAAAAATATGACCATAGTTCGAAACTCTCTCACCCTTGCTATTCACCTTGTCTATGACCCTCATGATTATATAAACCTCTACAAGGTCACCCCTAAACCTCTTACACTCCAGTGAAAATGTCCCAGTCTATCTGGCCTATTTTTATAAATCAAACCCTCCATTCCCAGCAACATTCTGGTAAATCTTTTCTGAACCCTCTCCAACTTAATAATATCCTTCCTATAGCAGGGTGACCAGAACTGCACACAGTACTCCAGAAGTGGCCTCAAACCAAGGACCTTAGCATGATGTCCTAACTCCTATATCAATTGTCTGAGCAATGAAGGAAAGCGGGATAAATGCCTTCTTAACCAACCTGTCTACTTGTGATGCAAATTTGAAGCAATTATGTATCTGGACCCCTAGGCCTCTCTGTTTGACAACACTGCCCAGGGCTCTACCATCAATTGTATAAATCCTGCCCTTTACCAAAATGCAATATCTTGCATTTACCCAAATTAAACTCCACCTATCACTCCTCAGCCCAAGATCTCTTTGTAACCTTCTTTACTGTCCACTATACCACCAGTTTTGGTGTCATTCACACTTACTGACCATGCCTCCTACATTCTAATCCAAATCATTCATATAAACGACCAAAGTGGATCCAGTCCAAATCCCTGTGGAACACCGCTAGTCGTAGGCCTCCAGTCCGAAAAACAACCCTCCTCCACCACCCTCTGTCTGCTCCCATCAAGTTAATTTTGTATCCAATTAGAAAGCTCATCCTGAATACTATGCAATCTAACTTTACTAATTAGTCTACCATGTGGTACCTTGTCAAAAGCTTTATTAAAGTCCACATAAACAACGTTCAGCGCTCTGCCCTCATCAATCTTTTTGGTCACTTCCTCAAAAAACTCAATCAAGTTTGTGAGATACAACTTCCCCCACACAACACCATGGGTGACATGAAAAAATTGTTTCAGACAAACAACTGTTATGATCTGAAAACTCTCCCTCAAATGGTGGCGAAAGCAGGTTTATTGATAAAATTCCAAAGAGATTGGGTGAAATACTGGATGGGAAGCAATGAACAAGTTTTGAGTAAAGAGCAGGGGAAAGGGATTTTGTTGTTCAGCTCTAATAGTGACCTGGGATAGGCAAAATTAGGGCCGAATGTACTGGATGATTCTTTGAATCTGATTCTGCCACCCATTGAGGCATTTCAGATACTACATTTTCCTTGAATTGATCATCTTCCTACTTGTTTAGTTCCTAATATTTTTATATTAGTAGCTGAATATGAATTATGAGAAAAAAAGAAATAGAATATTTGGATCTTTTAACCAAAAAGGAGAAGGGTAAACATTCACAAATGGTGCAGGAGGTGCAGGAAAAGGTCAATTTGCAACTTCATTAAAGTTAAGCCACAAAATCAATAGAAGTGAAACTTACATGATGGGCTGAATGGCCTACATCTGCTCCTATGTCTTAAGCCCTTCTTCAATCAATATGGGAATGAAGGATTAAGGGGGTAGGGCAGGAAAGCATCTCCTTTAATGGGCTAGGTGGGATAAATGGTCTACTTCTGCTCCTATGTCTTATGGCCTTATTTACACTTCTTACGTACTGATCAAAAGCAACTTTGGTCAGAGCACGTACCTTCATTCAAGGAATTATTTATAACCCGGAATGATCTTCTGGGTAGGAGGGAAAATCTCTGGAACTTTGAAACTTGATAGGGAGAACATAAAAGTTTATTGAAAGATGAAATAAACAAGCCAAGTAGTTTCGTCATCTGTCCATAGCTTTCTGATCTTTGAGTTCAGTATGTAAAAGGAGCACACAATGTAATCTGAAGGGAGCTGAGTGAACATCTGCTCAAGACTGAGCTTGGAGATTAGAAGAGATAAGTAAAGAGAGAGATGATCAAACAGTGTATTGAGTATGTGCTGTCGGGACCAGGGGAGATTCTCTCACTCTCTGGGATGCGACTGACCAGTGCTGAATAATGCAGATTGCACAGTTCGATTGATATTCTGAAGTTTCTCTACATTACTTCAGGGACCCAGGGATACATTTCACAAAGCTTTACCTTCCAGGGGATTTTACAAATAATCGACTTCAGCGAGCGGTTATTAAAATGTGCCATACAAGAGGAAACTAATTTTATCTGGAACTGGGGAGACTCTTGCGGTAAAAGGAAGCTGATTTTTCCTTATTTCAGCACACGCTCTTACCTGACAAGGCTTTATGGGAGCTTTAAAAGATAGCCTGGACTCCCCACTCCATGTTGACTGTCCTATCAGTGAGGCAGATGCTCCATTCACCCCCACTTTGTGCTGCCTCTGCATTTCGGACGGTGGACAGGGAAATGACTCAAGCAGAGGTGGTGTTACTTCGAAAGTAATTTAGTCATAGAGTTGTACAGCAGGGAAACAGCCCCTTCACGTCCAGCTCATCCATGCTGACCAGATATCCTAAATTAATCTGGTTGCATCTGCCAGCATTTGGCATATATCCCTCTAAACCCTTCTTATTCATCTACCTATCCGGATGCCTTTTAACATTATAATTGTCCCAGCCTCCACTACTTCGTCTGGCAACTCATTCCATATACGCATCACACTCTGCATGAAAAAAGTTGCCTCTTAGATCTCTTTTAAATCTTTCCCCTGTCACCTTCAATCTATGCCCTCTAGTTTTGAACTCCCTTACTCTGTGAAAAAGACCTTGGCTATTCACCCTATCCATGCCCCTCATGATTTTATAAACCTCTAGACATGGATCTCCCTGTGTATCGTTCTAAAGATTGGATCACAAAACCACTTTTTCCTGGATTATTACATGAATGGGGACAGATTGAGAAAGGGGGTGGGGGGTAGGGGGAGGTGAAATAAATCCTGGGTGTCCTTTTACACTAGTCACTGAATGTCAGCATGAAAGGGCAGCATGCAATATGGAAGCCAAATGAAGGTTGACCTTCATAGTTGAGGATTTGAGTACAAGAATAGGGATGTCATGGTGAAATTGTACAGTGCATTGATAAGATGACATCTGGAGTATTGTGTGCAGTTTTGGTCTCCTACTCTGAGGAAGGATGTTTTGGCTATGGAGGGAGCGCAACAAAGTTTTATCAGAATGATTATTGGGCCGTGTATGAAGAGAGAGGTTGGATCAGTGAGGAATATATTCACTGGAGTTTAGAAGAATCTCATAGAATTTTCTAAAATTCTAACAGGGCTAGACAGTCTTTGTCCTATATATCACTTCTCTTTATATACTTACCTAATTACCTTACCACACCTTCAATTTAATCTACGTCCATCATCTTTCAGAAACACTCTGGGAGGTGCTTCGAGTGGCACCTTTACCTCATGGATGTGTGATCTGGCCACAGTGTACATGAGCAAGACAAGACCCTCCAATGTTGACCACAGACAAGTTTTTGCAATGGACTGGAGCCTCACAGGCAAGTTAATAGACAGCTCCCCCAGTATACAAACATGTGGCTGGAGATCCTTGGTGTACTATCGAATGCAACGATGTATCAATGTTCTTCAGATAGGGCATAAGAAATGGCCTGACACTGGGATTATTTCCACTGGAGCAGAGAGGAGACTTAATGAGTTGTTATTAGAAAATAAATTATGGAGGACTTTTAGGTGATTAGGAAAGGACAAATTGGGGAGTCAGGGACAGAGAGATTATCTATTTAAACTTCTCACAAAGAGAGTGAGGAGAATTGTTTTTGTCAAAATAGGAGACGTAGAAATAAAGGACATAAAGATAATACCACTGTTTCTTCTTTGTAGTCTTCAAACAATTTCCTCTTAAAACAGTTCATCAATATCCTTTGGAAATTTATTGTTGGTTTTGCCTTAAGCTTCCCCAAGATCCCCATACTGATTCCCTCCCCTTGATGAGCCCGTGTTCCTTATGTCTGAGTATACAGGGTAATGTGTTAGCAGGAAAGGGTGGGATGGGAATTGGAGCAGGAGCAGGGTCTGGGACATCCCGAGTTCAGATAACCAGTTTCCACTTTCCTGTTGTTTCTTTCTTGAACGGACATTAGTTTGAAATATTTTTACTCCTCTTTTGGCTGTCCAAAACCTTTATCTGATCTATTTTATTGCACATCATAAGACCATAAGATGTAGGAATTCCGCCATTTGGTGCATTGAGTCTCCTCCACCATTCAATATATATGTTTCTTAACCCCATTCTCCTGCCTTCTCTCCATAACCCTTGATCCCCTCATCAAACAAGAACCTATCTACCTCCATCTTAAAAATATTCAATGATTTGGCTTCCACAATCTTCTGTGGCAATGAATTCCACAGATTCATCACCATCTCGCTGAAGAAATTCCTCCTCAACTTAGGTTGTCCCTTCACTCTGAGGCTGTGCCCTTGGGTCCTAGCCTCTCCTACTAGCGGAAACATCTTCTCCAAATCCACTCTATCAGGCCTCTCAATATTTCTGTAAGTTTCAAAGAAATTATTGGGAGGGATTCAAAAAGGCACATAAAGAAAAAGATTAGCATTGTGGGCAGCACGGTGGCACAGTGGTTAGCACTGCTGCCTCACAGCGTCAGAGACCTGGGTTCAATTCCCGCCTCAGGCGACTGACTGTGTGGAGTTTGCACATTCTCCCCGTGTCTGCGTGGGTTTCCTCCGGGTGCTCCGGTTTCCTCCCACAGTCCAAAGATGTGCAGGTCAGGTGAATTGGCCATGCTAAATTGCCCATAGTGTTAGGTAAGGGGTAAATGTAGGGGTATGGGTGGGTTGCGCTTCGGTGGGGCGGTGTGGACTTGTTGGGCCGAAGGGCCTGTTTCCACACTGTAAGTAATCTTTCTAGAAGCATACTAGTATGATAAAGCAGAAAACTGGAGCTTACGGCAATTTTTAAAAAAACATAATACTTTAGGAAGCTTAGAGGAATATGAAATATACAGGAGTGGAGTGAAAAATGAAACTAGGAAAGAGGGTATATGAAAAAATATTAGCTACTACAATTAAGGAAAATCCAAAGAGCAAAAACGTGTGAGGCCTATCAGAGATGTGGATGATAACTGGTGCATGAATACACAAGGTGTGAGCCACATTCTGAACGAATATTTTGTCTGTCATCGTAAAGCAGAGGATCATTTTAGTTAGAGACAGTCTAGCTCAAGAGGAGAACTGTGAAATATGAGGTAAAATAAGCGTAATAAGAAGTGAAATCCTGAAGGGACTTAGCTCCTTGAAGATGGGTAAATTACCAGGGCCATGAAATGTGTCCTTAGGCTGGTAAAGTAAGCCTGGGAGGAAATGGCCCCAAGGATCTCTTTTTTTTAGTCCCTACCCGTCACAGGTAAGATACCAGAGGATGGGAGCTTCGCAAACTTTGTACTATTATTCAAAAAGGATGCAAGAAGAGGCTAAATAATGATAGGCCAGTTAGTCTGAGTTTGTCAGTGGGAACATAATTTTAATCAACAACTAACTATTGGTGTCGGGAGTGTGGTGCTGGAAAAGCACAGCAGGTCAGGAGGAGCATCTGAGGAGCAGGAGAATCGACGTTTCGGGCAAAAGCCCTTCATCAGGACTAACTATTGGTGACACTCTAATCAGGGATAGTCAGCATGGTTGTGTTAAGGAAAAGATGTTCAACTATTTAATTACTAAGACTAGGGGGACAAAGATCAGCCAGGTAGTGAAGAGAATGGCTGCTAGGTATAGGAAGATATCAATGGTTTGTCTATGCTGGTGGAAAAGTGGCAAATAGAATTCATTCCAGAGAGATGGAAGGTTGTGCTTTTATTGGTGGGGGTGGGAAAAGCACAACAAATGGGAGGGTTTTGCCAGGGTAGTGGAAGTGAGACACCTTGGAGTATATGTCTATAGGGTCTCTGAAGGTGGCAGAACAGGTTGGTAAGGTGATATTCATTAGGTGAGATATTGAACCCAGTATAGGAATGTAATGTTTTGCCTCAGCTGGAGTTTTGGTCACCACAGTACAGAAAAGATGTAACTATTCTAGAGAGAGCACAGAGGAGATTTATGAGAATGTTGTTAGGGTTTCAAAATTGCAGGAATGAGGAAAAAATGGATAGACTAGGGTTGTTTTCCTGAGAATGGAGGAAGCTGAGCGATGATTTAATTAAGAGGGAAACAAAATAATGAGGAGCTGGGGTAGAGTAAACAGGGAAAACCTGTTCTGTCTCGTGGAGTGGTCAGTTACTGGGGTCACAGATTTGGTGTGATCGGTGGAAAGGTTAGACGGGACACGGGGAACATCCTTTTCACTCAGAGGGTGGTGGATGTCTGGGATTCACTGGTGGAAACCCTCAATTCATTCAGAAGGAACCTGTATCTGCTCTTGATGTGCTGGAAGCTGCAACACCCCAGACCAGTGGGATAGAATGGGCAAAGAAAATAAAGTAACTGCGGAATTCTGGAATTCCCTCCATAATGGCATTGTGGGTCAACCCACAGCAAGGGGACTGTAACGGTTCAAGAGGGCAGCTCACCTTCTCAAGGGCAACTAGGGATGGGCAAAAAGACCCCACCACCAGGGATATATTTCCCTCCCCACCCCTTTCCGCCTTCCACAAAGACCGTTCCCTCCGTGATTACCTGGTCAGGTCCACGCCCCCCTACGACCCACCCTCCCATCCTAGCACTTTCCCCTGCCACCGCAGGAACTGTAAAACCTGTGCACACACCTCCTCCCTCACCTCTATCCAAGGCCCTAAAGGAGCCTTCCATATCCATCAAAGTTTTACCTGCACATCCACTAATATCATTTATTGTATCCGTTGCTCCCGATGCGGTCTCCTCTACATTGGGGAGACTGGGCGCCTCCTAGCAGAGCGCTTGAGGGAACATCTCCGGGACACCCGCACCAATCAACCACACCGCCCCGTGGCCCAACATTTCAACTCCCCCTCCCACTCTGCCGAGGACATGGAGGTCCTGGGCCTCCTTCACTGCCGCTCCCTCACCACCAGACGCCTGGAGGAAGAATGCTTCATCTTCCGCCTCGGAACACTTCAACCCCCGGGCATCAATATGGACTTCAACAGCTTCCTCATTTCCCCTTCCCCCACCTCATCCTAGTTTCAAACTTCCAGCTCAGCACTGTCCCCATGACTTGTCCGGACTTGTCCGACCTGCCTAGCTCCTTTTCCACCTATCCACTCCACCCTCTCCTCCCTGACCTATCACCTTCATCTCCTCCCCCACTCACCCATTGTACTCTATGCTACTCTCTCCCCACCCTCACCCTCCCCTGGCTTATCTCTCCACACTTCAGGCTCACTGCCTTTGTTCCTGATGAAGGGCTTTTGCCCGAAACATCGATTTCGCTGCTCGTTGGATGCTGCCTGAACTGCTGTGCTCTTCCAGCACCACTGATCCAGAACATGGGCAGTAAGTGCCAAAAAGGATGCTGGGAATTGGAAACAAAAACAGAAATTGTTTGAAAAACTCAACTGGCCTGGCAGCACCTGTGGAAAGAAAACAGAGTTAATGTTTTGGGTCCATTGACCCTTCTTTCGGATTGAATGGGTAGCCCAACCAGAAGAGAGAGGATGGGCTGAATGGCCATCTTATGTACGGTCACATTTCTATGATTCTAACCGTACTAATCTGATTGAGAATGACATAATAAAAGTGGGCTTAATATAGGTTTGGTATGGTGAAGATATTTCCTCTCGTGGGGAGGTTAGAGATAAAATAAAATCATGCAGTAAATCGATCAGCATTCTGTGAGAATTCAGATGGGATGAAGTCAAATAAGATTGTTGAGAAAATAATGTTCTAATCATTCTAACTTCTAACCAGACTGGTCAATTCTATGCCTTGTCACTGCTTTAATTAAAACATTGTTGACTTCAACCTCATCTATCTTTCTCATTCGCTTGTCGGAGTAACTCCGTGGCTCAGTGGTTAGCACTGCTACCTCACAGTGCTGGGGATCTGGGTTCAATTCCAGCCTCAGGTGGCTGTCTGTGTGAAGTTTACACAATTTCCCTGTGTCTGTGTGGGTTTCCTCCCACAGTGCAAAGATGTGTGGGTTGGATGAATTGGCCATGCTAAATTGCCCCTAGTGTTCAGGGATGTGTAGGTTTGGTGCATACATTAGTTGTGGGAAATGTGGAGCAGGGGAATGGGTCTGGGTGGGTTACTCTTCGGGAGGGTCAGTGTGGACTTGTTGGGCCCACAGTTTCCACACTGTAGGGACTCTAGGACTGTGTGTGAGAATTCCACTGGGACCTGGAATGACATACCCGTTTGCTCTGAGCAAGAGCAGCACACGCCTGGACTTCCAGCAGCTCTCTAAGATATACTCCAGTTGTCTCACCCTTCTCACCTTTGGGACTCATAAATATCCTCCTAATCGTAAACAATCTCGAGCCAAACCACAAATGTGCCACATCAATCGGTTTCTTATATCTCATTTGAAACTTAGGTCGTTTAGTTTTCACCTCTGCTGTAGGCTGGGTTACTGTTACTGATGATGATGGCAGTCTTTATTATCATCTGGAGTCAATGCCTACGAATCTGACATCGATTCAATTACCCAAAGCTAACAAAGCACACACTCACTCCCTGAGAGCCTTCATTCATCAAGCAAAATAACTAACAGTTTGATATCTCAGTGGATATATTCCTTTTGATCCCCATACTTCTGAATGTGCATGCCTGGTGGTGTACTTTTTTGCAGGGGAGGGGGTGGTGGTGTTGGGTGCTATTGGTGCACAGTGTGAAATGGACACTCAATTCATTCCTTTGCAGTAACGGCTAGTACTCCCAAGGGAGAGATTTACAGGAATGCTTGTTGTGATGATTCCGAGCAGTGTGCAGGTTTGATGTATGAAATGTCACCTCTAATTTCACGGATCCAATGGTTGAAAAATATCTGAAGTACAGAATTATCAAGCTGTCCTTGTTCCTTTTTAGATCTTTACATGATGCTTTGCAACAAGTCACCAACTCCCTTTCGACATGACATCCTGACTCCTATACTCAATGCACTAATAGAGTCATAGAGTCACGGAGACAGACTGTTCAGTCCAACGAGCCCATGACGATCAGATATCCGAAATTAATCCAGTCCCATTTTCCAGCATTTGGCCCATGTCCCTCTAAACCATTCCTATTCATATACCCATCCAGATTCTTTTTAAATGTTGTAATTGTACCAGCCTTCACCTCTTTACATACACGCACCACCCTCCAGGTGAAAAAGTTGCCCCTTAGGTCTCTTTTAGATCTTTCCCCCTCACCGTAAATAGCACCTTCCAATCCTTGACACTATCACCTCCAAGGACAGGATGAGTAGGCACATGGGAGCGCCACCAGCTGCAGGTTTCCCTCTGAGCTACATACCATCCTGACCAAATCACTGTTCCCTTGCTGTTTCTGGGATAAAGTCCTAGAATTTGCTTCCTAAAAGGACTGTGAATACCCCTACATTCCAAGGGCTGTAATGATTCCAGAAGGTGGATCACTACTACCTTTTCCAGGGCAATTATAGCAGGTATAAATGCTGTACACAGGTCTCAGGCTGTGAGGTGGGGCAATTCTTATTGAGAGTGCTCAATGTTTGTACATCAACTGGTTCTCCAATTCTCAGTGCTGGCAAAGATTTGGCCATTTTATCAAAGTAAGTTTGAACTTTCATTCACACCAAAGGAACAAAGTTACCTTACTAATCCAGATTTTTATCTATTTGAGAAGTAGTTTGGGTGCAGCATGATATTAGTAAAGAGTTCAAATTGTGTCTTCAAGGCCCTCAATATTTCTTTGGCAGTTCTGTTCCTTGGGGAGGTCTTGGGTGCAATTCAGCTTGGGTGCAATTTCCCCAGCACTAATAAAAGACTTGCTACTCTTGTTTGTACAGATTGCGTTTAGTTTTGTAATACTTCATAATTTTGCCACTGAGACTCGAAAAAGTTCCAATTTTGTCTCATATATCCTTTCATTTCCATGGCAGCAAGGGGATGGGAAAATTCACAGCTGTCCTAACTCACCTAACAATTCAAAGGTAGAATCATGAATCCCTACTGTGGAGATGGAGGCCATTTGGCCTATCGGGTCTGCACCAACCCACCAAAGAGCATGCCACCCAGACCCACCCCATCCCTTGTAACCCTACATTTACCATGTCTAATTCGCCTAACCTTCCATGCTGTACAACTCTTTGGACTGTGGTAGGAAACTAGAACACCCAGAGGAATTTATGTAGACACAGGGAGAATACGCAAACTCCTCACAGTCATGCAAAGCTGGAATCAAACCCGAGTCCCTGACCCTGCCAGGTAGCAGTGCCAACCACTAGCCACCATGCTGCTGCAAGTAACAGACGGATGTTCTAATTCGTTCTTGCTGTTTCTTATACTAACTGGCTCTCTTACAGCTCTTAAAATCTAATTCAATTTCAGCTACACCCTTTTGTGCCACGGACTGGATGTATTTTCAGTGGGGGGCACGTAAAATAGACTGGGTGCCCAACCTGACACTCTGATAATACGAAGGTGGGCTGGTTGCCAAAATTAGCCATGTGTCTGCCATGTGTAAATGATTAATTAAGGGTCAAGTGAACTCATTAAAAGCTAAGAATACATTGCCCATGCCAAAATATGGCTGGTGTGGGCAGTCACTTCCAGGCAGTGCATTGCAGACCCTGACTATTTCCTGTGTGACAAAAGATTGTCCTCACTTCACACTCGCTTTTTTTGCAAAATACTTCTTTCACTTTGTCAATGAGCTAGCACATCTTGCTGGGCCTATGATTCTAGATCTCACTCTGGGACTTCCAATTCACTGCCACTACAGTGAGTGCTGCACTGCCTGAAGTGCTGTTTTCCCAATGAGACTTTCTTGGATGTTAAAGATCCCATCATACAAGCAACGAAGAGTGGGGAGGAGAGGTCAGTGATGAGGCAAAACACATAGCTTAACCACATGACCAAAAACAATCGAGCTGGTCAACTATTTCATTTCTGTAAATGGGATCTGTGCATTCCTGATGGTCCAAACATTATTGTATTTCATTGGCTGAGAGGTGGTTTTGAGACTTGTGGAAGGTGCTATATGAATTCAGTTTTTTTTAAAAGATCAACCCCGAAAAAATGAGCATTTTTTGCCGTCAGTATCCAAAACAAAGTCCTCTCTGAGTGATGTGTTGATCCCATTGTTGTTGTATTTAGGATCCTGCTGTATGCAAAGACCATACAGCAATGTTATGCATACATGTGAGATGCTGTGAGAATTGAGTACATATCATTATTTTTACAGCCAGCTGTGGGTGACTGTACGAATTACAAGCACTAAAGTACAATTCATAGCATCTCCACTGGATATCTGGCCTCGATTACCTCAAATGACTCATGAGAGCAACACCTCTGACACGTTGCCCTCCAAGATTCATAAACATCTTAACTTGGACATACATCGGCATTCCTTCACTTTCATTGGATCAACATCTTGGGAAACCTTCCCTAACAGCTCAGTGAATGTACCTAACCCTCCACAGACTGCAGTTGTTTAAGAATCACCATCGCTATCTTTGTCAAGGTAAACCTGGGCTGAGTAATTAATGCTGTCCTAGCCAGTGAGGCTCACATCTTAAGAATAAACAAATGAAATGGAAAAGAAAATAGGCAATTTCACAGATTGCTCAAAATGTGCAGTTTGGGTGTAATTCAGGAAAATGCCCAGCAGATGGCAGTCACTGTTGTAAGTTCCCTACCCTATTAGTGAATACAGCTCAAAGTAATTTTCATGCATTTTGTACAAATTTGCAAATAAAATTCCACTAAAAGGACATAGTACCCCAATGCACAATGGTAAGTTGGCCATTTAGAGTGGCATGGTGGCTCAATGATTAGCACTGCTGTCTCACAGCGCCAGGGACCCAGGTTCGATTCCAACCTCGGGCGACTGTGTGGAGTTTGCACATTCTCCCCGTGACTGTGCAGGTTTCTTCTGGGTGCTCCGGTTTCCTTCCACAGTCCAATGATGTGCAGGTTAGGTGGATTGGCCATGCTAAATTGCCTGGTAGTGTCCAGGGATGTGTAGATTCAGTGGATTAGCCATTGGAAATGCCAGGCGACAGGGATAGGGTAGTGGTGACGGGAGGGTAGTGGTGACGGGAGGGTAGTGGTGACGGGAGGGTGGGTCTGGGGGGGGTGCTCTTCTGAGAGTCAGTGTGGACTTGATGGGCTGAATGGTCTACTTCCATACTGTAGGATTCTATGATTCTCGGAAACAAACAAGTGCCCCATTGCCAAGAATGCAAGCCAGTCTCTGACAATGCACTTGAGTTGAGATGATACAGGATAGCATCAGTAATCTCCTTCATGTTATTCCCAAATAACACGCAGCCTGCCTAGAAGCAGTTCTGATGTTATCCTAGTGACAACACAACATGATAAGATAATAAAGCACAGGTAACAATCACACATTTATTTACTCGTGAGCTTACTTCACACTAGCAACTAATTGCCACTTCGGATACCATTTGTAGTGCAGGGGATTTTGTGAATCCATAGGTCACAGGAGAGGAGTGGGGATAATTGAATCCCGCTTACAAAGAGCCGACACATGCACAATGGGTGGACTGGCTTCTCGTGCTTGCTGTATTGTGAGAGTCTATGAATCAATTGTTGAACTTAATGCACTGAATGAACATTAATTTGGCAGGCAGCCTAAAGCTGAGACAGTTAGCTCACCTGCAATGCTACGCTCTCCCAATGTGTTTGCATTGTGGTTTTTTACTTGTTGCCGGGCCAAGGCCACGGTTTGGAAATCGAGCCTCCACTTAAATATTCAACATAATGTTTTAAATCACACTTTAATATTCAAAAACAAACAGGCTCAAGCATTGGGAAAAATGAATGTCACCCATGGAATTTTAGGGCAAAGAAAGACTTTTACGGCAGCTTTCCCAGCCTTGGAAAGTGTTTCACGGCCAGCGAAGCCTGGTTGAAGCCTCATTCCTGTTGTAGGCAAAGCAGGAAACATGGCCGCTACCCATTCCGGGTGGCGCTGCTGGCACTAATGAGGCCGCCATCCCGCCATCCCTCTACATGGGCAGTAACTCTTGGCAGGGCATCCTGACTCAGGGCTGGGAGCAGAGAGCAGAAAGCTACGATTTCGGGTAATTAACTGAGATTTGGCTTCCAGGCCTCCATTTTCAGGTAAAATCTCAGCCCCCACATTTGTTCCTAGTCGTGGGAGAGGCAAGTCCATAGATCTCAGCATGTGTAAGCTTTGACTTGTTTTTAGTATTTTCAAGAGATTTTCAATCTGCTGTCAAGCTCATTGCAAGGCGAAGAAATAATTATATTCATGCAAGTTTAATGAGTGAATTACATGAATGAATTTAAGGGCAGTCCAATATAAACTGCACCTAGATTTACAGGTGCATTGGACCCATTCTCCTTGATGTGTCCCTTCCCTTTTCATCACAAGATTAAATATATACCTTATTGGGTTTACACATATCAAATGCAGCAATTAAACGGAATTGCTTGTGGCAAAGCGGTATTGCAAATGACTCCAGCAAAGAAACCAGAGACAGTGCCAACTTTGACTCAGTGGCTGTGGAGCCAGGAGGCTGTGGGTCAGATAGGACAGCAACCTTCATTTCTATAGCACCTTTCATGCAGTCAAATACCCAGGCAAGGTGCTTCACAGGAGCTTCAAGAATCTTAATTTGACATTGAGCCACAGATGGCGATGTCATGTCATTTGACCAAATATTTGGGTGAAGATCGTAGTTTGAAGGAGTGTCCTAATGGAGGAAAGGTGGGAGGGGCAGAGGTTTGGAGAGTGGATCCTAGAGCCATTCCCCCAGCTGCTACTGGGGGAATGATGAAAATTAGCGGTGTGTCAGGATCCCAACCAAAGGGTCGCTGTGAGATCAGAGCGCAGTAGACCTGGATCTCCATTGCAGGTACTCCAGCACATACTTTAGGACGACAATGGTCTTCAGGAATGACAACACAGCACCAAGGGCCATTCACAATTCCCCAGGCAATGAAAAAGCCCATGTTCATGTTTCCCAAGGCCTGACATGCGTTGAAAAGTGACCTGCGATATTCATCTCAAGCACCAGACAATGGCCATCTCCAATGACAGTCTGTCATCATTCTTCTTAAATTGAAATACGGTCAATCCCAAATCCCACATCTGCAACACATGAGCCAGATGAATCCTGACTGGACCCCATCACATTGGCTATCAGGCCAGGTCTGAGGCTGGATATTCTGTGATATATTATTCACCTCCTGTCAGGTCCCATTGTAGAATTACTCTCCAGCTTCCATGAATGAAAGACTAACCTCCATGATACTGTTGGGGGCAGAACAGTTGGAACATTTGGGAGCCATTATGATAATGTTTTTCTTTGATAAACTGAACACATGTGCACAGCCATGAAAATATGTGGTTGAATCTCGGGCAACTCGGGATGGGCAATAAATGCTGGCCTGGCCAGTGACACCCACGTCTCATGAATGAATTAAAGAGAAATTTGACAAAGGAAAATCTTTTTATTCTTATATACACTCAGCAATCAGCAAATTGGTTAAGGTAGAGTCTGTATGATTTCCAGTTAGTTGTGGGAAGCTGGGAAAGGAGATGTTTGGGTGACCAGTGCCAGGACATTGGGGGCAGGGTGATTGAAAGCAGGAGGTCATGTAATACAGATAGAATAGAATCCCTACAATGTAGAAACAGGCCTTTTGGCCCAAAAGGTCCACACCAACCCTCTGAAGAGTACCCCACTCAAACCCATTCCTCTCTCCTATTACTCCTGACTAATGCACCTAACTTACACATCCCTGAACACTATGGGCAATTTAGCATGGCCAATTCACCCAACCTGCATATCTTTGGATTGTGGGAGGGAACTGGAGCGCCCAGAGGAAGCCCACATAGGCATAGGGAGAGTGTGCAAACTCCACACAGTCACCTGAGGCTGGAATCAAATCCAGGTCCCAGGCACTGTGAGGCAGTAGTGCTAACCACTGATCCACCGTGCTGTCCCAAGAATGCATCCAGGAATACATCCAGGAATACATCCAGGAATACATCCAGGAATACGTGCAACCAGAGTTGGCAATGCTTTCAAGTCAGGGGTGTAATGGAATCATCTGCGCTGGCTCGGATAAGCATCGCTGTGACAAGATTTAAGAAGCTGAACCGCATTCAGGACAAAGTAGTTCACTCAGTCAGTTAACCCTACATTAAGAAGCTCAGAGCAGGCTTACCAAGATAAATTGTCTGATGAGGCAAGGTTGAACAGGCTACGCTTGTATCGCTTGAGTTCAGAAGAGTGAGAGGTGACTCCGTTGAAACGTGTCAGATTCTAAGGGATTTTGATAAGGTGAATGTGGAGAGGTTGTTTCCTGTTTTGGGAAATTTCTATAACGAGGGGTCACTGTTCAAGAATAGAGGATTGCTCATTGAAAACACAGAAAAGGAGAATTTGTTTTCTCAGAGAGAATGCGGGGACTTTGAAACTCTCTTCTTAAAGCTTGAAGCATTAAGAGCATTTAATGTTTTTAATGCAGGGTTAGATAAATTATTGATGACCAAGGGGGTTGAAAGGTTATTTGGGGCAGTAGGCAGGTTTGTCTCATTGAATGACAGAATGAATCAAAGGGCCGAGTGGCCTACGTCTGCTCCTAATTACCATATTTGTATTTTTTTTATTCATTCATAGGATGAGGCCAGCATTTATTGGCCATCCCTAATTGCCCAGAGGGCAGTTAAGAGTCAACTGCATTGCTGGAGTCACATGTAGATCAGACCAGGTAAGGATGACAGATCCCTTCCCTAAAATTAGTGAACCAGATGGGCTTTCCCCCCCAACAATCAACAATGGTTTCATGGTCACCAATAGACTCTTAATTCCAATTTTTTTAAAAATTAAATTTGAACTCCACCATTTGCTGGTTAGGATTTGAACCTATGGCAGAGGATGCTATCTGGGTTGCTAGATTAACAGCACATCAATAATACCACTAGGCCATCACCTCCCTGCCTTGAATTGCCTGGGAGCTTGGGTACCTATAGTTCACTGCTGATTTCTCCATGGCAACCTCTGGGCCAGTTAAAGGTTATTGCCTCCCTGTATTTATTAGAATAAACATTGACTCCCTTCATTACCAATGTATCATGACTGCAACATGCAAGATCAATCCCATGGCCTCCATCACTTAGAACAATAAGGACAGCAGCTACATGGGATCACACCAACTCTAAGTTCCATACAAGTCATACAGTATCCTGACTTCCAATCCCAGAACTTCCTCCCAATCTGGAAGAATCTTCACCACTGCCACATTCACTTCAACGGAGAAAGGCCACTGCCACAAACATCTCGAGGTCAATCAGACAATAGATGCCAGCCTTGCCAGTGATGGGAATAAATTAACAAAACAAAAATGCTCACAGTATGCAAGAAGATGAGAAGCTACTACAGCACTAGCTGAAGACAGAGGCAGGTGGCTGAAGATTTTTATCTTCAGGACAAATGCAAGAATGCCAAAGTTCAGGCCACTGCAATTGACCAATCAAACCATGCTTCTTTTGTTGTTCATAATAGACAGAGCACATGCTGTACATAACCAGGCTGTGCAAAACAAAACGTCTACCATTTGATGTGGTACTGTCATTCCACTTGCTGAAAATCCTGATTGTGCAAGTAGTCACATCAATAACAAGTCTAACACAATTCCTAAGTTAATAGTGTGGATCATTTATGCCAGCTAGAAATGACGTACATTCACGCTCAGGGACCTGTTGTCTATAAGCAAGACAAAATATTTGAGTCTTGTGCCTTATTTCGAATTGCCTGGGAGCTTGGGAGCCTATAGTTCATTGCTGCTTCCTCTATGGCAATCTCTCGGCCAGATCAGAGTCAACCAATCAGCAGAATTTTCTTCTGGAGTATCACTTCTTGCGATTGTTTGGAATTTGGCATTCTTTCATATGGCCTGATGAATGCAAAGCAAAAAACTTCAGAGATGTGTCTCTCTTTCCAACAAAACCAAACTATCATAAAGCAAACTGTTAATAAAATGTACAGGTGCACTGAGTTTACATTTTAAAACCTACGACTTTGAAGGTCAAGTGCAGGACTAAGAGAGAGGTGAAGAGCTCCAGTGTATTAACCCCTTTGGAAAGACAGTCAGTGTATTAATGTCACACCATTCTCTTCACTGTCAGCATGGGAGTCACCAACAAATTAGGCATGAGGTGACCGACAATCTGTTGAGGAGTGAGAAATGGAATATGTGGTCAAGTGAGACAGTTGGTCCATCTGTTGGGTTAGTATCAAACAAAACTTTGGTGCCAACTGTGTGTCAATCATGTGAAGCACACTATTGATTTCAGTAAAGCTAATGAAACTTATTTGGATTTAGAACCAGGGCTAGTGTGGCACAGTGGTAGTGTCCCTGTCTCTAGGCAAGGAGACCTGCTCCAGGGATAGGTCATGACATCTCTGAACAGATTGATTAAAAATACCTGAACAAACATCAGGTAAGATGTTCAAGTATGTCTAAGATACAAACAGTCTCATGTTGAACTGAGGCTGGTCCTTGTCCTATTAGATTCCATATGCTTAACCTCATGAATTGGTTTAATGTTGTAAACCTCATATTGGGTCCTCCAATATGCTGTGTTGGCTTCCATTTTATTTTAGAGAACTTTCTGCACTGAAAACCCAGCCTTCCTTCTCAGCACATTACTTCTCAAATGATTACATTGGCCAATGTTAACCTGGTGTTTCTGAGGAACTGCATGTGATCATTTTCAGGCATTTTTCGCTAAATCACATCTGAGTCTCAAAGTGAGCTGAACAGTGATCTGACTCAACAAACAAGTGCAGGAGGAGACCAATTCATGAGGGTGAGCATACATAATCTAACAGTGTAAGCCTCAATTCAACATGAGACTGTTTGTATCTTAGACACACTTGAACATCTTACCTGATGTTTATTCAGGTATTTTAGGTATTTTTAAATCAATCTATTCAGAGATGTCATGATCCATCCCTGGAGTAGATGAGATTTGAACACAGGCCTCCTTGCCTAGAGATAGGGACACGACCACTGTGCCACAACAGCCCATTTATTCTGGTTTTAAATCCAAATAAGGCTCATTAGCTTTACTGAAAAGTGTAATCAATAGAGTGCTTCACATGATTCTGGATCAGTGGTGCTGGAAGAGCACAGCAATTCAGGCAGCATCCAACGAGCAGCAAAATCGATGTTTCGGGCAAAAGCCTTTCCTGATGAAGGGCTTTTGCCCGAAACGTCGATTTTGTTGCTCGTCGGATGCTGCCTGAATTGCTGTGCTCTTCCAGCACCACTGATCCAGAATCTGGTTTCCAGCATCTGCAGTCATTGTTTCTACCTTGCTTCACATGATTGACAGACAGTTGGCACCAAAGTTTCGTTTGACACTAACCCAACAGAGATGGGATAAACTGCTTCACTTGACCACATATTTCATTTCTCACTCCTCAATTGATTGTTGTTCACCTTGTGCCTAATTTGTCAGCCATTCGGCCCATTGATTCTCTTCCATAATTCAGTACAAATGCAGTCAACCTGTGTCTCAGCTCCATTTTCCTAAATAAACATTGTATCTCCAGGTTGACATCTACTGATCTATCTTGAAAGCTCAACTTGGACCCTAGAATCCACCAGAGAGAACTCCAGATTGCAGCCACTTTTGGAGAAAAAAAATCTGATTTCCTTCAAAAATACCCCTGCTCTAATTTTAAGGTTATTCCCCTTTATTGATGATTTCTAAGTTGAAGGAAACTCTTTCCCTCAATCTAATTCTAATGTTCTTATCTACCTTATTCAATACTTCTCACATTTCACATACCTTGACTAGATCACAGCCTAAAAGAAAACTAATGTTTTCAATGCTTCCTGGTAGTACAGACCACCAACTTTGAGAACAGTCAGTTAGCTGCTTTTCCACCACATCCCTGTCTTCCACCTAGCCAAGATGTCTGAACTGTAAACACTAACTGACAATGAAGCCACAGTGCTAAACTAACTCTCTCTCCCTGAATCTGTCATTCAGGGAGGTTGTGTTGTACGCTGGTCTTGGAGGCGGTCCAGAGGAGGTTTACAAGAATGGCCTGAGGGATGAGGGACTTATCATATGATGAGTGGTTGAGGGCTTTCGGTCTGTCTAGATTAGAGTGGCGCTGGAAAAGCACAGCAGGTCAGGCAGCATCCGAGGAGTAGGGGAATCAACGTTTTGAGGGCTTTTGCCCGAAATGTCGATTTTCCTGCTCCTCGAGTGCTGCCTGACCTGCTGTGCTTTTCCAGCACCACTCTAATCTAGACTCTGATTTTCAGTATCTGCAGTCCTCACTTTTGCCTGGTTGACTCTCGGTCTGTACTTGATGGAGTTTAGAAGAAAGTGGGGTGGGGGGCTGGGGGATCTGTTTGAAACTTACAGAATACTGAGAGGCCTGGATAGGGTGGATGTGGAGGTGATGTTTCCACTAGTAGGAGAGACAAAGCCCCAAGGACACAGCCTCAGAGTGAAGGTATAACCCTTAGTATTGAGATGAGGGGGAATTTCTACAGCCTGAGGGTGGTGACTCTGTGGAACTCAACGGCACAGAGTCCTGAAGAAGGGTTATATCCAAAACATCAACTTCTCCACCTCCTGGCTTGCTGTGTTCTTCCAGCCTCCTGCTTGTCTACCTTGGATTCCAACATCTGCAGTTTTTTTTGTATCTAACAGAGGCTATGTAGGCCAAGTCATTGAGTGTCTTCAAGACAGAGATAGATAGGTTCTTGATTAGTGAGACGATCAAGGGTTATGGGGAGAAGGCAGGAGAATGAAGTTGAGAAACATATTAGCTCTGATAGAATGGTATACCGAATGGCCTAAGCTTGCTCCTATATTCTATAGTCTAAAGTATTAAACTGTACCAGAAGAGGATATTTGGTGAGACTTCAGACCAAGACACATTGTTGGGCAAAGGACATTTCACACTTTCTTATATCTGGATTGAAGATTTTGTGATCCTAACACTTGCGTCTAGAAAGTGTATCAAGGATAACAAGCTTTGAAAGGTCTAAAATGTGCACAAGTTCTGCTTGCCCCTAGTTTGTGCCGCACATCATGTCAGTTAGATCCACCTGTACTGATCCAAGACATCTTCATGAACCAAGCAATAATCCCATTGCCATCATAAAAACCCTTTGATCCCTGTCCACACCCAGTGCAGACAGTATTCTCAGGCACAGAGAAACCAAACTAATAGTCATGAAATGGATCACTAAAGGTTCTCAGAGGGAGAGGTAAAGCAATAGGCAAAATACTAAATAAAAATCGAAAGAACTGTGGATGCTGCAAATCAAAACTAAAATAAGGATTGCTGGAAAAGCTCAGCAGGTCTGGCAACATTTATGGAGAGAAATGAGAGTTAACGTTTCGGGTCCAGTGACCCTTTCTCTGAAAAAATACTAACCTGACTGTAGAGCTAAGACACTCACTCCCTTCACGTAACGGATTGGCTGCCTCATAGTCACAGGTTCCCTTCCCATTTTCACTAACACCACCAACGCCCAACACCTCCTGAGCTGTAGCTAACCCAGTGTCTCCATCTTCATTGTCTTCATGGCCAGCGTATCAGCTCTGGGCCACCATAGGTGTCTGCAACATGCCGGTTTAGGTCACAAGACTTTGTCTGGTCTCCTTGCTCAACAGTTTTGACTCAGAGGTTCATATGTGCTATCTGGTCCAGTACCTGGGTGTCTGAAATGGAAACGGCTCCATTTCCCACCACTAATGGCTAGGGGTAGATCATATTGGTTGCTGAAGTAACAGAGTAGGTTGATGAAAGAAATGAGGGTGATTCAATGTAGGTGTTGATAGCATTTCTTAACTGCCCTTGAATGGAATGGCCTGCTAAACAGTTAAGTTAGTAACGTTGCTGTGGGTCTGGAGTCACATGTAGATCAGACCAGGTAAGGATGGCATATTTCCTTCCTTCAAGGACATTAGTGAACCAGAGAGGTTTTTAGATGAGATTCCCTACAGTATGGAAACAGACCCTTTGGCCCAACAAGTCCACACCAACCCTCTAAAGAGTAACCCACCCAGATCCATTCCCCAACCTTATATTTACTCCTGACTTATGCACCTAACACTATGGGCAATTTAGCATGGCCAATTAACCTGACCTGCACATCCTTTGGATTGTGGGGGGAAACCCACGCAAACATGGGGAGAATGTGCAAACTCCACACAGTTAGTCGCCCAAGGCAGGAATCGAACCTGGGTCCTTAGCGCTGTGAGGCAGCAGTGTTAACCACTGAGCCACCGTGCCGCCCTATAACAATAATAATCAATGCCAGTTTCATGGTTAGCACTAGAGAGATTAGTTTTCTGCTCCAGATTTACCTACTTAAACTTATTAGTTTTAAATGCTATTTGACCTGGAGTAAAACGTCCAAATGTGGGCACCACACCTGCTGCAATGGCAGGTATAGCAAAGCTTCATGGAAGTGGTTCCAGGGATAAGTGGCTTCGGCTATGTGGACAGTTTGGGGAAATGAAGGCTGTTTGGGAGAGGATTTGACAGAGGTATTTGGGTATGGATGGAGAGAATCTGCTCCCATTGTCAGAGAGTTCCCAAAGCCAAGGCATCAGTTCACGGTGAATGGCTTAAAAGTCAAATGCAACATCAGGGGAATCTTTTTTACTCAATGCGTAATGGGGATCGGAAACACACGGTTTACAGTGTGATAGAGCTGATTCAATCGTGGTTTTCAATGGAAGATGAATATCCCGGTTTCGAAACAGTTTCTACCCTACTGTTGTTAGAATAGTGAATGGACTCACAAACCCTTAACATTCACCTGTACCTGTGTTTTTGTTTTTGCCGCTGTTTACCTATGATTTACTTATCTATGCTACTTAACTCTGTGATCTGCCTGTATTGCTCGCAAGATAAAGCTTTTCACTGTGCCTCGGTACACGTGACAATAAATTCAATTCAATTCCCTCTGGGAAGATCATCTTTGCAGGGTGACAGGGTAAGGAGAGAAGAATGGGACTAATATGAATGGCATGAAAGGCTGAGTGTGTACCTTGTGTAGTTCTATGTGCATATCAACAATCCCCTGCCCCTTTCCTCTCTACCAATCAGGGCAGGACTTATACACTTAATAGTAGGACCAAATTAGAGTGGTGCTGGAAAAGCACAGCAGGTCAGGCAGCATCCGAGGTGCAGGAAAATCGACGTTTCAGGCAAAAGCCATTCATTCCTGATGAAGGGCTTTTGCCCAAAACGTCAATTTTCCTGCTCCTCGGATGCTGCGTGACTGGCTGTGCTTTTCCAGCACCAATCTAATCTTGACTCTGATCTCCAGCATCTGCAAGTCCACGCTTTCGCCTACTTAATAGTAGGGTCCTGGGGAGTGTTGCTGAACAATGAGACCTTGAGGTGCAAATTCATAGTTTCTTGAAAGTGGAGTCACAGGTAGACAGGGTAGTGAAGAAGGCATTTGGTACACTTGGTATTATTGGTCAGTGCATTGAGTCTTGAAGTTGGGTCATGTTACAGCTGCACAGGAGATTAGTTAGGTTTTTTTTGGAATACTGCATTCAATTCTGATCCCCCTGCTAAAGAAAAGATGTTGTTAAACTTGAGAGGGTGCAGAAATGACTTACAAGGATGTTGCCAGGGTTGGAGGGTTTGAACTTTGTGGGTGGCACGGTGGCACAGTGGTTAGCACTGCTGCCTCACAGCACCAGAGACCCGGGTTCAGTTCCCGCCTCAGGCGACTAACTGTGTGGAGTTTGCACATTCTCCCCGTGTCTGCGTGGGTTTCCTCCGGGTGCTCTGGTTTCCTCCCACAATCCAAAAATATGCAGGTTAGGTGAATTGGCCATGCTAAATTGCCCGTAGTGTTAGATGCAGGGGTAAATGTAGGGGTAGGGGTATGGGTGGGTGCGCTTCGGCGGGTCGGTGTGGACTGGTTGGGCCGAAGGGCCTGTTTCCACACTGTAAGTAATCTAATCTAATCTAATCTATTGGGAAAGGCTGAATAGGCTGAGGCTATTTTCCATGGTGTGTCAGAACCTTATAAAGGTTTATAAAACCATGAAGGGAATGGATAGGATGAAATAGCCAAGGTCTTTTCCCTAAGGTACGGAGTCTAAAACCAGAGGGCATAGATTTAAGGTGAGAGGGAAAAGATTTAAAAGGAACCTAAGGGGCAACATTTTCACGCAGAGGGTGGTGTGTGTATAGAAGGAGCTGCCAGAGGAAATGGTGGAGGCTGGTACAATTACAAGATTTAAAAGACATTTGGATAGGCATAGGAATAGGAAGGTTTAGAGGTATAAGGGCCAAATGCTGGCAAATGGGACTAAACTAATTTAGGATACCTGGTCGACATGGACAAGTTGGCCCGAAGGGTCTGTTTCTGTGCTGTATGTCTCTATGACTACATAACGGTTCACATCAATAAAGATCCACAATCATACTTGACACTGTATCATGCATCAAGGAGTATAATTTCAACACACAAATTTGGGGAGTAGGAGTAGGCTGCTTGGTCTCTCAAGTCTGCTCTCTTGCAATCAATAAGATTCTGGTTCATCTAATTACTCCACATTGTCCACCTACTTCATATTGATATCCTTACCCCCAACCCCCCTCCCACCTTTCTTATCAATAATCTACCCACCTCTGCCTTAAAACTACTCTGCCTGACTTCACCACATTTTGAGGGCAATAGTTTCAAAGATTCACCATCCTCCGTGACAAACAAATTTGTGAAGGGGTTTGGCCAGAATAAGGTGTGAGAAACTGCTTGCACTGACAAGTGGGCTGGGCCAGGGCTTGGGGTTGGTAACTAGATGACACAAATTTAAGAACGTTGACAAAAACAAACCAGAGAGGAGCTAAATGTCCACGGCAGGTATGATCTGGAATTATGCGTTCAAAAGGGTGATTTGACTAGATTCCCTACAATGTGGAAACAGTCCACATTGACCCTCTGAAGAGTAACCCACCCCACTCTGACTAATGCATCTAAACACTATGGGTAATTTAGCATGGCCAATTCACCTGACCTGCACATCTTTGGACTATGGGAGGAAACTGGAGGAAACCCACACAGACACAGGGAGAATGTGCCAACTCACACAGACAGTCACCTGAGACTGGAATCAAACCTGGGACCCTGGTGCTATGAGACAACAGTGCTAACCACTGAGCCACAGTACCACCCATTGGGGGAAGTAATTTTTATAAGGGAACTATACAAATATTTGCGAAGAAAATCTTTGCAGTGCTATGTAGTAAATGCGGGGTGCACAGGACTCATTGGATTTCTGTTTCAAGAAACCAGCACACACACAAGGGCAGAATGGCCTCTTTCTGTGATGTATATTATTTGTAATGATAAATACTTTGTTTCTTTAGCTTCTTATTGCAGGTGATGGTGTTTCAAAAGTTGACGATGAGTTACAAAGTGATTTTTTTTTCAATTAACGGGTGACACTGATCAAAGATTCTTGGGTTTAACATCTATGTGAATGTATAAACTGCCACAATAAACCAATGATAGCTAAGTCAAGATGTTTTTTAAACTTCACACACTGGGAAAAGATTTGTATCTCAAAGGCCTGTTAACAGGATGAGAATCTCTGAGGTAGAAGCTTTCTTCACATTGAGGAGAGAAATCAAGGAGCAGACCCATATCAATGGGATGAATAATGTATATTGAGAAGGATTGCTGAGGGCAAGCTTGAATCTAACTGTCTGTAAAGTCATCAGAAAGATCAAAAGGTGAAAGTAGGGGACTGTACATTGTCATTGAATTTCCATAAAGCATGCTTGCTATTGAAAAGTGGCATCAATGAATGCTACAGTGGGTTAGTGAAATGCTGGAGTACTATTTGACTAAAGTGTCGATAGAGGAAATACATTGCTTTGGGTGTGGCAAAAGAAATGGTGGTAGCACAGTGTAGCTCATGTACCGCCAGGCTTAGCCCTAAATAGACAGTGACTTGGTGAGAGTTTGCTGTGTTACCTGTAGGTTTCAGTGAGAACGTTTCTGCTGGTTTTACTTTAGCTGCCTAAAGACTTATAGTTTAATAATGATAGGGTGCAGCAAAGTATTTTTGCTCATGAATCTTAACACAATGTATAAGCCTTAATAAACATTACAATTGGTGTGATAATAAGCATTTACTTTTACTTACAGATCCCCTAAATAACAACAATTTGACCTTAGAGATTGCTGCAATATGGTTGCTGCATGACAGGGGGACCCCTTGCGTACAGTTCGCAAGTTCCATACATTTGGGATCATCTCCATTCAAACTCAAAATGTGAGCTTATTATTTTCAGATGAATGCCTTGCTTTGGCTCCATTCACTTCAGATCACTGAAGTTACACTGGGAAAGGGGAGGGTCGAGGGAGGGTGGGTGGTATCTTAACAACTGATGCAGTTGGAAACAGAGTTTCGGATAATTATGTTCTCTCTCTGCTATTCTGCTGAATCGTTTGCTCTTTTCTAAACCTATCTTTTACTTTGATTTGCACCAGTCACCCATTTTTGCTTGGCAATCTCATTCACGTTGTTGTATAATCCTTTCCCTATCACTTTCCTAGCCCCTAACTGCTCTCTTCTCCCTGGTTTTGTTCTTGTTTATCAGCTGTTCATACCCAATACCTTCATGTTCTGAAGGCAGTGTGCTGACCTGAAATATTTAACTCTGTCTTCATCTCCGATGCTGCCAAACCTCCTGATAGCCTTCCACAATTTTTTAATTATCCTACTAATGCTGGTCCCTCTCAAAAATAACTCTTCATCGACATGAAATAGGAACACAGGAAGAGGAACAGGCCATTCAGCCTGTTGTGTGTGCTCCAGCGTTTGTTATGATCATTGCTGATCAAACACTTCAGTGTCTTTTACCCACACTATCCCCATGACTCTTTATGCCTTTAGTAATCGGAAATCTAACTACCTCTTTGTGCTTATGCTAAATATGAGAGCTGACCTATAGCAGGTTTATGTGTAATTGGGAAATTCTGTACAAGCACAGTCTGCATCATATATTGGGAAGCCATATACTGTATTGCGTTGTTGAAAAAACACAAAATTGGTGCTGTAACTGCAATCAAGGACTGTCCACTCCAAAATATTTTCAGTGGATTTCCAATGCAATAATGAGTTTAACTTTTAAAATGCTCACTTGACTTCTACTCAAGTATATTTTACAAACAGATTTCCTGGTCATTTATATTACCTAGAAACATAAGGAGAAATAAATTACCGTTTCTACCAGGCTTTTTCAAAATGATCCTACTGTCCTGCTCTGTCCTTTATCCTCCACTACTTCTCAAGGCTGACAGAACCTTCAGTATAAATCCTAATGGAAATATACACTCCATCATTGCCTTAGGGTATTAATGACTGGCAAAGATTAAAGTAAAATCCAAGAATTAAAGGTGGACCGTGTTTATTGCTGAAAATGTATATTCTGCTGTCACGCTATCATTTATGAGCATAGAAGAGCACTTCTGGCAACACATCTCAGGGTGAACTACAATCACTTCATTTCCGAATTTAGCAGGGGAGAATGAAAGCTTGGCCAGTTTTGTTTTTCCAATAGCGGTAATAGTCTTTATGCAATCTAATGTTCTCAGCTTGTGAACACCCATCACCCCACAACAACTGGCACTGATCGGCCAAGTTATGGCACAGGGCATACACTCAGTTTACCAAGCAATCTTAAACAACTGCAACAGCAGCACTCAATAATGAGTGCGCTTATGGTCAATTTTATTAATAATGTTTAATAACACAATTATTGAGAAATGCATTTCTAGTTCAGCACCATTCCTATTATATCTGCGTCAGACCTGAAATTATGTTCCACCAGTTAAAACAAGCAATTTAGTAAATATGATTCTGAACGGAATGCCTTTCCAAGCTCATCTTAATGACACTTTATTTAGAAAAGGGCTTGTAAAGGAATCAGTGGTGAGATCAGGGAATTTTTATTGAGCAATGAGTTATTATGATCTGGAACGCACTACTGAAGGATTGGATGGAATTGTGAACTTCCACAAGGGAACTTGAAGATGGTTCTATAGGATAGCAGATAGACAAAGGCTGAGTAGCCTCCTTCTGCACTGTGTGATTCCATGAATCTGTCCATGTAAAATGCCAGAAATCTGCACTGAAAGCTTGCAATGCTGGAAACACACAAAAAAACAGTGAGATTCTGTGGGGAGCTCAAACAGATTTTAGTAATTCAGACAGAATCTTTTTGTTTAAAAGTCAGGGGTCCTAAGGCAGGGTCAATGTGTAAAACTTTAAAGGTTTGTTTCCTCTCTAAGTGTTCTGACTGACCTCACTATGTGCTTCTAGTATTCTCTCTCAGTGCTTTATATATAATACATATATATATATATATATATATATATATTTGGAGAAGTTAATGGATGTTACTCGATCTCCAAGTTCAATCATTGAGATCTGCTATGCTTTAAAACAAATAGCTGACACATTGCCAATTTGAATCAGGGACTGAAAGAGGGACAGAGAGGAGAACAAGGAAAATAAATGTAACCAGCACTTTGTATTAACCCCTTCTGCACCAAAGATCTGTTTTCTTCGTCTCACTCCCATTCGATACTAACTTGAGTTTATGCAAAATGTTGGAGTATCAGGATTAATTGCGTTTTATAGATCCCACCCCCATTCCCCATAACTGCAATAAGTGCTTGTTTGCCAAACAACCCAGTATCTATGTTGCATGTGTATGAGTCTTAATTTAGGTATAGACATACAGTTATAAAAATACATATGGAATGATCCACAAAACAAAAGACATGGGATAGAGCCTAGCATGTGGACTAACAGGAATTTCTGCTTGGGGTTGCATTTCTTTTTGATGATGAATTTTATACATATCCATACACATGTTTAAGCACACACACACTCACATATGCTTATGTTCATGCACATATATGCTCGCATTCACACACACACAAATACACATTCACACAGGAATGGGCATTCAAACGCACATTGACACACACATTTGCACACTTGTATTCACACATACATAACATGCATACACACAACTTGACACACATACATTTAAATTCCCATATACATGTTTACACTCAAGCACACGTTTACACATATTTACATAGATACCTTCATAACCACACTCTATATGCATACATACTTAGCCACACGTACATTGACTCGCATACACATCAAAACACAAGCACAAACATCCTCACAGCTTCACTTACATATAAATATACACACATCTCTCAAAAAAACAGGTGATTTATCACAAGCCAATTGCAACCAGCAGAGAGTTAAACCCCAGAGTTCTATGTTCTGGGAATAATTCTGTCTTCTTGAAATAAACATTTTCTCCCTCCCTCTCACGGCGCTGGCTCCCGCTACACCTCAGGCAAACACATCAAAGTGCTACAGAGCTTTGAAACAAATTGCTGACGAAAACCCAATAGGTCTGGCAGCATCTGTGGAGGGAACGCAGAGTGAATGGTTCGAATCCAGTGCCCTCCCTCTTCCAGTTCTGATTGAAGTTCTGATGAAGAAGATTCGTGAACTCCTCTCCCACCTCAGCCAACTTCTCTCTCAGGACAAGGGACCAATCTCATCGCGGCGGTATCCGAATGCAGCTTTTACTAAGCAAGTGTTTCAGAGTGAGGGAAAGGTCAACGAAACGTCAACTCTGATTTCTCCCTACGGATGCTACCAGCCCTGCTGAGCTTTTCTGGCAATTTCTGGGTCTTTTTTGTTTCTGATTTCCAGCGTCCGCAGTACTTCCCGTTTTCATCCAGAAAATCTTCTGTCCTTGGACTTAGATTAACAGCTACAGATTGATTCCTTCAGAAGACCAAAATATTGACACAATTGGAACAACAGAAATAAAACGGAAAAGGGCATTCAATTCACTATCCTGTCTCAAGCAAAGGTGACAGGAGTCACTTTGCAAATTCCAAAAATAAACAGAAATGTACAGCGGCAGATGTTTGCAAACTGCTTTCTCCCTGTGTCCAGTCATGTGTACAATCGCGGGCGCGCTGTTGATTCCACTATACCGCCACGATTAAAGATAACAGGAGTACTTACCAATAAGTGTCAAGATTAAATAAATCCCCATCAGCAACATTGCGTGTGCGCCTCTTTTTATTCCCCCTCAGCACCCTCCCCGCCTCGCGAAAAGAGAAGAAATCGATTCAAAAAATCACTTGTCCAATCTTCGAGGGAAATTGTAATCCGCGGCGTTTTTCTGGAATCTTGCTTTGGGGGTCATTCCTTTTCGGATTGGAGGCGAAACGAAAATAAAAGTCCATTCAATGTTTGGCTTGAGGGGCGGTAGATAGAGGGAGAACGAAAGAAAAAGAGAGAGAGAGAGAGAGAAAATGATGGAATTCTTATTTAAATCCCCAGTTTTGATGTTCTTTTTGGAAAGCAGGCGATCTTGCAGCCTCGCACCAAGGTTTCTCAGTACAGCACCGCTGGCCCCAACTCAGGAAGGTTTTTAAATCCGCCGGGTTGGAGGTAGTAAATCATTGTCCTTTTGTTTGTTCCGACCCATGCTGTAAGAGGGAAGAGTATAAGAGTATGAAATATTGGTAATCCTCCATCCAGCTTTCATCTCCCCAACCCCTGCGCCTCCCTCCCTCTCTCTCTCTCTCTCACTCACTCACTCTCTCTCCAGTTTTCACCTTCCCCACTTCTGCCGCCTGGCGTCTCTGGGACCAAGGCAGTGCTTAAAGACAGAGCTTCACCCTCCCCCCCACCCGCCCCTCCATCCAACCAGACCTCTCAAGTTCCTGTGACTAGCGATGGTTAGCGCTGAAAATGTGTTGCTGGAAAAGCGCAGCAGGTCAGGCAGCATCCAAAGGAGCAGGAGAATCGACGTTTCGGGCATGAGCCCTTCTTCAGGATTCCTGAAGAAGGGCTCATGCCCGAAACGTCGATTCTCCTGCTCCTTTGGATGCTGCCTGACCTGCTGCGCTTTTCCAGCAACACATTTTCAGCTCTGATCTCCAGCATCTGCAGACCTCACTTTCTCCACCAGCGATGGTTAGCCAATGTCAGGATTAACCTGTCAAAACCTATCTCCAAACTGCCCCCGCAACCCCCACACAACCTCATCCCAAAAGTTTTGGAAACATTGTACTTTCCACTGTCAGTGCCAATGTTGAACCTCTCCTCCCCGTTTGCATTTGCTGGAGGTTGGAATTTCGACGTCCTCCTCCCTCCAACCCCCATACCGCCGCCACCTCCTGCCTCCTTGGAGTCCAACTATACTCTGGCACCTTGCAAACTCCCCCATCCCCTCCCCCCAACCATCCTCATGTCAACTATTCCACCATCACTGCGGACCATTCAGTACCAGGGGTCACCCTGACACGGTGTGCTCACTACCGCCTCCAAGAGGCCGATGCGAGCACTGGATCGGATTGTGGGGGCGGGGTGTCAGACAATGAAACTACTTGGATCGGCCTTTCTGGGTGGGCCGAATGGTCTCCCATGTGATTTCTAAGAAGAAACCAAGAACAAGCACTACCCTGGGAGTGAGGAGTGGAGAAGGATGGGGGGGGGGGGGGGGGGGGAGATGGGAATCAGTCTGCCGGGGAAAGACTGATGGTGGGCTACCATGAAGGACTCATTCTCAGCCTCTCCCCTCTACTGAGGCGTGGGGACTCTCAGGTTAAACCCACCCACCAATCCTCTCTTTCTCTCTAAGGTGAGAGCAGCCACCGGGACTAAACCTTTATTAGGCAGGGTCTGACTGAAATGTTAGATTCTCCACTGACCTGTTACAGTATTCACTGAGGTAGAGTGGTCTCACTGACCTCCAATCAGAAATTCAAACCTTCCTTTTCTTTGCAAAATATATAGCGAATACTGGTTAGGTGTTAACCTGTGTTAGCTATACAGCTACTGCGTGTGTGTGTGCATTGAACCGTGTCAACGAATGACAATGTTGTATTGATGCAAATAGACTATGCATTAGTCAACATTTAAATGACAATTAGATAGAATGCACAGCACAGAAAAAAGCCCATCTGTTACCTCCTCTTTCATTACAAACCGATAGACTTGGTTTATTGGTCTAGAAGTTTTCTATCAGGAGCAACTGCTGTAGGATAATACCTTCTATTCCCCTCTCTAACTGCTCCTCGCTCATATCTAGACGCCCCTGAAAGATTAGATTAGGTTCATATTAGAATGGGCACAGGCCCTTCAGCCCAACAAGTCCACACGACCGTCCAAGGAATAACCCCTCCCCTCCACCCTACATTTAGCCCTGACTAACGCACCGAACACTCCGCAATTTAACATGGCCCATTCACCTGGCAAGCACATCTTTGGATTGTAGGAAAAAAAACGGAGCACCCAGAGGCCCAATGCAGGAATTGAACCCGGCACCTTGGTGTTATGAGGTAGCTTTAAACCTAAACTCTTTCTTCACAGTGGATTAAGGAACCCAGTTCTGAAGAAGGGCCACTGGACTCGAAGCAATTACTTTCCTTTCTCTCTCCACCGATGCAGCCAGACCTGCTGAGTTTTTCCAGCAATTCCATTTTTTTTCATTAAGGCACCCCTCTCCCCTGTCATTATCAATGATGATGGCCAGGGTGGGTTGGGGAGAAAAAGCTGTTCCATGGGATCGTCCCCTTTGTCAAGTTGTTTGATCTCTGAGCTGGGAAGCTTGGTGTTTCAGGGAGCGTTGAGGTAAAACGGCGTTCACCTGGCCACACAGCAAGGCTGCTGGATTTCTGTGTTCCTCACACATCACCCAGCAAGGTGCATGCACTCAACGGTCCTCCCTCACTGAATCTGCAAGGCTCTGAGTGGGATGTGCAAGTAACTCGTGACTCGTGCAGAGAATGGGCGACCTCATCTCCACAACCAAACAGTTCAACAGCAGCTAGGGATGGGCAATAAATGCTGACCAGCCACATCCCACGAGTGAATAAAACAAAAGTTCCTCTCACACTATAGTATGGACGATGTAGATGGTGGGACAGACACGGATAGCTGCACTCAATTCCACACTCAGTGTGGAAGCAGACCATTCAGCCCATCGACTTCATACCATCCCTCTCAGGGCATCTGACCCGATCCCTGCATTTCCCTAGTTACTATGGGGCAATTTAAGCACGGCCAATCGTGCGGTGGGAGGAATGTGCAAACTCCACACAGACAGTGGCCTGAGGGTGGAATCGAACGCTGGCGCGCTGAGGCAGCATTGCTAACCACTGAGCCACTGCTACCCTCATCTTTTAAAAATCATTCATGGTGTCACTGGTTAGGCCAGCATTTATTGACCCTCTCAGGGGGCAATTGAGAGTCAACCACGTTGCTGTGGGTCTGGAGTCACATGTCCAGACCGGATTACACCTAAAAGGCTTAAGCTTTACAGACGACAGATGGTTTTCTTTTGCAACAACAGATACTTAATTCAAGATTTTTCTCGATTTCAAATTCCACCATCTGCAGGATTCTAACCCTGGTCCCCAGAACATCAGTTGGGCCTCTGTATTAACAGTTCAGCGCTAATGCCACGAGGCCATCGCCTTCTCATGCCAACACTCCGACCTCCAATCGTCCCCATTTCCTTAAACGATAACTCCCCCTACCTCACATTCGTCTTGTGGGGGGGGGGGGGGAGGGGTGGTTAAAGCCTTTCTGTGATGCCCTCCACAGTCCAATAGCGCAAACTCTATCCCCACTTTTATCAATTTCAAGCGAATGGGGCGGTGCGTGGACTGGGGTGGGGTGGCGCAGGATCTTTTCTTGTAATGGCAATACCAAAAGAAAATAGCATGGGGCCCCCATCGGGGCGAAGTTACAACATGATCAATAGCTGTTGCATTCACTCTCTGCAGCCGATAAGTTCAACCTGTTATTGATGTGCGCGAGTCTGTACAGCTGGTCACGATATTGCTGAAGTTTTCTTGTTTTATTATAAATTTTTAAAAAATGCTTTATACACTCTCCGGCATCCCTTAGCTTGACATGACACAGCCAGGACAAATGTTCCTCCCTGTGGGTCTCGCAGCGCGATCTCCTACAGGGGGTGCTGTTGTCAATTCTACCTAACCACTGCTGTGCTGTTAGCTATTTATCGCCAGTTGCTGCCTTTACAATTGGAGCATTTTCATTTCTGTGCCCAGAGGTTGGCAAGTCTTTGTGCAAAAGCACTAGGACACGTCGAATCGATTGCAGTTTACTACTTGCTTGCAAACAAAAAAAAATGAACAAGTCTCAACAATTTGCTTTTTGATGTAGAGGAGTTGAGGGGGAGGAACTGGTCTGTAAATTACCTGGTGGTCAACCGCGTAGCAGTTCCTCGCAGACCGTCGGGGTAGCATGGGCTCTGCTGAAGGGGCAATAGAATGGACCGTGAAGAAGTGTGGCTTTCTGTAAAGAATAAATGCTGTAGGATTATTGCTTGTTCGGTTTTAATTCAAAGCCCATTTACCTGGTTAACGATTGCGTCCGGGAGCTCTCTTGTTATTGAGGCGGACACCCGCCCACCCTTTGCAGACTTGTTTCTTGAGATGAGAAAGGACCTTTGATTTTAGGCGGTGGGTTACAGTGATTGAGAAGGGTGGTGGAAGAAGATTCCACAATAATGTTCAAAATCACGTTCTTTTTCATGGAAAGCAAATATCTGTCGACAATGAGAGGGGAATGGAATTAATTGAATTGCAGTGTCGGCAAGCCAGCACGGGGAGAGTGGACTGAATGGCCTCCTTCAGTTGCTGTATGATTCTAGATTTTACTGTGTTAAAGCATTCTGCTGTTGAGGTTGCGATTTTGGGAAACAGGGTACAGAAGCATGGTAGAGTTACAAGGTGAGGGTTCTGTTGTTGGGTTGTGATAAGAGTGAGCTCTGTGTGAAATTATAAAGAACAGTACAGCACACGAACTGGCCCTCAGCCCTCCAAGCCGATGTCGGCCTTTCTAAAGTAAAAACATTTTGCCTCTATGCAACAGGTATCCCTCTATTAGACTCATAGAGTCATAGAGATGTACAGCATGGAAGCAGACCCTTCTGTCCAACTCATCCATGCTGACCAGATATCCTAACCTAATCTACTCCCATTTGCCAGCACTTGGCCCATAACTCTCTAAATCCTTCCTATTCATAAATCCATCCAAATGCCTTTTAATTGCTGTAATTGTACCAGCCTCCACCACTTCCTCTGGCAGCTCATTCCATACTGTACCACACTCCCTGCCTATTCATGTGTCTGTCAAGATGCCTCTTAAATACTGCTGATGTATCAACCTCCACCACCTCCTCTGGCAATGCATTCCAGACAATTACCACCCTCTGTATGAAATACTTGCCTCTCACTTTCAAATGTTCCACCTTTTACCTTACACCTATGGGCAGCACGGTGACTCAGTGGTTAGCACTACACCCTCACAGCATCAGGACCCGGGTTCGACTCTAGCCTCGGGTGATTGTCTGTGTGCACATTCTCCCAGTCTCTGCGTGGGTTTCCTCCCACAATCCAAAGATGTGCAGGTCAGGTGAATTGGCCATGCTAAATTGTTAGGTGCATTAGTCAGGATAGGGAAATGGGTCTGGGTGGGTTAGTCTTCAGAGGGTTGGTATGCACTAGTTGGGCTGAAGTGCATGTTTCCATAGTGTAGGGAATATAATATAATCTTAAAAAAAAGTCCCCAAGTAATTGACATTTCCAACCTGGGAAAAAGACTCTAAAAACGTTAATCAGGTCACCTCTGACATTCAAGCAAAAGCAAGCCAAGTTTATGCAATCTCTACTCATAGCTAATACCATCCAAACCAGCCGCCTTTTCTGTACCCTCTCCAAATCCTCCACATCCTTCTGGTAGTGTGGCAACAAGAATTATACACAATATTCCAAATGTGGCCGAACTAAAGTTCTATACAGGTAAAAACAATGACTGCAGATGCTGGAAACCAGATTCTGGATTAGAGTGCTGCTGCTCCTGGGATGCTGCCTGAACTGCTGTGCTTTTCCAGCACCACTCTAATCCAGAATAAAGTTCTATACGGTTGCAACATGACTTGCCACTTTGTATAGTCTGTGTCCTGAACAATGAAGGCAAGCATGTCTTATGCCATTGTTGACCAAGTTATACACTTATGTTGTCACTTTCATGGAACTCTGGACTTGTACATTTAGATTTCTCTGTATGTTAATATTTATAAAGGTTCTACATTTGTTGCATACTTCCCTTCTGCATTTGACATTCCAAAATACATTGCCTCACATTTGTCTGATTGAACTTCCTGCCATTTCTCCACACAAGACTCTAACATATTTATATCCTGCTCCATGCTCTGGCAATCCACCTCTGTCCAGTAGATACAAAACTGCTACAACAATCAAACAATATTTCAGTAAAGATAGTTTTGAAACCATAAAAATGCAAAATATATGTCCTCCAGTGTCAGCTTTTGGATTTTCTCAGTGACTTTGGAGCCCATTTAAAAAAAAATAATTAATGCTGGCTAACCAGTATCATTAGGGAGGGATTTCCAGGATTTTGATAGTGACACTGAAGGAACACCTTTATATCTCCAGGTCAGGATAGGGAATGGTGAAAAGATTTGTAGCTCGGGTGCTCGTTGTTGTGGTTCTGTTCGCCGAGCTGGGAATTTGTGTTGCAGACGTTTCGTCCCCTGTCTAGGTGACATCCTCAGTGCTTGGGAGCCTCCTGTGAAGCGCTTCTGTGATGTTTCCTACGGCATTTATAGTGATTTGTATCTGCCGTTTCCGGTTGTCAGTTCCAGTTGTCCGTTGCATGGTCGGTATATTAGGTCCAGGTCGATGTGCTTATTGATTGAATCTGTGGATGAGTGCCATGCCTCTAGGAATTCCCTGGCTGTTCTCTGTTTGGCTTGTCCTGTAATAGTAGTGTTGTCCCAGTCGAATTCATGTTGCTTGTCATCTGCGTGTGTGGCGACTAAGGATAGCTGGTCATGTCGTTTCGTAGAATAGTTTTGAGGGGAACTTGCAGGTTCTTATGCTATTGTCCTTTTTGATGGTTGTAGGTTTGGAAAGAGCTCTCAGAGGAACTTTGGTGAATTTTTGCAGTGCATCTTGTTTCTAGAGTTGGTGATGGAGGAAGTGGATGTTTTGCCAATCAGGCTGCTTTGTCCTGGATGGTTTCAAGCTTCTTGAGTGTTGTTGAGGCTGCACCCATCCAGGCAAGTGAGGAATAATCCATTGCACTTGCGGACAGTCTTCAGGGAGTTGGAAGCTATGTTGCTCGCTGCAAGTTTCCTTGCCTCTGACTTGCCTTGCAGTATTTAAATTGCTAGTCCAGGTCAGTTTCTGGTCAATGGCAACCTCCATAATGTTGATAAATGGGTGAAAGTTTCAGGACTCTGGAACAGCCCAATGTTTGAGATAACGTGAGTGAATGAGGCACACTGGAAAGTAATGGTTGGCTGGGGCCAAATTTCAGTTATACAGTTTGTAAAGTTATTCGAAGAAATAAAACAAGAAATAAGGAGAAATGCATTGTATTTGGTGGAGCCCAGTACGTCAAATATTCTCAGTAATGGAGGAACCGGAGTGAGTAGGTAAGTGCAGGAGGAGCCCAGAGGGAGAGAGAAGAAAAGGTGGACAGTCAAAGGGATCGTTGATAGTAGACCAGGTAAGAGGACAAGCTGGATAGGTGAGAGTGAGGGCAGGAATGGATGGAAGTGGGTTGGCTGTGTTGAATATAACCCACTTCATGTTAGCACCTGAAGTTGTAGGGGTAGGTAAAAGACAAGATTCGGGTGTTCATGTTCTGGCATTGATAAACTCATTGTTGAGTCCTGAAAGCTATAAGGTATCCAAGCATAGTTGAGATGCTATTCCTCCAACTTGCATTTAGCCTCACTGAAGCACCACAGCAGGTCTGAGACAGATATGTAGAGGTGAGGACATTGTGCTGTGTTGAAGTGGCAGGCAATTTGAAGCTTGAAACTTTTAACTAATCTTTATATACAGGGGGTATGGTCTCCTGCATTGTATTCCAAATTGTGTCCAAATCCATAAGACCATAAGACCAGAAGACATAGGAGCGGAAGTAAGGCCATTCGGCCCATTGGGTCCACTCCACCATTCAATCATGGCTGATGGGCATTTCAACTCCATTTACCCGCATTCTCCCCGTAGCCCTTAATTCCTTGTGACATCAAGAATTTATCAATTTCTGCCTTGAAGACATTGAGCGTCCCAGCCTCCACTGCACTTTGTGGCAATGAATTCCACAGGCCCACCACTCTCTGGCTGAAGAAATGTCTCCGCATTTCTGTTCTGAATTTACCCCCTCTAATTCTAAGGCTGTGACCACGGGTCCTAGTCTCCTCGCCTAACGGAAACAATTTCCTAGCGTCCACCCTCTCCAAGCCATGTATTATCTTGTAAGTTTCTATTAGATCTCCCCTTAATCTTCTAAACTCCAATGAATACAATCCCAGGATCCTCAGCCGTTCCTCATATGTTAGACCTACCATTCCAGGGATCATCCGTGTGAATCTCCGCTGGACACGCTCCAGTGCCAGTATGTCCTTCCTGAGGTGTGGGGACCAAAACTAGACACAGTACTCCAAATGGGGCCTAACCAGAGCTTTATAAAGTCTCAGTAGCACAACGGTGCTTTTATATTCCAACCCTCTTGAGATAATTGACAACATTGCATTTGCTTTCTTAATCACGGACTCAACCTGCATGTTTACTTTTAGAGAATCCTCAACTAGCACTCCCAGATCCCTCTGTACTTTGGCTTTACGAATTTCCTCACCGTTTAGAAAGTAATCCATGCTTGTATTCTTTTTTCCAAAGTGCAAGACCTCGCATTTGCTCACATTGAATTCCATCAGCCATTTCCTGGACCACTCTTCCAACCTGTCTAGATCCTTCTGCAGCCTCCCCACTTCCTCAGTACTACCTGCCTGTCCAAATCGAATTGCAATCTGTCCCCATTGCAAATACAAAGTCCTTGATGAGCGTTTTTGCACTCAGTAACTAGCACACCTTACCTCTGAGTTGAAAGATTGTGGATCAAAATCCCTCACTCCAAACATAGGCAGGTTAATTTTCTAATGCAACACTGGGGAAGTGCTACACAATCGGGGGGTACTGTCTTTTAGGACGAGGCATGAATTCAAAGCCCCATTTGTTTTCTCCATTGGTTGTGAAAGATTTATTGTATTTTCTTGAAGTAGGATAGGTGAATGCTGCATGGTAGCTTGCCTTTTATGTGTCCCCCATTGAACACCGATAAGTGGATTAACTGCTTATTATCAACTTGTCATTTATGGGATCTTCCTGTGCAACAAATGGCTGCTGTTTATGCTCCATGACAATGGACCCTACACTTCAAAAGTATTGCATCGGGTGCAAAGTGTTTCCTGAAGGGGCAGGAAACTGAGCTCAGTCAGTCTCAAGAAACGTCTCAGGAGGTTGCTGATACAACTTCCATTTATACATTGCCTTTCAGTTTATGAAGTGTACCAACTGGTGTTGTGCATGCAAACATGGCCAGTCAAGGATGGCATGGTTACATCGCAGTCATGATTCCATGACTGCTTGACAGATGAGCAGTTGCTTTCGTAGATGTCAGCAGTTTCCATACTGAGAGTAAATTCTCAAATTAGATTAGATTACTTATAGTGTGGAAACAGGCCCTTCGGTCCAACAAGTCCACACCGCCCCGCCGAAGTGCAACACACCCATACCCCTACAATAACCCCTTACCTAGCACTAAGGGCAATTTAGCATGGCCAATTCACCTGACCTGCACATCTTTGGACTGTGGGAAGAAACCGGAGCACCTGGAGGAAACCCACGCAGGCACGGGGAGAACGTGCAAACTCCACACAGTCAGTCGCCTGAGGCAGGAATTGAACCCAGGTCTCTGGCGCTGTGAGGCAGCAGTGCTAACCACTGTGCCACCGTGCCGCCCATGTTAACTCATATTTTCTGAATCATTGGTCCAATCTCTGGGCAACCAGTCCAATAGAGTCATAGCGTTAGAGAGATGCACAGCAAGGAAACAGACCCTTCGGTCCAACTTGTCCAAGCCGACCAGAAATTCTAAATTAAACTACTCTCATTTGCCAGCAATTGACAAAATATCCCTCTAAACCCTTCCTATTCATATGCCCATCCAGATACCTTTAAATGTTGTAATTGTATCAGCCTCCACCACTTCCTCTGGCAGCTCATTTCATAGGAAGGAGATATGGCTTATGCCCGAAACGTCGATTCTCCTGTTCCCTGGATGCTGCCTGACCTGCTGCGCTTTTCCAGCAACACATTTTCAGCTCATTTCATACACACACCCACCCTCTGTATGAAAAGGTTGCCCTTCAGGTCCCTTTAAAATCTTTCTCCTCTCACCCTAAACCTCTGCCCTCTAGATTTGGACTCCCACACCCCAGGGAAACTACCTTGGCCATTCACCCTATCCATGTCCCTCAAGATTTTATGAACCTCTATAAGGTCACTGCTCAGCCTCTTGATGGTCCAGGGAAAACAGCCCCAGCCTGTACAGCCTCTCCCTATAACTCAAACCTCCAACCCTGGCAACATTCTTGCAAATCTTTTCTGAACCCTTTCAAGTTTCATAACATCTTTCCTATAGCAGGGAGATCAGAACTGCACGCAGTATTCCAAAAGTGACCTAACCAATGCCCTGTACGGCCAAAATATGACCTCCCAACTCCTATATTCAATGCACTGGCCAAAAAAGGAAAGCACACTAAACACCTTCTTCACTGTCCTTTCTACCTGCACCTCCACTATGAACCTGCACTCCAAGATGTCTTTTTTTTAATTTCAAAAATATACTTTATTCATGAAATTATTTGGATCTCTACACAATTGGTCATGCAATTCTTATGCACACATTACATTGTTTTACATACAGATATCGAAATTTATTTTTCCTATATACAAGTCTGTACATTGACTATCCAGCGCTTCTACTGAGGCGTCAGCGGAGCCCAAATGACTGGGTGGGCCCCCTGTTCTTCTTAGGCAGGCAGATGTTACACGGTGGTCTTTCCCACTGCGCCTTGGCGGGCTGCGCCAAGCTTCAGTGCGTCCCTCAGCATGTAGTCCTGGACCATGGAATGTGCCAGTCTGCAACATTCAGTCGGGGTCAACTCCTTCAGCTGAAAGATCAACAGGTTTCGGACTGCCCAGAGAGCATCCTTCACCAAGTTGATGATCCTCCAGGCACAGTTGATGTTCGTCTCAGTGTGTGTCCTGCTGAACAGACCGTACAGCATGGAGTCCCGCGTCACGGCACTGCTCGGGACAAACCTTGACAAACACCACTGCATTTCTCTCCAGACTTCTTATGCGTAGGCACATTCCAGAAGGAGGTGTGTGACAATCTCGATCCCCCCGCCGCCCCCCCCCAGCCGCTTCGAGAGCAGCGTGCAGTGCGGCAGAGAGTCTGGGCGTGCATAAAGGATCTCACAGGCAGAGCCCTTCTCACCACCAGCCAAGCCATGTCATGGTGCTTGTTGGAAAGTTCTGGCGATGAGACATTCTGCCAAATGACTTTGACAGTCTGCTCAGGGAACCGCTCGATAAGATCCGCCCTCTCCTTTTCCCGAAGAGTCTCAAGGACACTACATGCTGACCACTTCCTGATGGACTTGTGGTCAAAGGTGTTTTTCTTCATAAACTTCTCCACGAAGGACAGGTGATACGGAACGGTCCAACTACTTGGAGCATTCCACGGCAGCACGGCCAGGCCCATCCTTCACAACACCAGGAATAGGTAGAACCTCAGTACATAGTGACACTTGGTGTTTGAGTACCGGGGATCCACGCACTGCTTGATACAGCCACACACAAAGGTAGCCATAAGGGTGAGGGTGGCATTGGGTGTGTTTATTCCCCCATTGCCCAGGTCTTTGTTCATTGTGTTCCTTTGGACCTGGTCCATCTTTGATCTCCACATGAAGTGGAAGATGGCCCGGGTGACTGCGGCGGCACAGGTTCTGGGGATAGGCCAGACCTGTGCCACATATAACAATACTGACAGAATCTCACACCTGATGACCAGGTTTTTTCCCGTGATGGAGAGTAACCGTTGTTCCCATCTGCCTAGTTTCTGCCTCATTTTCCTGATCCGCTCCTCCCAAGTCTTGGCGCACGCCCCAGCCCCACTGAACCAAATACCCAACATGGGTGGCATGGTAGCACAGCGGTTAGCACTGTTGCCTCACAGTGCCAGAGACCCGGGTTCAATTCCTGTCTCAGGCAACTGTCTGTGTGGAGCTTGCACATTCTCCCCGTGTCTGCGTGGGTTTCCTCCGGGTGCTCCGGTTTCCTCCCACAGTCCAAAAAATGTGCAGGTTAGGTGAATTGGCCATGCTAAATTGCCCATAGTGTTAGGTGAGGGGGTAAATGTAGGGGAATGGGTCTGGGTGGGTTGCTCTTTGGAGGGTCGGTGTGGACTTGTTGGGCCAAAGGGCGTGTTTCCACACTGTAAGTAATCTAATCTAATCTAAAAACCTTCAGGTGGTCAATCCTGACGGTGAAGGGGATGAAGGATTGGCCGGAGAGGAAGATTTTTTTGCTTGTGCAGTAACCCAAAGCAAGAAGTCACAAATGTAAGATGGTAGTTTCTGGAGGGAATTGAGATGAACCTCTTTATTCAGAGAACAGTGAGAATATAGAGTCTTCCAGCCTACACAGCAAGCAAGTCCAAGGAGGGGAAGCAATAGCCTAGTGGTGTTATAGCTTGGACCATTACTCCAGAGACCCAGATGGATCTATGGATCTGGGTTTGAATCCTGCCATGAATTCAATAAAAATCTGGAAATAAGTCTCAAGTTGATTGTTGAGGAGAAACATAATTCACTTTTGCGAATGAAACTCCTTTCCTCACCTAACCTGGCCTACATGTGACTCAAAACTCATGGCAACATGGTTGACCCTTAACTGCAATAAAAAAAATCACAGAATCCTTCAGAATCACAGAATCCAGTTTGGAAGCAGGCCATTCAGCCCACACTGCCTCTCTGAAGATGATCCCACCCAGAGCTACCTCAGCCTTGTAACCCTATGTTTTCCATGGCTAATCCACCTAACTAGCACATTATCGGACTGTAGGAAGAAACCAGAACACCCACAGACACAGGGAGAGTGTGCAAACTCAACGCAGACAGACATCCAAGGGTGGAATTGAAGCCAGATCCCTGGCATGGTCAAACAGCAGTGCTGATCTCTGAGTCACCATCCCAGCTTGTAAGGATGAGTCGTAAAGGCTGGCCAGACAGTGGTGTCTGCATTCGGTGAATGAATTAAAAACAACCTCATCACAATCCTATAACTGCTTCATGATGATATGATTGCATCTGTCTTGAGTGGGACATCAAGAAGCTTTGTCTAGATTAGAGTGGTGCTGGAAAAGCACAGCAGGTCAGGCAGCATCCAAGGAGCAGGAAAATCGACATTTCGGGCAAAATCATCAGGATGAAGGATTTTTGCCCGAAACTTCGATTTTCCTGATCCTCGGATGCTGCCTGACCTGCTGTGCTTTTCCAGCACCACTCTAATCTAGACTCTGGTTTCCAGCATCTGCAGTCATTGTTTTTACGTAGTTGATTTTAACTCTACTGCAAATCCTCTTACAAGGATGCCTACATTGAAGAAGCTTTCCTCCTCTCCTACATCCTTGATGAAAGGCTTTTGCCTGAAATGGCAATTTTCCTGCTCCTCGGATGCTGCCTGACCTGCTGTGCTTTTCTAGCACCACTCTAATCTAGACATTGGTTTCCAGCATGTGCAGTCCTTGTTTTTACCATCATAAAGCTTTGGGCTAGTATCAAGCGAGGTGATGTGAAACTCCACATTCTGTCATCAACGCATCAGTCAGTCGCTATTTATCTCATCAGCATATTACAAACACCTATATGTGAAAAAAAGCTTTAACCTCAGTCACCTGCATGTCAAAACTGAAATGACTGCCATTGAAATACATGACCTGGGAGGACTGTGCATCATGTTTGCAAACCATACTTGATCCTTTCAAGTCTTTTTGCAGGATGTGAGTGCCACTGACAAAGCCAGCATTGGTTGCCAACACCTAATGGCCCTTGAAGTGTTTGGCTTACCAAACCTTTACAGAGGGATGGAAGAGGCAGCCGCATATATGGAGGTCAAAGATGGACCGGGTCCGAAGGGACTCACTGTATAAAGATCTGGGCAACGGGGGAAAAAATACACCCAATGCCACCCTCACCCTCATGGCCACCTTTGTGTGTGGCTGCATCAAGCTGTGCGTGGATCCCCGGTACGCAAACACCAAGTGTCACTACGTACTGAGGTTCTACCTGTCCCCGGTGTTGCGAAGGATGGGCCTGGCCTCGTTGCCGCGGAACGCTCCGAGTAGTTGGACCGTTCCGTATTACCTGTCCTTCGTGGAGAAATTTATGAAGAAAAACACCTTTGACCACAAGTCCATTAGGAAGTGGTCAGCACGTAGTGTCCTTGAGACCCTTCGGGAAAAGGAGAGGGCGGATCCTATCGGGCGGTTCCCTGAGCAGACTGTCAAAGCCATTTGGCAGAATGCCTCATCGCCAGAACTTTCCAACAAGCACCAAGACAAGACTTGGCTGGTGGTGAGAAGGGCTCTGCCTGTGAGATCCTTTATGCATGCCCGGACTCTCAGCCGCACTGCATGCTGCCCTCGAAGTGGCTGCGGGGGGGACGAGACTGTCACACGCCTCCTTCTGGAATGTGCCTATGCAGAGGAAGTCTGGAGAGGAATGCAGTGGTGTTTGTCGAGGTTCGTCCCGAGCAGCGCCGTGACGCGGGACTCCGTGCTCTACGGTCTGTTCCCCGGGACGCACACCAAGACGAACATCAACTGTGCCTGGAGGATCATCAACTCGGTGAAGGACGCTCTCTGGGTGGTCTGAAACCTGCTGATCTTCCAGCTGAAGGAGTTGACCCCGACTGAGTGTTGCAGACTGGCACATTCCATGGTCCAGGACTACGTGTTGAGGGACGCGCTGAAGCTCGGGGCAGCTGCCGCCAAGGCGCGGTGGGGAAAGACCACTGTGTAAAGTCTGCCTGCCTAAGAAGAACAGGGGGCCCATGCAGTCATTTGGGCTCTGCTGATGCCTCAGCTAATTATATGGGCATATGATCAAAAAATGTACAGACCTGTATAAAAATGATAAGTTTTGATCTCTGTATGGAAATGTTTACATACGTATGGCATGACCAATTGTACAGACCATCAAATTATTTATGAATAAAGTATATTTTTGAAAAAAAAATTACTGAGAATCTAGACTTAGAAAGGATGTCAGATTTCCTTCACTAACAGATTTTAGTGAACCAGATACATTTTTAAAGCAATTGTTCACTGTTAAAATTAGTTTTCAACTTCAGATTTTAATGCTTTCCTTTATTGTTCAGAGCACTGAGTATAGGAGTTGGGAGGTCATATTGCGGCTATACAGGAAATTGGTTAGGTGACTTTTGGAATATTGCATGCAATCTGTTCGCCTTTCTATTGGAAGGATGTTGTGAAACTTGAAAGGGTTTAGAAAAGATTTACAAGAACATTACCCGGGTTGGAGGATTTGAGCTATAGGGAGAGGCTGAATAGGCTGGGGATGTTTTCCATGGAGCGTCGGAGGCTGAGGTGTGACCTTAAAGAGGTTTATAAAATCATGAGGGGCTTGGATAGGATAAATAGACAAGGTCTTTTCCCCGGGATGGGGAAGTCCAGAACTAGAAGGCATAGGTTTAGGGTGAGAGGGGAAAGATATAAAAGGGACCTAAAGGGCAACATTTTCACACAGAGGGTGTTATGTGTATGGAATGAGCTGCCAGATGAAGTGGTGGAGGCCGGTACAATTACAGCATTTAAAAGGCATCTGGATGGGCATATGAATAGGAAGGGTTTAGAGGGATATGGGCCAAGTCCTGACAAATTGGATTAGATTAGTTTATGATATCTGGTCGGCATGGGCGAGTTGGGCCAAAGGGTCTGTTTCTTGATGACTCTATGATAACTGCAGTGGCATGATTTGAGCCCGTGTCCCCAGATCATTAGTCAGAACGCCTGGATTGCGGGTCAAGCAGGATTACCGTAATGCCACTTCAATATTCACAAAACAAAACTCAATTATCAATCCAGACCTGGTTACTCAGATAATCTACTTCATGCATATTTAGAAATAGGTGGGAAGATGGTTGCAAGCAAAATACAAATGATTTACAGAGAGGTATTGATAGATTTAGTAAATGGGTAAAATGTTGGCAAATGGAATATAAAGTTCATTTTGGAAGGGTGACTAAAAGAACTGAATATTATTTGAATGGAGAAAAACTGCAGAAAACCTCAGAAACTTGCCACGCAAAGGGACTTGGGGATACTTGTGCACAAAACACAGAAAGCTAATGCACAAGTACAGCAGGTACTCAGGAAGGCGGAAGTGGGTACTGCAGAGACTGGAGATTAGAGTCATGATTAGAGTAGTGCTGGAAAAGCACAGCAGATCAGGCAGCAGCTGAGGAGCAGGAAAATCGACTTTGCGGGCAAAAGCCCTTCATCAAGAATGATTTCTGATGAAGGGCTTCTGCCCAAAACATCGATTTTTCTGCTCCTTGGATGCTGCCTGACCTGTTGTGCTTTTCCAGCACTACTCTAATCTTGACTCTGAGTACTCAGGAAGGCTAATGGAATGTTGGTCCATACTTCAAGGGGGTTGGAATATTACAGTACAAAGAACAAAGAATAATACAGCACAGGAACAGACCTGCCAGCCCTCCAAGCCTGCGCTGACACATTTTACCCTTCCATACTAAAACTGTCTTCACTTACAGGATCTGTACCACTCTATTCCCTTCCTATTCATGTATTCATCCAGGTGCTTCTTGAATGCTGTTATTGTGTCTGCTTCCACCACCTCTTCTGGCAGTGCGTTCCAAACACTCACCACCCTTTGTGTGGAACTCTTTTAAATTTTCACCCTTGCAACTTGAATCTGTGTCCCCTAGTAATTGACCCCTCCACCCTGGGGAAAAAGCTTCGTACTTTCCACTCTATCCATGCCATTCACAACTTTATAAACTTATATTATGTCACTCCTCAACCTCCTGCATTCAAGTCAAAACAAACCCAGTCTATCCAAACTTTCTTCATAGCTAAATCTCCCATACCATGCAACATCCAGGAGTGTACCGGCAGGCAGGAAGGTGGTTTGAAGTGTGTCTATGTCAACGCCAGGAATATCCGGAATAAGATAGGTGAACTTGCAGCATAGGTTGGTACCTGGGACTCCAACGTTGTGGTCATTTGGATAGAGCAGGGACAGGAATAGTTATCATAGAATCATGGAATCCCTATAGTGTGGAAAAAGGCCCTTCGGCCCAACACATTGTTGCAGGTTTCAGGGTTTAGATGTTTCAGTAAGAACTGGGAAGGTGGTAGAATGGGGGAAGTGTGGCATTGTTAGTCAAGGACAGTATTACAGTGACAGAAAGAACGTTTGATGAGGACTCGTCTACTAAGGTAGTATGGGTTAAGTTTAGAAACAAGAAAGGAGAGGTCATCCTGGTGGAAGTTTTCTGTAGGCCTCCAAAAAGTTCCAGAGATGTAGAGGAAAGGATTCTAATGATGATTCTGGATCGGAGTGAAAGTAACAGGGTAGTTTTATGAGGAACTTTAACTTTCCAAATATTGACTGGAAACGCTATAGTTGAGTACCTTAGATGGGTCAGTTTTAGTCCAATGTGTGCAGGAGGATTTCCTGACACAGTATGTAGGTAGTTCAACAAGTGCGAAGCCACATTAGATTTGGTACTGGGTAATGAACCTGGCCAGGTTTCAGATTTGGAGGTAGGTGGGCACTTTGGTGATAGTAACCACAATTCTGTTATGTTTACTTTAGTGATGGAAAAGGATAGGTATACACTGTAGGGCAAAAGTTATGGATGTGGGAAAGACAATTATGAGGTGATTAGGAAAGATGTTGGATGCATAGGATGGGGAAGGAAACCGCAGTGGATGGGCTGAAATGTGGAGCTTGTTCAAGGAACAGCTACTGTGTGTCCTTGATAAGCATGTATCTGTCAGGCAGGGAGGAAGTGGTGGAGTGAGGGAACTGTGGTTTACTAAAGAAGTAGAATCTCTTGTCAAGAGGAAGAAGGAGGCTTATGTAAAGATGAAGTGTGAAGGCTCAGTTAGGGCACTTGAGAGATACATGTTGGCCAGGAAGGACTTAAAGAGAGAGCTAAGAAGAGCCAGGAAAGGACATGACAAATCTTTGACAGGTAGGATCAAGGAAAACCCGAAAGGTTCTCTCAATATGTTAGGAATAAAAGAATGACTAGAGTAAGATTAGGGCCAGTCAAGGACAATAGTAGGAAGTTGTACATAGAGTCCGAAGAGATAAGAGAGGTGCTAAATGAATATTTTTCATCAGTATTCACACAGGAAAAATGTCATCAATGAAAATACTGAGATACAGGGTATTAGACTAGATGGGATTGAGGTTCATAAGATGAATGTGTTAGCAATTCTGGAAGGTGTGAAAATAGATAAATCCCTTGAAACAGATAGGATTTATCCTAGAATTTTCTGGGAATCAAGGGAGGGGTTTGCAGAGCCTTTGGCTTTGACCTTTATGTCTACAGGAATAGTACCAGAAGACTGGAGGGTAGCAAATGTTGTCCCCTTTTTCAAGAAGGGGAATAGAGACAACCCTGGTAATTATAGAGCAGTGAGCTTTACTTCAGTAGGAAAGAATTATAAGAGATAAGATTTATAATCATCTAGAAAGAATAATTTGATTAGGGATAGTCAACACTGTTTGGTGAAGGGTAGGTCGTGCCTTACAAACTTTATTGAGTTCTTTGAGAAGGTGACCAAACAGGTGGATGAGGGTAAAGCGGTTGCTGTGGTGTATATGGATTTCAGTAAAGTACTTGATAAGTTTCCCCACTGTATATTATTGCAGAAAATACAGAGGAATGGGATTGAGGGTGATTTAGCAGTTTGGATCAGAAATTGGCTAGCTGTAAGAGAGTGATGGTTGGTGGGAAATATTCATCCTTGAGTTCAGTTACTGATGGTATACTACAAGGATCTGTTTTGGGGCCACTGCTGTTTGTCATTTTTATAAATGACGTGGATGAGGGCGTGGACGGATGAGTTAGTATATTTGTGGATGACACTAAAGTCAATGGAGTTGTGGATAGTGCTGAAGGATGTTGCAGGTTACAGAGGGACATAGGTAAGCTTCTGAGCTTGTCTGAGAGTTGGCAAATAGTTTAATGCAGAGAAGTGTGAGGTGGAAGGAGTAACAGGAAAACAGAGTACTGGTCTAATGGTCAGATTCTTGGTAATGTGTATGAGCAGAGACATCTCGGTGTCCATGTGCATAGATCCCTTAAAGTTGCCACCCAGGTTGATTGGGTTGTTAAGAAGGCATACGGTGTGTTAGGTTTTATTGGTCGAGGGATTGAGTTTCAGAGCCATGAGGTCGTCATGTTGCAGCTGTACAAAACTGGTGCGGCCACCTTTGGAGTATTGCATACAGTTCTGGTCCTCACCCTTAACAATTTCTCCTTTGAATCCTCCCACTTCCTCCAGACCAAAGGGGTAGCCATGGGCACACGTATGGGCCCCAGCTTTGCCTGTCTCTTTGTTGGCTACGTAGAACAGTTGATCTTCCGTAATTACACCGGCACCACTCCCCACCTCTTCCTCCGCTACATTGATGACTGCATTGGCGCCACCTCGTGCTCCCGCGAGGAGGTTGAGCAATTCATCAACTTCACCAACACATTCCACCCTGACCTTAAATTTACCTGGACCATCTCTGACACCTCCCTCCCCTTCCTGGACCTCTCCATCTCAATTAGTGAAGACCGACTTGACACTGACATTTTTTACAAACCCACCGACTCCCACAGCTACCTGGATTACACCTCTTCCCACCCTATCTCTTGCAAAAATGCCATCCCGTATTCCCAATTCCTCCGCCTCCGCCGTATCTGCTCCCAGAAAGACCAGTTCCACCACAGAACACACCAGATGGCATCCTTCTTTAGAGACCGCAATTTCCCTTCCCACGTGGTTAAAGGTGCCCTCCAACGCATCTCGTCCACATCCCGCACCTCCACCCTCAGACCCCACCCCTCCAACCGTAACAAGGACAGAACGCCCCTGGTGCTCACTTTCCACCCTACAAACCTCCGCATAAACCAAATCATCCGCCGACATTTCCGCCATCTCCAAAAAGACCCCACCACCAGGGATATATTTTCCTCCCCACCCCTTTCCGCCTTCCGCAAAGACCGTTCCCTCCGTGACTACCTGGTCAGGTCCATGCCCCCCCACGACCCACCCTCACATCCTGGCACTTTCCCCTACCACCGCAGGAACTGTAAAACCTGTGCCCACACCTCCTCTCTCACCTCTATCCAAGGCCCTAAAGGAGCCTTCCATATCCATCAAAATTTTACCTGCACATCCACTAATATCATTTATTGTATCCGTTGCTCCCGATGCGGTCTCCTCTACATTGGGGAGACTGGGCGCCTCCTAGCAGAGCGCTTTAGGGAACATCTCCGAGACACCCGCACCAATCAACCAAACCGCCCCGTGGCCCAACATTTCAACTCCCCCTCCCACTCTGCCGAGGACATGGAGGTCCTGGGCCTCCTTCACCGCCGCTCCCTCACCACCAGACGCCTGTAGGAAGAACGCCTCATCTTCCGCCTCAGAACACTTCAACCCCAGGGCATCATTGTGGACTTCAACAGCTTCCTCATTTCCCCTTCCCCCACCTCATCCTAGTTTCAAACTTCCAGTCCCCTTGACTTGTCCGGACTTGTCCGACCTGCCTAGCTCTTTTTCCACCTATCCACTCCATCCTCTCCTCCCTGACCTATCACCTTCATCCCCTCCCCCACTCCCCCATTGTACTCTATGCTACTGTCTCCCCACCCCCACCCTCCCCTAGCTTATCTCTCCACGCTTCAGCCTCACTGCCTTTATTCCTGATGAAGGGCTTTTGCCCGAAACGTCGATTTTGCTGAAGCTCCTCGATGCTGCCTGAATTGCTGTGCTCTTCCAGCACCATTGATCCAGAATCTGGTTTCCAGCATCTGCAGTCATTGTTTTTACCTCCTACAAACTATGGCAGTTTGATAACAAGATACTCTCGTGTGACACAGGAGCGTCAAAGAAATTTCCAAAATTTTCAGCCAGTTTCTCTGGATTCAATGGGAGGACTGTCAAAGAAATGCGAGTGAACTTCT